>NC_051078.1:34205024-34846759 GCF_004664715.2 Peromyscus leucopus | reverse complement strand
TGTGACATTTATTTGCTATACAAAACATGATGGGATGGCTCTCCAAAGCCTGTAGAATGACTAGTGCATAGTTGTCTTTGGATTTTGAAGACATTTCTAATTTCTGTTTGTAAGTGAAGTAAATGCCCGATGAAGGTTATCACTAGACTTTTAATATTTTTGAAAACAGCGTTCGCTTTGGGGGCATGGAATATTTAAAGCATTGTTTGAAACGTTCAAAGAATAGCATGTGTTTTTAATGAAATGTGTTTGGAAGAGTTCCATAAGCATCAGCAGCTGTGCTTTTCCAATGTCTGAATTGCCATACTTTGTACTAGTGTTGCTTAAAAATTCAGTTCCTGTGCAGGAGAAATGTAATATGTAGGTCTGTAGATCTGGATCAGTCAAAAGTGGTCATAAGGGTGTGTGTGTTGTGTGTGGTGTTGTGTGTGTGTGTGATTATGTGATTGTTGTAGTTGCAAAGAAGGGACAGGAATTGTTTGGTTAAAAGTTGGTGTTAGTAGAGCTGCCTTTGAGAATTCTGTAAGTACTCAGCCACCAGCAGGCTGAGATGCTCTGCTTCTTTATTTGCTTGAATTATATGCTTATTTTAAAATAATCTTTGGTGTTTGAAACAGGGTTTCTCTGTGTAGTCCTGGCTGTCCTGGAACTCATAACTAGGCTGGCCTTGAACCCAGAGATCCACCTGCCTCTGCCTCCTGTGTGCTGGTATTAAAGACATGTGCCACCACTGCCGGGTGTAAAAGAATCTATTAAAAACTATTTTTATTTTATGTGTATGAATCTTGCCTGTGTGTATATGTGAATTACATGTGTGTGGTGCCTGCAGAGGCCAGAAGAGGGCATTCATTGGGTTCCCTGGAACTGGAGTTTGAGGTGATTATGAACCATCAGTTGGGTGCTGAATCTGATCTTCTGCAAGAACAACTTGCAGTTTGTGATCTTAACTGCTGGGTCATCTCTCCAGTTTCTGAATTATATACTTTAAAAGTTTGCATTATGGATATATTTAGTTGATAAATTTTGCATTGTAGTGGGTACATGTGTGCGTGTGTATTTTGAGTGTCTAATACCTGGTTAGGTATCTGAGTCACTGAGCAGTATATTGACTGGTTGAAATTAAAGATATCTGACCGTAGTATCAATTTAGAATTATAGTACAGATTTTAATTTTGGTTAAAAAAAAAAAAACCAGTAGGAATAAATAGAAAGTTGGTATTTAGTGATCTGTATTGAAGGACAGTCAATGAATGAAGCTGTGTGAGATTTCTGAGAGCTTGTGAGAAACGCCAAGTAAATAAGACAAAAGCCTTGTAACCTCTGTTCCTCTATAACATGTGTTCTTGGGATGTGCCTCTGTGCCCCTCCCAGGTATAATAATAGGAGTGGATTTTACTTTGGATTACCAATCATTTTACCCAATATTTAGAATCAGGTTTCCAAGCGTGAGGGTTTCTCCTGACTGTTTACAGCCTAAACTCATGTGACCTTGCCCTTGTGACTGTATACAGCTTGAAATCAAGTTTGCTCATATAATTTTGTCTAACCCTCAGAATATACTCAGAGTATAAGTTGTCTGCCCTGAAAAATCTCTACATGAGACTTTAGTTGGACTCATTTTAGGCTCCGCTTTTCCAGGTTCATGCTGCCAGCTGGTAGTAACAACTTATACCTGTTATAGAAAATTACTTAATTAAAAATGCTCCAAATCTATTCTTTTCTTGGTTTTAGAGACTAGACCTCTAAAATGAGATTGTTACCAAGGCTCTGTTTTTCTTTGCCATTTCCAGGCCACCCCATCCCTGACTGGTCTTTTTCCAGCTCTGTTACTCTGTTTTTCCATAATATTTTTATTGATTATTTGGGAATTTCACATCATAAACCCTGAGTGTATCTACTTCCTAGTCTTCCCAGATCCATTCCCCACCTTTGTGACCCCCCCCCAAGAAAAAAAAGGGAGAAAAAGAAAAGAAAGTTCAGTGACTACCCTAACTGTCATCATGGAGTCTTCATCCAGTAACTGATAGAAGCAGATGTAGAGATCCACAGCAAAGCACTGGGTCGAGCTCCCAGAGTCCAGTCGAAGAGAGAGGAGGGATTATATGAGCAAAGGAGTCAAGATCATGATGAGGAAACCCACAGAGACAGCTGACCCAGTGGAGCTCACTGACTCTGGACTGACAGCTGGGGAACCTGCATGGATTGAACTAGGCCCTCTGAATGTGGGTGACAGTTGTGTGGCTTGGGCAGTATGTGGGGCCCTGCCAATGGGATCAGGATTTATCCCTAGTTCATGAACTGGCTTTTTGGAGCCCATTCCCTATTGAGGGATACCTTGCTCAGCCTGATACAGAGGGGAGGGGCTTGGTCCTGCCTCAACATGGATACCAGACTTTGTTGATTCCTCATAGGAGGCCTTGCCCTCTCTGAGTTGATGGAGGGCGGGCAGAGTGGGAGGAATGTGAGGGATGATGAGGGAGGGGGAATTGTGGTTGGTATATGAGATTGAAAAAAAAAAAAACAACTTCTAAATAAAAAAGGTCCAGTATGTGTTGCCCTTATATGTACTGGAGTGTGGTCAAATCCTGGTGGCCAGCTCCTTATGGAAGACTGAGTCCTTCCCCACCTACATTCTCCAGAAGCCCCACCTACATTTCAGAGTTCTCTTTGATGGCCTCCTGTCTAGGCTGTTAATTTTGGGGGGCAGTGGGGTGAGTAGGGGTTGTCACAGAAGCCTTTCATGTCCCTCTTTCTCAACTGTGAGTCTGCAGTCATCAATACCATAGCGAAAGTGGCTTCCTTACCCTCAGTCAGCGGGGGACATAGATTATGGACTTCCACATGGTTTCTGGCAACAGCCAACAGCATGGATCATGGACGTCCACATGGTCTCCAGCACCATCATGTGCCATGGACCAGTCTCCATGGACCTGTCTGGTAGCAGTACAGACCTTGGACATCAACACAGCCCTCTGCAGCTGCATCGGCCACAGACACATCATAGCCCTCGGCAGCAGCACAGACCATGGACATCTGCCTAGCCTTTGGTGGTATCATGGGCCATGGACATCAACACAGATCCCACTGCAGTAGGACCAGGGACATGGACATGGCCCTTGGCAGCAGTCTAGACACAGATATCACCATGGCCCCAGGTAGCAGGGCAAGCCACCCACATCAATATGGTCCCCCGGCAGGAGCAAGACCCAAACATCAGCATCACCTTAGACAGTGTATGGCCTTCACTGGTAACTCTAGCCAGGGACCTCCCAGCTGCTGTAGGACCGTGGGCATCCACATGAACCTCTGGCTAGGGTAGTGGATTATGGAAACCATAGAGGCCTCTAGGGCAGCAAGGCCCTTAGATGTCTTTCAGAGGAGGTCCAAAGCAGAATCTGGACTGTTCTTCTCTTGGGTATCTGTCATTGCTCAGAACCGGGTGATCGTGTGCTGGTTAGCGTGTTCAGGGTTGAGTGGGAGTGCAGCTCCAGTCTGCTGCACCCACCCTGTGGTCCTATTCAGCCACACCTGTCCCTGTCCACGCAGCCTTCTCTCTCACCTGTCACCACTGTCACTCTCTAGATCTGCTGCTCTCTTTACCAGCTTTTATGGCTGCAGACATTTCTTGTTTTATGACTACCCTTTGCTTCATCTTCTTCAGCCTGAAACCCTTTCTTTCCTTCTCTTACAAAAGTACATGATTATATTTAAGGCCTACCCATATAATCTAGGGTTAGTTTATCATTTTTGAATATTTAATTACATATTCATAGCATCCAGAATTAGAAGATGACTTTTGAGAAACTAGCATTCAGCTCCCAAATAGTCTGGAAGCCACAGTTTCTGGATCCAGATGAGAAAAATGAATTGAGTTTCAATTGACATTGGATGGTACCATGTCATTTGTTTGCTTGGTGGCTTTGAGTTCTTAAATATGCTTGTGGTTCTTGTAGGTGTTGACTGTATAGAGGAGTGAGATGTTTCTTGCCATTGGAGGAAGTCAGAGTACATGTGTTTTATTTATTAACAAGCTAGTGTCTTAGGGGTTTTATTGCTGTGAGAGACACTATGACCACATCAACTCTTATAAAGAAAACATTTAATTGGGATGACTCACTTACAGTTTCAGAGGTTCAGTCCATTATCATGATGGGGAGTATGGCTGTGTGAAGGCAGATGAGGTGCTGGAGCTGAGAGTGCTACATCTTGCAGCCAACAGGAAGTCAACTGACAGTCACACTGAGGGAATTTTGATCAAAAGAGACCTCAGAGTACACCCCATAGTACATACTTCCTCCAGCAGGGCCACACCTAATAGTGCCACTCCCTTTGGGGACCATTTTTTTTTTAAACTACTACTTTCTACTTCCTGGCCGCCATATCAAAATGCAAAAAAACAAAACAAAACAAAACAAAAAAAGAAGCATTCAGTCCAACTTCAAAAGTTCCATAGTCTATAACAGTCTCAAACTTGTTTCAAAGCCCAAAGACTCTTTTGAGATGCATAGCAATCTCTTAACTGTAACCCCCATAAAAATAAAATCAAAAAGCAGATCACATATTTCCAGCATATAATGGCATAGGAAATACATTGCCATTCCAAAATGTAGGGAAGGGAGCGTATTGAGGAAGTCCTGGATGAAAGCAATACTGAAAACCAGCTGCGCAAGCATCAAACTCTGGAGCTCCATGTCTGATGTCAAAACGCTCTTCAGCTCTCCAACTCCTTTCAGATTTGTTGACTGCAACACACTTCTTTTTCTTGGGCTGGTTCCACTCCCTGTTAGCATGGGCATCCTCAGTGGGTATCCCATGACTCTGACATCTCCAAAATCTTGGGTTCTCCAAATCATTCCAGGCTTTACAGCTTCACAAAATGGCCTCTCTATAGGCTCTATTCAGGGCCTCTATTTAGGGACACCCCTGACACATGCCTGACCTCAGTGGCTTTCTTTAGGCATGGAGCAAATTCCATAACCCATTTCTTCTATCTTTGAAGCCAGAACCATGTGGCCAAAGCTGCCAAGTTATGTTGCTTGTTGAGACTGGAATGTGGCCCCTCATTCAATTACATCTTCAACAACTTTCTGTCTTTCACTGCTAAGCTTGGCTGTCCTGAAACTTACTCTGTAGACCAAGTTGGCCTCAGACTCAGAGATCTGACTCAGACTCTGCCTTCCCAGTGCTGGGATTAAAGGTGTGCCCCACCACACCCAGCTCTAAGCTTTTCTTTAGTTGCTTTCCAAATTTGGCTGGTGGGATCTTGTTGAGGGTCACCACTCCTTTATTCCATCTCTTAGCTTATCTCTTTGAACCCAAAGTTTATCTTTATTCCACTTCTTGGTGTTCTTTTTCTCCTCAAAATTTTCATTTTGTAATTTACTTTGATCAGCTTGCTCCTTATCATTATAAATCTTCATAGGCATGAACACTAGTAACCACACAACAATGTATGCAAGCTGTTTTGAGTTTTCTTCTGACAAGGAATTAATCCAAAACAATTCACGTTAGCCTCAAGCAGACTCTTTGGACGGGCAAAAGGCAACCACTTTCTTCATCAGAATATCACAAGAGTATGTTGTTATTTATTAAGCATCACAATGTTATTCATTAAGTGGCGCTGTTTACCATGTGAGAATAGCCACAAAGCACAACAAAACTCACTATAAGGGGTTTATTAAGAGACAGGAACAGAAGGGGGCACTTAGGCCTATGGAAAGATAGTGCAAGGAGAAGGGGAGGGGTAAGTGGAACCCGCTTTTATAGATCCAGCCCCCCCCCCCCCCGCACATGCACATATGGGCTTACGTAGCTACGCCATGCATGTGCATAGATTATGTGATCACACAGTGTATGGACTACACAGGACATAAGGCCCTGGGATGACTAAGCATCTTGTCAGTGCATGTGGGCCATGGCAGAGTAGCTAGGAATTCTAACACATACTAGGCAACATATAGTTCTTCTCCTGTGAAATCTTGTGAGTGAGCTCACTACAGTTCAAATAACTCTTAGCACCACTGTCTTCCATGCTCCTACTGGTATGGCCCATTAAGAGTGCTTAAAGCATTCCACTGCTTTCCTAACCCAAAGGACCAAAGTCCAAATTCAACAAACACACACATAGTCAGGCCTATCACAGCAATACCCCCAGCCCTGGTACCAACTTCTTTTATTGCTATGAAGAGACACCATGACCATGACAACACTTATAAAGAAAACATATAGTTGGGGTAGCCCAGAGGTTCATTCATTATCATCATGACAAGGAGCATAACTGTATGCAGGCAGATGTGTTGGAGCTGAGAGTGCTACATCTTGCAGGCAACAGGAGCTCAACTGACAGTTATACTGAGGGAGGCTTGAACAAAGGAGACCCCAAAGCCCACCCTCACAGTGACACAACTTCCTCCAACAAGGCTATACTTCCTAATAGTGCCAATCCCTTTGGGTCAATTTGTCTTTCAAACCACCACAGCTAGCTTTAGAGAAGATTAATTAAATATGTTTGGTAGAGTTAGTGCTTCATTGAAGAAGTAATGCATTGTTGAGCTTTTGTGTTTGGTTTCTTTTGGGGGGCAGTCTTAATGTGTGGCTTATGCTGATCTCTGAACTGGACTCAAGGGTGATGGTAAGTAATGCCATTGTTGAGCTTTTGTGTTTGGTTTCTTTTTGGGGCAGTCTTTAATGTGTGGCTTATGCTGATCTCTGAACTGGACTCAAGGGTGATGGTGATGATGTTCCTGCCTCAGCCTCCTGTGCGCTGGGATTATTGATTTGCTTTACTGCTTTGACAGTGTTTGAACATTGAGTAAGAATTCACTAGATCAGATGTAGAGTAATGGGAAAGGCATTCTAGAATGAAGTTAGTATTTACAGATGGGAAGTAAGTGCTTATGTAAGTGGTTGGTATACTGAGAAATTTTAAAATTTGGGCTTTTACCCTAAAATATACTCGGCCGGCTCCTATTTTGCCATTTACTTTTTACTTTGATTGTTCTTAAAACAAAGAGACTTTCACAGATTTAAAAGATCTATTATAGGCTATTAAAATATGTAAAAAAGTGCTTAAGGAACTGCAGATTAAAACTACAATGAAATATCACTTTATACTCCCTAAAATGGCTAAATTAGATTTACAGCCCCAACTGTTGGCAAAAAAATGTAAGGAAGCAGAACTCGCTCTCATATGTTGTTCATTGAATGGAAAATGTACAACTACCTTAGAAAAGAATTTGTTAGTTTTTAAAATATAAAATTATACATATGCACATAGTAACCATTCTTACATTTCCCCTTCCAAACAGAACACGTTCCACAGAATATGCTTATTCTGTTATTCACAGGAATTGTGGTTACATTTTCTCCCTATGATTATAAATTGTCTGTTTTTTCTTATAGCTCTGACAAGTCTGCATATGTATTTAGTAGCCATAGTAAGTGTATATAAATTTAAAACAACCACCTCTGCCTTTAGCCTTTATCATTATGGATGTCCCTCATTTGTTTGTTTGGAAGGAACTTAAAGATTGACTCATCTGATAGCACAGATTTACCATCTATCTTTTGATTAATCCTTGCAATATCTTTCTCAAACCCTTTCTTCAATGTTTCTTGCTCTTATGTTTAAGCAGAGGTCTTGTGGAACGTACATATGGTTAAGTTATGATTTTTCTTTTAAATTTTTTTGTTTGAGACATGCATTCTGCATATGTTAGTGTAATTACTGATGTGTAGGTGGACTTTTCTCTAACCCTCCAGCCCTCTCCCAAATAACAACACAGAGACTTATTTTAATTACTATTATTAGTTTTTTCTAGACAGGGTTCCTCTGTGTAGTTTTGGTGCCTGCTGTGGGATGTTCTCTATGTTAAATGTGTTGCTCTAATTGGTTAATAAATAAAATACTGATTGGCCCGTAGCCAGGCAGAAGTATGGGCGGGGCAAGGAGAGAGAGAATTTTGGGAAGTGGAAGGCTGAGTCAGGAGACGCTGCCAGCCCCTGTCATGAGTACCAACATATAAGATACTGGTAAGCCACAAGCCATGTGGCAAGGAATAGATTTATAGAAATGGGTTAATTTAAGATGTAAGAACTAGATAACAAGCCTGCCATGGCCATACAGTTTGTAAGCAATATAAGTCTCTGTGTGTTTACTCAGGTCTGAGCAGCTGCGGGACTGGCAGGTGAGAGAGATTTGTCCTGACCATGGGCCAGGCAGGACTGGAGAAAACTTCAGCTACAGGTGCCTATCCTGGATTTCACTCTATAGACCAGGCTGGCCTTGAACTCACAGAGATCCACCTGCCTCTGCCTCCCGAGTGCAAGGTGTGCACCACCACCGCCCGATTCCATGTCGCATTTTAATGGTCACACTAGGGAAGCATTTGGAGGATCTTTATTATAAGGAGTTAAGTGATAGGAATGTTTTAGGCTCCTCAGCTATGGTTTGTGTCATGTATTCCTAGTCCCCCACCTAAGCTGTCTTCAAAAATGATTTAACTTTATTTAGAGGCAAGGTCTCACTATGTAGCCTTGGCTGTCCTGGAACTTATTTTAATCAGGCTGACCTCAAACTCACAGAGATCTGCCTGCCTCTGCCTCCTGAGTGCCTGGGCTAAAGGCGTGTGCAACCATGCCCAGCTCACTAGACTATATTTTAGAGATGATTTTGGTGAATAGTAAAACTAATTAAAAGTACGGAGGGTTTCTATATACCACATCTCCCTATATGTACAACTTTCCTATTGGCAGTACAACTAATGAGCCTACATTATTATAACCAAAGTCCTAAATTTACATAAGCTTCGTTCTTGTCGTAATGTCTGTAGATTTGGACACTTCTTTATAAGCACCTATCCGCAATTATAGTATCCACAGAAAAGTCTCACTGCTTTAAACAGCTTCTGCATGCCCCCTTCCCTCAATCCTTTCTACCCCTTGACAACGATTCATCATTTTACTGTCTCCATGGCCCCACCCCTGGATGTGAAATAATTGGAACTTTACAGATAGTCTTTTCAGACTGGCTTCCTTCACTTAGCAGTATGTACTTATGCTTTCTCCATTTTTCCTCATAGCTTGACAGCTTATTCTTTATTAGTGCTGAATATTCCATTGTGCCTAAGCTATCTTTAATCCATTCATTCATGGGAGAAATCCATGGAGTCTGCTTAAAGGGTGAAGGAATTTATTAGTGGGGAAACTTACTACAGCACGGGAGATTTAGTGTAGGGTCCTGGAAAGCTTAGAATCAGCCCAACACTGATCTGCTGCTGAGACAGTCCTCACCATCCAACCATGAGCAAGAGAGGAGAGCGGCCTAGTGTGTCTCAGGTCTTAAGGTAGCCCCGAGCCACACTCCCCGGGCAGGTACTTCAAGGTCATAGGTAGATAGGACAGTTACCTGCTCCATCTCTAGAGGCAGTGTTTACAAGGTCATAGACAGAACAGGACAATTAGGAATAAAGCTGCTATTAAGATGTATGTGGAGGTTTTAAAAATATGGACACATTTTTAATGATTTCACTAAATACCATGGAATGGGATCAGTAGTTCTATAGTAAGAGTATGTTTAACTTTGTAAGAACTGCCAAACTGTCTTCCAAAGTGGCTGTACCAGTTTTCCTTTCCACCAGTAAGAAGAGTTTCCTTCTTTTCTTAGGTATTATTTAGAAGTGTGCTTAACTTCCAAGCATTCTCAGTTTTTCCATCTATATTTCCCTTGTTGACTATTTGTTCATTTTTGGTTATTCAAGCAGGGTTTCTCTGTGTAGCCCTGGCTATCTGGAACTCTCTGTGTAGCCCAAGCTGGCCTCAAACTCAGAGATTCGCCTGCATCTGCTTTCCAAGTACTAGGATCAAAGGGGTGTACCACCACCACCACCACCACCACTCAGCTCTTACTGATTATTTGTGTAATTCCTTCAAGGTTAAGAACCAATACTGGGGGTTGGGGATTTAGCTCAGTGGTAGAGCGCGCAAGGCCCTGGGTTTGGTCCTCAGCTCCGACGGGGGGTGGGGGATGGACACGATGACGAGACACACACACACACACACACACACACACACACACACACACACACACACACGGTGACAACCAATACTGTATGATTACTATTCTCTTTTAATTTGTGGTTTTGTGCTAGAATGTGACTCCTTTCTCTTTTCTTTCCTTCCCTCCTTCCCTCCTTCCCTCCTTCCCTCCTTCCCTCCTTCCTTCCTTCCTTCCTTCCTCCCTCCCTCCCTCCCTCCCTCCCTCCCTCCCTCTCTTTGGGGGGGCAGGGCCTCTCCATGTAGCCCTGGTTGTCTTGGAACTCACTGTGTAGACCAGGGTGGTCTTGAGCTCGCAGAGATTCTCCTGCTTTTGCCTCCTGAGTGCTGGAGTTAAAGGTGTGAGTCACTATGCCCAGCCAGAATGTGGTTTTTAATGAATGTTCCATGTAAACTCGAGAAGACTGTTAGCTTGTTTAGTTGAATGAAGTGATGTATAATGTCCATTATATTCAGTAAGTATACATGTACACAAACGCATATTTTTATTAGTATATGTATATAAACACATACTTCTATGAAGTAAATATTACAATGATATAAGCATTACTTTATTATGATAAGCTACTTATGTACTTTCATAAGGATGGGGAAGGGAAGAGTTCTATATGTCTTATGATTCATCTCAGACTTGGTGAGCTGTCTGGAACCTTTGCCAGTGGCCCTCAGTCTATAGGTCATATGGTTCATCTCAGACTTGGTGAGCTGTCTGGAACCTTTGCCAGTGGCCCTCAGTCTCCCTGCACTCCTCTTCCATGGGAGGGGTGATGGAGGGTGCTAGATTTTAGTGCTTTTCTTGTGTGAGGTCGAAGGCTCTGTTAGCACCACAGCAGACTGGGCTGTACGTTACACACATTTCCTTTGTTAAGAAGGTTAGAATGCCCTTGTCTACTTCAGAGTGCTTCTGTTTCCCTTTTCTTTGTCATAAGAAGATTTTTCTCTAGTATTCATTTCGAGAACCTGGTTGGTTCTAGGAGGTAAAACTCCGAAAAGTATGAGGACCACCTAAAACTGGGTCCTGGAGTTTTAACTCTGAGAGCTGCCTTTATCTAGCTTTTCCCAGTTGGTTATTACACTTCAGTCTGCTCTCCTTGCCTGGAAACATTCCTGCTTACCCTTTTCTGCTCTAGTATACTGTTACTCTTGAATTTTCCTATTGGCTTCTTTCGTGGGTGTGGTTTACCTTGTGACCTCATCTCCTTTTTGGATACAAGAAGACTTTTTGATTTTTTTTACATTATTCAGCTTTCTGCTTGTTAGGGTGAGCCTCTTAAATGCAGCTGGAAATCAGGACCCTGCTCTAAGCTGTTTTTCCCCTCTGGTTGGCAGTGTGGCAGCCGTGTGCAGTGTCTAGAGGTTCTGTATAAGATGTAAGCCAGGATGAGTTTCTTGCACCCTTTCCCTGAAAGTCCAGGAAGTTGAAATCTCTGAATGTATTGATATGGTCAGTTGAACCATGTTTAAAATGAGCAGTAGAGTGAGTGAAGAGTAAGGGGGAAAAGGTCCTTAAAGACCCTCCTCTCTGGAGGCCCACAGAGGTTCCTAGGGAGATCTGAGCTTGCTTTACCAAGGAGCTGCATTAGAGAATTGCTTGACCCCCTGTGTGGTTACCAGGTGATTGGAAGGGTCTGCACTTGGCTGTGCTGGCATTTTGTTCCACTCCTTGGCATTCCTATGAAAAGCCCTTTAGAAGAGACAGAAAGGGCCGGTGGATTAGGACCCAGGCCCTCCTGAGGCTATCCTGTGTTTCTCTCTGCCTCTCTCCCCTCTATATTTCTATCTAAATCTTTTATCCCTCTCTCCTTAAGAGTACCCTGGGGAAAAAGTGGGAGCTGGTCTCCCACACCCCTCCCATTCACACTTCTGTATAGTTTCAAAGGAAACCTAGGCAATCCAATTTCACTTTATAGGTTGTGTATTTGTATATATGCATGTGTGTATATGTGTAGACATGATAGTAATTTAGCAGAGATTATATTCAAGCAAGAATGTTTTCCATAAGCCAAAGATCCATTGTTGTAATAGAAGGGAAAATATATGTATATATAGTGGTCTGGAGAAAGGTTAATGATGTTATAGGGATAGAACGATTTGAATTAATTTTATTTTCTTATAACAAAACATTTCCCCATCATTTTTAACTTGTATATGCAATAAACAATTAGTTACTGCAGTAATTAATGCTGGATCAGTATTTGGGGGGTAGGCATAGTGATCTTCTTTTCTGTTCTTAGCATAGTAGATAACACAGGAAACGTTCAAATTTGTGTGCTAATTGATTTCTTGTTTGAATCTGCCTCCCAAGTGCTGTGTGTCAGAAGACCGTTTGCAGCATGACTCACAGATATAATTACTACTGGAGGTCATTTTTTGTGAAGATGTTATTTTTCTTCAGATACTTACCAAGTTCTATATAATCTTCCCCTAATTATTGGAATGTGTATTCTATACTAGGATCCACTCTTGAAAGTTCCCCACAGTAACTTTGAGAAATAGCTTAATTAGTGAATCAAAGATGGCTTAAACTGGAAAAGTTCATACTTCTGGTCTCCTGGGTTCTGCCTTAGCAAGGAAGAGTTGGAAATACTCCTGACAGAAAACTAAAAACGAAAGCCTCGACTTGTTCTTTTCATGGTTGTCGGTTGCCTTACAAATATGGACACCTTGTTTTAGGACTAGTATTTGAAGGTGTAAGCTTGATAGTTACAGAGTTTCTTCATGGAAGTAAAGACAAGTATGAACCTAGGATTCAGCTTTGTTTTTGCATTTGTTTTATGAGTATGTAGAAATCTAAAAACTGAACTTTAAAAAAGGAAAATAATGGTTAACAGTTATGTAAAACCAAAGGCTGCTTAGGTTACTGAGTATTAATTATGTGCATTCTCTATGCAGGCATGATTTGGTCTCCTGAGGATTCTGCCATAGCAAGAAAGAAGTTGGAAATACTCCTGAAAGAAAACTAAAACAAAACAGAAGCCACAGCTTATTCTTTTCATGGTTGTCGGTTGCCTTACAAAGATGGACACGTTTCCTAGTGTATTTCCTCCTGGTGGAGACAGTAGTAGGCTGAATCCTGAACCTGAGTTCCAAAATATGTTAATCGATGAAAGGGTACGATGTGAACATCATAAACATAATTATCAGGCTCTGAAAATTGAACACAAAAGGTAAATTACTTAAATTTTGAGATAAAGTATTGGGGGCGAGGGGGAGGTGGCTGCTTAAAAAATTGCTGGTGGAGTTGTATTGGCTGAACGTTTGCTCTGGAACAGTGGGTGTATTTTTGTTATTTTACAGTATATTTAGTTATACAGTATAGTAAAAATAAATTACTTTGTTCAGATCTATGGTATTAAGTGGGTTGTGAATGCAGTATTATTTGTGAGTAGTAAGACACACATGAACAATATTTAACAATAAATATATCTAGGTAGATAAATGTGTGTTTTAAAATTGCTTTCAGAAATCACAGTGTTAATTAGATAAAAGTTTGCAAAGAAAAAATTATTACAAGTTTAATGGAATGTCATATCAGTCTTGTTTTTCTGTAGTATTGGTTTGCTTTATATAAAGCAGTGAATTTGAATGTAAAATATGCATTTCAAATTGAAATTCTTTTTAAAAAACCAGGTTGCAGGAAGAATACGTAAAATCACAAAATGAACTTAAGCGTGTGTTGCATGAAAAGCAAACTAACCAGGAAAAATTCCAACTGCTCCTTGAAGAGTTAAGAGCGGAATTAATGGAGAAAATTAAAGACTTGGAAGAAATGAAACGGCAGGTGAGGAAGTATATTTGAATTTATATAAAATTAAAGTATATTTGAATTTATATAAAATTAGTCGTGTAGTTAGTGGAAATAAGTGGTTTTGGTAAGATTAATGGAAATAAGTAGTTTTGGTAAATTTGTTTTTTTTTTCTATGTTGCTAATAGTTACTTTGCTGTATCTGCTGTTGATATATAATCCAGTCTTTCATATATTTAATACAACTTCTTAAACTGTAGGCCCCAACCTCATATTAAATTGCATAAGTAAGGTAGGGGTTATGAAAAAAATGGCAACTTCCAAAAATTGATTCAAAATGAAACCCTAATGAATCTGAGGTGTTTCTGGCAACACTGTGTTCCATTACATGGCTTTACTGCAGTCTTGGTTCTGAACATACAATTAGAGTATTTTCACTGTGCATACCATCAAGCCATCCAGTACCAAATGAGCATTGTCTAAAGCACCTTAGCTCTTATTTGAGACTGTTGTATGTAACAACTAGCAGTGTTTTTTACTCTATGTATGAAGTTTTCTGCTCTCAGAATTAGTGGATTATAATTTGTTTTTACAAAAAATGAGAGGCTTATATAAATGGAAGCAATTTTTTTTGTTTGTTTTAATTTTGTTTTATTTTTTGAGACAAGGTTTCTCTATGTAGCCCTGAATGGAAGCAATGTTGAACTTGAGGCATTTAAGATACTCTTTAGACATTGCTCATTTAATCTGTTCCTTAAGAGTAAAATCTAAATGTATGTTTGTTGTAAGCATATATAAGAATAAGCTTAAGGCTGAAGTGGCTGTATTGGCATCACATAAAAATAGATTGCAAGACAAAAAATTGGTTACTAAAAAGGACCTTTATAGTGAAAAGGGTCAATGATGACCTTCATCAAGTAACTGTGTTACTGTTTCTTATCTTTCTCATGTGGTAAAGGTAATAAAAGTTTCTACCTAATGTGTTGTTTGTTGTAAGATCTAAGGGGATAATATATATTTTTAGTAAGTACTTGGCATATGGTAGATACTTATAAATGATGGCATTTTCATTCTGATTGAAGGCAGGAACTTGTTTTCAATATGTCTGATGCCTAGCAGATGAATGTCATGAATGAATGGAATAATTAATTAATCAAGTTTATTGTTCTGTTAATACATAATGCTGGATTTCTTTCTCATATATGCCTAGAGTATCAATATCTTCAAAGTTGTCTAGTTTTCTTTCATATCTGTTACAGGTTCTGTTGTATTCCTCAAAAAGATAGGTTGAAGTCCTAATCCTTGAGTATATGGTCTTATTTGAAGATAAGGGTTATTGCAGGCATTATTGTTGATGCGATCACACTGGAATATGTTGAGCCTTTAACCCAGTGTTCCTGACGTTTTTATAAGAAAAGAGATGAGGTGCAAAAGGGAGATGGGGTGATGGAGACTGCCTCTGGGATGACTTGGGGTGGCAGCGACTGCTGTGTGATGATGGAGGCGTCTGCACAGCAACACAGCAGAGCCCCGGGAAAGGCACGGAAAGATCATCGTAGGTGTCAAAGGGATCGTCGCCTGCTAATACCCTGATTTCAGACTTCAAGCTGCACCCCCATTCCGAAACAGTAAATTTTCTGTTGTTTGTAGCCACTCAGGTTTTAATTTTCTTCCATGCCTAGGAAACTAAGATAGCTTCTAAAATAGACCTTATTTGTAGAGCAGATTTTATACAGGGCTTCAGTGCTTTAGTACTAGAGAAACCTCGTCAACTCGTGCTCTGAGATGGGGTGTCCAGTGTTGGCAGGCTGCTCTGGAGCTAGATTGCTCTCTGCTTCGGCCTCTTCTGTATCTGGAATTACAGGCAGGGCCGAGCCACCTGATTAACTTAAATTTTAATATTGTTTTTATTTTATGTATCAGGTACTTTGCCTGCATGTAAGTCTGTGCATCACATGTGTGTCTGGTGCCTGTAGAGGCCAGAAGAAGGTGTGGGATCCTATGCCGGGTCAGTTTTAAGTCAGCTTGACCCACACTGAAGTCATTTGAGAGCAGGAACCTCAATTAAGAAAATGCCTCCAGAAGAGCAGGCTGTAGGCAAGCCTGTAGGGCATTTCCTTAATTAGTGATTAAGGCCCAGCCTGCTGTGGGGGGGTTCCTTCCATCCCTGGGCTGGTGGTCCTGGGTTCTATAAGAAATCAGGCTGAGTAAGCCAGTAAACAGCACCTCTCCATGACCTCTGCATCAGCTCCTGCCTCCAGGTACCAGCCCTGTCCTGACTTCTTTGATGATGAACAGTGACGTAGAAGTGTAAGCCAAATGAACTCTTTTCTCCTCAACTTGCTTTTGCTCATGGTCTTTCATCACAGCAATAGAAACCTTAACTAGGATGGATCCCCTGGAACTGGAGTTACAGAAGCTTGTGAGCTGGGATATGGACCTGCGAATCAAACCCAGGTCCTCTGGAAGAGCAGCCAGTGCTCTCAACCACTGAGCCATCTCTCCAGTCCCTAGTTAACTTTAAAAAGTAATACATTGTTATTTACAGATTAGTATATGTCAAATATTTTCTTCCTCATATTGAAGTGAAGTGCTGTTCTTCCTGTGATCTTATTTGTGTATTCCTTGTATGTTATAACATTCCAAAAAATCTTGGGTATTATAGATTGCCAATGTTTGAGGACAAATGTAATTCTTCTAGGAAAATTTGTGTCTTACTAACATACCTCGTTTTATTGTGGTATTTATCTGATACACATACATATACATATATATATATATATATATATATATCTTAAAAATGGACTGCTACTGTATTGACTGCCCTTGTAGAGGTAGAGGACCTTAGCTTGATGTCTGACACCCACGTCCAGCTCACAGCTGCCTGTAACTCCACCTCTACACACTATGGGCACCAGCACTCAACATATACATACTACACACACACACACACACACACACACACACACACACACACACACTTAAAATTAAGCTAAAGAAATACATAAGAGGAGGAGAGAGGGAGGTTTGATTTAGCTATTTGCTTTAATGTTTGTTTTTAATTTACACAAATTATGTTAAGAAAACTTCAGTAAATTGAGCAGCATCTACAAGAAATATTCAAGTGGAGGATTATGAAAGATGATTTTTAGAAATGTACATCTTTTATCGAACAGGAAGAAATGCCTATGTAGCATTGACTGCTCTACTGGCTTTCAGAGGCAGAGCTACAAAAACATTTATTTAAAGCACATTTCTGCATCAGTAGTCAACAGGAGTAAAAGTGCCTGCCTCATAGGGTAATTGTAAAGATGAAATGAGACGTTGCAAAGGAAGTATTAGTGCTTTGATGTGTAACACTTAAGTGATCTGTACCTTTAGGCTGTTATTACAAGTTAAGTATTTCTTATGTGAAGGGCGTGGAAGCAGAAGTATTCAGATAATTGAAGTTTTCAGCTTTTGGAGTATTTCAGCCTTCAGTGATTGACACTTCTAATCTGAAAATCTGAAGTCCAAAATGCTCCAAAATCTGGAAGTTCCTGAGGACTGATACGGTACAAAAAGCTACAGCATTGGAGTGATTGAATCTCAGGTTTTTTATAGGCTTTAATCAGTAGTACATCTTACTGGTCAGATGGCTTTTTAAAAAGCCTGTAAGGGCGGGGAATAGCAAAGAAGTGGTCTCTTGAGGACTCTGAGGAAGTAAACTCCCATGTGAAGACAGGAGTGTGACAGACGATGGGCGGTTCCCAGGAGCTGAAGGCCATAGTCCTGTCAGCGTGAGAGCTGGACTCTGCTAGTGTAACTGGTGAGCTAGGAAAGAACTCCTGGTCCCAGGCAAGATTACTGCCTTAGCTGCATTCACTTGACACGAAATAGAGAACATAAACTCAGCTGTGTCCAGTATCCTAACCCAGTGGTTCTCAACCTGTGGGTTGAGACCCCTTTGAGGGTGTGTGTCGAATGACCCTGTCATAGGGGTCATCTAAGACCATTGGAAAACACAGGTGTTTACATGACAATTCATAACAGTAGCAAAATCACAGTTATGAAGTAGCAGTGAAAATAATTGTATTGTTGGGGGTCACGGCACCATGAGGAACTGTGTTCAAGGGTTGCAGTATTAGGAAGGGTGAGAACCACTGCTCTAATTCATAAATATTGTAAGATAATACAGGTAATGTAATTTAGGTCTTTTAACTTAAGGTCATTTTGTTACTTGGGTTCTGGTACTTGAAAATTGGCTACAAGTGTAACAAATGCTTCAGACACTGGAGTAGTTTTAGAACTGGAAAGTAGTCAGTAGAGATAAGAATTATGAGGATCACCATAAGGTTTAAAGCAGTTTAGGAAGGCCTGAATGGTCTTCATAAGATTGTCTTAGAAAAATAAAAGGTTGGAGAAGAGATTAAGGAAGACACGTGACCTATGACCTCCACACATGTGCATATGTGTATACTTGCACACATGTGCATATACCTCACAGCAATGTACATTACCCTCCCCTCCAGTACACAGAGATTTACACGTAAAACATAGATTGCGCCACTTATTTTCTGTTGCCTGTAGTAAAGTGTGAAACGTAAGAGATTAATTGAAGGGAGAGCTCTTGAACAAAAAGAAAACAGACTAGGTACTTTTCAGAAAAGTTTTTTCCCTTTCCAAATGATAAAAATGCTACACAGCAGAAATATATATTGAAACCATTGTATAAAGACCAATTGCCACCACACCTCAAGATCTCAGATTGAGCAAAAGAACAAAATAATCACATCAAGGTCTTGTCAAGAGAGCATAGATCTCTTCTCTTTTTCCTCGACCAGAGGGTCTCTGAGAAGTTTGAAGTATTGTCTTAGCTGTCTAGGGAAAGCATAAAAATACAAATAGGATTATATAAAAAGGTCTGCACATGTAGGCTTTGTTTAGTGGGGTGAAAGCCTCAGAAATTCCCACAAGACCCACTATGATTTTGAGACATTTACTCGGGAGACGGTCTGCTGGCTTGGACTGAGATGGACTTGGGAAGTACAAAGTAACAGAGGCTTTTGGATCCACAGAATCTCTACTGGTAGAAAGAAGGCCTTTAAACCTAGTGGGTTGCAGACACATGCTCCCTTTCATGAAGAAGAAAGGACAGCCTCAGACAAAAACCAAGAGCCTGCCAGGCGGTGGTGGCCCATGCCTTTAATCCCAGCACTCAGGAGGCAGAGTTCGAGGCCAGCCTGGTCTACAAAGCAAGTTCCAGGACAGCCAGAGCTGTTACACAGAGAAACCCTGTCTCCAAAAACCAAACCAAATTAAAAAAAAAAAAAAAAACAAAAACCAAGAGCCCAGAAAGCTGAGCCTTGAGCCACAGAGGCTTTGAAACCGAGTCAGTGGAAGTCCTAGCGCTTGGCTACTGGATTTCAGAACATTAAGGGACAGCGACTTCTTTTTTTATTTATACATAACTCCTACACTACGCCCCTTTCCTTTCCCAAACCATATTTCTGCCTAATACACACTTATGAACAGTTTTCCTGTTCTCAGGGCCTAAAAAAAAAAAAAAATCACTCATTGTAGTGTAGATCTGCTGTTGGGATTTTTCTTCCAGCTTTTATGTGCTTGAAAAAATTTGATTTGTAAAAGTATTTTCACTGAATATTGAATTCTCAGTTGGCAGTTTCCCCCTCTAATTCCTTAAAGATATTTTTAGTTTAGTTTTGTTTTTATCAGTGTTTCATGTAGCAAAGGCACTGCCATTCTTACATCTGAGTCTTTGGTGATCTAAATAATACTTTAATGCTAATTATTTAAAATTCTCTCCTTGCTTACTAAAATTCTGTTAACTTAAATTTAGTCTTTTTTCTTTTTTCTGTGTGTTTTGTCCCAGAAAATTCCTGTGGTGTTCATTTTAGTCTTGTTCATTGATGTTTTCATTATCTATTCTGAATTAGACCAGGTGGTATCTTTTTAAACTCAGAATTATAAATTTCATCTCCACAATTATCTCTTTATATGTTTCTTAGCTCTTTAACACGTTCCATCTTTTCTCTAGTTTTTTGAACAGTTAGGGTAACTTTGTAACTTAGTCTTAATGTCTTGCTGTGTGACTTTGGGTCTGTTTTAGGTTGGCGCTTTTACTTAGTATCAGGTTGTTTTTACTTACTCAGTATCAGGCAGTGTCCTGTGTCTTCTCATGCTTGGGAACTTTTGTTGATGCCAGACACTGTGCATTTTACTTTGTTGTGGGTGGATACTTTTGTGCTCCTCTTTGGTCTTGGTCTTTGGTCTGGGCCACAGTCTTGTCACTTGCAGACAGTTCCATGGCTCTAGGCTTTGCTTTAGGATGGAGTTAGAGAGGCCTTGGGTCTGTGACTTATTCCCACTGCTGAGATAAGATGCACATGATGATCCATTTATTTGTGAAATGAAGGTTTTTATTCTGGCTTTTGGAAACAGGATTATTCACAGGCTGTATGAACTCTTAGTACTCATCTCTCATCTTTTCAGGTGGTCTTTCCTTGGCTTACATAAATTCCTTATGTCCTCACCAGTCCTGTACTGAATGAGTCCAAACCTTGTGTAGATCTCCTAGCTCTGTGCACGATCCTCTGGGACTCTGCCCCTGTGTTCTTGAATCCTCAGTTATGTTTCCTGGGGACGGGTTTATGAGCCTCTGCTTGTGTCGTCTGTGGCCTGGATCCTCTCACTATTTTTCATCCTTTGGAAAGTTACCTTTTGAATGGTATTTTTGAAAGCCATTTAATTTTTTTCTTCATAATTTGGCTATCTAGTTTTTATTATATTACTTTGGCTATGTTTAAACCTTTCTTTCTTTTTTTTTGTTTTGTTTTGTTTTGTTTTGTTTTTCAAGACAGGGTTTCTCTGTGTAGTTTTGCATCTTTTCCTGGAACTCTCTTGTTAGCTCAGGCTGGCCTCGAACTCTCGGAAATCCACCTGGCTCTTCCTCCCGAGTGCTGGGATTAAAGGCGTGTGCCGCCACTGCCCGGCTAAACCTTTCATTCTTTACTGACTCTTAATTATGGAAATCTTCAACATGTACAGTAACATAGAGGGGCGTAGTGTATCCTCATGTATTCAGCACCGCTATCGTCTTTGGACCGCTGGTTTTAGCTGTTACCTTACCTTCCAGTCTTTTTTGTCATTCTCTTCACATTAGTGTGAGTGAGACCATGTTATTGCAGTCTTAACTCTGCCAGTATGTATCTTTGTTACAGACCAAGACAGCAATCTTTTGAAAATTCAACTGTCATATTTTCACCACACTGAAACTCGTATTCTGCAATACCGTTTAACTATTCATCTTTGTTCTGAACTCCTTAGTTTTCCTTGCTTTTCTCCTTTTATGATTAAGTTGTTGGAAACACGATCCTATTAATTTATTCCTTCTCGTTACCCTCCTGCTTGGCTGGTTTGCTTTCACCTAGACCGGACACTGTAGTTAGGCCTGGTCTCTCCTCCCATAGCCACAGCTTTCTCCCGCCAAGGCTTTTGTTCTATTTGTTCCTTCCTAAACTCCAACTGCTGTAGTATTCTTTATGTTTTTTCTCTCCCTCCCCATCTGCTCTTGTCTCCTCTCTCTTTGACGGTCTTCCTATGTAGCCCACACTGACCTTGAACTCAACACACTCCTGTCTCCATCTCCTGAGTACAGAGGTCATAGACCTGAGGCAGCATGCTTGGCTTGTTAGTGCTGAAGCTTGAGCTTGTCGTGTGTGTGTGTGTGTGTGTGTGTGTGTGTGTGTGTGTGTGTGTGTGTGCGCGCGCGCTTCAGTGTAGCTACTGTGTGGGCTTTGTGGGGGTTAGCTAAATTACTGCATGTGAGATACTCAGAGCAAAATGGGATGTAAATGATCATATATTACATAATGTTTTATGTTGAGAAGACTTTCATTCAGTAGAGTGTGTAATATTAAATAAATGAATAAAATAGTACATTATTCATGTTTTCAAAGAAACTCATACAAATACAGGCTATATTATTTTTCAGCCAGCATTTGTTCATTTGTTCTTTTATTGATTCATGAAACAGGAGTTTAGTAGTTCCTATATGGTAGTCAGTGATGAAAGGTGTTGGAGAAATAATGACGAATCTTTGCGACAAGGAGTGTGCCCATATGCTGCTTACATAAATATTAATTATTCACTGAAGTGAGCACTGTAAGAGAGTATGACAGAATAGAGCCAAAATTAGTTTTGCTGGTCAGAGTAACAATTAGCTTTTTTTAAAAAAAAATTATGTCTTTAATTTTTTTTTAACTTTTCATTGATTCTTTGGATTTTGCATCATGCATCCAGGTCCCACTCATCTCCCTGTCCTGTCCCCTCAATTCCGCCCTCCGCCCTTGCAACTTCCCCCAGAACAAACAAAATTTAAAACCAAAACCACAAAAAGTTCTCGTCATGGAAGCTATAGTGTGGCCCAGTGAGTCACACAGTAAACCCTTCAGTCCATACATCTTTCTTGACTTGTAAGTGTTTATTGCAATGAGTCATTGATCTGGTTTGAGGCCTCTGGCTTCTGCTCCACTGTCAATACTGGATGCTCACAGGGACTCCTTGGATATCCTGTTGTTGTCCTGTATCATGGAGATTCTGTAGCTTTGGATCTGCAGGTTCAGCCCCCTCCCATCCTCCAGCAGTTCATAGATGAGGTGGATGTTGGTATGGGCTAAACTCATAGCCCTGGTTCTGGGTTTGGGTGGTAGCTGGGTTGGTCAGCCTACCAGCTCTCCCTCATTGTTGCCACATGGACAGCTCTCCAGCACTGCCCCAGCTAGTTTACCCAGTGCAGCAGACAGCAAGAAGCAGGGCCAGTGCTCCTGCTCTCACCCCATCAGCCTGGCTCACCCACACTCACACCACCAGAGCCAGCTCTACTATTTTGCCCAGGCAAGGTGCAGGACCTGCTTTCCCAATTGCTGCAGTTGGTGAGGACAGGACCAGCTCTTCCATTCTCATGTCCCAGAGGCGGGTAAGGGAGGGCATATTTCCCTCACCCATGTCATCACATGACATACTAGAGAGGGGAACGGGGGAGGGCGCGCTCTCCTTCTTTCAAATCCACAGGGCTGGCTCACCTGCACCCCCTACCAACAGGGTCAGCTCTATTGTGCTGCCCAGGCAAGGTGCAGGAACCACCCTCCCAAGTGAGAGGCAGGGCCTGTTCTTCCTATTGCGGCAGCCAGTGAGAGGTGGGTGGGGCCAGCTCTGTGCAGCCCTGTCTCCTTGGACTTCAGTGGTAATAGGAGCCACAGACTGTGACAGACGGTGACTGTAGGAGGGCCATGGACCCAGACATGGCCCCTGGCAGCAGCCTGGATGACCCCATGACCCTGGGTGGCAGCATAGGCCACCCAAATCTGTATGGTCCAGCAAAGGCTCCGTACTTGGATACCAACATGGTTCTAGGTGGTAGCCCAGGTTCCTGATTTCCGCATGGCCCCTGGTGGCTACATGGGCCACAGACATCCATGCAGACTCCAGCTGCGGTTGGACCATGGACCCAGACATGGTACTCAGCAGACGGAGCCCAGATGTCACCGTGGCCTTGATTGGCAGCACAGGTCACCCAGACTGGCATGGACTCGGACAGTGCCCTCAAACACCCACATGACCCCAGGTGGTAACCCAGACCCCAGGTATCAGCATAGCCTTCAATGGCAGCAGGAACTTGGGACATCACTGAAGACCTGCCTACTACAGCACCATGGACTCAGACTTGGCTCCAGCTGCAGCCCGGACTCTATACTTTTAATTTTTAAGATTATAATATAATTGCATCATTTCCCCCTTCTTATTGAAAATAAATCTGAAGAATTTTCTCTGGTATAACGATTTACTACACCTTTATTTTATTTTTAGAAAATAGACCATCAGTCATTGTATTTAGCACAATAACCTTGACTGACGAGTTCATTCTTTCTTTTTTTTCTTTTTTGGTTTTTCAAGACAGGGTTTCTCTGTGTAGCTTTGCGCCTTTTCCTGGAACTCACTTGGTAGCCCAGGCTGGCCTCGAACTCAGAGAGATCTGCCTGGCTCTGCCTCCCGAGTGCTGGGATTAAAGGCATGCGCCACCACTGCCTGGCTGAGTTCATTCTTAACAGTCATAAAAGTTATCAGGGATTTTTCTACACAGGGTTTCTCTGTGCAGCCTGGCTGGCTGGAACTCACTCTGTAGACCAGGCTGGCCTGGAAATCAGAGATCCTCCTGCCTCTGCTCCGCCTCCCAACTTCTGGGATTAAAGGCGTGCGCCACCACCCCCAGTATAAAAATCATCATTGTTTTTCTTTTTTTCATTAGTCGTATTTTTGACACCTCTGATACCAAGATTGAGATTCTTAAAGTATTGTTTCGGGGCTGGCTATGTTTATCTTTTTCTCTTTCGCCCGTTTTGAGTGTATGCACATCTTTACTTACCTGTGGGAACACGTGCATGTATATGCAAGCGCACATGGAGACTGAGGTTGACGTTGAGAATTATCTGCGATTGCTCTTCTTTATCCGTTGAGATGAGATCTAGGTCAAACCCAGAGTTGGCTGATAGAGGCTAGTCCTGCTCGTCAGCTTGCTCTCGGGATCCTGTCTCCACCTCTGAGTCTGGAATTATAGGCAGGCTAGCACATCCACATCCATTGCTTGTGTGGCAGGTGCTTTAACGTGAAGCTATTCCCCCAGCCCTGATAAGTTGTATTTAATGATTATACAAATTAACCACCATGTAAAAATATCTGTAATTAGTACTTGTCTTAGAAGAGACTTTGAAATAGGGAGAATTCTTCATTTTTGTATTTATAGTTGTTTGTATTTCTTTATGTACTAGGTATTAACACCCCAAAAATTGGAATTGGTAAGAGCGCAAATGCAGCAAGAATTAGAAGCTCCAATGCGAGAGCGTTTCCGGACTCTTGATGAAGTAAGTCATTAAGTGGAATAACTGCATTCATCTTTATGCCTCAGGAAAAGCATCCTTCATTTACCCAGACCCTCTGCATGGCAGTCCCTACCGCTCTCCAGGCCTGCTAGGATTGGACTCCATTATCTCTGTTCTCTTTGGTCTCCTGATGTTTGTGAAATGGTGGGATTCAAGAGTCTGCATGGTGCTGTGTCTGCCTTGAATGTTTATTGGAACTCGTGGCTGACTCCTCAATCTCTTGCAGTTCCGCCCAAAGTGTTCCTTCTTCAGTAAGCCTACTGACTGCTACTATCCCATTCCCAGCTTACTGCTGCAGCCTGCATTCCTGCCACTCCCGACACCTGTGGAGGTTCCTCACCTCCCTGGTTTAGTTTTCCTGCGATCCCTGTTCTTTCTAATATGCTAATCTGCTGTATTATTGTGGCTTTTGTTTTAGCACTTTTAGAATGGAAAAACACAATAGAATGTTTTAGTGCTTCCTTTCCTTTGCATGAAAGGAAGCATTTGATTTTTGTCCACAAGTTCCTGAGAATGGTTCCTAACATCCAGCAGGTGAAATGATATTTACCACCTGAAGGATGGATTTCACGTCATCTGGATTTGTTGCTTTCCCTGTTGCTTTGATACCCCGACAGAAGCTCCTTAGAGAAGGAACAGTTTATTTTGGCTTACAGTTTGAGGGGACAGTCCATAACGGTGGGGAAGCATGGTAGCAGGATCACGAGGCAGCTGGCCATGTGGAATCCTCAGCCAAGGAAGCAGAGGGTGAGGAAGGCTGGTGCTTAGCTCCTTTCTCGTTTTTATTCAGCTGAGAACCCAGCACATGGAGTAGTGCTGCCTTCACTGAGCGAGGGTCTCCCACCTCGGTTAGCCCCTCCCAGGTGTCCACAGAGGCTAGCCTGATCTCAGCAGTCTCCCAGAGGTGTGCGTGGAGCCTGTTCTCCCAGATCATCTACATCCTGCCGAGGACAGTCAGTGTAAACAGCACACAACCTCCAAAAGAAAAGTGCTCCTTCTTTTGGGTTGACCAGATTTCTTACATTACTAAACGTTTGATAAAGAGGATGGGAAAAGACTGCAGAGAAGCACATTAGGTATTGCCTACACATTTTATATGCTAGCTTTCGAAACATACATCAGTTCTTACACTCATAAATTATTACTATTTCCTCAAAGTGGAACCCTTAGGGAGATTGGAATGGTCCAAAATACTGCCATTGTGCAGGAAGACATGCAAAATTCTCTTTTGTAATGATCTATTTATCGATATCCCGATTTTTCAAATATGCCCCTAACAGCAATATATCCTAATGGCATCCTAATGGGTGTAGAATGAATTTTTTGTAAATAAAATCACTCATACCAGGGCTAGGTATTCAAGTTAAATAAGAGCAGGTTTTAAAATCATAGTAAGTATGAAATGAATTATTGCAATATTTGATTAAACCTTAAGTTAGTATACTAAGTATTCAAATAAGCTTTTTTCTACTTTGAGGTTATCTAGTCTGACTTTTAGAGAGAGATAGCTTATACTTTGTTATACTTGTTAAAATCTATCTATATTTAGAAAGACCTGGCACATTCTTAACTACTATTAAGTGCAGAGAGGGTGACTTTTGTGATGCTGCACATTTGTTCCCACAGTGAGAATCAGTGAAGACAAAGCATTACTTGAATGATAATTCATTTTATTAGTCCATTCCAAGGAGCATACTAATCCATTTCATTTTTCTCTTTCCTTTTTCATGAGTAGTGTGTGTGTGTGTATGTTGTGCATGGCGTGTGTTTGCCCTTGCATGTGGGTGTGTGGACACATGTTGAAGTGCATGTGTGGAGACCAAGGCTGATCAGGAGTCTTTGATTACTCTTCACCTTATTCACGAGGCAGCTTCTCTTACTTGAACCCAAAGTTCACTGACTCAGCTAGTCTAACTATGTGCTCCCTGGTCCTTTCTCTGCCTTCTAGTGGCTGCCCTTGCTAGTGGACCCTCCGGTCCACCAAGCAGTTCCGTTGGTTGTGGGCGTCAGAACTCCTGAGCAGAAGCATCGTAACTGCTGAGCCAAGTCCCTTGCTCTCGTTGGCCTTTTCGTTTTCTTTCAGAATGGCTGTTAATAGAACTGAAAATTATACCATACAGTGATTTTTGGAGAGGGCACACATTTCACTTACAGATTTTTCATACATTGCAATCTCTTTGTAATTTAGGAAGTGGAAAGGTATAGAGCTGAATATAATAAGCTTCGCTATGAGCATACATTCCTCAAGTCAGAATTTGAGCACCAGAAGGAGGAGTTTACTCGTATTTCAGAAGAAGAAAAATTGAAATTTGAATCAGAGGTAAGTAATCAATTACACTGCTATATCAGAGATTGTTGTAGTGAATACAGTTTTATGATTATATATTTTTATAAGTCCCAAGTTAGAGTTGATTGTGTAATTATGTGTTATTAATTAGCGAGGTATTTGTTTCCTTTCTTTGTCAGCAATATCTTGTGAGTGTTTTCCTTTGGCTATTTATTTCATTTGTTTTATTTTGCCCTAGCCAGTAGAGATAGATACATCCACAGTCCCATGTTGCCATAGGTGTGCAGAGAGACTTTTCTCTGTAAATATCACTTACATGATTCCTTACTGAGTGCTGTCCTCTGGTTAGGAGCAATCACTTCCTAGGTAGCTCTAGTTTCAGCCTGTACCTTGTTGAGTTGCTGTAGATCACCCTCCTCAGTTCTTTTTGACAGCCCACCACAGTGTTCCTCCAGCACATGTTCCTGTCTCATGCCTGGGGCTTGGGGCGGCCATCTCACTCACTTTGCAGTTGTCTTCTGCTTTTCTAAAACTGTTTTTTCCATTCACTCTCTATCTTACTCTTGATGGTTTCATTATGATAAGAGGAACAAGTAGCAATTCTGCTGTAACATTTATAAAACTAGGCTGATCCTCATAGCAGTGCACTATATGCTATATAGAAAGACAACTGTATGTTATTTATATCATTGTGTTTATTTGGAATTGAAGTATTCTTACCTTCCTTTACCAGTTACCTGATACTTGTAGTGTCTTGGGCATCTAAAAGAGCTAAGACCACAGTATTTGGCTTAGACTGGTTTATTCTTAGCAGTGAGCAATTTCTTGATTGTTCCATAAATTATCTAAACTCTTGATCATTAAGTTCTTTAGAATAAGAGTCCTTGAACATTATGGATATTTTAAACGGTTTTTTTCACCTAGCTGTTTATTTCTTTTCACAGTTTTAAATGCTTTATTTAGGTTTAATTTCATTTTCATTTAATAGTAAGATGAGAAAAGACTTATTTGAAATTAGGAAGCTGAGGCACAAGAAACCGTCAGAAATTTCACGAGGTCATCAGCTAGTGCAACAATAGAAGTGGGTGTGTTAACTTTCATGTTAGAGTTTTAGGTTTGAAATGATCAGTGATTTGAGGTTTTTACTCTGATTAGTGGCCACCTAACTTAGAGTTTTGATAGCCATGACCACGGCAACTTTTATAAAGGAAACATTTAATTGGGGTGGCTCACTTATTGTTTCAGAGGTTCAGTCCATTATCATCATGATGGGGAGCAGATGTGGTGCTGGAGGAGTAGCTGAGAGTCCTACATCTTACAGGCAACGGGAAGTCGACTGAGACACTGGGCGGTATCCTGAGCATAGGAAACCTCAAAGCCCGCCCCACAGTGACACACTTCCTCCAACAAGGCCACACCTCCTAGTAGTGACACTCCCTGTGAGATTATGGGGGCCAATCACATTCACACTACCACACCACCCAACAACTTCAGTTTTGTTAGGAGTTCAGCTGATTGATACTATTTGTGGTTGTAAAAGACTCCACTCACATCTGTAAGTATGACAGATTATGACCGGTAAACAGTCTGTTGTGGAAAGTAGAGATGATTAGATTTCCAGTGTAGAATGAAGAGTCGGTGTGCTGAGAGCAACTGCTGAGCGAGGTTCTGTATGGCTGTGCTCTAGTTCAGACCCTGCCGGAAACCGGTCGACGTGCTTACGTGGGGGGGGGGGGGGGGGGAGTGTGTGTGCGGTGCTCTAGTTCAGACCTTGCCGGAAACCGGTCGGCGTGCTTACGTGGGGGGGTGGGGATTTGTGTGTTCTTCAGAGTCTTGATTTTGTTGCCTTTCTTGTGTTTTATTTTTGATGAAAAGAAATGTTGGTCTAAAAATGTTATTTACTAATATATTTTTCTCTAATGAAAGACCAGAAATTTAAAATTCTGATATTTGAAGGGATTGTTAGCGTCTAGAAAAATAAGACTTTCTGCTTTTCCCATTTCCCAGTTCTTCACTTATTGAAATACTTCAGTTACTGTACAAAGAATAGTACTATATACAGTAAACTTGGTGTAACAGTTGTGGATTATGAAGCAGTAGATATGATTTCAGTTAGGGTTTATAGGGTTTATAGATTAACCAATGGTTTGGAGATGGTCTCAGTTTGTGATTGTGATTGGTCAGCCCCTTTGCTTTAGGCCTATAGCTGTGCATCACTGTGGAGGCAACCCTGGCAGAACAAGTGGTCCACCTCATGGCTGGAAGGGAAAAGCAAGAGGAAGAGGAGGGCCTGAGGCCTCCTCGGAGGGCACATTTCCATGACAGGAAGGCCACCTGGTTATCTTCCGTCTTAAAAGTTTTGACCAACTCCACTCACTCCAGAGTGGGGTTAAGCCTTTCACATACTTGTCTTGGGGAAAGCAGTGCAGATCTAAACTGTAGCCGCTGGTAAGTGGCAGAAGAGAGGCTTGCAGCTAGCAGAACTTGCTTTATCAGACATAAGGTAAGGGAAAACTCGGGAGGGAGCTGTAGTTCTCTGAGTTCAAGGCCAGCCTGGCCAGCCTGGGCTACAAGGTGAGATTCTGTCTCAAAAAAAGAAAAAGAGTTAAAGGAAGAGGCTGGCTGCCTCACGTAAAAGTTCGAGATGAGGCGCAGTGCTGACGTGTGGCTGCAGCAGTGTGTTTGTGGCCTGCCTAGCTGCAGCAGTGTGTTTAGAGGTCTGCCTAGCTGCAGCAGTGTGTTTAGAGGTCTGCCTAGCTGCAGCAGTGTGTTTAGAGGTCTGCCTAGCTGCAGCAGTGTGTTTAGAGGTCTGCCTAGCTGCAGCAGTGTGTTTAGAGGTCTGCCTAGCTGCAGCAGTGTGTTTGTGGCCTGCCTAGCTGCAGCAGTGTGTTTAGAGGTCTGCCTAGCTGCAGCAGTGTGTTTAGAGGTCTGCCTAGCTGCAGCAGTGTGTTTAGAGGTCTGCCTAGCTGCAGCAGTGTGTTTTAGAGGTGCTGGCCTAGCTGCAGCAGTGTGTTTGTGGCCTGCCTAGCTGCAGCAGTGTGTTTAGAGGTCTGCCTAGCTGCAGCAGTGTGTTTTAGAGGTCTGCCTAGCTGCAGCAGTGTGTTTAGGGGCCTGCCTAGCTGCAGCAGTGTGTTTAGGGGCCTGCCTAGCTGCAGCAGTGTGTTTAGAGGTCTGCCTAGCTGCAGCAGTGTGTTTAGAGGTCTGCCTAGCTGCAGCAGTGTGTTTAGAGGTCTGCCTAGCTGCAGCAGTGTGTTTAGAGGCCTGCCTAGCTGCAGCAGTGTTTAGAGGCCTGCCTAGCTGCAGCAGTGTTTAGAGGTCTGCCTAGCTGCAGCAGTGTGTTTAGGGGCCTGCCTAGCTGCAGCATGTGTTTAGAGGTCTGCCTAGCTGCAGCAGTGTGTTTAGAGGTCTGCCTAGCTGCAGCAGTGTGTTTAGGGGCCTGCCTAGCTGCAGCAGTGTGTTTAGGGGCCTGCCTAGCTGCCCCAGTGTTTAGAGGTCTGCCTAGCTGCAGCAGTGTGTTTAGAGGCCTGCCTAGCTGCAGCAGTGTTTAGAGGCCTGCCTAGCTGCAGCAGTGTTTAGAGGTCTGCCTAGCTGCAGCAGTGTGTTTAGAGGTCTGCCTAGCTGCAGCAGTGTGTTTAGGGGCCTGCCTAGCTGCAGCAGTGTGTTTAGGGGCCTGCCTAGCTGCCCCAGTGTTTAGAGGTCTGCCTAGCTGCAGCAGTGTGTTTAGAGGCCTGCCTAGCTGCAGCAGTGTTTAGAGGCCTGCCTAGCTGCAGCAGTGTTTAGAGGTCTGCCTAGCTGCAGCAGTGTGTTTAGGGGCCTGCCTAGCTGCAGCATGTGTTTAGAGGTCTGCCTAGCTGCAGCAGTGTGTTTAGAGGTCTGCCTAGCTGCAGCAGTGTGTTTAGGGGCCTGCCTAGCTGCCCCAGTGTTTAGAGGTCTGCCTAGCTGCAGCAGTGTGTTTAGGGGCCTGCCTAGCTGCAGCAGTGTTTAGGGGCCTGCCTAGCTGAAATGATGACGGCGGCTGCAGCAAACCACAGACTTTTACAGAAATGAAACTTCCTTCTGTTAGATGAAGATGCTGTTTAACACCTTAAAGAGAAACCAGTGCTGGGCATCAAAGAGCAAACCTACTTTCTAGTCTGGGGCCGATGAAGCTGGGGAAGTTAAGTAGAAGCCTGTGTTCATTTACCCACCTGAAAATCCTAAGGCCCTTAAGGATTAGGCTGAAATCTGTTCTGTCTGTGCTCTGTAAGAGGAACACTGAAACTTAGATGGCAACATTACCAGTTTATGACATGTTTTCCTGAGTATTTCAAGCTTGTTATTGAGACCACTGGTCAGGTAAAAGGATTCCCTTTATATCTTATAGTCATCCCTGTTAATGAAATATCCATTATGTAGCCTGTGGAGCGAGGAATGGTTTTGGTTTTCAAGTCATATTATTTAGGAAATATCGGCCACAAAGCTATTCTTCCCATAGGTAATTCGTGTGGTAAATCTGGGCAGAATAAATCAGAAACCGTATGGAAACAATTCTCTCTTTGAGTGCCATTAAGAACATTTGTGATTCACAGGAGGAGATTAAAATAGTAACATTAACAAGAGTTTGGGAGAAGTTAATTCCAGTCCTCATGGATGACTTTGAGTGTTTGAAGACTTCAGTGGACATAGTACCTGCAGAGGTGCCATAATTAGTAAGAGTGCTCAAAATAGAACCTGAAGGTGTGACTTAATCTTTCCAGTTTCACACTAAAACTTGAGTAGCTGAAGAACTGCTTCTTATGTAAGTAAAAATGGTTACCGCCCCTCTGTGGTAGGGATTGAACCTCTTGCAAGGTAGATTGACACTGCTACTGGGTCACAACTTCAGTCCCCAAAAGTGGTTCTTGACATGGAGTGGGTCTCGTGGCAGTAAAGGGTTTACAGTATTGTATCAGCTAAGTTGGTAAAACAGTGGCAGGATATGAGAGGATGACTCCAACTTGAAAGATCTACTGTAGGTAAGAGGCTGTCAGATGGCATAACATGTATATATATAATAAATAAGAAATGTTTTTCATGAAAGGAGTCAGTTGATGTGGCTAACATAATTATTGCCTCGGTTTAAGAAATCACCACAGCCCCCAACCATTAGTAGTCTGCGTCCTAATCAGGCAGCAGCCATTAACATTGATGTAATACCTTCTGAAGAATTAAGATTCACTTAAGGGTGATTGTGGGCAGTTTTTAGCAATGTAGTATGTTTTCAGTAACACACACACACACACACACACACACACACACACACACTCACATTAGTTTTTAAAAAAAATAGAACACTATTGTACCCTGGGTAGACTATAGTATAATAGAATTTTTTTTGTTGATGTTGGCAGTTTTTGCTTGTTTGAGACAGGATGTCTATGTATAGTCCTGGCTGTCCTGAAACTCACTCTGTAGACCAGGCTGGCCTGTGAACTCACAGATCTGCTTATCAGTATTAAGGGCAGGTGCTGATTTTTTTTTTTTCTGTGTAATGAGAAACAAAAAATAATTGTGAGACCTGCTTTATTGGAATAATTTGCTTTACTTCACCATCCTGAAGCTGAATTTAATACATATTTTATTAAAGCCTCATGCAATACTGTGTTTTTAATCTATACAGATCAAAGCAACTGACTACTCCTTAGTGTGTTCATTTTTGGCAGATTCTTTAGGAATTTTTTTTAAAATTATGCACTTTATGTGTATGAGTGTTTTATCTGTATGTATGTTTGTGCACCATGCGTGGGCCTGGTGCCCGCAGAGGTCAGAAGAAGGTGTTGGATACCCCTGGAACTGGATTGCAGACAGTTGAGGGCTGCCTGTGGGTGCTGGGAACTCAGCTCAGGTCCTTTGGAAGAGCAACAAATGTTTTTAACCACTGAGCTATCTCTCCATCCCCCTTTGGAAATTTTAAAGGTTTTTGTGAAGACTTCAGGAATTCATATGTCCTCATTTGTAACACTAAGAAGAATACATGAAATAAACATAGAATAAGATGTCTTCATTTTTATGAAAATGATGTTATGCTTTCTCAATACATTTGGTTAAATCTGAAAACCTAGTAAGGATAAAATGCTGATGCTGCGTTTATAGTCTTTACCCTGAGTTGAGGAATTGGAGTTGAGAATTGCAAGAGGCCATGACAGTGAACTTGAAGGAGAAAGAGTATGAGAGCACACTAGTCCTTTACATGGTAGCTCCTGAGTTTTTAGTTGACTACTAATTAGAGCCTGTGTGTGAGGAAGCTATCTATGCAAAGCCAGAGAAGGAATGAGAATGGTCCAGGCAAAACAATACCCAGAGTTCACATGGAACTGGTCAAAATTTATCTTTACATCAGCCAGCCAGGATGGAAAATCTCTTAATGTATGATGCATTGAGTTAGCTCTAGACTAAATGCTCTTCTGGTTCTAACAAGTGTTGTAGAATATTGTTGTTGTTGTTTTTGAGATAGTGTTTTTCTGTATAGTCCTGACTGTTCTGGAACTGGCTCTGTAGACCAGGCTGGCCTTGAACTCACAGAGATCCACTTGCCTCTGCCTCTTGAGTGCTGGGATTAAAGGCATGGGCCATCACTGCCTGGTAGAATATTATTTGAAAGTGTGTTGCATTCTTTTATGTTGCATTTGTTTAACTCTGTGAAGCTGTGTTCCTGTGCCTGTCTAAAACACCTGACAGTCTAATAAAGAACTGAACAGCCAATGGTGAGGCAGGGGAAAGAATAGGCGGGGCTGGCAGGCAGAGAGGATAAATAGGAGGAGAAATCTGGGAGGAAAAGAAGAAAGAGCAAGAGAACAAGGAGAGGAGGACGCTAGGGGCCAGCCACCCAGCCACACAGCCAGCCGTGGAATAAGAGTGAAAATAAGATTTATAGAAGTAAGAAAAGGAAAAAGCCCAGAGGCAAAAGGTAGATGGGATAATTTAAGAAAAGCTGGCAAGAAATAAGACCAGGCATTTATAAGTAAGAGGAAGTCTCTTCTATGTGTTTATTTGGGAGCTGGGTGGTGCCCCTCCCCAAAAAATGAGTTAAGAGCAAAAACAACCAACAACAAACAAGGACACAAGTGAGTCTTGAAAAATCAAATGTTTGGCTGTCTTAACTCTATCCTAGGACAAAGATTCAAGAATATAAAGGAAATCAAAGAATCCAGCACTAAAAAATTAAATTGAGGGTCTAGCATCCAGTGGAAAACAACTGGCAGCTGACAAGTGATTTTTACATTTAAGGAAGAACTTATGCCAATTCTCTATAATATTTACCAGAAAGTGGTAGGAGTACTTTCTAAATCATTCTGTAGGACCAACTTTATCTTAATACCAAAGACAGTCCCTCTGAATAGTAAAGTACTCCCACACCCTGCCCTGGTGTCGTAGTGGGCAATGCAGGGAGCCTAGCCTGGGCTTCCTTCTTCACCAGGTAGCAATGAGATGCTGTGTCCTTACCTGCTTGTGTTTCATCAGAGCAGCAAGTGATAGCAAGGTGACTACACTGTCTTAGGGTTTCTGTTGCTCTGAAGAGACACCATGACCATGACAACTCTTACAAAGACAACATTTAATTGAGGTGACAGCTCACAGTTTCAGAGGTTCAGTCCATTATTGTGGTGGACAGTGTGCAAGCAGACAGTGCTGGAGAGGTAGCTGAGTGTTCTACATCTTGTTGGCGGCAGGAAGTGGACTGAGATACTGGGTGTGGCCTGAGCATATATGAAACATCAAAGCCTATGCACAGTGACATACTTCCTTCAACAAGGCCACACCTACTCCAACAAAGCCACACCTCCTAATAGTGGCCACTCCCTTTGGGAGCCATTTTCTTTCTAACAGTCACACTTTCAACAGTGATTTTATAAGAAGCAAATTAAAACAAATTTCAGTTTCAATTCAGAGTCACAATTTCTTGACTATTCAAGATTTAATTGAAATAGTCTTATATTTAATCTTATATCAAAACCAAGAAAGTTCCAGAAGTAAATGTAAGATAGCAATAGATGCAAACATTGAGTTGACTGATAGTATACTCTGTCATTGTGTGATAATAAAGGATTTAGTTAAAAATTAACCAAACTGGGCATGATGGTACATGCTTATGTTCCAACACTCAGGAGACTGAGTCAGGAGGATTAAGAGTTGCAGGTGAGCGGTTGGGCCCAGTGGTTAAGAGTGTGTATGTTCGTATAGAAAACCTGAGTTCGGTCCCCAGCAGTCATGATGGGTGGATCACTACTGCTGTGACTTCAGCTCTAGGGGATCTGACACCTTCTTTTGGCCTCTGGGCAGGCACCTGTACTGAAGTGCACATATCCACACAGACACACATTACACATGTAATTAAGAAATAAAAATATTTTTTAAAAGAGTTCAAGGTGATCCTTGACTGCATAGTTCAAAGCCATCCTGGGCTTGGTGGGATGATCTTTTCTCAAATAAGCAAGAGTTGAAGGACATTGTTTACAGAAGAAAGGTAAGCGTGACAGCGTTCTCCAAGCTGAAGGAAGTTTAGGAGTAGCTCTAAAATACTGAAAAACAAAGCCTAGGCACTTGATCCTAGAGTCTGTTCGCTTAGCCATTTCTGTAGGCTGCACCAGAAGGGCAGTAAAAGCAAAGATGGATAGAACAGTTAGGTACACGACCTTTTCCTAGTGTCTCGGGGAATTGAATTGATACTAAGTCCTTTGTACAGAAGAGCAGCTGCTCTTTGTAATTCCTGATCTGTTTCTATCCGTTTCTTCTACTCTTAGAAAAGTAAAATTGGTTAATACCAAGCATTGTCTTACCTGTCCAGCAAGCTTGTATTCTAGAGGAGGATGAAGTAAATGCGAATGTGACTACAGTACAGGCAGATTTGGATAGATGTCAGAGAAGAGAAATTAGAGAAAGACCTTTAGAAATGGGAAGGAAGAATTGAGATCAAAACAAATGAAGGACATCCAGGAAAATGGCATGTGAATCTGATTAAAAGTGCAAGAAAAAGAAAGAGCTGCGGATGTGTCCAAAGTCTGTGGCCAGATGAATGAGCCAGGAGTGCGGTTATGGCAGTGATTGAGTGTAATAGGGTCCTCAACTGCAGAAGTTTTCTGCTGAACTGTACGTATGTTTACTACCTAAACTAGTGCTGGCTACAAAGTACTTAGTGTTTATTATGCAAATGAGTACATGAGTGTAGTAACTGGGAAGCAGTGGGCACCAGTTTGGCCAGGAAGGATTTTTGGTAGTGAATTCTGGTTGAGGAATTATAAATACAGAATTTCATCTTCACTGCATTGTAGTTGTTGCTTTGTCTATGTTCCAGGCATCATAGAGGTGCCTCTCATGGACCAACTGTGTGGCCTTTTATTTAAATGGGCACTGCAAGAGAATAAATAGTGTTACTACTGACTTTATCTTACTTGAGGGCACCGTTGTCTGTCCCGTGTTAGACCTCCTGACCTAGGTACCCACCCTACCACTAACAATAGCATATTGTGATTTGCAGGAATTTGGCTTAGTGGGAAAGTGATCCTCTACCATGTGCGTGACCCTGCACTTGGTCCCTCCCACCGCCCAAAACAAAACGTTTGGCTGAGTAACCTTAGGCAAATGCCAAACAGTATCTTAAAAATCACCCAGCCTAAGCCCACCGTTTAAACTGAAGCTGGGATAAAAGTAATGAACCAGGGCTGTCCAAGACCCCCTAAATCAGTATAGGCTAGCACCACAGCCCTTGATCGCCTTCTGTCTACAGCTTGAAGAGGAGACCCTATTGCTGAAGACACCACAGATTTTTGTTACGGGACTTGAGGAGTCAAGCTGGTACTGACAGGAGCTGGAAGGCTCCTCCCTGAGGACTAGTTCTCACAGCACTGGAAGGCTCCTCCCCGAGGACTAGTTCTCACAGCACTGGAAGGCTCCTCCCCGAGGACTAGTTCTCACAGCACTGGAAGGCTCCTCCCCGAGGACTAGTTCTCACAGCACTGGAAGGCTCCTCCCCGAGGACTAGTTCTCACAGCACTGGAAGGCTCCTCCCTGAGGACTAGTTCTCACAGCACTGGAAGGCTCCTCCCCGAGGACTAGTTCTCACAGCACTGGAAGGCTCCTCCCTGAGGACTAGTTCTCACAGCACTGGAAGGCTCCTCCCCGAGGACTAGTTCTCACAGCACTGGAAGGCTCCTCCCCGAGGACTAGTTCTCACAGCACTGGAAGGTGCCAGGCAGGCTGCCAGGGGAGAAAAGTGACCAGCAGTCCCCAGCTGTAAAGCCTGTGAACCACAGTAACCACTGGCCCGGCAGGACCCACCACAGTGCAGCAGTGGCACTTCTGTCGGGGTAAACCAGCTGGGCTGAAGGCCTGTCCAGTAGAGGGAACTCACGCCTGGTACTGTAAACCCAGCAAGAACCCACGGCTGGAGAGGTCATAGATACCCGAGGACAACCTCCTACTGATACTTTTCTAAATTAACGTAGCTTTCAATTATTCTAAATACCTTTAGCCCCATAGAGAAGCACACCTCTCATTCTTGATCAAAAAAGCTTCTTTTGCAGCAGATGGAGGACGCTATACAGGTCTATGACTGTCAGAATGTAGAGAGCATGTGACTGTGGTGTGCACCTCCCTTGTTGGGACATCTGCAATACAACCTCTATACCTAAGGCTCACAGAGCATCATGGACGAGGGGGTGGGAAGGTTGTTAGGACAGAGAACCAGGACAATTACTAATAGATAGTGTCCTCTAGACATGTCAGGGGTACTGCACCCACGAACTCTCCACAGTGAGGTTGCCTGTACAAGACTATACCACTCAACATGCCAGTAGATGGCGGAAATTTTCACAAGGCTCCACCCCTAAATGGAGAGCTACAGGCAGTCAGTGGCTGCTGAGGGTGGAAGAATCTGTTTTTTCCAGAGACGAGAGACCCTGGTAAGTTCCCAATTCTAAGTGGTCAGCCCCAAATACATGTACATATGAGTAACAGTAACTGGACTCAGTAGGTTGTATGTGTGTATGTGTCTGTACACTTACAATATTTATAGAAATAGTAGTTAGAAAAGGTCATGAATTTGAGAGAGGATGGGGGAACATAGAGTTGAAGAGGAGACAGGGATGGTGAACATCATGTAAATACAGTGTGTTTATGTATGACATCCTTAAAAAGTTCGATTAAAAGTAATCTGACTTACTACAAAGTCATAGAGTTGCAGGAGGAAAGGAATGAAGAATAAATGTAGTCCAAGAACAAACCTGAGGAGAATTGTTCTACATAACTATGTAGTGGGGAATGGGACAGAGATGCGAATTAGTTATGCTCTTTTCTGTTTATTTGGGTTTTTTTTTTGGGGGGGGAAGGGAGTGGGCACGGTGCTGGGAATGAAACCCTGGGCTCTTGGCATACCGAGTGAGTGTATCACTGTGCCCTCCGTTGGACTTTTGACGTTTACTTCATGGATTAGTTTTCTGGGAAAAGTATGTTTACATACTGGGTATTTACATCTTTATGCCCTGTTAACATCTTTAATCTGTCGTGTACAGTCAGACTTGGAATTCCTGAATTATAGGGATGAAAACGATCAGAGAGAGCCTCACCTGGCGTTTCGAAGACGAGGAAACGCCCTGTGGAAGCCTCACACTTCTTTCCTTTATGGAGAGCTCTGCCAGCTTTGTCCCTGTCCCAGAGCACTTTAGTATCCTTTTGACTTAGAGTGAGCCCTGAGTGTTTGTTTTGGTAAAATAGCCACGGGTCTTGTTTTTTGCAGTGGTTCATTTGAATAATAAGGGGTAACCCCAATACAGAGAAAGAATAAAAAGAATTGCTGGTGTGCCTGGGTTTGTACATCAGTGCATAACACTGATGTATCTTGTTCCAGGCCCCCGGTTCAGTCCCCGGCACCACACGGAAGAAGAGGAGGGGAATTTAAGAAGGGAATAGGAGTGCAAAGCAGGCGTAGTGACACGTTATAGCAAACTAGGAGATCACCAAGGGGCGGGGGGAGAGTCCTGTTCTCAGTGCCTTGTCTCTAATCTTGAGCAGCAAGGGCCTCGGAAGGCTCTGGGTGTTAGGAAGCCGTTGGAGCCCACTCACTAGGAGCATGTGGCATCTGGCAGCACGAGGTGTTATGAAGGAGAAGATGACTTGTATGTTCCCTCTCGTTCCTCGGTGACTTGTGGTGTGCTCTGGAATAGTGAACATAGAACAGAAGACCTAGAATATCTTGCAGTTAGACATTTAGTAACCTCGGCTGTCACTTTAAAAGTTCAGTCACCGTATTTGTGTTTAGGTACACAGATTTTGTGTGGATTAGTTGCTCTCAAACAGATGATTTATTAGCCCAGACAAAGCCAAAGAATTAACTGTCACGTAAGGAGAAATTTGGGAGTGGTCATTGGATTGGCCTAGCATGAATTCCTATCATGGACTTGTGTTTTAAATAATCACTTTACGGTAGTATTTACAATTTTGAATTTTAGTCAGCAACTGATTCAGCCCTGTGCCAGACACTGCGGGGGGAGAGGGAGAGTCGGAGAAAGTCCTTGCCCTTAAAATTGAGTCATGCTGGGTACAAAGTGAAGAACGTGACATTTTAGATTTTTTTCTCTTTTTCCTTCATTTTCGAACCTGAGCTATCATGTTGTGCAATTTTTAATTTTAATTTACTGACTTGTAGAGCATGTTCATGACTGGAAATTCAGTAATTTAGAGCGTGTGTGCTTCCTTTTGAATTTCTAGGTCGCACGGCTGGAGAAGGATAAGGAGGAACTGCATGGCCAGCTGCTCAGCGTCGATCCCACAAGAGACAGCAAGCGCGTGGAGCAACTCGTTCGAGAAAAATCCCATTTGCTTCAGAAATTGAAAGGGTTAGAGGCTGAAGTAGCAGAATTAAGGGCTGAGAAAGAGAATTCTGGTGCGCATGTAGAAAATGTCCAAAGAATACAGGTGAGGCAGCTGGCGGAGATGCAGGCTGCACTCAGGTCCTTGGAGGTAAGGCTTTAATTGCTTCCCAGTAGAGCATGGCCTGAGTTCTCAAGTGCGCGAGACAAGCCTTGGTTTTAGAGTATAAACACATGCTCGCCCATCTAATGCTGACGCAGTTGTGTCGTCCCAAGTGTACATGCAAGGAAGAAAGGGTGTGGTTCCTCCAGGTAGCTGCCTGTGCCACTGCATTGGGAGGGGTAGGCACTCTTCGGGAACCGTCGTCTGAGTGACATGTCTCACCTCTTAAAACGTAGACTAGCAACATACCCCAAGTTTTTCAAGACTAAAGTCATCGGAAAACATCACGGACAATTACTTTTGAAATTATAATTTCTTATACTAGAGTTTAAAAACCTTAAAATCGTAAATCCTATTTGAGCAGACATAACATACTACATATAACTTACATGCTTCTAGCCAAAGTGATAAAAGTTAGCTGGCTACTAATGCATACTAATCTTTACTGAATTATTTCCCTGAGTTCACTAGAGAAAGAAAATGTTGGCAGAGCCCCACCAGGACCTCTGGGAGCTGTCACTTAGGAAGACTCTTGACTTCTGTCTTACTCAGACATGCTTATGCCTCTTAGTGCCTGGGGCCTAAGATGGAGCCGAGACTTCACGTTTGTCAGAGTTGGCTTTTCGTCCTTTGGGGTAGTCATGCAGTAGTTGAGCTAGAAGGAAATTATAGGCACATGGTGCGTAGTATATCCAATTTCAAAATATAAAATGATGGTGGGGGCCAAGCAACATGGAGTACTGTGGCAAGTTGTGAAGAGGAGAAGATTTTGGGTTTTTTTGTTTGTTTGTTTGTTTTTAGGGAAAGGTGAAGTCTTTGTTAGTACTTGTCAGAATTAAATTTGGCAGTATCATTGGACCTTAGACATAAGCTGATTAACAGTAAGATTGTTTAGGTTGCCATTTCACAGTCCTGCACAGTGACAGAGTAAGACAGGTACTTGCAGTTGAATGCAGTGTAGAGTCCCAGTGTGGACTTGGACCAAGGTCACCTAGAGTGATTATTTCCAGGATAAGTTGGATGATGACAAAGATCGATGGCTCATTTGTGACATTTTCAGATCAGCTTGCACTTAGTTTTATCATTTGTCAGATAAAATGAAAAATAAATACATAACAGCAGATATTTTTCTTGGAGAAAACAATATTCTGTTGTTGTACACAAAGAATATAATTTTATATTTGAAGAAAATAATTGTTGTTCCCTGAGTTATTTGCTGAATACAGCCCTTATTTAATACAGTAAACATGCACAGAAAATAGAAAACTGAAGTTTATCCCGTAAGTGTAAAAACACCCTCATTTTATTTATCTCGATTAGAAATGTTTATTAAAGCTTTTACTTTTTCCTCTCTGCTAAAAGAAATGTCCTCACTTTGTCCTCAAATTCTGTCAATTTAGAGACTTCAATAAGAATTTAATTGTGTGGTAAAGTCAAAAGCTTTTTTGCTTGTACTTCAGGAGGCTTCAGGACAGTTGAGAATTTTCAATTTTTGTCTCTATCTGTTCCTTTAGAAAAGAATTCCCCATTGATTGTGGATTTTCACCTCCTTTATGTTTTTTCCTTTGTGTGTGCAGATATGTATGGAGCGCCTGTGTAGCACGGCGCATGCGTGGCGCTCACAGGGTAGCTGGTAGGGTTGGTGCTCGCTTTTTACTGCTTAGGTCCTGGAGATAACTCCGGTCCTCAGGCTTGGCAGCAAGCACCTTTTATCCACTTACCAGGGACTGGGCAGCCTCCTTTCCTGTCTTCTAAAATGCTTCTCCATAACTTGTGGACTAGCAAGTCTAGAAATGTTAGAATTATGCCAGCATTCCCATCCTGAGGTATTAAATGAGTACTCTAAGTACTTTCTCTCCTGAAAGAAGATCGGAGTTCTACAGGTCGATTGAGAAAACTGTGACTTTGGGACATGTTAGTTGTTGCTTAAATTCTAAGTCATTATTTTGTGTTTGATTACATATACATTGTATATAGTGCTTACTTTAGTGTCATGTGAACGATTATAAATTTCAAAATCTTTTGTCTTCAAGGCTGAAAAGCAGTCTGCTAAACTGCAGACTGAACGCTTAGAGAAAGAGCTGCAATCAAGCAATGAACAGAACACTTGTTTAATCAGCAGATTGCATAAAGCGGACCGAGAAATAAGTACGCTGACCAGTGAAGTGAGTTGCAGTACTTTGCTTCATCTAGAGAGCCTGAGATTACACAGTGATGGAGCAATTTGCTGTTTGAATTCTCTCTATTGAAATCTTTTTTAGCCCCTCATTCTGTCTTTGAACTGTGATAGAGCTCTAACCGGGGTCTGTGTGCTCTGCCCATGCGGAGCTCAGTGTGACCTGGCTCTTTAGTCCTTCCTCAGCAATCAGCACCCTTTCCTTCCTGTTCACCTCCCTCCTCCCTCAGCGACCATCCTTGAAAAAGTTCATTCTTCCTCAGGGTCCTTGTGTGCCTGCCAGGAACTTTCCTCACAGAGTTACATTTATCTTGCTTCCTTCCTTTCTTTCTTGTTACCTAATAGAAGAGGCCTGCCTGCCTTGTCTTAAAAATAGTGAAATAGTATCTTCCATCTTCTGCCTTATTCTTTGCATTCCAAACCTATAAGACGAATTGCTAGACGGTCTTATTAATACAAACCTGGAGCCAGATATAGGGGTGAAAAACCGAGAGATCAGAGAAATAGGACAAGCCACAGCCAACCTCACCGCACCAACACCTCAGTCTCCAAAGAGACCTACTTCCTGACTACCCACGCCTATATGCCTTTCTGTTCTGCCATCTCATTTCCTCTCTCTGCCCAGCTACATCACTTCCTCTTCCTGCCCAGCTCTGTCACTTCCTGTCTGTCTGTACAGACCTCCAGATCTTTATGGTTAACTAGTGCTGGGATTAAGGGCCTGTGTCACCACACCTGCTGTTCCCAGTGTGGCCTTGAATTCACAGAGATCCTGATGAATCTATGCCTCCTGGATGCTAGGATTAAAGATGTGTGCTATCCCTGACCTCTATGTTTACTATAGTGCCTGGCTTTTTTCTCTGCTCCTCAGATAAACTTTATTAGGGTGCACAATATATTGGGGACACAATACATCATCACACTAACCTGCTCTGTTTTTCTTCATAACTTTTTTAAAAGAATGATTATTTATTTTATGTGCATTGGTGTTTTACCAGCGTGTATGTCTGTGTGAGGGTGTCAGATCCCCTGGAACTGGAGTTACAGACAGGTGTGAGCTGCTGTGTGGGTGCTGGGAATTGAGCAGCCAGTGCTCTTAACTGCTGAGTCATCTCTGCAGCCATCTGTATAGCTCTTAATACCATCTGATCTATTCATTTTTTATTTTAAAATGATTTATTTATTTTTATATTTTGTGTGTGTGCCTGTATGTATTGTTTTACATGTGTGTCTGGTGCTCAAGGAAGCCAGAAGTGGGGCGTCAGGTCCTCTGGAACTAGATTACAGATGGCTGTTAGCCAGTTTGTGGGTTCTGGGAACAGAACCTGGTCCCTTGCAAGAGCATCAGTTTTCTTAACCACTGAGCCACCCCCCAGCCCCCATTGGTTTTGGTTTTTAGATCTCTCCTCCCCACTTTCTCCTTTAGCCAGTGCCAGCTCCAGGGTATCAAGGACATGGCTCTTATCACTGCAATACTCCTAGCCCCTGGGAAATCACATTCACATGGCAGACACTTGTTAGTAGTTCTTCAGTAAGTAATTTTAACAACATAACTTGCTTTTAAATTATCCTTAAAAATGTAACTTGAATGTTCTTAAGTCATCTTTACGCCATAAAGTATTTCTCCAATTCAGCTTTTCCCTATTAAATGCAATATGTATATATAAGGAATCTCAAAACCAGAAATAAGATAGCAATAACAAAAATATTTTATAAAGGATCAATTTTGGGGTCAGACAGACTGAATTCATGTTAGATTTTGTTTTTTAATTAGCTCTGTGACTTTGGTATATCTCTTCTTGAAACTTTGGTATCTACCTCCATAAATGTGTCTGTGGAATTGTGGAAAAATTAAATGAGGTATTATACATGAAGTGCTTACTATAAGGTCTAACAGATGCTTACTAACATACTATGGTTTTTAGTCTTTGGACTTTGAAAGTAAGGTTGATTTCCAAATCAGTGAAGTCATTTTATGTCTAGCAGGGTAGTTATATAAAATACCCTAAAAGCCAGGATGGCTCCCAGGTTAAAAAAAAAAAAAAGTATTCTCTGTAGACTAGTAGAAATGTCTATATTTAAAGGAATTGTCTGGTCGTTATAGATTCTTGGCCAAGAATTTTCTGAGACGGCTCATGGGCGGGGTGTTGAGTGAGAAGAAAGAGTTTTGTTTAGTGACGTTTTGTCAGCAGAACTGAGGGGTCATGGGTCCCCTGAAAACAGAATGCTTCCTAGGAAGTTAGACTTGAGGGGTCTGTTGACTTTCCCGTTACCGTGGTTGATTTTGTTAGGCAGTTTATACATGTGACTGTTCTCTTGATACCCCAACCCCGATCCCTGCTAGTCCCTTTCTCACAGTCCTGCTTTGGGTTATGTGCTGTGACCCATTTAGTTTAACCAGGGCCATCTGTGGGGACCCATGGATCGGAACTATCCGTTGGAGACCGATAGGATCATCAGTGGGTATGCAATTGAAGGCAATAATTCCACCTCTTCCCTAATCTGTCAGTACCAAATAGTTGAGTGGTGAGTGATAGGGCCCCTGAACGCCTCCATCTTACCTCTCAGCCCATTCTCTTGGGGTCAGTTCAGGGACCTCCAGCTGCTAGCAGTTTGTGATTGCAGTGCCTGTGTTGCCTAGAAGATGACTATATTTCAACACGGTCCTTCTTTTCACCCCGTCTTCCTCAGTGTTCAACTGTAGAGGGGATAGTATAAGTGTCTTTTTATAGATGGACCTCTGATCTGTCGCTTACACTCAATACAGCCATGAGTCTCTGTATTCACCACCATTAACTGGAAAGATAGGCTTCTCTGATTAGAACTAGAGTAGCATTTGTCTGTGGGTACACATGTATGTATTTAGATGCTAGCTTGATGCCTAAACAACTCTCTTTAGTTCTGCCTCAGGGTTTATGATCTCCTCCACCATGGATTTTGACTAGGTTCAACAGTACCATGCAGTACCTCCTGTAGACTGGGTCTTAACAAATCAGAAAGCAGTTAGTTACCCCATAACAGTGGTTCCTCTGTTGTACAGTGGGCCCATCTTACCTGACAGGTTGGGTTTATGGATAGTAGGATTCACATCTAGGAAGACACTGATGCCCATCCTTTCGCAGCAGCCGACAGCACCTTCTGGGGCTGTGAAAACTAGGTGGCAGGGAGGAAGTTTTCTGCTCACTTCCAGCTTGATTTCTCTATACCATGCATGCCTGGTGTATGAGACCTTTTGCGAAAGAGCTTTACCTGGTTCTGGCAGGCAGCAGGAGGGAGCGGTTTAGGAAGAATGAGGAAGAGGGGGCAGAAAGAATGTCCACGCTTGGGCCCTCCCTGACCAACAACTCCACCCCTGGTACTGGGGTTTTCTTTAGTAACCCATGGCCTTGAGATCAGTTTGTCTAGCCTTACAAGGTACCTCCCTTAGAATTCTTTTCCCCCCAGTTGATAGGTTTCTGTACAGGTGCTTTACCCCTCTGTTTTAACCTGGGGCCATGTAACAATCCGTCCGTCTTAGTCTCTTTCTGGTCATGCAGCCTTGTGACCATTTGACTTCTCATGTAATTTCACCTACAGAAAACAAATGTGCCAATAACCCAGCTTAGAACGTTCTTCTTACCATTTTCCATACAGTTAAACTGGCATTCTGTTTTGGGAAATTAGTATGAGTGTAACTTTGAATCTTTTTAAAAAGTATTGTGATAAAACTGGGGGTTTTTGTGCTTGAAATACTGAGGCTGTAATTTTAGATGCATTGGACATCACCCTTGGAAGATAATCTACTCTTTTTTTTTTTTTCTATTAAAAGCCAGCAGGTGGTTCAGTGGGTAAAGATGCCTATCATGAAGGTTGTCCTGATCTCTATACATGCGCTTGGCATTTGTATGTCCTTTCCTCCAATTCATAGATGTAATTTAAAAATTCTCACTATTCCATACTACAGGGTGTATGTATGTCTAGTGGCCTTTTATTTTTGTTTCAGTTTATATGTAGCATACAAGTTGTTTTGTAGCTGATGTTTCATTTAGTTCACCTGACATGAATGATACTGAAAGTAAGTAACATTAGACAAATAAAACATTTCTCTATCTATTTATTTATTGTGAGGCAGGGCTGCTCTCATTATGGAGCTCTGGCTATCCTGGAACTCACAATATAGACCAGGCTGGCCTCAAACTCACGGAGATCCACCTGCCTCTGCCTCCCGAGTGCTGGGATTAGTGTGCGCCACCACACCCAGCTACAAATAAGATTGTTAATGGTGAAATATACACACATATATACATTTTCCTTCTCTTCCCTTCTTCTCCCCACCTCCCTTTTTGTGATACTAGGAGCAGAAGTTACGTTTTTGTTCATGCTAGACAATGAACTACATTTCCAACTATAGCTATTAATATTTTTAACTTTAGATATTATCTATTAGTTTATAGGTTTAAATTTAGGTTATGTTTCAAAATTACACCATTGTGGACTAGGTAATGAAATACAATGGGAAGTCCCTGAGCTTTGAATCAGATGAACATATTTTGAATCCTAACTCATTCATTTTATTTATTTCTAGTGTATCCTTAAATAAGAAAATAAAGAATAGAGATTTTATTTTTTTCCCCAGAGACTGACTGGTCAGTAACTGTGTAACCTTAGGCAAGCTATTTCATATCTTTAATATCCTGGTGATGTCATTGGGATCCAATTTCCTAAGTGCATCAAGGCCTTTTTCTGTTGATCACTAAGATCCTATAGTATAAACCCCACTAGAAGTCAAGTAATGATGTGGCCTCTTCCTGATTTAGGTCAACAGACATAGACTAAATGTCTGTAGTGATAAGAGTATAGCAAAATTTCAGTCCCCATCTAATCAAAACAGATTCAAAACACAAACAAGAGAACTCAAGGTTTTCTTAAAGTCCTATATACATTGTTTCAGTTTTGCTCAATACCATTTAAGTATCCAGTATATGCAGTAGTTTGTTTTAGATCCAGTATCCTGACTGGGTTCCTGAAATAACTGGAACTGGAAATGCAGCAATAGGACATGGGTATGCAGGGCTGGGTGGGGGTGGGGGTGGGTGGGGCTTTTGTGCTAGTTTGCCCTAGTTCTCTGCTTCACCTGGGTACTGACCTCTTCTGCTGCGTTCTGTACACACACCCTTCACCATTGTTCTTTCTCTTCTCAAGAATAAATGGCCTCTCCTGTTCTGCTGAATGAAACCAGCATTTTGGTATTATTTCTCTACACTTGTTTATTAGCACTTTGCTGAGACTTGCCTGTGTTTTTTAAGGCACACTTGAAGTAGTTTGCATATAAATGGAGTATTCAATATATCCTTCAACTTTAGACAAAGCAAGTTTCATCTAAAATTTTATATGTAAAAGGATTGCAGGAAGGATAATTTTAAAAATATTTCTAACATGAGTGTCACAGTTTTCTTTGCAACTTGAAATTTTCATCAACATCTTGCAATCCTAGCAAATGGCTGTTTGCAATGCAAAGGAACACCTGGGGTATGTTTAACTAAGTGATTTAAATTTGTAAATGTTAGGCTTTAGAACAAAGCTTTGCTAGTATCAGTGGCTCAGATTAAAGGCATTATCATAGGTGACCTAAAATGATGTCCTTAATGATATTTCACATCCAGTGAAGAACATTATGTTGCTTCATGAGGTTTTCAATCTTCAGAAGTCTAAGTTAGTTACAGAAAACCATCCCTCAGAATTGTGACGATCAAGCTGAGTTAAGGAGATCATATCACCTCAGAATTTAGAGAAAGGTCAGAAGTTTAATATCATCTCTTTGGAATTTATAGCCAGAGCTTCTGGTGTGACACATTTTTTTTATACACCTATCTTGTTTCTCCTATATATTATTTTCTCGGGTTTTTGTTTTGTTTCAGGATTTTTAAGGTTAACTTGTTTGATATGTATGAATGTTTTCTCTGCACACATGTGTCATATGTGACTTTGCAATGGAGGTCAGAAAGAGGGTATTGGATCCCTTGGATATGGAGTTATAGACAATGTGAATCACCATGTAGATGCTGGTAACTGACCCTGGGTTCTCTGAAAGAGCAACAGACGCCAGCCGCCTCCGTTTATTTTGTAGATTTGTCTACTTTAACAGATTTTGAGTACCTATCAAATGCCTAATACTACCATTTAAAATTCTGTATTAGTGCAACTAGCTGAATATTTGCTTCTGTGTTATCAAAAGTGTAAGACAAACCACGATTGAACAGGCCAGACTCTGGCCAGCAGTTTAAGACAAAGTAACTTAGCTTGGTAAAGATGGATGGGACAGTGGAGCTCTTGAAGTTGAGGTTTCTAGGATTTTTTAGAGCTTGGAAGCCTGAGTACAAGGAATAGAATGGCCATGCCCTAACAGCAGAAGTTAGGGGTATTTGAACTTGTCACTGTGTGCGTGTTGGAGTGGAGGACAAAGGTCATGGCCAGCTGTCTTCCTCGGTTGTTCTCCACCTCACTTCTTGAGACAAGGTCTCTCTTGCTAGCTAGCCATAGCTGGTTGGCTGGTCTGGCCGCCTGGGAAGGCCCAGGGAGGGTCTGCCTCTGCTGCCCTCGCTCTGGGATTACTTCCTGGCTTACCGCCACACAGTTTTCAGTTTTAACCTGGGTCCTGGGGTCCACAGTCAGGGCTTACACAGTTTACCCACTAAGCTTTTCATCACCCATTTTCATGTTTTTAATATTTCTTTTAGTATTTTTATATTTAAATATAAAATATATTTTAGAAATTTAACAATTACTAGTTATGTAAGTAAATCCATTCTTTTAAGATCATAGAAATATGACACCAAAGAACAATTTAATCTCTATATGTTATAAACAAGTAAATTCCTTGAGCATATATAGTTTAACAGCATAAGTAAGCCTGTCCCCGGCCCTGTTGAAATTATTTCCTTTTTTCTGTGTGTGTGTGTGTGTGTGTGTGTGTGAGAGAGAGAGAGAGAGAGATAGATAGATAGATAGAGAGAGAGAGAGAGAGAGAGAGAGAGAGATACATTTTTCTGTGTATATGTGCACATGTGTGTAGAGCCCAGAGGTCGATATTAAGGTGTCTGTTGTCTATCATAGTTTATAATTAGTTTTTTAAAGATTTAAAATTCTTTAAAATTTTTCTGTGTATGGATGTTTTGCCTGCATGTATTTGTGGGCACAGCATGTGTACCTGATGCTTAGAGAGACCAGAAGAGGGCATCAGCTCTCTTGGGACTGGAGTGAGAGACAGTTGAGAACTGCCATGTGAGTTCTGGGAACGGAGCCTGGTTCTTCGGGAAGTGAAGCCTGTGCTCTTCACCACTGAGCTGCCTCTCCAGCCTCGTTTGTGGGATTTCTTTGTCTGAGACAGTCCTTTGCTGAACCTGGAGCTCAACTGACTGGGCCAGCCTGGCTGGGAGCCAGCGCCAGGGACCGGCCTGCTCTGTCTCCCGGGCACTGGGATGGAGGTGCCCCGTGCCATGCCCAGCTTTTCCCGTGGGTCCTTGGATCTGAACACGTGCCTCATGCTTGTGCTGCAGGCACCTTGCTGACGGATCCAGCTTCCCAGCCTAAAGAAAGTCCTCTTCATTTTAGTAAGTCTCAGGGTGAGAGTAATGTGAAAGGTTTTATTTCTTAGTTTTTCTTGTGGTTACCGTGAAATTAATCAATATTCTATGGACTTATCTTGAATTTGTCACCTCATCAAAAGCAGCTACAGTGTGTCCTTCTCAGCCTTTTGCAATTAGTGAATAATAGCAACTTATAACTATGTCCCTGTAATCATATTTTAATGTTACATCTTCTCAGCATTTTAATGCATTTATAAGTTGCCCTTGAAATAATGGCATAGTAAGAGAATTTAGGTATTACAACCCCAGCAGAAGGTTGCTCTTTATATTTATATGTCATTTAGTGGTGCACAAATCGATTTGAAAGGGTCTGTTCATTGTGGATAGCAATGTAAACAGTAAAGTACTTGGTTTGTTTCCTTGAGATATGTATGTTCCGTGAAGCCGTTCCTTGCAATGTTTTCAATGTCTTTTGTAGACAAAACCTCCTGTAATAAGAAACTCATGTCTGTGGTTCTTCCTTTTGGCGCTTGGACTGTTCCCGATTTGTGTCTTAACTGCCACCTTCATTTGCTATTGGGTTTTACTGGGCTCCACATAACTTAATCCTTTCCTGCCATCCACATCCTATGTTTAGCTTGTGTATGTTTGTAGTCTTCTACTCTAATTCTATAATTTTACACTTAGGTATAAATCAAATTACAGGTTTATCTCATCTTTATGTCTCTTGGTTAAAGCCTAACGCCTTTGTAAATAATTTTAGAAGTTTATGTAAAATGTTAATAGTGTGGATGATTGGAAAGACAGAACGTTTGTATTTACTGCTCTATTCCTGACTCCTAGAATTGTACCTGACACATAGTAAGTCAGTGAATATTGTTGGATGAAGGTCTACTACTTATGAACTAGAATTATTTGCTAGGAATATTTAGACTAAAAATGATATGTGACAGATTAATTATGGAAGTATTTGTTCACATTCACCTGGGGCTTTAGAAGAAGCAGATTCTGTAATAAAGGATTTGTACCTATACTGTTCCATCTACCTCACATGTATATACACATGCCAACACATTTAGTCTCCAAGTTCAGTTGGTCCTTTTTTGGCCTCTTTTCATTATTATTATTATTATTATTATGCTGTGAATTGATTGCTTTTATTTCTTAGCCTAGCTCATTTTAAATTAGAGTTAATTTTCTAAAACAAAGTTAATTATTCTATCTTAAAAAGCTAGGCAACCATGTTCAATGTTGTGCTGTACAGTTTTATGTCAATTTGATATGAGCTAAAGTGATCTGAGAGGAGGGAACCTCAGTTAAGAAAATTCCCCCATAAGATCAGTTGTAGGGCATTTTCTTAGTAACCAAAGGGGGAGGGCCCAGCTCACTGTGGGTAGTGCCATCCCTGGGTTTAGTGGTCCTGGGTTCTATAAAAAAGCAGGCTGAGCCAGCCAGTAAGCAGTACTCCTCCATGGCTGCCACATCAGCTTCTGTCTCCAGGTTCCTGCCTTGTTTGAGTTTCTGTGTTGACTTTCTCAATGATGGACTGTCATGTAGAAGTGTAAGCCAAATAAACCCTTTCCTCCTTGGCCATGGGGTTTCATCATAGAAATGGTAACTCCAACTAAGACAATAATAACTCTCATTCCCTGCCATTCCTCCTTAGAGTTTATGCCTCCCTATGCTTTATTGTAAGGGATAGCTCTTTGTTTAAAGAGCAGATTGTGTGATGTTATTTCTGATTAACATTTTATATGCTGTTCCTACTACCTAAAATGCCTTTTTTTTTTTTTTTTTTTTTTTTTTTGGCCACTTTTTTGTTCTGTTTTGAAATTAGATCCAGCCTTGGGGTCTGAACTTACAGAGATCTGCCTACCTCTGCCTCCTGAGTAGTGATTGTGATTAAAGGCATGTACCACCATGCCCAGCTGTTTCTTCCTTTTTAGAAGGAAGGTTTCAACACTTTTTCCCCCGAAATGTTCTGAATTGTCGGTGGATGTTATTTATATGCAGTTAAGATTTTTAAGGAAAGATTCAGCCCTGATGACTCCACCCAATTATTTGTAAATGCATGCCTTAGTTCCATTAGGAAAAGATCACTTTTGTTTGGTATCTCTCTGTTGTTCTGAGCCTTGGGATACTTTCTCGGAAGGTACTTATACCCTGTACTACCAGATTATTTACTTATTTCCACCCATGCTCTTAGTATGTACTGAATGATAAGAAAATGACCCAATAATAATTTCAATTTCTAATGACCAACAGGTGAAAGAGCTCAAACATTCAAACAAACTAGAAATAACTGACATCAAACTGGAGGCAGCGAGAGCTAAGAGTGAGCTAGAAAGAGAAAGGAATAAGATTCAAAGTGAACTGGATGGTAATATATTTTCCCATGCTTTTCTCTATTCTTTTCAGGTCTAAATTCAAATTATTAAAACAAAGCAACCTGAGTTTTTTTCTAGATTCTCAGTCTTAATAGAATTTTCATATTACAGTTCATAGGGACTATTTTTATTATGTTGAATGGTTTGTTTATTCTGTGATCTTTTTTAAATGACCTACCTTACATTTATATAATAGTTTTTGATTACTGTGTGAATTAAATATATTGAAAATGTGGGTTTGTTCTTTATGTGATTATAAATTTTAAATGCTTATAGATCAGCTGGTCATTAGGCTAAAGGATATAAGAAAGTAAGTTCCAATCATAATTTTTTGTTTTGTTTTCAAGACAGGGTTTCTCTGTGTAGTTTTGGTTCTGGATCTCATTCTGTAGTCCAGGCTGGCCTCGAACTCACAGAGATCCACCTGCCTCTGCCCCCTGAATGCTGGGATTAAAGGCGTGCACCACCACTGCCTGGCGCCAACATAAGTTTTTGCTATAAATCCTAGGCTAATTATTGAATCCCCGTTCAATATGTGCTTATTTTTGAGCTCCAGTTTAGTCTTAAACGTGTCCTCAAGATGTCTCAGAGGTTTCGGTTCTTTATACTTCAGCAACCTTCCCTCGGTTTATAACTGTGCTTGAGGTTACCTCCGTTGTTTCAGGTAGACTTTATTTTATTAATAATTGTTTTGACTATTTCCATATATTTTCAGAGTTGAGAGTAAATTTTTTTAGTGTTAGAGTTTGGGATATATTGCTGTATTATGTTTTTAAAGGTTAAATATAAATTTGCTGTAGTTATTCATCTCAAACATTTGAATATTTTTCAGTAAACTTGAAAGTTTCCTTATTGCTCATATTTTGTTAGAAATATAGCATATTTGCTAGAATCCTAGGTTTCTTTTTGAAGGGTTCAGTTTTCTTTGGGTTTGTTTGTTTGCTTTAATTTACTGTTATCAGCTTGTTTATGATACTATCCTGGGGCTCCAGAACTCCTGTAAGAAGTCAAGTAAATAAGCCTCTTTGGGTGTTCCTCTAAGCTGATCTCTACCTCCCAAGGTTCAAAAGAATAAATGTCTGTCCGGAAAGATTTGTGTATATGTGTGCTTAAAAGTGACAACAAGTCATCTCCACCTTGTTTCACTGCTGTTCTGCAAAAGCTCTGATGAGCTGACACTCCGTGAGGACCTTGAAGAATATCTGTCCAAGAGACCTCTCAGATTCTTTTGTTTGACTGGGTTTCAGATGCCCGTTAATGGTAAACTTCATGTTAATATTGAATATAGTTTCTTTTTCTTCTAAAAATACACTAGGATTGCAGGCAGACAATGAAATTCTCAAGTCCACTGTCGAACACCACAAAGTACTCTTGGTGGAAAAAGATCGTGAATTAATCCGTAAAGTACAAGCTGCCAAGGAAGAAGGTTATCAGAAACTCGTGGTGTTACAGGATGAAAAGTAAGTCCTTAGTGCCTTGGTTTGTTTCCGTTTCTTGCTGAAAACATTGCATCCTCGGATCATCTTTATTGTAGTTCTCCTAACATGATTATCATCTGTTGTTTTAGGCTGGAACTTGAGAACAGATTATCAGACTTAGAGCGAATGAAAGTGGAACACGATGTCTGGAGGCAGTCGGAAAAGGATCAGTGTGAAGAGAAACTGCGGGCCTCACAGATGGCCGAAGAGGCAGCCCGGAGGGAGCTGCAGAGTATTAGGTTGATTTGTGTTTTAAGATAGTTTGGGGGGTGGGGTGGCGCCATAGTGGGGTAAAAGTAGCACAGAAAACTCCTCTACCTTGTACCCCAAGTTCCATATAGTAACAGATTTCCTAGCTGTATTAGAGTAACAGCCGAAGTTAGGATAAATCAGTAAATAGTCAGACAGTAAATAAGACCTATTCCCTTTATTTAGATTTTACCATTTCACTTGTTTCTTATCTTTAGTCTACTATAAAATTATTGTTTCACTCTTAATAGTTAATCTTCGGCTCCCTTCACCGTATTTTGAGACTATGTAAATATTCTCACTAAACATTCTACTAATTTTAGCATTCATTTACCATCCTTGCCTTTCAGTTGTGACTTGTGTTTTCCAGTTGTGGTTTTTCTTATGTAGTTTTGACATTTCTTCTACATCTGTTATTTGGAATTCTGAAAAGAAGGGCCTTCCTTTTTGTCAATGGCGTTTTAATCACTGTAGACTAGTAGAGTCTTACTTTCTTCTGTGAGTTGCACTGTCTCAGATTTGACTATTGGAAGCTCGTGCCACTTCCTGAGGATTTCCCCACTTTCCAGCATCGTAGGAATCATGTAGGAATCATGTAGGAATCATGCCATCAGGAGTGTGCATTTCATCCTGCCTAGCTATGCTCGTTGATACTTTGTAACTGGAGTTTTGGTATTGTTGAAATCATCTGTGTTTTCCGATGGCCTCAGGCGACTCCTGTGAAAGGCAGAGAACTGCTGTGCTAGCCTTTGCTCTGGCTGGCCTTGGCCCAGGTCTTAACTAGCGTTTCTCTTGTTTATTGGAGAGAGGTATGGTAAACAAATGTCCGTCTGGGTTGTCGGTTAGTACTAGGAGTGCCTTGCACTGAACTCCTTTCAGTGGCTTGCCTACTCTTTCCATGGTGAAAAGAGAATATTGAAATCTCCGCTGTTTTGGAACAGTGTCTCCCTTTAATTCTGTGAGGTTTTGCACATGTGGGTGGCCACAGTTTGACATTGGGCATTTCCTTCTGTCGCTGTCCACCGTATCTTTTAAGATGAGGCTCTCCGTGAACTTGGAGCGTGGTGTTGAAGCCAGCCAGTCTGCCACTGAGCCCCACGATCCTCCTGTCTTTGCCTCCTAGCACTGGAATTGCCGGAGTGTGCTGCCATGTACCCTGCTTTTTGTGTAGGTCTGGAGGATCTAAACTCAGGTCCTTGTGCTTGTACTGGACGGACGGACTTACCTACGCACCCTTCTCCTTAGCCCAGCTTTCTGTATTTGGTGGTCTAGTACTATCCAGCTGTTTGTCATTGTTATATATTCTTGGTGTGTTTCATTTTACAGTGTCCTTCATTTTTATTGTAACTTTATAAAGTTTAGTCTGTTTTGTTTAGGTTTGGTATATTTGCCATGGCTCGCTCTGGTTACTGTCCACATGGGGTGTATTTTCCATGCTTTCCTTTACAGTTTATTTGTACTTTGGATTTATAGTGAATGCTTTGTAGGCATCATTTAGTTGAATCTTACTGTTTGCCCATTCTATCACTGGCTATCTTTTGATTGGCACATTTTATGTGTTTACATTTATAAAGTAATTACTACTTTTCTGTCTTTAAATTTTATTTCCCCTTGTTCCCTTCAATACGTTCCTCTTTGTATTTAATTTTTTGCTTTTTTGCTTTCTTTTATTCTGCTCATCTGGTAGGAAGAATGTTTACATTCTTTTCTTTTGATTGTACATTTTATAGCTATAGTTATCAAGGGATTTACATTCATATCCTTATGCTTCTAATACTTTTGTTTGAATTTGTATCAGCTTAATTGCCAAGACATACACATTTCATTTCTGTCCACACCATTTTCTATTGTTCATGTTACAAAATTACATATCTGTGCAGCATATACCCCCAAAACATGATTATTCCCCTAGTGAATCAATTTCTTAAATTAACTAGAACAAATTGTGGAGTTGTAAGCTCAAGTTACAATAATACTAAATTTTTTAAACTAATTTTAAAATATCTTAATCTCTTAAGCCATTAATAAGCAAGTTACAATAATAGTTTTTATAATTTCACATGGGTCTACTATTACTGTCTTTATTCTTTTTCATGTAGATTTGAGTTATTATTTAATAGGCTTTCCTTTTACCAAGTGGGCCACCTTGAACATTTCTATTGCATAGGTCTTATGACTACCAACTTCCTCACAGTTATGTGGATTTTTTGTTTGTTTGTTTGGTTGGTTGGTTTTTTTGTTTGTTTGTTTTTTGAGACAGGGTTTTCTCTGTGTAGCTTTGGATCCTTTCCTAGAACTCACTCTGTAGCCCAGGCTGGCCTCGAACTCACAGAGATCCACTTGCCTCTGCCTCCTGAGTGCTGGGATTAAAGGTGTGCGCCACCACTGCCCTGCTGTGGAATTTTCTTTCACTCTAAAAAAACATTTTTAAATGAACTTTATTAAAAATGTTTTAAATAAACATATGGAAGAATTGTTTTTTGCTGGATACAGGATTTTTTAGTTGAAATTTTTTTAAAGTATATTAAATATATCCATCCACTGCTTTCTGGCCTCTTAAGGTTTTAAGTTTTTGTTTTTTAAGGTTTGTTTTTATTTTATGTTTTTGTCTGCATATACATCTGTGCATGTGTGCCTGGTGCATGTGAAGGTCAGAAGAAGGCTTTAGATCCCTGGAGCTGGAGTTACGGGTGGTTGTGAGCTGCTGTGCGGGTGCTGGGAATTGAAACTGGGTCCTCTGGAAGAGCAGCTGATGTTATTAAATGCTGAGCCCTCTCTCCAGCCCTGCATCTACTTTTTTTTAAAAGATAAAATCTTTCTGTGTATATCTTGAACTCATGACCTCTTGCCTCAGCCTCCTGAGTTCTAGGACTATAGGCGTGCCTCAGAAACCCTAGCTGTACATCTGCTTTTGAATGTCCTGATCTTTGATACCTGTCTCCCAAAAGTTGAACAAAAGTCAAATAAAAGGGTAGGCACTGGTTCTGAGAGTTCCCTAGAAATGATTTCAGCCAAAAAGGGAACAGTAACTACCTATTTCTTTGCACCGTTTGGATCAGAAGCAATAGTCAGTAATCAAGGTACAGGGTTTCCATATTTGGGGGACAGATAGCATTTACCCACTCTGGTTTCTGGACTGAATGCACAGTCCTGCCTGGTGGTGTACAAAGCTACCTGAGACCTTGGCTGCTTCTGTTGGAAGAGGTGCAGTACAATTATTAACTGCTATTTACAGTTGGAGCCCTCCTCTGAAAGTTGCGGGTCTTCAGAAGGCTCTAGATTTTCAAATAATTAGACTGATTTTATTAATGTATTTGCTGTCCAAATAAAGAGACATATTTATTAATTTAGCTTAGGCAGTGTTTCTCAACCTATGGGTCACGACCCTTTGACAAACCTCTAGCTCCAAAAAATATTTACATTACAATTCATAACGGCGAAATTACAGTTATGAAGTAGCAATGAAATAATCTTATGGTTGTGGGTCACCACACCATGAGAAGCTGTGTTAAAGGTCTCAGCATAAGGAAGGTTGAGAACCACTGCCTTGGAACAGACTTTTTAATGCATGTGGCACGTTCACCCTGACTGACTCGGCCATCTCGGTGGCCCTTGAGTTCTTTGTTTTCCTTCTCTGAAGGAGTTAAAATTTTTCTAAGTATTTAATTCTTGTTATGAATATATTTCCCTTTTGTTTTGGTCTCTTGCTGTTAATGTTTATAAGGACGATAAATTTTTATAGGTTAATTTATATTCTGTCTGCATCCCGATTTGAGTTAATTTTACTTTTAATTACTTCATGTAGGAGCAGACACGATTTTCCTTCTTTCCCGAGTCCTCAGCTCTGACTTGATGACCTAATGGCACTGGCAGGTGCCCAGTTCAGCGCTGAGTAGCAGTGTGGAGGGTCGGCCTCCTTGGTGCTCATTCTCTGCCCTGTGTTGGGTCCTCATGGATTACGACGTTAGCGTTAGGAGCTAGAGAGACGGCATGGCCGTCAAGAGCACGAGTAGCTCTTGCAGAGGACTGGGTCCAGTTCCATAACCATAACCATCAGCAGCTCCAGTTCAGGGCATCCATGCCCTCTCCTGACTTCCTTGGGTACAGGCATGCACATGATGCTTGTACATATGTGCATGCAAAATTATTCACACACATAAAATAGATTAAAATTAAATACATATAAAAACTCTCCTTTTTAAGATTTTGATTGGAATTATATTGACTTTATAGGTTAATTTAAGAATATTAATCCTTCCAATCCATGAATATCTCACATCACTCCTTTTTAAAGTCATTTTTCTACTACTGTCCCTGCACTATTTACCTCACTGTCTCCCTCATCTTTTCCAAAGTTTTATGCCTAGGTCTTTAATACTTTTACAAGTGGTGCTGTTTTCAATGTTGTGATTACTCACTGGTGCAGCAGAAATAGTTGACTTAACTGACCTTGAATCCTATGCCTGCTCAAATTTTTGAGTAGGAAAGAATATCCTTCCTCTTCTTGCTTCTCTTTTGTTGTTTTATTGTTGATTTTGAGTTTCATTGCATTGTGATTAGAGAATATTTCGACTTTATGCAGCACATTAATATTTCATTTGTTATCTACTATGTCAAGGGCAGTACTAGGGTAAGGCAAGAGAAACACCCCCCCGGGTGTGAACTTTAAAGAGAAAAAGAATGTTTATTTTATCCCTGTGAGTGTCCGCCTGCAGGTATGTATACCATGTATGTGCCTGGAGCCCTCAGAGCTCAGAAGAGCGTGTTATATATATACCATGGAACTGGAGTTACAGGTGGTTGTGAGCCACCATGTGGGTGCTGGGAATCAAATGTGGGTTCTCTGCAAGAGCCGCAAATTCTCTTGACCACTTGGCCAGCTTTCCAGCCGTACCATTTACCTTTGTAGGCTGACTCTGACATTTGCATTAGCCTCAGAGTGACTGTCTCAAAATTTGCATAGAATGGTCACCTCGTTTGCCTCATGCCTGTAGTGTATGATCCGTTTTTGTGGGTCTGATAAGCTGAAGTTAAGTGAGTGCAGTTGCTCTTCAACCCATGTGGGTTACACTGTAATCAGCCCTACCAAAGTTGAAAATGTATTTACCACTACTGCCTGACTTCATCGTACCATCCCAGTGCACTGTAAAATGTCAGTTATTTGCCTTCGTCAACACATGGCTGGCCAGTCCTGGCTGCCACTGGCTGGTTTTGTGAGAGCATGCTATACTGTATATTGCTAGCCTGGTGCAAGATCAAAATTCGACATTTGAGGTGCAGTTTCTGCCGAATACATACAACCTTCACATTGTAAAGTTGAACCATTACAAGTCAGGTAACATTTGATACATTTATGTGTTTATGTGCTGTGTACACACACACACACACACACACACACACACACACACACACACACAGCCATTAAGATTTGCCTTAGGAAATTTAACTTTTCTATATACTTCTTATTTTTGTTCATTTGATGCTTCTGTATGAAATAATTAATATTAAAGTCTCATTATGAGTGTTTCTGCCTATGCTTGTAGTTTTGCTTCATAAAGATGGTTGCTATGCAGTTGGGAATATACTTGTAAGTTATGTTCTGATGATCGGTTGTGGGTCTTTTGCATTACACGGTGCCCCTTTTTGGTTACTCACTTTTTTTACGTGATTCTACATTATCTGATGTCATTATTCTACATGTTCATACTGCTCCAATTTCTCCGACACATTTTTGTCTCCTTCCTAAATTTTCTGCATTACTTGCTTTTTGTAAAATGTGTTTTCTGTTTATACCATGTAGTCGTATAGTCTAGCATTGCTAATGAACAAAGTATAAGTTGTGGTTTTTTTCCTCGTTTTAATGGGTGAGTTACGTATCTGCAGTCTTGCAGATGGGAACATGACGGATGGGTTGCTAGAAGTTGGTATTCCACCACTACCCCTTTCACTTAGAGTTGTTTTGAGGTTTGGTATTTTCTATTAACACTAAGGGTGTGGTTTTGTGTGGCTTTGTTACTTTCTGAATTATTCTTGCAGAAAGCATTCATAATACAGTGCTAGAGCATCTGCCCTTCAGTACCTGCAGATCTGTATATTTGCTTTCTAAATTAAAAAAAAAAAAACCTAAATCTTAGTGACTTATAAAAATTAAAGATAAATGACTTAAAATCAAAGAGGTTGTAGACTGTGCTTTGAGGCAAGCTTCTTAGTCCACATTACTAATGAAAGAACTGCTCTTCAGGATCTTTTACCCTGTTGGTGGCTCAGCCAGTCTTGCCCATCTTTTCTTTGAGGTAGATATTTACGTAACTGTTCCGGACAGTCTTTGTGAGAGACTTTCTGTCTCTGCCCTCCCAGGGAAGTGCCCCATCTGTTATTTTATTGTGTCCTGGTCTCAGTTTGGCCTTTAGAAGGTTTTCTGTTTGAATTTGAGCGTACTTTGACTGCTTAGAGCTTCTGCAGCCATAGTGATAAAATGTTCAGTGTCTTGTCATTACTTAAAGACAGTAATAAACTTGATTCATAGCTTTTGTTTTGTTTTGTTTGGGAGCATTTAATAAAATACAAAACAGTTTTCGTTTTTAACTTGTCTATAATATAAATCATTTCTATTTCATTAGTCACTTTTGAGAATTTGTTTTTTATCCTTCTTGAGTTTCTCCAGATTATTTATAATATGTGATTGGGCCCATAAGATGTCCATAAAATAAGGACACCTTAACCATAGACAATCTGACGGAGTACTTCTCAAGATTTATAGTTTTCCATGTTTGGATTGTTACATAATTATGTCACTTATTTACTGTTTTATAAATTTAGTCATGTCAATCACCTGTTTATTTTTCACTAAAATATCTATAATTGTAACTTCCACTTAGTAGAGTCTGTGGTAGATCAGAGACAATCTGGGGCTTAAAAAAATGAGTCCTGACAGGAAAAAATGTAAATATTGAAAAATAGTTCATCATTTACAAATTATGCTATATGATAAGTAGCTGATCTTCTAGACATTAATGCAAGCTTGAGAGTTGCTTTAAGTTACTGTGTTCTAGTGTTTGTTTTCACCACTAACCTGTCACAGTGCAAAGAATAATATTTTAGGAAGTATTCCTCCTGGCAGAGGTGATGGTGCGGTGGGTGACGCACTTGATGCACCATCATGAGGACTTGAGTTCGGATCCCACGTAAAAGGCCAGGCACAGCAGTGCCTACCTGGAATGCCAGCACTGGAAGGCAGAGGCCGGTGGCTCCAGGGACCGGCTGGCCGGTCAGTCTCGCCAGAACAGCAAGTTTAGGTTAGGGGAGAGACCCTGCCTCAAAAAATGAAGTGGAGAAACCTTTGAAGAAGACGGCCCATGTCAGTGTCTGACCTCCACGTGTGTGTACAGACAAGTGCATGTCTGTGTGTGCTTGAATGTGCACGTGCGTGTGCGGACGTGTGCTCGTGTGTGCACCCCCCCCCCCCCATTTTGTATTTGAGAAAGAATCTGTACTAATTTTATTCAGCTTGTGAAGTTACCTGTAAAATTAATTAACCATGTACAAATTATAGGAGGTTAGGTGTGAGTCAGCTTGCCTTAACAACAGTGGTCATGGCTGTAGGAAGGACAGGGTTTATACTCTTTGTTTTTTTGGATGCCTGGATGGACAGCTCAGCTATGAGCAGATAGAAGTCACTTCTTTCTCTCTTCCCTCCTCCTCCCATTCTCCTTGTTTGCTTTAACTTTCTTCTGCTGTCTCTGTGAGGCAAGTGCATGTGTTGAAACGAAAGGAGAACAGTTACTTGTCAGTTCAGGTTAGAAAAATCTAGACAGTGGTTTGGGTCTGGTTCACATGTCCGTCTCTGGGCCTATCGGTATGTCAAGGGGAACAAGGCACTCTGGGTAAGCTAGGATATGTGTGATAGAGAGGAGGAAGTGTATTCTGATATCAGAGGTGAAGAGAAGAAATTAAAGCACTAATTGTCCAAGGGAGGAGGCTTAAACATTTAAGATATCACCTGCAGTGTGATACCTTTTAAACTAATGTATCTTTTGCATAACTTAAAGTCATCTCTATTTTTATATCATTGCTTTAGGTTTGCTTGTTTATTTGGCTGCCCACAGGTAGATACTGACCCTTTTAAACATCATTTAATACAGCCTCATTTCCATTTGTGTCTTGAGAAGAATTGTTTGCTTTGTATCATCTTAGGAAGCACTAGACTCAGTACTGGACATTTAAACCAGTTCCTTTACAATTTGGGCTGCCGAGCAAGGGACAGAAGTGAGGGTCTAGTAGCATTTGAAGGGCACAGAGATTCCTGTGTCAGTTATTACATGATTCTCTAGCAATGTTCTGCTTCAGTGCCCTCGTACCTTTTCAAGAAATCCCCTTTGGGTAAACAATGGCCAGTCCGTCTTAGGTGCTTAAGAGGCAGAACACTTGCTTTCAGAAAGTCGGTGTTGAGGACGCTGTTCTGAAGAGACTTGTTCTAGGAATTTCTGATAATAGAGAAACCACCAAGAGCTCCCCTTGCTTGTCTTATGATTTTGCTTTCCCTTGGTAATGGACATAGACATTATGTGAAGGCAAGATCCTTTGCCACTGAATATGGTATTACCGATCACATGTAACTATTTAAATCTGAGGCTCAGTTAATTAAAATTTTAAATTAAAATGACAGTTCCTCAATCATACTGTCAAAAGCACTCAGTAGCACCATGAAGCTAGTGCCTTTTCAAATCGAAACTTTGAGATAATTTCCATCACCTGATAACACTCCAACAGCACTATCTGATAAGAAGCTGAGAGTGGAGCCTGTCTGTATTTATCATGTTTCCACAACAGTTAGAAGTGGGCTCCGCATTTACAGTCAGCTGCTCAGTCTACATCTGTTGAATGTCCAAATAGCATAGCAGCTGCATGAATAGAGAGCCCAGACTCTGACCGTGGCCGTTGACGGGAACACAGTGCAGGGATTTGAGGCAGCCATCTTACTGGTGTCCCGTCATTCCCAGTTAAGCTTTTCTCCAGCTGGATTCTCTGCTGTGACTTGACCCTCTACCCACTTCCTATCTCTACCTCCATGATCATATTTAAAGTATAATTATAGTTTACCATTCCTCAGCTTAACTGATCCTTCACTTCCTCATCTCACCACCTACTTCATAAAGTTCTCCCCCCTCCCCCGTCTCCTTCATCTCCTCTTCCCTCCTTCCATCCCCCTCTGTTCCCCTTGCCGCCCCCACCCCGCCCACCCTCCTGCTGGGAGTCAAGCCTTAGTTCTTCCACTACCACACTGAGCGCGGCTGAGGTAGCGTCTTGTTCTGTTACCATAAAATATTGTGCGATTCAGCGTTTCCTTTGAAAGCCTCTAGTGGATTCTGAGAGGGCATACACCCTCCCACCCCTTTAGGTGGAAACGAATCCTTCTTTCCCTCAAGGAGAGTGGCAATGGTAAGCTCCTCTTGTTTCAGATCTTTATCTGACCAAGTTTGGTTAAAATGGTTTTCCCCTTGATATTTGGTGCATCTAATTTATCTCCATTCTTTTTCCTTTTCCGGTTATTTCCTACTAGATAATCTTTTAACAGTCATGGAGTCTTTGATACCTTGCTCACACTGCCCCTCTTTCCTGTCCCTTGCCATCAGTCATCCATATTGATGAACTATTCCTGTTTAGCTGTGTAGCATATGGTATCCTCACTCAGGCGTTTTTAAATCTGTTTTATTGTCCCGTATACCTGTCCATGCCCAGGGCTTGTCATCTCTCAGAACCGCTCCCCTCAAAGATGGGACTCTCTTCTTTTCTTTAGTTGTTTTCTGCTCCCTGGAGACACTGAAACTGGTAGTCCTTGTGCTTCTCTCCCTTCTCATCTGCCAACTTGCCTTTTGTCCTGGTTGGCTCTTTACTCCACTTGGTACAAACTGGAGTCATTTGAGAAGAGAGACTTGAGCTCCCACACTTGTCCATCCCCACACTGCTGTGGTGTGCGCACATACTCAAATTTAAAAAGTGAAATAAAACTGTGAAGAACAAGGAGAAAGAAGCATGGCTGAATCTTCCCTTTAGACTTGCAGTGGTTCTCACCTTCCTCAGGCTGTGACCCTTTAAACACTTCCTCATGGTGTGATCACCCCCCCACCGTAGAATTGCTACTCCATAACTGTGATTTTGCTAGTGTTAAGAATTGTAATGTAAGTCTAATTTGCAGGGTAGCTGATGTACGACCCCCAAGTGCTACTGTTATGAATTGTAATGTAAATATCTGATATGTGACCCCCCCAGACTGAGAACCACTGCTTCAGAGCTGCTGTTTCTGGCGTGTATGTGCTGACATCTAAGAAGCAGTGCCCCTCTGTATTCGTCATAGACAGCTATGTAGCTCCTGGGAGTCGAGATATTTGGACTCTGGGTACAGGGCAGTGCCTGTTGTCAGCCAGCCATTCATTACAGTGGTGCCCAGTCCAGGGGAAGAATGAATTACGGATTCATAATCTTTTGTTGTTTGTGGTTCTTAGGTTAAAACTTCAACAACAAGTTGTGAATACTGAAAAAGCAGAAAAAGAAAAACTTGAAAATGCTGAGCTGAAACAGGTGTGATTATAATATACATTTTGCTTTTGTTTTGTTGAATGCTCCTTTTAAGTCTGTTTTATGTAGTTATAGCAATTAATCATAATCAGGACTTTGAAATCTAATCACCATAATTGATAATATACTAATGAAGCTGTTACATAAAGATAAAATGTTTCAGTTTTCTGCTTTAATTTAGTAGACTTGTTTTACTTTTGCTGTTTATCCTAATATATTGGTATGCCGTGGCCTGTGACAGATTTTTTAAGTTATTGCTAAAATGGCAATATTTTGACATTCTGTATTTTAAAATTAGATAGAAATATTCAGGTTTTAATTTTATGTTCTGTGATGTGTTAATGGGTCGTTTTTTTTTTTTTTGTTTTTTTTTTTTTGTTCTTGCTGCATCTGTATAAAATTTATGGGAAGAAATTTGTATTTTAATTAAGGGAAATATTTATACAATGTTGGGTAAAATGCATAAGATTATTTGTTTCTGAATTCTGGGATTTTTTTCCTTGAAGTATTTCTATTCTCTTAAATTATGAGTAGTGAGGATCCATGTAAAATTTTTGCACACAGCTGATACTACTCTGCACGTGCAGTTCTGGGTTCCTAATTGAGAGAAAACAGTGCTTACATGTCAGCCGGTGTCGCTGGCATGCGCAGTTCTGGGGCCTTACCCTGCAGGGCACAATGTTTTATTCTCTGAGAGGCATGGATATAATACTTAGACATTGGAATATCTACCATCCTATGGGTCTAGAGGGTTGCTTAGTTAAAAAGTTGCAATAATAGAGTTAATGCTTTCCACCCCAGTTTAAAAAAAAAAAAAAAGTTAGTTCTACATGAGGAAATTTATTCTAAAATAGCAATTTGAGACATAACCATATTTCATGTTACTGTATTCTAGTAATCCTCCACATGCACATATAATCTTATGTGGCTTTTATACTATCTGCCATATAATGGGGTTATTTCCCACTTTACCAAGAATCTTGCTTCTTGTTGGGGTGGTGCTACTTGCCTGTAATGCACTTGGGAGGCTGAAGCAGGAGAATCATGAGTTTGAGGCCTGCCTGGACTGTGTGGCAAGGCCTTGTTTCTATTGACTCTTGAACCTTATGATGGTGTTTTGGTTTTGGTGACGGTAGGGACCAAATTCATGCTTGTGTGCACATTAACTAGACAAGTGTGCTCTACTGCTGAGCTGCATCCTAGGCTGAGGGTGGGTTCTTTTGGTTCTTGTCTCTTGGTTCTGTCAACTCGGAAAGGTCTCTCAGAGAACGGCTAATGAGAAGTTGAACTGAAAGAAAAATGAAGACGTTTATTAGTTGATAAAATAAAAACGGTTCATGAAGGATGGAGATTATAGTTGTCCCCAGTGAGGTCTATTTAATCACAATACAGCCGTTGAGGTCTTTCTGGCCAGCCAGTCTATAACTCGGACATACCATAGGGAAACCGTGTGCTTCCACATGCAGGTAGTGGGGATGGAGTTGGGTACATGTGCTGCTGGAGAATGGCCCCAGAGCAGGGCTCTCACCTGCTAATGGTGCAGCCCTTGAAGGCAGTGTGTGGTATTGAAAGGCTTTGGTTATAGTGAGAAACGACTCCAGCCCTCGTTTTCTGTTATCTCACTGGGCATCCCTGTGGGCCCTGTCAGCTGGGAGAGACCTTCCTGAGGGGAGAGACTCTGCTTCTCACATACCCTGATGCCTGTCTTAGTGTCTTTCTGCTTCTCTTTTTGTCTTTGAAGCAAATCAGTCATTTGCAGATCCAGGTGACCTCGCTGACACAGTCAGAGAATGACCTGCTGAATTCAAACCAAATGCTGAAGGACACGGTGGAGAGATTAAAACAGGAATGCCGGCATTTACGAAGCCAAGCTGAAAAAGTGCAGCTGGAAGTTGAAAAGTAGAGTGTGCTCTTCTTTATGTACAAACTGTTTTCTTTCTGCTGTATCAAGTATATTTTATTGATATTGAAACATGAATGTATTTTTAGGGGGTGTACTTTCTCCTTCTAGAAAATGAACTTTTACTCCTAAATTGCTTTTAAAAGTTTTAGGCATGGATGAAAAAACTTTATTCATACCAGAACACGTTTTCCCAAATCTGTTCTGAATGCCAGAGAACAGAATGATTTAGTTGTGAGGTTGTGTTCTCTCTGTGTGTGTGTGTGTGTGTGTGTGTGTGTGTGTGTGTGTTACACAAGCACACAGACTTCCTAGAACTACCCTTTTGTATTTCTCTTTTGTGAAGTTATTTACTTATTTATATTCTTTTCACCTTGAAATTTACTAGTAGTAGACAGGAAAATGTGCTGCTCAGGATTTTTTTTTTTTTTTTTTTTTTTTTTTTTTTTTTTTTTTTTGGTTTTTGAGACAGGGTTTCTCTGTGTAGCTTTGCGCCTTTCCTGGAACTCACTTGGTAGCCCAGGCTGGCCTCGAACTCACAGAGATCCGCCTGGCTCTGCCTCCCGAGTGCTGGGATTAAAGGCGTGCGCCACCACCGCCCGGCTTGCTGCTCAGGATTTATACTCTCTAGAAAACGTTGGCATGTGGTAAAATGGGGCCGGGGTGTAGCTCAGAAAAATTGTCTGGGTGTTACACAGAGGCCCTAGATCTGATCCCTAGCACCACAAAAATAAATTTAAAAAAGCAAAACCAAATGTAGAATACTGTTTTATATTTGCTTTGTTTTTATAGCACGTTATTTTTATTTATCTACAGGACAGTTTTCTCTCCAAATTTGTTCTTCAATCAGTTTTACCACATAAAGCTTTTTCTCTTCAGTTTTTCTGTTTTTCATATTTTAAGGCTTGTCTATGTTTTATAGATGGAGTTCTATGTATGGAAGACAGTAAGAAAGCTGTATCTCAATAATGTGTTGTGACATTCCAGATGATCTAACTTATTTTTCTTCTGTTTTGCCAAAGAAGAAATGTGTATCTTTTAATCTTTGCGTATTTGATTAAAACCAGTGTGAGAATTCTAATGGCACGCAGTGTAGCTGGCATTTTTAAGTCTCTCACTTTTGCCATCAGACTGGTGTTCATTGCATGGGTCCAGTGTGACTGGGCCAGGGCTAGAGCTCAGCAGCAGAGTGCTCACTTTGCATGTGTGCGACTTTTAGTTAAATTCTCAGTACCCAGACTAAGAATAAACAAAAGGCTGGATTTCTAGAGGAGTGGAATTTAACTTTTGTCCCAGCTAATATACTTAAAATCTGTATGAGTAATTAGACAAGCAATCTAACATGCCACGGTTTGTTATTTTGATTTTAATGGCCATAGTATTGATAATAAAATTCATATTTTTGATAAGTATGCAGAATAGCTTTTAAAATATGTTGTTACTAGGATGCAACTTAAAATGTCATTTATATGAAATTTACACAGAAAAATATTCTTCATTAAGATTTAATATTTAGCTTGATTTTTTTTGTTTTGTTTTGTTTTGTTTTGAGGTAGTGTCTTTCTGTGTACCCTGGCTGTTCTGGAAATTGCGATGTAAATTCCAGGCTGGCCTTGAGCTCACTCACAGAGATCAGATTGCCTATACTTCTGGAGTGTTGGGGTTAAAGGTGTTCCCTACCACACCCAGCATCAGGCTTGATTTGTAACTGCCTTTAATAGGCACAATTTTCATGGCTTGATGTTTATAATCATTATTCAGGGGTTCAGGTTTTAAGTGCTTATCCTGCCAATAAATAGATAAGTTTCTTTATCAACTTAGTAAATGTTCTAAACTTCAGTTTCCTCATTTGTTTAAAAGATATGACAGATGTGCCTAACTCCAGGGGATTTGGTGTAAACATAGTGTGTCTGTTGCCATGAATACAGTGTCATATTCATGAAACTTGCTCTGAGGTGACAATGTGAGGAAATACGTGGCTGTATAAGAGTCACTGCAGCTGGAGAAGATAGGATGTGGCCGGACAGGCAGGGAGCTTGAGAACACTTGTGATAGCGCCTGTTTGGTCTCAGAATTTCTGTCACATTCCTTAGTTGTGTACATGTTCTCTGACAGGACACTGGAGGAAAAGCAGATACAGTGGTTGGAAGAAAAGCATAAACTTCAGGAGCGTATCACGGACAGAGAAGAGAAGTATAATCAAGCTAAAGAGAAACTCCAGCGAGCTGCAACTGCTCAGAAAAAGGCAAGTTGTTTTAAAGAAAATGGTTTCTGTAGAGTCAGACTTTGTTTTCCAAGAATAACGCGTATAATTGAGGCTGAGGTTTTGTGGCGTGTTTCACTTGATATCTAAACATTTTTCTATTAATCTTGCAGAGACAATTGGGAAAATCCAAGCAACAGGTGCATTTCTATTTTTTTACAGTTAAATTATATTTTCTTATAGATGATATTTTTCAGTGCCAATCCATACAAATGTGTATGACTCATTCTTCACTTAAGTTATAGTATGATTAGACCTGTTTTAATTACACTTAACATCTGTAATGTTGCTTTTGTGGTTAAAGTCCTTTTTCTTGAGCTGGGGTTGTAGCTCATTGCTAAGAACTTCCCAGGAATATCCACCAAGGTCTAGGCCAGGTGGGGCTATGTCATGAGACCCTGGGTCAAACAAAACAAAACAACGAAAAAGAGTGTTTCCAGCTCAGAAACTAGAGAAACGAATGTCTTTTTGCCCCCGCAGCGGAGTCTTGGACTTACCCTGACTTCAGAAACCACTCTTGACTGTTGTTACCTTGATGCTTGCTGAATTATCTTTTATAGGCATGTGTTTTCTAGAGTCTAAAAGCTTCACATTCTTGGAAACAATGCAGTGCTTCATGGAAATTAAGTAGCCAGATGATTCATCTAGTCACTAGTTACAGCTTTTTTCTGCCTCAGTGAGGACTGTAGTAGATGCCGTCAGCAGCAGTGACTCATTGTGGCGGTGATTCAGCTGTTCTTACAGCAGACCTGGGGTGGGGAGAGCCGGGGCTGTGTGTCTATGTTTGATGTGTCTCATAGAAAGACTGAATACCAGTTATCCCAGTGTCTTGGTGTCTGTCTGTTAGTGGATAGGTGAAGTGTTCATTGCGTGCATAAGAGAAATGACTTCAGTCCTTCTCTATATAATACTAAAAGTAGTGTGGGGTTGAGATTAGAAGACAACATTTCTTATATAAGAAACCCAGTATTTCTTACCCAAATGGAAGCACATTTTTCTTTTTTAGTTGTCAATTGTATTCCTTTCCATCCATATATAAATTCTGAGAGGCTACTGGTGTTAATGAAATTTCAGTGATTTTTTTTTTTCCAATGACTCAAGATGATCTTGGAAATCCTACTGTACTTAAGAAATGTCTAGGAAGTATTATGAGCTGTTTATCTTTTGCAGATAAACTTTTATGTTGCATTATTAGGAATAAATGTTGTAGAGATCAGATCCTAAGTATTAAGGTTAATTTGGTTGGCAGAATTTGGAAAAGTGACATCCGGTGGGTACAGAGATTATCAACTAATCATAGTTGTACCAGAAAGAGGGCAGAAGGTGATATTTTAAAACCCTGCAAAGTAATATTTTACCACTATTAAATAATGCAAACTTTTTTTTCTTAAATAACCACCTGATGAGTAAGAACATAGTGCCATTTCACTTCCAAACTATTTATTTATTTATTTATTTATTATCTGTCTATGTATGTATGTATGTATGTATGTATGTATGTATGTATGTATCTATCTATCTATCTATCTATCTATCTATCTGCTTGCTTGCTTTCTTGCTTTTGGGGTTGCAAGGAGAAAGATGGGGTCGGTACACTCCCCTATGCATAGAGGACTGGTACGTCTGTCATTCTCTACGTATTCCTTTGAGGCAGGATGCCTCTGAACCTAAAGCTCAGGTGTATCTTTGAGGCTAGCCTGGAAGCCATCAGGCTCCAGTGATTTTCCTGTCTTGCTTCCCTTAGTGCTGAGGTTACAGGTGTGCCTAAGATGCCTGGCTTGTTAGGAGAGTGTGGGATCCAAACTCCAGGTCTCATGCTCTTCAACATTGTACCGTCTCTCCAGCTTCTCGTTTCACCCTTTCCTGTTGTTTTTGAGACAGTTATTATTATGTAGCTCTGTCTGGCCTGGAACTACATAGACCAGCCTAGCCTTGAGCTCATAGAGATCTGGCTACCTCTGCTTCCCAGTGCTGGGATTGAAGGCACACACAGCTTTTATTTCACTTTTTAATATCTGATGTGTGAATTACGATTTAAGTCTTAGGAAATTGCTCAGTTCAATCCTGCGAATAACAGTGACCTGGAGTTGTCACACTGTAGGGAATAACTGCCCTAGGAACTTAATCTCATCAGTTGACAAAAAGATTGGTGTGTGTGTGTGTGTGTGTTTGTGTGTGCGTGTACACGTAATGTTAGGGTTTTAAGTAACCTTAGCTTTGAGATAGCTTTTACAAATTGGGGAGCTGAAGTTGTAGATAACCAAGATATTTGCCTAGTTAGAACCCAAACTTTGCAAGTCATGGTGGTGTGTGCCTGTAATCCCAGCATTTGGGATGCTGAGGCAAGAAGAGTGTGAGTTCAGGTCCAGCCTGGACTACTTGGGCAGATTTTGTTTCAGAAAGCCAGGGTAGGGAGACCCTGGCTTGGATGTCTGGTATACGGTCTGTACTTTCCACTCTTCCCCCAGTGTTCTCTCCACCGCTCTCTTACTTGTCACTTTCCTGCTGTCTTCCAGTCTAGGTGCTTTGTAAATTTTCTCCATAGAGCTGTCGCTCACGAGTCTACTTCCTGTGTCAGCATGATCACTGGGAGTTAACTCTTAGCATTTCCTTGCTTTGGTTAAGCCTCCTAGTCAGGCACGGTGATATACACCCTTAAACCACAGAGCCTGGAGGCAGAGACAGAGGTAGGTGAATCTTTGTGAGTTTGAGGCTAGCCTGGTCTACATAGGGAATTCCAGGCCAGCGGAGTTCACAGTGAAACTGTCTCAAAACAAAACAAAACAAACTAAAAGCTTCTCTATCATAATTTTTCTATCATTACAAATGTAATTTATAGCAGGGTAACAAACTTTAAGTTCTTCATTTAAATGTCAAAAAAAATCATAACTTTCTTATGCAGTAAGGCTTAAACCATAAACTAGTAACCTAGAATAGAAATCATAATTCTTTGTAATTTCTTACCCATGAAAAATCCTTAAACTCAAGACTAGCAACTTTGTTTTCCCTCCAGGCTAGATAAGCATGCCATCTGGGTATGTTTATTCAGAATGCTAAACTTCTAAGCACAAGACTTAATATCATTTTTAGTAAGTGTATTTAGGTAGAGCCTTCGGTGGAAATGCAATGTTGATACGTTCATCATTTTTTAATTTATTTTTGAAAAGCACTGCCAGGGACCTTGAGTTGGAATGTTGTTCTCTGGTTAAAGGTTTCTTTCCATAGTTCTGCTGCCTGTCTTCACTGCTTCAGCGTGAGTATGAAGAATGGTCTCCTGGTCCGAGCACAGGGAGCCTTCTGAGGCACTCAAAATAACAGTCTGCCATTTTTATTTTAAAATAAGTCTCTCTGAAGTAGTTTTTGGGTTGTTATTTTGATACAAGGTCTCACTATGTAGCCCTGACTGTCCTGGAACTCAGAAATGCATTTGCCTTTCATGTGCTGGTATTATAGGTGTGCACCCACAGGCCCAGCCTGAAGTAGTTCTTGGTCAAATACTGTTGTAAACGTTTTCCCATAGAGTGATGAGCCTTAGCCTTTAAGTTGTATTTTATAAAGCATGTTATGTGGCCTAGCATTATGCTGAGAGAAGAGAAGCCATCATCACTCCTTACCCTTGACAACTGTATCATCTCTTTGAAGAAAGAAGATAATGTTTGAGAAATACCTGGATAATACTATCAACCACTCCCAGGTTGATTATATAGACACTATTGAGAACCACTGTACCAAGACACCCTCCTAACCCTAACACACACACCCCCCCCCGTCCCCGTCCCAGTAAATAAGTAAACTAGAAAATGCCCACCAGGATCCGCTAGACAGTTGGAAACTCGTGACCACACGAGTAGCCCTACTTAAACCCAGTGGGTCGTAGAGAAGTTGGAGGAAGGAGGATTCCGCATCCATTACAGACATGTATGGAATGGTCAAAGAGCAGGTTTAATAAAAGTCACAAAACCTGAAGACGGGAAACTGTTTTCAGGAACTCTGAGTGAGGTCAGAAACCTGGATGGAAGGTGAGAGTGTAGGAATGAAGGTGAAGGACAACGAGCTTGAGAGGCGTCTCAAGAGGAGAAATGACAAAATAGAATCAAGTGCAGTGTGCGGGTCGTCCTGGCCACTCGGGGCTGGGGGAGGAGGGCTGTTTGAGCTCAGGAGTTGAGAGCAAGCCTTGACATAGCGAGACCTTGTCTAAAACACAACCCACCACAAACCAAAACCCCACAATATGCTGGTAAGTAAATAAGTCTGGGGGTCATTCTGGCTGTAAGAGGGTGGAAGAATGAAGAACATGACGTGCAAGTAGATTCAACCGAACGCGACAGGAAGTGGTGGCATCCCATCCGTGTAGACACGCCCTAGACTCCAGGAAAGCGGCTGTGCTGGTGACCAGAAATAATGAAGTGAAGCAGGAAGATGGGTGAGTCCAGTGAGGTCAGCCGTGAAGTGAGATTTGGGAGGAGCGAGGAGTACAGAGAGTGTCAGGAGGAGCTGGTGTTGCGGAAGATGAGCTGCTGTGGCCAGATGTTTGCCCAGGACCCCTGTGCTGTGGGCTGCAAAGAGAGGCGGCTTGCTGGGGCTCTGTGGTGGTCGGCCTACCTGAAAAACCAAACCAAACCAAACCCTGTGACCGCCAGGGTCAGCGTCTGAAGGACTAGGGCAGAGTTGACAGCAGGTATCTGACATCCTGCTGTGGCTTCCGGTCACATACACCACACACACACACACACACACACACACACATTTATAGGGGGCAGATGGTCCTTGAACGTGGTTAATTTGGTAATAAAGGGGAATCCAGTCAGTTCTTGATTTTGAGGTTTCAGCAGGGGAACACAGCTACCTAGGTTGCATTCTTCCCGTGTTTTTAAATGGGGTCTCAGGCAGTGCAGGGTGGCCTCGAGTTGTCTTTGTATTCCAGGCCAGCTTGATCCTCCTGCCTTAGCTTCCTGAGTGCAACTGCACCCGGCTCTGTAAGTGCTCTATTACTCCTCTGTACTGGAAGGCATCCATTTGTCTTGTGTTGTGATGATATTGGAATGCTAATGGAACATGCCTACTCTAATGCAATGTAACCACTCCTTAACTTGATTGCAGCTGTAAAGACCCTTTTCCCAAATCATATCACTCTGGGGTGCTTTCCAATACCAACAACCAATCCTCAGTTCTCGGGACACCAACTGGTCTTGCTTGAGCAATTCAGTTTTGAAACTACCTGGAATGATAGTTAAATCTTTCAAGTTGGGTTTAGTCCCCTAAGAATGCCTCCTCTCCAACTCTAGTCACAAGTATAAGGTACCCAAACCAGCCATATCTTAGGAGTTCCCATGATTTTGTTTTGATATTTAAAACTTTGCTAGGATTCAGGAGAGCATCTTACTGATGTATGTCAGTTTATTAGAAAAGACACGATTTGGGAATAACCAAATGGAACAGATACATAGATAATTGTGTAGGGTGTAGAGGACCATGCTGTCTCTAAGGGACTTATTTTGTCCACCAGCACAGAAGCTCTCCATGTGTCTAATTTCTTTGTTGAAGAGATTTGGCAGAGCTCAGTTTGCCTACCCTCTCCTCCATGTGGGTTAGAAAAGTGGACCTTCAAGTATCATCATGTTCGCACTCGGTCTCTCTAGTAGCCTCCTGCATCCTAAGGGCTCCTGAGCCTTCGCTCACTCCAAGTCACTTCATTCCCATAAATAGGAGAGGTTGAGAGGAACTTCCTCCTGGTTACAAAGGGCAGCCTACCACTTAAGAAAGTCCTAGGGTATGGGGAACAAAAACCAAATAATAGTTCTTAGGTATTATATTTATGTCCTCAGGTTCTAAGTGGACCTGAGTTTTAAGTGGACCCAAGTTTTGGTGAAGTATTATTCCATTGTGGTGTAACTAAGACAGTTCAAAAAATATGTTGAGTACTTGCTAAGTACTTGGTATAGTTCACCGGAATTGCAAGGTAGCCAGATTCCGTGCCAAGGAACATGAAATACAGTAGGTAGGAAACATAAACAGATAGAGGAGGGTGCCTGCTAAGATTCAAGGTAACAAGATGAGGGAGTGAGCCTTACATCCTTTAAGTAAGTGATAAGGCAAGGTTTATTTGGTAACATTTGAGCAGGACTTAGAGGAAAGGAAAGAAGATGTCTCATTGATTTACATAGAAGATCTTGTTCCAGACATAATAGCAGGCACAAAAGTATGCAGATGGCTTGTTATATTGAAAGAACGCAAGGAGGTTCTGCTGTCTAGGATGAGGAGGCACAGTATCAGGACAGATAACACAGGAGCTTTGTCTTTGATTCTGAATGACATGGAATACTTGGATGGACACTTGTGAATTGACAAGAGTTTCTGAGACTGTTATATAGAAAAGCAAAAGAGCACTCAGGAAGACAGCTGTAGTAGTCCAAGTTAGTGATCATGGTTTCTTAGGGGAGAGAGCTAATGATGGGGTCTCAGTGGTCACAATTTGTCTATCTGTTAAAGGTAAAGCTTTGAAATGGTTTCATAGTGTGAATGAGAAAGGTCTAAGAAGGTAAAGATTTTAGACTGAACCTCTGGTAGAACAGAGATAGCATTTACTGGCATGGGAAGGACCGGAATGGATGTGTTTGAGAGTCAAATAACATGCATTTTTGAACATGCTAACTTTAAAAAAAAATTATTTTTAAAGTATCTCACTTTATGTATATGGATGTTTTGCGTGCAGCGCCCCACAAAAGCCAGGGTGGGCATCAGATCCCCTGGAACTGTAGTTAACTAGGTTGTGAGCACCATATGGGTGCTGGAACTTGAAACTGAATCCTATAGAACACCAATGGTGTTAACATGGGGCCATCTCTCCATCCCCTGAACATGTTAACTTTTGAAATGCTACTGTTTATATTTGCGTAGTATCCTACAAGAGCTTGTGTGTGTGAAAGGTTTGTTCCTCAAGCAGAAATATTCCAAGTGCTGTGGCTCTTAGAAGGTACTGGAAGGTCACTGAAAACATGCTTGAAAGGAGTGCGGGGCCTCTGTCTCTACTTGACGTGGTTTCTGACTTATAATCCTCCTGCCATGGTATACCAAAGCAGTGGGGTTACCTGACCTTAGCCTGGAACTCTAAATCTGTGAACTAAATAGACCTTTCTCTTTGTCAGTTAGTTCCCTCAGCTACCTTGTTGCGGTAATATGACACTGACTGATACAAATGCACATCCAGTTTCCACATGGAGGTGAGAAATTCATAACTAGAAGAGAGTAGACTGGGTTTGGTAAATTAGAAGCTGGACTCGTCAGCATATAAATGGGATGTAACGCAGTACAATTCAATGAGAATAGATCTGAGAATTGAACTTCAAGGAATTCTGAACTTTAGAAGGTGAAGAGGAGGAAACAGGTGGTGGCCAGTATGATAGAACCAAAAGAAGAGCTTGATGCCAAGTGAAGAAATGCCTCACAAAGGGTCACTTGGGATCAAGTGACGTTAGCAGGTATGATGATAAGATGATGATAGCACATGAAGACTAAGGGTAGATTTCACTATGTGGTCAGTGCCGGTCACCTCCACAAGGCTTATTTCCATCGAGTAGTAAATAGGCAGGAATAATTCAAGTGGAGCCAGTGAGAGCTGGTTATATGGAAACATTGGTTTGTCTAAGGAGTTTAGTTGTGAAAAAGAGCAGAGAAATGGGATTAGTAGCCAGGGAGGAGTGGGTATTTTTCAAGAAGGAAGAAATTGTAGGGTATTTCAGAAGCACACAGAAAAAGATAAAGGGAACAGTAACGCCCTTTAGTAGGCAGACGAGATAAGATTCAGGTTAGCGGGGAGGAACAGTTTCTTATTCTTTTCAGCATGCTATAACAAAAGCATCATCAATGGAATAGCTCATGCACAATAGAAATTTGTTCTCCATTGTTGAAGAGGCTAGGAAGTCCACTAACGTGCATTCATAGATCATGTGCTGAGTGAGGGCCCACTTTCTGGTGCTAAATGGTGTCTCCTGGCTGTGTTTTCATAGAGTGAGGAAAGAGAAGGTCCCCTTTAGTTCATGTGCTAAATAATGCTTAGTGGATGAAGACACCACTGGACCAGAATCCTGTCTGGAAGTTCACAGTATCCCTTACTCTGGGAATTTTCTTCAGACAGTGTTTGTTACTTACCAGTCCTACTGGAGAACCTTTAGGTCAGTCTACATCCCCGTAAATTACAGAATAATGGAACCTAGTTGGTTTCTTTTTCTCACATTCCCTAGACTGGTTCCTCTCATGTTTTTATAGATCTCTTTATTTGGATTACCTTTAGTAAGTATAGGACACAGTTACACATGTTGTGTGGATGCATAAATATGTGTATATATTCCCCTAATCGACATGCTCAATCAATGGTTATTGATGTCTGCAGAGATGGCTCATTGGCTCATTGTGTTTGCTGGTCCTCTAAAGGACCCAAGTTCATTTTGCAGGATCCACATCATCTGGTGGCTCACACACACTTGTTACTGCAGTTCCGCTGAAAGCATTGTACTCATGTACACATTCCATATAAGCACATATAATTAAAATAATAATAAACCTCAAGAAAGATTGATAAGAGAAATATTTGTATGTTTTACTGTAATTGAAATGACCAGTAAATGGAGAAATGCAACTAGATTTTTAGATTGTGTATTTACATGATCATACAGTAATTAGCTGTCTTAAAATATCTGAAAGGAGTAGTACTTTTCTTAACATAGACTAGGAAACAGGTGAATCAGATGTACCCATAGGCTATGATTTGATTGTCCCTCACCCAGATTTATACAATGAAATCTAAGCCAGGCTTGCTAATGTACCCCTCGAACCCCAGCATTCCAAAAACTGAAGCAGTATGATTACTGTGAACTTGAGACCAGACTGGGCCACATAGTGACGCCTGTCTTCAATATAATGAAATTCTGACTCACTAAGCAGTTAGTACAAAATGTATTTGGGGGATAGTTGGGTCACAATGACAGTGCCCAGTGATTGGGCTTAATGCCCTCATTAAAGAGGCCACAAAAACTGTCTTTGTCATTTTTGACTTGTTAGGAGCCAATGAGAAGGCACCGTCTGTGCGGAAGTAGGTCCTCATCAGATTTTTATCAGCACTGTGATCTTGGACTTCCCAAACTCCAGAATAAAGAGAAATACATTTCTTTGTTCATAAATTACCCAAGATTTCAAATATTTTGCCAAAATAGTTTGAGCAAGACGAAGCTAACCATGACAACACCTGGAAGAATTGTATAACATATCTCCATGAAGATCCCAGAGAGCTAGCAAGTCAGTGAAACCAGTGTCCTGAAGTGTAGTTCCTAGAGGGTGAGCATGGTACTTGGGGTTGCTTTTACCTGAAGGGAAACTTGTGGTTCCAGAAGAGAAAGCTGGGAGGCTAAGAAGTTGAGCAAAGCTTGGACAGCCTTAGGGGGTTGGGGAGCAATAATTGGATTTCAGACCGCCACAAACAGGAGTTTAGATAAATCTTCTAGTGCTTTGGTTGGGATCCTACAGAGATTCACTCTTGGACAAAGGTAAACCTGACTCTGTAAACATTGAAGCAGAGCTTCAAGTCTCAGTTCTTAAACGTGAATTAAACGTATACATATGGCTAATGTTCCTAGCTGCCTACCAGAAACAAATGTGACTCTACTTTAAGAAAAATAACATTACTATGGGTAGGGAATTATTTCTTCAGATTTTTATATGTGATGCACAGTCTACATAAATACAAAATGGAGATAACACTGATAACACTATGCACCCAGAGTGGTTAAAATCCAATACACAACCCATTACTAGTAGAGACGTAGAGGATCAGGAACTCTTGTATTCATTGCTGGTGGGAATGCAGAATTTGCCAACACCCGACACTTTGGTCAGTGTTATACAATGTATATAAACTCTTTATGACTCATCTGTTACATTCCAAGGTATTTACTCAAATCAGTTTAGATCATTCATCTTTTTATTTATTTATTTACTTTTTGGTTTTTCAAGACAGGGTTTCTCTGTGTAGTTTTGGTGCCTGTCCTGGATCTCGCTCTGTAGACCAGGCTGGCCTCGAACTCACAGAGATCCACCTGGCTCTACCTCCCGAGTGCTGGGATTAAAGGCGTGTGCCACCACCGCCACCACCACCTGGCTAGATCATTCATCTTTATGAAGAACTGAAACACAGTTATAGCAGCTTTATGCTAATACTTGGAAACAATCAAGGTATCCTTTAGTAGGTAGATGGATAAACTGTGGTACACTCATGTAGTTTATTATTAGCAGTAAGAAGAAGGGAGTTGCTAAGCCACACAGTGAAGAACTTTACGTGCATTTTGCTAGCTCAAAGAATATGATTCCAAGTATAATAATGATAAAGCAGAACTAGAGAGAGAGTGAAAAGGTCGGTGCTTGCTAGGCTTTGAAGATGGAGGAGAGAATGAGTACTTAGAGCACCATGGTGTGGTGCTCTCAGAGTAGAGAACAGGACGAACATTTGGTGTAAAGCCGTAGAGATGCCTGGAGAAAAGAATAAGCCCCTGTGCAACTATACCCTTTGGGTTCAATGATCCATTAGTGTTGGTTATCGGTTTTGACAAGTGTTCCTTAGCAATGTAAGAAGTTAATAATGTAAGTTGAGTGGAGAAGGCAGCAGCTGGAAAGTTTCCACTTTTTGTTAGGCTTTCTTGCCAATTTAAATTGCTGTAAGAAATAGTTCACAGAAATACCCACCCCGGGGTAGTGAGATAGCCCAGTGTGTAAAGGTGCCTGCTGCCATGCATGGGAGCCTGCCTGAGTTCAGTCCCTCCCACCCCGGGGTAGTGAGATGGCCCAGTGTGTAAAGGTGCCTGCTGCCATGCATGGGAGCCTGCCTGAGTTCAGTCCCTACCAGAACCAGCTCTTAGCTGTCCTCCGAGTGGCACGTGTGTCCTGCAGCATATGGCCCTCACACAAAAGTAAAGTGGTGTTTCCGAAGTGTAAAGCCGGGCATATAAGAAAATGACAACAAATATGAACACACTCCAGATGAGAGCCAAGCCGTCTCAGGGACAGATTTTGAAAAGATTGGTGAAGTTGGGAATTCTCAGACACCTCAAAGGACTGATTAAACAAAGACAAATGTTTATCATTGATGGAAAAGTGGTTACTACTACATAATGTATAAATAGTAAAAATAAAAAGAAAATTATAAAAATAATCATGCTGATTATCTATTTAAATGAAAGTAATACACTCCATGAACATCTTAATGAAGCAGGTATGAGGATAATTAGGAAATCTGGAGTCTTACTTCTCTTAAGGATAAAGAAATGGGATCTTTAATTAAAACCTCCCACAAAGAAAATTCCTCCTTTGGCTTCACTGGTAAATTCTTATAAATAATTAAGGAAAAATAATATTAGTCTTAATTTTCCCAAGTAATAGAAAAGTAGAAAGAGTGTCCTCATGTATTTTATGAGGTTCAAATCTGCTGCAGTCGTAAGAGGTACAAAGTTGTAAATATTAGCAAACTCAGTATAATTATATATTAAATAATGTAAGTAGGGTTCATTCCAAGACTAAAAGTGGGTTAGCCTGCAAAACTGACCAGTATAGTTTAGTGACTTATCAACATAGAAGGCAAACCACTGTGACTGTCTGTTGGACATAAAGAACTGCTGAAGAAATCCAGTACCTTTCCTAACAGAAGCTATTACCAAGTTAGTAGTAGAAGGGGTGTTCAGTGTGATCATTGGTACCTACAAAATCCTCTAGCTAACACACTTACTGATTAAACATATTCAATATCTCCCTTATTCATCCAAGTTCAGGAACAAGACAAATCAGTCCACTATCAACATTTTGGTCATTATTTTGTAGGAGGTGCTAGCTAATTTAATAAAATAAAAAGAAATGGATATAATGATTGGAGAGGAAGGAGTAAGATTGTCATTCATAAATTAAATGATTATACATGAAACAAATCTAGCAGGAAGTATTAAAATAGGTTTGGGGTGTTTATTTATTTGCTTGATTTATTTTTTTGAGACAGTCTTGCTATGTATCCAAAGCTGACCTTGCACTCAGAGAGAGCTTCTTGCCTCTGCCTCCTGAGTGCTAGGATTAAAGACTTGCCACCACACCCAACTTAAGATCTGTAACTTTTTAGAGTTGATGGTTAAAAAGTCAGGCAACAAGCTAGTTATCTTTATGCACAACTTGCAAAATGAAATATGTAAATTTCATTTACAATAGCAGAAGAAATTTAAATATTTAGGCATGAATCTTATGATATATAAAAATCTATATTTAAAACTACAGAGTATTCTGAAAAATTTAAAGAATGATTAAAGAAGAAAACTGTATCATGTTCATGCTTTGGGAAATTCATTATTGATCCATGTTCTTCACAAGTAGATCTACAAATTAAATATAATCGAAATCTTTGGACATTCCTTTGTGTAAATAGACTGTAAACCGTACAGAGTATTGGGAGGAGCAGCGTAACCAAGGCTGTCTCGGAGATACATGAAGCAAGTGAGAGCTTGCTGCAGAGATGTCCACTCCAGCCTTTCAGGAGAGAGGGATCTTGAGGGCTGTCTATCCACCACTTGTCCTTCACTCAACACTATGATGTGGATAAAAAGGATTCACGTGCCTAGAAGTGAAAGGTGAAAGTAAATACAGCCAGTATAAAATAACTTGGGAGAAAACCATAGGATGTTGGAATAAAGAACCTTTCTTAAATAGGGCACAGAAAGTACTCACTGCTTTTGGCTGTTTTAACTCTTTTGGGGCCTCGCCACCCAGCTCCCAAATAAATCACACACTGAGGATCATTTTTAATTATAAATGCCTGGCCTTAGTATGGCTTGTTTCTTGCCAGCTTTCCTTAACTTTAAATTATCCTGTCTACTTTCTGCCTCTGGGCTTTTCCTGTTCTCTTACTTCTGTAAATCTTACTCTTACTCCATGGCTTGCTGTGTAGCTGGGTGGCTGCCCTGGAGTCCTCCTCCGCCTCCAGCTGCTAGCTCTCTCACTCCAGATTTCTCCCTCTATATATTTCCTCTGCCAGCCAGCTCCACCCATCCTTTCTCCTGCCTCGCTATTGGCCGTTCAGCTCTTTATTAGACAGACCATCAGGTGTTTTACACAGGCACAGTAACACAGCTTCACAGAGTTAAACATATGCAACATAAACAAAAGTAACACACCTTAAGATAATATTCTACAATAACTAACTATAAAAGATATGATTGACAATTTCAAAATAAAAGTAAATTTTCTGAAAAAAAATTTTTTTTCTTGAAAGGTGCCTTTTTTTTTTAAAAATTAACAAGTGTTTATTGTTATTGTTTTGGAAAGTTCTGTTCTACACTTGTTTTTAAAGCCAAATATCTATATTTTTACATTTTCTATAACAAATACAAGAATTAGACCCTCAAAACATTTTTAAAATTTAGATGTGTTGTTTGGTCAATTCTTTTGTATTTCTAAGAATTCACACTGTATTAATGCCATTTATTACTAAAAAAAGATTAAAATCATTTTGGACTTTTGACTATTTGTAGAAGCTTAAATCTAATGATAATTTTTGCCAGTATTCCAATTTCACAACACAAAATTTTCTAATCTTTCCAAGAATTAAGATGATAAATTCTTATACACACACACACACACACACACACACACACACACACACACATTTAAAGTTCCTTTGAGTTACACACTTTGGTTTTGAAAATATCTTCCAATTCTGAGAAATTTGGTAATATAAAGCTTGCTACTGAAAAGGCATGTAAATTAATGTGCAAACTGGAACTCCTGTAAAACATCTTGCCTGGAAAGGTCCATATATATATATATAATATATAAATATAATAATATATATAATTGCCAGTTTTTTTCCTTCATTTTACATATCTACCATGTTTTCTCTCCCTCCTCTCTGCCCGTTCCCCTCTCCCTTCTACCTACCCTCCCCACCCGCCCACTCCTCCTCAGTCTCCATTCAGAAAGGGACAGGCCTCCCCTGGCTTGAACAAAACAGGGCACATCCAAGTTGTGGGAGGACAGAGCTTCTCCCCCTGTGTAAAGGTTGGGCAGGGTAATCCAGCATGGGAACCAGGTCCCCAAAAGCCAGCTAAGTGCCAGGGACAGGTCCTGATCTCACTGCCAGGAGCCTTACAAACAGACCAAGCTATACAACTGTCACACATATGCAGAGAGCCTAGGTTGGTCCAGAGTCTGTGAGCTTCCATGAGCTCAGGTCAGATGTTTCTGTGGGTTTCTCTGTCATGACCTTGACCCACCCTGGCTCGTACCAACCTTCCTCCCCCTCTTCAGCTGGACTTCTGGAGCTTGGCCTGGTGCTTGGCTGTGGATCTCTGCACCTGCTTCCCTCGGTCACTGGATGAAGGCTCTATGATGACAATTAGGGAAGTCACCAGTCTGATTACAGGAGAAGGACAGTTCAGGCACCCTCTCCACTACTGCTAGGAGTCTTAGCTGGGGCCATCCTTGTGGATTTCTGAGTTTCCCTGGCACCAGGTTTCTCCTTAGCCCTCCGTCCTGTCCCGAAACCACCTCTTGCACCCGCTCAACCTGATCCCTCAAGTTCCCATTCCCCCACACCCCCGCTCAGTTTACCCAAGAGATCTCTTTCACCTTCCCAGGGAAATCCATGCATCCCTTGTACAGGAGAACGAGCATATAATTCACAGCCCCATAGAGGCTAGATAACAAAGAAAGATGCTTTTCTTTTTTTTCGAGCCAGGGTTTCTCTGTGTAGCTTGTGCTCTGGAACTCACTTTAATAGTCCTGGGAGCTTTCCCAGAGGACTTGGGTTCCATTCCCAGCACTCACATGACAGTTCACAACTGTCTGTATCCCCAGTCCTCGAGAATCTAATCCTTTCTTCTGTTAGCGTCAGGCATGCACACGATGCACAGGTGTACATGGTCTTCTGCTAGTGTCAGGCATGCACACGATGCACAGGTTACATGTCTGTTAGTGTCAGCATGCACACAATGCACAGGTGTCATGGTCTGTTAGTGTCAGGCATGCACACGATGCACAGGTGTACATGGTATGTTAGTGTCTGGCATGCACATGATGCACAGGTGTGCATGGTCTGTTAGTGTCAGGCATGCACACGATGCACAGGTGTACATGGTATGTTAGTGTCTGGCATGCACATGATGCACAGGTGTGCATGGTCTTCTGTTAGTGTCAGGCATGCACATGATACACAGGTGTACATGGTCTGTTAGTGTCAGGCATGTACACGATGCACAGGTGTACATGTAGACCAAGCACTCATTCATATACAATAAGTAAAAAAATATAAAACACAAAAGAAAAATCTCACAATAGGTTGAGACATGAATCTGCAATAAATTCATGTATAAAAGGGTTCATAACCTGAATATTGAAAGAACAATGAAATTACTCAAAAAAAATTTTTTTTGAGCAAAAACTAGACCAAGCACAAACACACGTATACACAACACTTCTAAAAAACACGTGTGGCTGACAAGAAAAGATATTTAACATCTTGAGTAAACTATCAGAAAAGTTACAAACTTTCGCAGTAACCTACTAACACACTACACCAGGTTGGCTAAAATCTAAGTGACTGAGTCTAACAGATATTGGCAAGGTTGTGAACTCTCTACATCAAGCCGGTGGGTGTTTAGTTGATAGGATCGTTTTTATACCAAGGCTGTACTCCATGGCCTAGGTAAAGTTTGTTGATACTTCCAAACTGGAAACAATTCGAATTTCTATCTGTAGGAAAATGTTTGAAATGTGCTACATTTGTGCAGTGGACAGCAATATAACAATGGAAAATTACTACTATAATAGCCAGTAACATTGCTTCTACACAGATAAAAAGCTTAGAAAAAAACTCTGATGCAAAGGCTATATGCTATATAGTTTCTTTCTTTTTTTTTTAAATATTTTTTTAAGGTTTATTTATTTATTATGCATATAGAAGAGGGTGCCAGATCTCATTACAGATGGTTGTGAGCCACCATGTGGGTGCTGGGAATTGAACTCAGGACCTCTGGAACAACAGTCGGTGCTCTTAACCTCTGAGCCATTTCTCCAGCCCCGCTATATAGTTTCTTTTATACAAATGAGATGGATGGGTGACTGGGCCTCCGAGTTCCCCGGGCCCTAAGTAAATAAGTGCAGTCAGAAAAGTAGAGGAGTGGTAACTTTGCCAGGGTACGCATGCCAGGAGGCACAGCAGACCTTTATGGATGCTGGATAATGAAGGCTAAGGAGTGCCCACAAAAGTGTCTCTTCTGGAACACTTAACTTCCAGTTCTGACAAACTAGAAGTAACCTAAAGGACCCTTCGTAGTGGACTGGGTGAATGAAATAAATGTTGTAGTCACAGGTGGAAAACAGTATGGGGCAGTGAATGAACCAGACCTTGAATAAATGACATGATAATCTCACAAGTGTGCTGAGTGAAAGAAAATAGCATTTGCAAAAGGCTCTACTCTTTGTGCGGTTCATGAAGGTCAACAGTTAGCAGAACCATAGCTTTGAAATAAATTGGGTGGTTACCTTTTCCGACGATGGAGGGGTCATGACGAGAAGGGGGAGAGGTACGGGTACTGTGTGGCCGTGTTCTTGACCTGTGAAGTGGTTGTGCCAGTATTTGCTCTGTGCATTTTCATGGGACTTTGCATTTACAGTCTGCTTTTTTTTTTTTTAACAAGCTTGTTATGCTTCAATAAACAGAAAACATATTTAAGAGATCTGCAGCTGCTAAATTATTTCCAACGTGATGGGTATCTTTCTATTTTTAAAACCTGTTTATAAAAACTGAAAATATGCTTTTGTTCTTATAGTCCTGTTGCATTATACCCTTCTTCCATAAATTTAACAAAATCAGAGTGTTCACTTGTAGAAACTTTATATGTATTACGAAATTAAATCTATTTTTTCTTAATATTTAGAAATACATACTTTTAAACTAAGGTATGCTTGTGCTTTATTTTAGCATTCTTGTCCTTTCGTTTTTTTTGCTTGGTAGTAATTTATCGATTGCAAATGGACTTTTAAGTTGTGTTCTGGGTTCTTTAACTATGTATATTATCAGAGACCATGAAGAGCTCATGCTTCCCTTTGCAGATGGCAAGCCTACTCAGTAAGACTCCTTCCCTTTCTGGAGTTTATTTGCGATGATTTGGTTATTGATCCCAGCTTTCTGGTAGGCATTCACAATGATTCTGTTTGTCCCATTGAGGGTGTCACGTAGATCTATGTTTCTTGCTTTTGCAGTTTCAGTACAAAGCCATGTACTAATCTTTGTCCCTAATAACCCTGAAAATATTAATCTCTAAATTTACAAAAAGGCCTTAAATATCAGCCATCACTTTGTTCAAATAGGAAATTAGGTATCAACATACTTTTTTCATATTAATCTTTTTTTTCTTTTTTTCTAGAGAAAATCTCTTCATGAAAACAAATTGAAGAGACTTCAGGAAAAAGTGGAAGTCTTGGAGGCAAAGAAGGAAGAATTAGAAACAGAAAACCAGGTGTTGAATAGGTAATGTGTTAGTATGTACATACGCCCCATTGTAATGTTGGAGAACTTGGTTTCTGTTTACTGTTTGCTTAGCCGTTGTGTGTCTGCGCCTGCGCCTACCCCTGCGCCTGCATGAGTTTCTTTGCACCACATGCTTGCAGGCATCTGCAGAGGCTAGGAAAGGGTGTGAGGTTCCCTGGAACTGGAGTTGTAGGCTGTTGTGAGCCACCATGTGGATGCTGGGAACTGAACTCTGATCCTTTGGAAGAGCAGCAAGTACTCCTCACTGCTAAATCATCTCTCCAGTCCCAAAATGTTGTTTCCGGGTATACTGTACCTTACGTTTTATTTTAAACTGCATATTCATGGCCAGCACTCTGGAGGCAGAGACAAGTAGATATCTGTGGTTTGAGGTCAGCCTGGTTTATGTAACAAGTTGCAGGCCAGCTAGGGCTGCATATTGAGATCCCATCTCAAAAAAACCTTGTATTATTTACAAGATTTCTGAAATACATCACCTTTTACTTTTTTTTTTTAACTTAATGTTCCTTCAAGCCAAAAGTCTCAATCACATACGAGGTATTTGTAGTGTTGGGGCTATTAACAGAAAAAGGACACTCACTGGCTTCAGCACCGTAGTACAGTGCCTGGTGGTGTTCTGGGAGTGGTGTGAGTTCTTGTATGGTAACAAAGTTGTGGTGGTGGTGTAGTTCTGAACATCATGTCAGCTGCTAATCACCATCATTGGTGTTCTTTGAGCTGAGAGGATTCATCCTGCTAAGTTGGTGATAATCACATTATATGACCCATTTGATCTAAGGTGACAAAATCTTTTTGAACTGTTAATTAATGTTGGTCTTACTCACTTAATGAAGAGTTGGACTTTTCTGAAATGGAATTTGCCTGTATTGTACAGCAGTGTTCCCTGTTGTGTTCTGGTGTTCTTGGACAAAAGTTCTCTAGTGGACATGGTCTGAGTGTCCTATAATTCAGTTCTGACACTGACTCAGGCTGAGTCCTACAAGACCACTTCCACTTTAGATGGCAGTCATAAAGCCCGGGTTATAACCTGTTCCTCTGATTGACAGGCTGTAAATTGGGGTTCCAGTGACCCTCTCCTTCAGCTCTATTGATTTGCTAGTTGCTCACAAAACTGAGGAAAATCCTTGAGAGCAGTTCTTTTAAAGAATACTCTGAAGGACACAGATCAATTGCCAGTTGGAAGAGGTGGAAAGGAAAAAGGATGGGCGAGGAGTGTCAATGCCCTATACACCACCTTCTGGTCTCCGTGTTTGGCAAGCCTAGAGTTCCCTAAACTCTTGTCTGTCTCTGTCTCTGTCTCTGTGTGTGTGTGTGTGTGTGTGTGTGTGTGTGTGTGTGTGTGTGTGTACACGTGTAGCTGGGTGTGGTGGCACACCTGTAATCCCAGTGTACAGGCATCCTGGGTGTGTGTGTGTGTGTGTGTGTACACGTGTATACGTATGTATGTGTATTTTAGCTGGGTGTGGTGGCACACCTGTAATCCCAGTGTACAGCCATCCTGGGCTACAAAGTTAATTCCATATCAGTTCTAGCTGCAGGGGTGTAGTGTGTGGCAATAAAAAATGTCATTTTTCTGTTTATCTTTCCAAATAAGTAGATTCTCAGATAGATTGATGTTACAATTTAAGAGTCTTTCTCCCAATTAAAAATGATATTCTGATCTTCATTAGGGTGTAACTGTTACAGAACAGAAATACTTTTTCTTTTTAAGACAAAATGTTCCATTTGAAGAATATACAAGGCTTCAAAAACGACTAAAGGACATACAGAGAAGACATAATGAATTTCGAAGTCTGATTTTGGTTCCTGACCTGCCTCCACCAGCCTCGCTCCATCCTGCTAACTTTCAGTCGTCAGCTGTAGTTCCTGGAATGGAACTCTCCTTTCCTCCTCATATGCAGGTATGGGCATTTTAGGAAAGAGACAAAGACTTCTGTCGGTTTTTTTCTTTTGTTTTACCAATATAGAGTTAAAATTCATTTGACGGTAAGAAGTTTTACCTTCTTTCTTTTCATTTACTGTAGAAATTTTCTGAGTAGATTTAAATTTACTCTGCCCTTCAGTGATGTTTCTGGGAATAAGTTCTCATATTTGCTATAGACAAATAACATGTCTAGTGAGTCTTCAAGTAGCCTGGATTTTGTAGCTTAAATATATACAGCTATCAAGAACTTACTAATGCAGCACACTGCATTTCCATATAATATTTTAATAGTAGTGAAAAGTGCTTGGAGAGAAGACGCCACTTTTATCCCCAGTTCATAGCTGTGCTGACTTGCCTAAGGTCTTGGCTGAATACATGACAGTTAAGCTTTTGCCAAACCTACATCTGTCTGGTTCCAGAGCCTTGGCTCCGAGATTTGACTGGATGGTATTCAGAAGACGGACTTTAAGTAACTGTTGTACAGTGTAGGCCTAAGAGGTTGTCATCACGGAACTGAGTCGTAGGCCAGGTGCTGCTTTAGTAAATTACCGTGCTGTCCCGGGCTCGTCCGAAAGCTGCCCGCTGTGTCTACCTGTGCCCTGCCTGTAACCCCCTCTGACTGCTTTCTGGCAGATTTTACTCCTAGGGAGGAACAGACTGGGTTTGGCTTAAGGTTAGAGCCTGAGGCAGGAGAGAAGGGGGACTAGTTAATGGTTTCACCCTTGCTACTCTGGTTTTAGACTGCTAAAGTGGACATCATTTCTCAGCCACATTGTTGGAGGCCTTTAGATGAGAGGCAGATGGCAAGCACTTTCCTAGTTGCTCTACGTTTCTGTTATGTGTCATTTTTAAGGAGGAACAACATCAAAGAGAACTCTCTCTACTTCGCAAAAGACTGGAGGAACTAGAAACCACACAAAGAAAACAGCTGGAGGAACTTGGCTCTCCTGGGGAGTGATGCTGAAGAAAGGCAAAGCCAGGAACTCAATAAAGCATGAGGTTGAACAGGTGCCATTGAGATGCTTTGTTAGCGTTTGTTTGCCAGATCCCGAGCTGCCTCGGGGAAAGGTCCATGTGCCGCACTGCATGGGCTCCGGGTTGTAGGGTTATGGTAACCGAAGTCAAGTGTCTGGAGTTTCAGATACTTAGAGCATGTGTTGACAGTACAGAAGATAAAGGGAACTAACTAATTAAGGGATCAAGTTTTCATATTATTAATTTTTATTTTGTTGAATTTTTTTTCTGGCATTTTGCCTGAAATATATGCCTCTTGAATTCCTTTTTCCTTGTCTTTGAGATATCTGTTTGGCAATAACATGATCAGTAAACATCTCCTTTATTGTATACAAAACAAGAGTTTTGGGAAAAGATGACCATTTAAAGGTATAAAAAACAAAAATTTCTAAATATAAAAGTTTCAAAATATATGTTCCTTATAGAAATCTTTACCTTTCTAAAAGCTGTGCACTTAATTTATTAAATAACTTAATAAATATTTTTATACCTATGCTGTTTTGTGTTTAATTTCAGTGATCATATATTATATACTAGACAGTTGATGGTTTCACTTCTTTTCACTTTGGTGAGTTGGAAGTTTTAGAAAATTAAGTCCTATAGCTGTTTCTACAAAGGGCTGTTGTTGATCTTACTTGAAGCAGTGGGGTCTTGAAGGGTTGCTGATATTTAGTTGTGTTTCTCACTGGTTAGGACCTAACCACATAATTACGTTTTATTCACTTCATTTTTCACTGTGCACCTATTGGAAGCTTCTTTATGTAGCATGTTTTAAAGGAATTCTGCTGGAATAATTTCCTATCAACAAAGCAAAGCTCAGCTCAAACTTATGTGGATTTTTCATTATTCAGAAGGCTTTGCAGTCAAAAATCCAAGTTGATCACTGAAGACAGGAACATAATCAAGCCGCCCTTGGCATCATTTAGCAAAGAGCCAGATTTCCTTAATGGAGCTGCTTATTTATGTGGAATATACAATGACATATTGTTCTTGAAAAGTCATTTCCAAGAAGCAACTTGGAGTAAGAAAGACAAACAGTCCACAGTTGTTACATCAAAATGTTTATTTTTGGATATAGACATTTAAAACATTCATCTCCAAGAACAGCTTCAGTCAGGGTATACAGTAAGAAATAGACTTTAAATCCTAATACAGAAAAAGGAACAGAAGTCATTTTTAGATGCTGCTTTAGACACTAGTGTTAGAAAAAAAGTATAAATTAATTGTTTTGCACCAAAAATATGCAAAGAAACTTGAAAATAGATACTGTTTGTCATCTGCTTCTTGAGTGGCTGTTTAATATAGACCCAGTGACTGATTGTCTCCAGCACACATCTAATTTGGACATTCTCAGCATTTGGCTAATGCCATCCAAACTGTGATCTAGATAGTGCTTTTCACTGGAGGATTGACAAACACACACGAGTGACTCTTCACACCACCTCAGTGAGGTAGGCTAGAAATAGTACACAGAAATTGAGGCACGAAGAGGAAGTGATTTGCCCAAAGTTCCTAACTCCATACAGGACTCATGCCGTAGAGCTGGACAGGGACACCCTCGTGTAGCATTTAGTAATACTTAGCTAAAGCTGTGGCTGAACCTTTGAGTGTTCTGTTCCCCAGAGAAGGGAAAGTCTTGTTGGGCAATTCTCCTACCCTTGGCTCTCAACTCTCCTCCAACTTTTCTCTTAGGAAAGCCTTCACCTCTTTGAAGACTGTAGCAGCTTTAAATGGGGACCAGACCTCTCACCGTTCTACTTAGAAATAAAGTATTTGGTAGTTTTGAAATGTGTCCATTGGACAGACAATGGTCACAAGAAACAGGACTGGGAAGGTGCCTATCAGGACAGTAACAGATGTGGAGTTGTTACCTCTCTTATACTTGATCGGCTATTAAGGAGCAAAAAGGATTGCATTTACCAAGACAAATTCCCATTTCATTCTAGATGGTCCATACAGTGCTGGTAAATAGTTCTAAGGAATGTGTGCTCAATGTTTTATTTGCTGATTGAAAGAAATTTCCTTCCTACAGTGGGGGTTTGGAAGAGCAAGGGTAAAAGGTGCCTGCCACAAGGGAAGTGAGAGTTCTCAGATTATACTCTTTACTGCTGTTTAATAGAAGGAAAACACAGTGGTATTAAAATTGGTCATGAGCAGCAAAAATTTGGGAATAAAAAAATCAGTAATAAAAAAGACTACATTATAAGTGGATAGGAAATTCTTTGAAAACAAAAAGAGGCACGAATAAATGAGTATTTAAATCTTTCTCCTGTAAGGAATACTTTCAAAAAGTACATAGTAAGACTAAGATACCAAGTTGTACTAATATTTTCCAGGCCTTGGGCCTCAAATATATATTTATATATAATACTCCAATGTGAACAACAATTTGATGAAATGTAAAATGTATCTTTTATTTTAACCACACACAAGTATTTATAACCACAGGGTTCACCAGAAATCTAAAGCAAGGAGACACTAGCATAGAAATGTAAGATTACAGGAGCGACTTACACGTCCACGTACAGTTCTGGTCAAACAGAAGTAAGCCATGAACTCTTTGCTTACAATACCCGACATGTCCACTACCAGATACAGGAAAAGATCAAACGGGAACGGAAACGCACAGTAGGACAGAGGCTGGAAAAAATGCTGTTGCATTTCAGTGAAACCCACCCACTCTCCTTGCTTTAGAGCCCCTTGGATGAGATGGAGGGAGTCGATGAGTGCAGCTGGCAACCACTGAAAAACACGAGCCCTTTCAACAATGTTGCAACACTGTTAGTTTTTGGTTTAAACACACACACTCACGAACGCTAAGTGTACACACTACCAAATTCTGCCTTCAGCTTTTCCAAGAACTACCGGGGAAAGTGAACGGTGCAGATCCTCAGGGTTGCCCTAACACCCCCACCTTGTTTCCCAACGACTCACTTCACATTGTGAGCATTGTTAGTACCCCCTGTCTTCTGCAGAAGTACAGTGTAGTCACAAGTGCTACATCGCTGTAGTTTTCCAACCAAACCACCTGGCCATCATTGTGCTTAAGTGGAGACTGTAGTTACAATACCGACACTTGCTTACTGGCCCCGTATTCTCTGTAAACAAGGAGGCTGTCTGCAACAACCACTTCAGCTCTATTTACAGAAGGGTTCCCACGGCCTACCCACAGGCACAGCGGTTGACAGGCTTTCCAAAAGCTGTGCACGTGCAGTGCCTCGGTCTCGTAAAAGACAGCGCTCAGAGTGGAACCCATGTGCAAACTTAAGAATGAAGGACAAGGAGGAGCTCAGGCAGCCGGGCCGCTCCCAGGCTGTCTGAAGAACAGCTCTGTCAGATGAAGCCAGGCCCCCGGGGGTGCTCACATCCACTTGCATTTCTTCTTCTCGTCAAATAAGACTTTGACATGCAAGAGCTGTTTCTGCGCTTCTTCCAGCCCTCGCTCTCTTTCTAGTTTATTTAGAATCTGTTGACAATTAGAAGAGTTACCTTACATTAGAGTTTTAGCATGACAGTTCACAGTTCTGGGGGGCTCGCTCTTTCTTTTTTTTTTTTTTTTTTTTTTCATTCCTGATGCTGTGAGTGGTAAAAATCTGTACGAGAAACAGATGCCAGCATTTTCTTCCATCATTTCCATACTCACTCTGCAAGTTGTTTTGCTAAGTCATGATCACAGGATCAACAACACTTGGGCTTGAAATAGAAGCCCGCAAGAAATACCAACTATTTGCTTACAAATATGGGGCCAGACTCCCACGGCCCTGCTCTATGCATCACGTGACAGCCATTCCAAGCACAGCAGGCATCCCTGGGCAGCCAGCATGCAGGCACGGATTCCTCATAATGCAGCAGGCAAGGGCATCCTGAGCAGAGATGGAGCCTCCCATCTCTTTCCCTCCCCTCCCCGGGGCTCCCCTTCTCACCCTTGGCAAGGGATGCTTATCATGTGTAAGGAGCTCATTGCCTCTACCCTACCTTAGCTCTTCACTTGATCTTCAAGGAGCAAATGGAATTGGTGAGCTATTCTCACCATTGACATGGATAGCCTGTCCCAGCATGACTGAGTGGGGGGGAATCAGGGAAGGGGGAATTAACATATATTTGGAAACAACGGATCCAGATTAAGGAGAATCAATCATAAAGGAGAATGGTAGTTCCTACTAATGGTCCTAAAAAGCCCGAAGGAGAACGCTGTTGTCTTGATAAGCTGCGTAAGTTAGTATATCATGATGTCACATGAGCATGGAAAACAGAAGCTAGGTGACTTCACAGGCTTAGCTGTCATTCTTAGCAGAGCACAGTCAGACATAAACTGGCCCCATTTAACAGGGCCGCAAGTTACTAATCAAGGTTTTCTTGAGTCATTGTGGCATTAGGCCCCATGAGCTGGTCTAAAGGTGGGCAGTATGACAGACAAGAGGGGCAGCCTGTGCAGGGTCTGGCTTGGGGCCTCCCTGTCTGCCTATTTGGGATGGAGGACTACGCCCAAGTCCTTGTCATGGGCTTGAGGGTAAATAAAATCTTACCTCATCAAAATACTTTACGATGTATTTGTAGATTTCTGTCAAGGCCACTTCTTCATTAAATTCATTTTCATGTTTCTAAAAGAAAGGCTTGTTGAGAGGCTCTGAAATACGTCTATTTTTGCGTAACCCCATTATAAGCTTCTGCTTTTTAGTAATACCTTAGATTCCTGAGTTAAGAATTCTTCCATTTCTAAAGATGATAATGGAGGCAGATCCCTGATTGCTTTGTAATAAGATTTCACTTCCTCTTTGTAGGTCGGTATATCCTTGGCATAGAGAAGTTTATTAGTTGGTGCTTCCTGAAAAACAGCAACAACCACAAGAAGCATAAAAAGCCTTGGGGGGCTTTATATTGGTGCAGTGTGACTGAACTTGCACAGGCATTACTTCCTGCTGGCAAGGCTGCAGGCTGCAGGCCTCAGTAAACGTTGACGACTGAGTGACTGACTGCCATCCAGATAGCTCTGGTGAGTCACTGTTATTTTCAGGCAGATTAAATGCTAATATATTCAGCCTTCCTCTCATAAAAGAACTAAAATTATTATTTTTACATGATTTTGAGTTACGGTAACAATGGAACTTATTTCAGTCATAGTTCATTACTAATGGTCGTTAAAAAGCCTGAATTAAAACACTGTGCTCATCCTCACCCACCAGTGAATTTTGGCATGTATAAAAGACTTGATTGTAGTTCTGATTGAGCCCTTTTATATCACTAAAACTGGTAAGTAATTGGCAGTGGCAGATTTTCTAGCTTGTCCCTCATTTCATTAGATTATAAAGATCTTCCGGTTTCTCAGGGAAGCACATGGTGGCTCTGACGTCTGACTTGCAAAGATTCCTTGGCAATTGGAGTGGTGTTATGGACGTATAGTAGTGACAATATGTGAACCACTAGATGAAGAAATCATTACTCGAAAAAGTTTTAAAAATCTCAGTGAAGATAGGCAAATTAATGATTAGACTAATGTCCTAGTACGTTTTTCAAGAGTTCAGTGGCTGAATCAGGGGCTGGGTGAATTATTCTGAAAGCTTCCTACTCTGAGATAGTTAGTCCTGAGAAGTGCTTGCCGGGTCTTAAGTGAATCCTGCAAGTCGCGTGACCATCCACTCACTAAGCATTTATTTATCCAAGTAGCACTTGTAGACATCAAACGAACAGAGATGAAGGTGACCGGTCTCAGCCTTTGAGAAGCTTACAGTGTTGTTGGGCAGAGAATTCACAGCCTGAATGGGATGTGAAGAACCACTGACAGACGGCAGGGGAGGACTGTAGCTGGACCGATGAGAGCTCCCCATTGTGCGACTTTGTGATAACAAGACCTGTGACCTCTCTGCACCCCGAATTCCTCATGTCTCAAATGGGAATCACAGTCCCTGAAGGATTAACTGAGCTGTACCGAGAACTCAGTAAGTGATGTCTTCAAAGGCTACTTTTCCTATGGGCACACGCATTTTAAGCTGGGGAAGTTCATAGACACAGACAGACAGAGCTGGTCTCCTGCAGTTCTTCGTGAACGTCAAGAAACTGTGTGGAATGAGACACTGGCAGATGAATGGGTGGGATTTCCCTAACAGGACTGAGGCCAGTCAGGAGGGCCCCGGAGCGCAGCAGAGATGCCAGTTGTAGGGAGAAATGCACCAAGAGAGCAGAAGGGAAGAGTTTGGGGGGCATGGGCAGCGGGCCATGGGTATGGGGTAGGAGGCATCGCCGTCCAGCCGGGGGCGGGGGCTGAAGAGGCAGGAGTAAGAAGGGAAGAGAAGGCAGGTTTTTGCAGGAAGAGGGGGTTGAAACATGAGTCGCCGGAAGTGATTTTCAGGGGTATGTATGTATCAGAAAGCAAAGCTGGGCCTTACCTTCCCCAGTTGCTGTTCTGTGAGAGAAAAGGCATCCATGAAAGCCTGGGCAATCACTGACAAACAGCTGTCTATGTGTGGAGTCTTCTTAATGTCAAAGACAAACTGAGGGTTCTTCAGGATGTTTACCCAGAAGCGAAGAGGCAGGCTGTTTGAAGGAAAACAATCTCTTCTCAGGCAGGACTGTTAACATAGCCACGGGTCCGCTCACCAGTTTGTAAATGAGTGTGTGTGACCTTATCATTGAAGTATGGAAACCCTGCTTAGCCAGACTAACAGGCAGCAGGCGGCAACCTCACTCAGAACCAGGAAGGGCAACCCAACAGTGTGTGAAGGGCGGGCTAGAGAAGTCAGAAAATGGCCCTGGACAAGGATTTCCTCCAAATCTGGGTGACACGAGATGATGTCACCCACGAGAACTTCTCCCTCACATCTGCTGTACCTCACCTCTTCAGTCCCTCTCGAGTGGCACTGTGCTCTGAGTCACTGACTCTTACCTGGATCCTTTGCCCCAGGGCCTGGTCCTCTTCTACCGCAGACTCAGATCTTGTCATGCCTCTCTTTAACTGCCTGTCCCTCAATGGAGTCTCCTCTCCACCACTCGACAGACTGTTCATTCCATCTCCCCTGGGCCCTTCGCTGACTTTCACTCACACCAAGGAAGTTCACACTTTGAGGACTTTGCTCTGTGGTCTGTCTTCTCCATGCTCCCCTGTCCCACACAATCATGGTTATATCCTCTCCTCATCCAAGCCCCTCTGAAGCCTCTGTCCACCCTGTCCTGCCGCTCTTACCCGCTTCCTACTTTCTACATGGCACACATCACCCTCTGGTGCACTTCAGTGGACACAGACCATTCCTAGTCTCTACCCATCAGAATGCAGATTTTGTGAGGACATGGGTGTGTTTCATGCATTTCTATCAAGTGCCCAACAATAGGCACAGTGTAGGCAGTTAAATAAATATTGGTGTATGAACCTTGAGAAGCCCTCCCTACATCTCTGTTGCAGCTCTGGCCTCGCTGCCTACCCATGGCTGCTGGGATTCTCCACGGCACGAACTCTTGTGGCTGGGGTGTGGAGTAGCAGGGCCTGGGGGATGTGAGGCTGGAGCTGAGGACAGGACTGACCAAGAGCTCTGGAGCTTCCCCTTCTCTACTTGCTAGCGTGTGGAGGGGTCTGAGCTCCCATGAGACATTCTATTGCGCCATGACCGGGTCTTCCTAGCTGAGGTGCAGAGCATTTCCAATAGAGGCGATAAGCTGTAGTCCTCTTTGAGGCGGTATTAGCCTAAATGGGGATATCGGGCTCCTTAAAGGAAAATGCTAAATAACTAACATCAAAACCCCTGGGTAATTCTCACGAAATCTACTCTACAGATGACAAAAGTGTGAACTACTTCTATCTGGAATCCAAATAGACACACAGCTTGAAAATTGTAAAGCAATTACTGTAGCCACAATAACAGTTTCTCTAATAAGAAGAACAGGATAAACCATAAAATACTAATTTCTCATTCTTGGCTAGTCTAACATTCTAGATAAATCTTTTCCATGCATTGAAGGTAACAGAATTGTGTTATTTTGCCCTCTAGACTAGAAGCCAAACCTTGAGATTCTGATACAGTCACTGTGTATTTAAGATTCCGCCCTAGGTTCTGGGAAACAGTCAATCATCACCTGCATTCCCACCTGTTTGTTTTCCAAATGTGTACAACATCAGGATCTGTGATCTTCTTGTTTTCAGCTTGGGCATCCAAAAAGTCAAAGAAGTATTTTATAGCAAATGGGGCCCTGCTGTTGGGCAGACTCCAGATGCTTCTGAAGAGTTTCTCCAGCACGGAGTGGATGGCCACCTGGAAGACAGAATGGGAGGCTGAGAGTCAGGGTGCTAGTTTTGAAAACCTAATGGAAAAGCCAGCTCCAAGTTGAGAGCAAAGGAAGCTGAGAGAAAGGCAAGGAGGGCCAGAACGAGGGTCCGGAGAGTCTGTGTCCGCGTTTCGACTTGGTGCATGAACGTGTGGATAGCAACGCTGTGTAGCCAGCAGGGAGATGCAGTGCCCGGTGGAGAGCTGTGTAGACAGACAAGCCACGGATGTTCTGCCTTTGTTACGTGCAGCCTGGAAAAACTCGGTGATAACGCTTTGCTGCTAGATTTTCTTCCTGTTGCATGCATTTCCGTCTCAGGGTTTAAATGTGGACTTCCCAGAGCAGTTGAGTATTTTATCAAAAAGAAAAGGAAGGCAGGGCTCTCTGGGAAAGCTGGAGAATCGAGGTGCGGGCACTCACTCCGCTGCCTACCACACCCATCTACTCAGGTTGAAGCAGATTTGCTGGAGAAGCTCCCAAGGCTGGGGGACAGGGACAGGGATGGTAGTGGAGCAAAAATCCAGACATCCGTTAACCTGCTCAACACTAGATGCAGTAAGATCTGCTCCCGATTAGGTATTCTACTGGCTTTCCCATCTAACACCTTTATAAGTGAACAGAATTCTTGAATCTCAGAAAAAAAAAAAAGGCAGTAAGATTTACTAGGTTAATCGTCACAGATTTCCCCTCTTTGATTTGCAATTCAAAGGAGTTTTATTGCTTATCTACAATAACAAGTAAACAAAAAGGAATAATTATGCTGTCAGCCGAAAAACCAATAGTGAGGTGGTGGGTAAAGGAAGAGAACAATAGTCAACGCCCTGATTGAAGATGCTGCAGGAGAAATCTGTAAAGTGCTTCTCTTTCCAGCTTATAAAAAAAAAAAAAATGGAAGGGGGCATAGGATGTGTGTCTACAATTTAAACTTTCATTTTGCTTTGCTAGAAGGCACAAGGGATTTGTAACATTTTCACACTTGAGCGGAAATTAAGCTGAACACATCCCATACCCCCAAGGTAGCCATGAAAGCGCGCCGGGAACAGGAAGTGTACCTTGGTCGACAGCAGCTTGGTCAGATACATTTCTTTGACTTTGAACTTGTGTTTCCCCCGATGTCTCTTTCCTTGCACGACTTGGACCGCTTCTGAATCTGGTAAGATCTAAAAAGAAGATGGTGGAAGCGTCACCCGAGGGAACTAGAGAAGGCATGCAGGTCGGTGGACAGCACAAGACAGCCCGGCACTCACCAAATGGCAGTGGTCGTCTGAGTATTCCACATCTGAACGCCAGAGAAAGGGAGAGAAAAGAGAGCCCATTAAAAACACAACCACGGACTAATTGGCCTCCACAAAAGCCCCATTTGTTCTCAAAGCAACAGCTCTTCTATTATACGGGGGCTCTTCACTGCTGTGTCTTTTCCTCTGCTGTACCTGAACGGTGTGAAAAGGGGGGCTAGGGACTGGAGTGGAAGCGGGGTCCCTTTCCCTGCAAGTCTTAGAGCAGAGGCTGAGGAGACACTTCCTGGGGACAGGGAGGAGGGGCTCCAGCCTGTCACTCAACAGAGAGACCCCTGTGTGCCAGGCCTGCAGCCAGGATTAAGCTAGCCATGTTCTGCTACTAATTGCCCAATTACTTAATTTCCGTGAGGGAGAACTATGTAAAAAAGTGCCAGTCTGAGTCTAGATTTCTTTGAAGAAGGGCCATTAGAGATGAAGCTAAATAAATGATTAGCCTGGTAAATGGGAGCGGGCGGGGGGGGAGGGGGGGGAGGTGGTCCAGGGTGGGAAGGAATGTGGGCCCCTTCTAAGGTAGGACAGTGTGTCCAACTCAGAAGGCAAACAGACCGGCAGGCACAAAGCAAGGGGGTGTTTGGGAAGAGGAGGAGAAAATGGAGGGCTACAGGTGAAGGCCCTGAAGATGCACGGGGCTAGATTGTCTAGAAATGCTACTAAAATTAAAGCAATTAAAGAGGAAGGGGAAATAGTCCATTGAAGGCTAGCTAGTAAGAGGAGTCTGTGGTGTGGGAATGGTCTGATGGTCATAAAGCACCGGTGACAGGCTGTCCTTGAGGGAGAGGGAGAAGACGAACAGATAGAGCAGGTTGGTAGATTTGGTGCTGGATGTTTAGGGAGTCAGAATTTCATGAAGGGCAAGGCAAAGGACCGACCTAGCCCCATAGCAGGAGTTCTGTGTGTTCAGAGCTTTGGGGAGAGAAGGAGCCCTCTGGAGAACAGCGTTAAGGGCTTGAGAAATCAGTAGCAGTTGGCTTTATCAAGTTCAACACCATGAATTCATCTTTTTTATTTGTTTGGGTTTTTTGGTTTTTTCCAGACGGAGTTTCTCTGGGTAGCCCCGGCTGTCCTGGAACTCGCTCTGTAGCCCAGGCTGGCCTTGAACTCACAGAGATCCACCTGCCTCTGCCTCCCAAGTGCTGGGATTAAAGGTGCGTGCCACCGCTGCCAACGAATTTGTCCAGTCTTAACTGGGCTGCTGTGTGCCATTCCTATGGCTGCCTGGCTAACAGTTGGGTCATCCGGGGCTGGGATTGGCACGGAGGGGAAGGAGTCACGTATCAGTAGGACAGAAATCAAATAGATGGTTCTCGGCCACAGTGGATAGGGAAGGAGCATGCTTGTGTTCCACGAAGAAATCAAGCCTAAGGTCCTGCTCCTTGGCCCTCACAACCAAGGACTCTTCTAAAGGCCGGTCTTCAGTCTTAGAGGCCACAGCTCTCCCCTCGCCCTCAGTAATGCCATTCTCCTTGTGCCACAATGACACCCATTCCACAGGATGGCTTTGTGTAGCCCAGTGTCGTGACGGAAGGTGGGCCCTGCCAAAGGGATGTGGTTCCGCGGACTAGATGCTGAGTCTATGGTCACCTATTGGCTCGGGAGTCACAATGCCCTGCCTACAGTGTATGCGCAAAGAGCCCGCTGGGGAGACCCCACCCCACACCCCACCCTGTCCAGGGCTAAGGACAAACCCCCCTCCACCCCACCCCCCCACCCCCCCCCCCACCCCCCACACAGGACCAGGACCAGCAGATTTTCTCAAGGCATTATCAGTGCTTTCCTGTCCCGAGGCTGCCAGGAAGACAGACCAGCTTGCCGACTTGCCCGTAAGACTGCTTGCTGTCTGGGAAAGTCTGCAATGCTAACACACTGCTATCTTGGACATTCTGCACGGATTGTCGTGTTCGCTTGGCCCGTCCAGGGCAGTGTGGTTATCTGCAAGCCGAGGCTGGGACGCAGGGCGGCCTCTTCTGTTGGTGACCCATCCTAGGGAGGAGGACTTGGGAAAAAAGCTGAGAGGGCGGAGGCTGCCCTGTGTTCAGGAGCTGCCGAGAGACGGCAGCTTGCCCTGTGCTGGCCCTTCTCTACCAACATGGTTACAGTGTCCTTCCCTCTTGCAGAACTCGGGTTCTGCGGGCTAGAAACAGATCAAAATGGCTTTTCTCAGCTTCCAGAGAATTACATAGCAACAACTCAATCATATCTCTGTGACAGCATGTCTAAGAGAAGAAAAAAGCAATACTTCATAAAGCTTAGTGGGAACAAAAGGTTAACAGTATTGTATTGGTTACCTGAAGTAAAATTTGCTATCTTCTTAAAGACTTTTATAGTGGATCCATTTGATATCTGAAAGCAGAGATTAAAAAAAAATATGAGTTTTCAGATGTAATGGATTTCTCAACTTCAACTCAGGAATTAGATCTTATGCTCTCTCGCTTATTAAATATTTATCAAGAGCCGCTACATCCTGGGTACCACGTGCAGGCTAGGGTTAGCCGGGTCACCAGCAGGACACTGTCTGTCCTCACAGGGCTCAGGTCCTGTAACAGCAGCACACAGGCAGCAAGACACACTGAGGTCAGTACCTGTGACCTACGTGGGATGGGAGCTGCTTCTGGGAGAGGGGAAAAAAAGTAAGCCATCTTCAGCCAGTCCCCTGCCTTACGGGTCAGAAGAGGCCTGGGTGACTCTGCCCCCCCCCCCACTGCCCAGGTTTCTCCTGATTATCAATTGGATGCTTGTGTACCCTCCAAATATATATGCTGAATCCTCTTAATATGGTGGCATGAGGAGGTGGGACCCTGGAGAAGCAATTACATCATAGAGAGAAGCCCCAGAAATGGGATCAATGCCCTGCCCACCCCCATCCCTACTACCCCAGCAGCACAGAAGGGCACAGTGAGGTGACAACTCTCTGAATCAGGAAGAGGCTTTGAAGACTTGCTCTGTGTCTAGTGGAGCATGACCTGGGCGTCTCTGCGCCAGAGCTGTGAGAAATAAGTACTTGTCTGAGTCCCCAAGTTGATACATCCTGTCACAGCATCGGAGCCGGCTCAGACAGTAGAGGAAAAGAAGAAAAGTGGAGACAGGTTTCCTCAGGCTGGCATCTGCAGCTGTAGCCAATGACAGAACAGCTGTATGCCCAGGCCTGTGCTCAACAGTCCAAGCCCTCCCGGTTCCCAGGAAGTTAGAAAAACACTGTAAATGAGCAAACCGTTGCTACATGCCGTGGGGTGAGTCTCACAGTCCGTGGGGCCAGAGAGGCCAACACAGAAACAGTACCGTGGGGTTTGCCTGTTCCCACAGTCCAGACTGTGGTGTCGGACGTGAGAGAAGAAAGCGGGGCTGGTGATTAGGACGGACCAGAAGGGGCTTCTGTGCCTTGATCTGTGCCAGACACAGGGTGTGCTCACCGGGTAGCCCCCTTCTAATGTGCTTAGGATGGTTCTCTTCCATTTGATTAGAGAAGTGCACGTGCTTTCAACAGAAACCTCCAAATGTAAGGGTAACAGGCTGGGAGTCTCGGCACACACTGCTGTCTTAGTTAGGATTTCCGTTTCTGTGATGGGACACCATGACCCATAGCAACTTGGGAAGCAAAGGGCTTCTTTTGCGTACAATTCCATATCACAGTTTATCATCCCGGGAACCTGAGGCAAGAACTGAAGATACCCGGAGGAGTGTCGCTTACTGACTTGCTCAGACTGCTTTCTTACGTCATCCGGGATCACCAGTCTAGGGCTGGCACCACTCACAGTGAGCCGGGCCCTTCCACATAAACCATCCATCAAGAGACTGCCCTACAAGCCAGCCATGGTGGCACATGCCTCTAATCCCAGCACTCTGGAGGCCAGCCTGGTCTACGTGGTGAGTTCCAAGACAGCTAGACCCTGTTTCAAAAAAGAAAAAGGAAGGAAAGAAAGAAAAGAAAATGCCCTACAGACTTGCCTACAGGCCCTACTGGTGGGACATTTTTTTCTCAGTTGAGGTTCACTCTTCCAAAACGACGCCAGCTGGTGTCCAGCTGACATAAAACTAGCCAGCACAGCTATTATTACATGTGTAACTATGGTCAATCCTATCTATAGGATTTTGTGTAAATGGACCGCACCTCCATCTACATCGTAGTGCGGAGCATGCCGAGGTCCTGAGAACCGCCTGTCTGTTCCCAGGCAGTGGCCTCCTGTCCTCCCAGAGGCAGCCCCTCTCTGCCTCTTCCACTGGCCAGTTTTACCTGTTCTTAAGATCCAGACAACTGGATTCATACAACAGATACGTGAATGTTTGATATTTTTTATGGATTTCTAAAAAAAGATTATTTATTATGTATACAGTGTTCTGTCTGCATGTCTGCCTGCAGGCCAGAAGAGGGCGCCGGATCTCATTACAGATGGTTGTGAGCCACCATGTGGGTGCTGGGAATTGAACTCAGGACCTCTGGAAGAGCAGCCAGTGCTCTTAACCTCTGAGCCATCGCTCCAGCCCAATGTTTGATATTTTATTAATGTGTGCCTTTTAGGGTCGCTACAAGGCCTGTGATGTTGACGTACTATCCACTGTGCCTGTCAGTAGGACATCCCTTTTCCTAACTGTGTAATAGCCCATTGTATGAATGCACTACAAAAACAGCCATACGGTAAGGGAAATGTTAATACATGCAATGGTGCAGATTAACTTTACAGCTATGCCAACTGAGACAAGCCTGTTACAAGATCACATGTGTGATCCCATTTATATAAAATGCCCAGAACGGGCAAATTTATATAGACAGCTAGTGGTCTTTCTAAATAGGAGCTATAGAGAAGACTGAAGAGTGGTTGAGTATCTCTTAACGGCAATGAAATAGTCCAAAATCAGATCGGATGGCGCACAGCTATGAATAGACCTAAAACTAGTGAGTCCCACGTTTTAAACAGGTGAATTTTGTTGGTTTGGGTTTTTTGTTTTGGTTTGGTTTTTGCCTAGTGTTGGAGACTGAACCCAGAGCTTTGTACTTGCCAGGCAAGTATTCTATCACCAAGCTACATTCTTCATTCTAAATATATGAGGAACATAAACTATATATAACTCAGAATAGTTCTGTCAAAAAAAAAGTATCAGGTTTTAAATGTATAGGTCAGTAGATAAATCATGCAGTCATGCTAATGCCATGTCTCTGCGTGGCCTCCTCTAGAGATGAAGTCCAGGACTCTCACTCTGGGGTCTTTTGGAACCAAGGATCCCTGGGCCAAATGGACCTTCAGGGTGTGTCTCTCATAACCAGGTGGCTTGCTCCTTGGAAGAGACCAGTGAATGCAGAAGCTGCCTCCAGACAGAAGAAAACATAGATGCGAAGATGCAGAGGACAAGCAGAGGTTAAGAATGCATGGTTCTGAAGGAGGGGCTGGTGAGAAGAAGCAAGTCAGGGACAAGCCCCGCCTCCTCCCAGCTGTGTCCTGGGGAGCAACTGTCACTTTGAATCCCATCGGCTAAGTGACTTTCTCTCCACCGTAAAGCCCTTACAAATTTGGACCTGGCCTCCTCTGGTTTGGAAGAAAGGAGAATCTTAGATCTGCTCTTTGGCTTGTTGCAACATTGGTTGTCAAAACGTACAGGGCTCCCTGCTAAGCACCACAGGGTAAACACAGTCTCCTTTAGGTGACACCCACGGAGGAAGAGCCAGCTCTCCAGAGGCCCCAGACACAGCTGTCCAGCCAGCTGTGTCCAGCCAGCCGCTCAGTTCAGGCTAGAGGCCTCCCACTGCTGGTGTTCAGGCCGTCCTGTGGGAAGAGGGGGGACCCGGGGCACAGCTAGCAGGCCATCAGGCCTCAGAGCGACTCCCAGTGTTAACTCTTCCTGAGCTCTTGGGCTGCCGTTATTACCAAGCATCTTCTTTCTCTTGAGCCGCTCATTGCCTTTGACTGATTTTTCAATTCTCCTCCATATTTGATGCAATTAAAATAAATGCCCCATGTAGGCCTCCCCATAGCTTACTCAGACACCACACTTATAAGAATTGTGGACATAGTTACAAAACTCCCCCCAACCAAGAGCTGGATGTACTGGTTTTAAGCCAACAAATATCCTCTTATAAAAGGAAGCTGGTGATTCATTCTGGGTAATTGTCGAAGAATGAATCCCAAATGGATCCTGTTGAGTGTTGAGCCAATACTCTGCTACTGTCAGACGCTTTGTTTTGCCAAGCCGAGCACCCTTCCTCTGTAATCACAAACACCACGGATGGGCCTTCTGATAAGGAACGCTGCCAAGAGTTCAAATGTCTTCTCAAGAGCTGGCAACGCCTGGCTGCTGGCACCGTGCGCAGGCATTAAGATAGTGTAGACGCAGCTTGTACCAAGGAGATTTTACTCCGAAATTATCTTCCAAGAGCTGGTGTAAAAGCATTTTATTAGTGGATGAGTTGGATGTGTGCGAGCATATTTCTGACTTTCACAGCTGCTCTAGGGCTGGAACATTCCAACCCCATGTGATGCTTTAACACTATTACAAGGACAGAAAACTCATTTGCAGATGTTGGGGGGGAAGTAGGTTTCTACTTCCTCTTCTCAAGTCAGCTGCTGCCACGTTCAGCCTATTTGAAAAGTGCCATGGAACCCAAAGGGTTAAAAACACAGTGGCTGTTTGTTCTGTCCTAGGAGCTCTAACTACTTCCCTCAGAGTACCACATCCCTTCTCTTATCCTCCTGTGAGGCAAGGAGCATCTTCTGGGCCCTGACTTTAGGGATGAAAACCAAATGAAACCAAGGGCAGATTAATGCCACTAGATAGATCTGCAGTAGGAACATGTCTCCAGCCCAGAGCAGAATAGGTGTACATGACAATTTCAGATGAAATCTTCCCCAGACTTAGAGTGTTCCACGATGCCCTGTGACATGGCTACCCTTCCCCAGTGATGCCAGCCTGAGCTGGAATAAGACTTGTCATCAGCATTAGAAGTTGTGGCCACACAGGGATGAAATGGACACATGTCAACAACTGAAAGCCATGCTTGGAACAAAGCTAAACTATTGGAATACTTGCCTAGCATGCATGAAGTCCTGAGTTCGATCCCAGCACTCAGGAGAAGCAGGAGGATTAAGAGGTCAATTCGTACATAGGGAGCTGGAAGCTAGTTTGGGCTACATGAGACCTTGTCTCAAAACAAAAACTAATTAAAAACTCCTAAAATAAATCTGTGCATAAATGTGAGATATCTTGGTGGCTTCTTGCCAAAATATCATAGGTTTAGTTTATCCCCTCTAAGACAACAAAAGGAGATCAAAGAGATACAAATTGGAAAGGAAGAAGTCAAACTTTCACTATTTGCAGATGATATGATAGTATACATAAGTGACCTAAAAAATTCTACCAGGGAACTCCTACAGCTGAAAAACTCCTTCAGTAAAGTGGCAGGATACAAGATCAACTCAAAAAAAAAAAAAAATCAGTAGCCCTCCTATATACAAATGATAAAAGGGCTGAGAAAGAAGTCAGAGAAACATCACCCTTTACAATAGCCACAAGTAATATAAAATACCTTGGGATAACACTAAACAAGTGAAGGACCTGTTTGATAAGAACTTTAAAGAAAGAAATTGAAGAAGATATCAGAAAATGGAAGGATCTCCCATGCTCATGGATAGATAAGATTAACATAGTAAAAATGGCAGTCTTACCAAAAGCAATCTACAGATTCAATGCAATCCCTATCAAAATCCCGACACAATTCTTCATAGACTTGGAAAGAAAAATACTCAACTTCATATGGAAAAACAAAAGACCCAGGATAGCTAAAAGAATCCTGTATAATAAAGCAACCTCTGGAGGCATCACAATCCCTGACCTCAAGCTCTACTATAGAGCTATAGTAATAAAAACAGGTTGGTACTGGCATAAAAACCGACATACAGACCAATGGAATCGAATTGAAGAACCTGACATTAATCCACGCACATATGAACACCAGATTTTTGACAAAGAAGCCAAAACTATACAATGGAAAAAAGAAGGTATCTTCAACAAATGGTGCTGGCAATAACTGGATGTCAATATGTAAAAGATATCATCCTGAGTGAGGTAACCCAAACCCAGAAGGACAAGCATGGTATGTACTCACTCATAAGTGGATTCTAGATATAAAGCAAAGAAAAATCAGACTGCAACCCACAGAACCATGGAGGCTACATAGCAGGGGGGACCCTAGGATGACTGTGGCTTATAATAAGTTTTGATTTTACTAAACCACTGGGCAAGCCTCAATGAAACATTTCACTATTAGGATAAGTATTTGTACTGTATCAAGCTGATAATAGAAAAATAAATAAATAAATAAATAAATAAATAAATAAATAAATATTAAAAGAAAACAAAAAACAATGGCCTCTTCGTTGGCTACATAAACCAACACCTAAAGGTGCCTTCCCAGGTAGTCCAGTCTTTTTACTTAAGAGCAGAGATGAAACTTGACCACAAGGACCACTGATCTTACCTAACAGCTCATCCGAAACATTTCTGAGAGCTATAAATGTCCTCCAGATGGCTAATTTGGGGTCACCAGTGACCACTTCTGCACTACCACACAGTGTTCTCTCTTCTCCCTCCTCAAAACAAGATGTGTGGTCTGTAGAGAAAACTTCCTGCCCCACAAAACACCTGTCTTGTAGCCTCTGTGCTACCTCATGGCCGGGTGTGACAGCATGACCCAGCAAAAGGTCACAGTGGGGTGCTGAAGGAGAAGGAAAGAGAGAGAGGAGAGAGAGAGTAGACTGCAAGCATGCCTCCTCAGGCTACCCTGAATCTACCAGTAGGATCCCCTTCTTAGCGAACACCCTGAGCCACAGCCGTCAGGGGAGTGTCTGTGAGGGTTTAATTATAGAGAAAGACACTGCTGGTTTTGTGTGTTTGTCAAGACGTTGGCTCCCATAACCCCTTCTCTGCACAAGATGGAACGACACCGGAGCAGAAATTTGCTGTCCCCTGTGTGCGTCTCCTGGGAAGGGAGATGATCCTTCTGGTCTAAAAGCATCGGGCTGTGGTGAGCATTCATGGAGCCGGCACTGTGGACAAGGCTGGGTGCTGACCGCCACTGTGGCTGCCACAGAAGGCCATTGTCGCCATTGTCACCAATGCTGGGAGTTGGATTGGAAACCGTTCAGTAGGTTGACAGAGTAGCATCATCAGCACCTTGGGGCTCTGGGGACAGCATCCAACCCTACATTCTGTACACAGTGACCCCTCTAGTACCCCCGGAGCAGATGTCCAGCAGAGATCTGCCACACCCCATCGCTCCGCTCACAAAATGAAGTGAAGGAAGCTGGGCCTCGTACTCAAGCAGCAGAGACTCTGTTTAGACAGGAGGAGGGACTGTCCGTCACTGACGATTAACTTTAAAGCCTAACTAATTTGGACTAATTGGGGGAGGTAAGTCTGAATCACTTAGAACTCTGAATTAGACCCTATTTTTAAATGAAATATAGTTGTTTTTTTTTTTTCCCTTTCAGGCACATACAGTGACTCAAACTAGGGTGCTTTAGTAAATGAATAAGAGTGATAATTAGCATCTTGTCTCTTTGGAGGGAAAAGCAAGTACTTGAACCTGGTTTTCTTTAACGAAAGGGCACAAGCAGACGTCAGCCCAGCCCTCTCCAATTATCCCAAATTCCAAATCTGGAGAGGCGCTGTTAAAAATCAAGGGCGGAGCCAGGCAGCTGAAGGTAGGGGCGCATGCATGCCTTCCTTCAGCTCGGTCCTTAGGAGCCCAGGCTTCGGGACTGGTCCAGGTCTACTTAGGGAGCGCGGCCGGCTGACCCCGCCCTGGTTTCCTCCTCCAAGCTCTCTGCCCGTCTTTGCCTTGTGGCTTATCTTTTTAAACATAAGCAGGATCCGTTAAGCCCCGCGTCTTAGCCTTGTCATTTATTACTCCCAGGCAGCACCACTGGACTATGAGGGCCAATAAATCATCAGGACGGGAAGTGACTACGGGCCGGATTAATTTCATTATCATCCTTAAGCAGAGAGGTGTCTAGTACGCCGATGTCTGCAGGACGAGTGATGCTCTGGCTCTCCTGACAGGCCGCCTGGGCCTTGCCGACAGCTGTATGCTGTTTTCTCTGCTGGAATGACCTGTCCTGCCTATCCTTATTGAGGGTAATAATAAGTGGCCACCCCCTCTCCTCAGGGTCCACTCAGTGCCATATGATTGTGGAGAAGGTGAAACAGAGATAGGACAGAGGGAGGCTCATTGGAGCAAGGCCACAACTCTAGCCAAGAGCACTAAGAAGAGGCACAGCAACACCTGGACTCTTTGGGACACCGGACCAACTTGCCCCACGGACCCAGGGAGAGGAGACGGTCTAAAGCCCAGAATGCATAGTGATGCACTAGTAGGACCCCTCAGAGACTTTTTACCCATGAGCCTCCCACCCACTTACATCCCTTGGGAGCTGGCCATTGCCACCCAGGAGCCCATACTGAGAAGACTGGGGGAACTTTGACCAAAACCCCCAAGCTAAGAATGCTGGGTTTGGGTCAGGAAACCTGAACTGTAGGGGGACTTACATGGGTGTAGGGCATGAGGCTCTGTGAAGTCTCCTCCAGAAATAGCCACAGGGCCCCACGGGTAAGACAAAATGCGGGGGCAGGATGCTTCCTGCTCCTGACTGTTTAGACACCTGCTCGGGAATGGTCTCCAGTGCAAGCTGTCTAAGGGTGAAGCCTGGTGAAGTCCAAAGTCCATCTTGGTGCTGTTGAACCATAAGTAGTTGCTCTCCTTCTGCCTTCTTTCTGAGAAAGCACCTTCCCTCCTGAGTGCCAGCCTGGACCCCCACTATTTCCATCCAGAGTGCCGGCCTGGACCCCCACTATTTCCATCCAGAGTGCCGGCCTGGACCCCCACTATTTCCATCCAGAGCCGCCGACCCCCCACCATCCAGAGTGCCCCTGCCCCCACTATTCCATCCAGATGCTGGCCCCCCCACTATTTCCATCCAGAGTGCCGGCCCCCCGCTATTCCATCCAGAGTGCCGCCTGGACCCCCACTATTTCCATCCAGAGTGCCGGCCTGGACCCCCGCTATTTCCATCCAGAGTGCTGGCCTGGACCCCCACGATTTCCATCCAGAAGGGCTGCAGAGCCCACCACTCGAGCCCACTGTGACCACTCACATTACCCCCATCTCTGAGGACACTGCTGTTCTGGACACTGTTGTTTCTCATCTGGAACTCTCCCACAGCGTCCAATGCATCTCCCTACTTCCTGTCCATCACAGTCGGTTTCTGAAACACAACTTTAGGCCCCCTGATGGCCCCCATTGTCCTCGAGATAAGATGTAAACTAGGCAGATGAACAAGACCCGAGGGACGGCGGTTTCCCCTTCCACTTCTCTGGTTAAGTCTCCGGCTCAGTGAACCATCTAGAACGAAGGTTAGCCATGGTTCCTGCCTCACAGGGCTGCTGAAGCGATGGGACTAGCCATCATTTAGTGAATGGCCGAGTCAGCCTGGGACCCAGAACGTTCTCACCAGCACAGTTAGTTCCTCCTCCGGTTCTGGCCAGTCCGAAAGCCCTCCTGTCCAACCTGCCTGCTGTCTTTTCCCCTTGCAGGTGGTGCTGACGACGGATCCTGCCCCATTCTTCAGTCTCAGCTCAACTGCGGCTTCCATAGGAGGCCTCCTTAGATTCTCCAAGCTACAGCACTATTGTATCATAGTGTTACCTTTCCCTCCCTCCTGGGGGCTGTAGCCCCAGTTCTTAGCACATAACAGACACTCAACAAAGATCTGGACCATCCGTTCAAGGCCGCTGAATGAATCCCAGTGTCTGTTTTCAGGAACTTTCCCTGCGTCCTGTCTGGTCACACATAGGCTTCTCTGGCACTCGGGATTTGCACGCATGATAACTCACAGCTTCCCTAAGAACGCAGTGCATGAGGCCAGACGGTCTTGCCATGGCCAAGTTTCCGACCTAAATGGCAAGATGGGGAATCGGACAGTCTTGTGAGGAGGGGGACATGTGATGGGGGCATCACTAGAGAGAGCAATGCGTGAGCTCTTCCGAATGAGCAGAGAAGGAAACTGCCCTAGAAACAAGCAACCTGCAAACCATTCAGACATAGGGAGTCTCGCTCTTGTCTTTTTAATGGGCTTACCTAGTACTAGAGTTATCCCACCCAATTAGGACTGTGGGTAAAGAACGAGTTGGTGAGGCCGTCCCGGTCTTACCTCATAGTGGCCAATGGTGTTTAGCTTGGTTATTCCATCTTCAAGAATCACAGAGGAACTGTCAATGTCCAAAAGTTCTTTCTGTCGAGTTCCCACCTGAAGCTCTGAAAAAGCGGGGGAGAAAGGCCTTTGGTTCCCTTCTGAAGTTGCAGTTAAGAAGGAAAAAAAAAAGCTGAGTGCTGCCCAGTTACTAAGTAAGTAAGCTTGAATGGGGTGGCAAAGCTTTGTTGGACGGGGTGGAGACAGCCAGCCAGACAAAGAGCTCTGGGCTTGCGTTTAGGGTCTAATATTTCAGAGCTGTTCCTGGAACATTATGCTGAGTCAAGTCTGGAAGTAGAGACCCTGAAGACAGAATCACCCATCATCTGAGGGACTAAAACCTTCAAAAACAAAAAAAACACTCCAGTATCACCAGTACGTGTGCGTGTTCATCCCCAGAGCGCAGTGTGAACTCTCTCCTCCATGGTCCCTGCAGAGTCACTGTGTACTAACTAACACACCAATCCAGCTAGCACACCATAGTCATGACAGTCAGAAGGGAGCCACAGCCAAGTGTGGGCTTGGCTTCAATGTGCGCAGAGTTCTATGAACTGTTAGGTTAATAGCAACTCAATGGCAACATTTAACTAGTTGGAGGCTGCACAAAAAAAAATCTGGACTTTGGATTTCTCCTTTTAAAAACCTAGTAATGAGGCAGTGTGACCAAGTCCTGTGCTCATTGCATGAGTTGGCTGTTTGAAACCTGGAGCTTATGCAGGGACACTTGGCTCAGGCTGGGAGGAAGGGACTGGACCTGCCTGGACTGAGTCTACCAGGTTGATCGCAGTCCTGAGGGAGGATTTGCCCTGGAGGAGGTGGGAATGGGGGGTGGGCTGGAGGTAAGAGGAGGGAGTGGGAGGGGGGAGAATAGGGGAACCTGTGGCTGATATGTAGAACTGAATGCTATTGTAAAATAAAGTAAATAAAATTAAAAAATATATATATATAAATAGAAAAAACAAACAAACAAACAAAAAAAAAAACCCTAGTAATGGGGGCTGGGGAGAGGACTCAGTTGGTAAAGGCACTTGCCTCCAAACATGATAATCTGAGTTCTTTTCCCAGGACCCACATGGTAGACAGCAAGAACCAACTCTCATGTTGTCTTTATCTCTACAAGCGCAAAAGTGTGTGTGTGCACACACACACATACACATGATAAATAAATATGTAATTAAAATTGTTTTAAATCTAGCAATGGCCAGATATGGTCAGTAGCTCAGACCTGCAAGCCCAACATTCAGGAGGCTGAGGCAGGAGGATTGTCACAGGTTCAAGGTTAGCCTGGATTCAGTAGTGAGTTCTCGGTCAGCTAGGGCTGTACAATACTGAGACCCTGTCTCTTCTCCCCCTGTCATCCCCCCAAACCTGGTGACAGTGAGTCTGTAACAACCCACAAGGCAACTTCTGCGGAACCCTAATGGCTCTCTGTCTTAGATGACAAGTCTCTCCAGTTAGGTCAGGCTCTGCCATTTCCCGTTCCTAGGGGCGTCTATACCTTCTGTCTCTCTGGACACGATGCCACCAGCTTGCTCTACCCTTACCTCTCAACCTCGGGGTTGGGGGAGGGACACCTGGTTGGCACAAACCCAGGAAGGGCCCTGCAGGCTTTGCTATGGACTTTTTGGCGGGAAAGACAGAGCTGCTGGGCCGTTTTCTGTGGTTATTAGGCTGGGTGTGCCTGTGTCCTTTGTGGTCAGAGCCACACACTTGCAAGATAATGTTCAAGGCAAGATGGTCGGGGTCAGGCTTCGGTTTCCTAGATGGGGCTGCCCCTTCTGCATCTCTCTAAGCAGAGGATCCAAGCCCTCCTGAAGCTACCAGGTACTCCAGGCCACTCGAGGGAACAAAAACGCTGGTGCTGAGAAGCGCCTAAGCAGCCTGCTTTCTCTGAGGCAGCCTGCTTTCTTTGAAGCAGGTATTGAAGTTGCTATACATTTGCATGGCCTCCCCCAAATTTCCCAGGCCTGCCTCCAGGCTTTTCTCAATGGTTTCAGCGGGAGGTTTGATTGGTGGGGGAGGATTTTAATTGCCTGCTTAGTGGAGGTCTACAACCGTACACGGAGAGGAGATGAACCTTGTTATGCTGTCTGTCACCGGCGCGATTCTGCTCTTCTTTCCTGTCCCATTATCTGCTCTAAAACCCCACAGCAGTCTCTTGGGAGGGCTGCGTGGAGCTCAACTTTAAAATGTTGATGAACATTTGAGAGAAATGGAGCCCTGTTAGCTTGCTCACACATATGCTCTCCTTTGCAGTATACCAATAGAGCCCGCAAATGAATTCATAGCAGATGCTGCTCCGTGTTGGGGGAGAACGGAGAACACACTTAATGCGGGTGCGATTAGCAGAGAGGAAGATGACCTTTCCAGCAGGCTGGAGTTAACGCTCTGTGGCTGAGCCACCCACTAATGACACGCTCCGTATCACAACAAACAAATCAAATGCCAACGTGAAGAGCTACACGGACCGAGGGCACCAGGTTTACACCTTCCTGTACTTCTCGATGCAGGGTGATGCCGTGTGGTCCCAGGGTCAGCAAGCATGCTGGTGTACAGATACAGTGTTTTGAAAATGCTGTCTTGGAAGGGTGGTGCTTCCTGGGAAGAATCAAGAAGCACAAAAGAGAGCCAAGAAGTCCTCGGGTCCCCAGACACGCCCTCTAGGAAACACTGAGGCCACATAATTGTCACCCAACAGAAAGAAGGTGCATTGCAGGGGTCTGGGAGAAACCTTACCAAGACCAATTTCGTTGAGCTGAAGTCCATATGGAGAACCATTTTTGCTTAGGAATGCCTGGAAAATCTTGTCTTTGGCTTGGCCGATGGTGTCACAGTCAAGAACGTTGACTGCAATATTCCGACAGACATCAGCACTCTCGTTTTCTGGGATTTTTTCAAAGACGACATTTAATGCCTGCAAGAATACGAACAAACAGGATCCGAAGTCTATTAGGGAACTACAGCCTGAAAGGCATTCATAAAAGACACACGGCGAGTCCTACTAATACCTCTGACAGCACATTAGCAAACAGCGTATCGCATTATACAACTCTAATCTTTTCTCCATAATCCATTCTTTTCAGGGATAATGGAAAGGAAAACAGAAAGTAAAAACACTCATTATGGAGCAAGCATTGAATAAATATATTGGAGAGGAAAATATATACGTGCATAAAAATTCTGCAAAAAAAAAAAAATGGTGATTTCTAATTTCTAAGAAAAAAATCACTTGGAAATATTCCACAGCAAATGAGCACAGACTGGTGATTATCTTTTTTTTTTTTTTTTTTTTTACTAACAGAACCACAGAGTCCCAGAAGTGAAGGTCCAGGTGACAGGAAAGGTTATGAGGTCCCTGTATTGATCACACCAAAGAGGTCACTTTTTAATGTGCAGCATTAATTATGGCAGCACTCATCTCCCCCTCACTTTCAGCATCTGCAGTCAGATGTGTCTGAGTCCTCATTAAAATACCAAGATCCCCACCCTGTACTATTATTCTTGCATTAATTACATTCCCGAGCCATTGCTAAGTTGTACCAGTTAACATTCTCCTGGTGCAGCAAAACCTCAAGATCTAACTAATGGGGGAAGGAAGTCGCTATGTATGTAAGAAAACGTAGAGCCGGGGAATATTTTGAAAAATAACCTAAAAGCAATTTCAGGTTTACTCTGTCTCAGAACAAATACACAGATCTGGAAAACAAAAGTTTTACCTGCCACAGATCCTTGTCTGGAGGGGGAAGGGAGTGCGGGGGGAGATTGATTCAGAGGTGAGCAAAGAGGATTGGTAAGTAGTATAGCATGATTCAGAGTCCTCAGCATTGTTATCCGTGAGCTGGGAGGACTTGAGTACAGTGTGAAATGCACAATTTGCTAATTTGTGGAGGCCTGGCTTAATGAGGTCCAGAAAGAAGTGAAAAACAGTTCTAGCCGGGCGGTGGCGGCGCACGCCTTTAGTCCCAGCACTCGGGAGGCAGAGCCAGGCAGATCTCTGTGAGTTCGAGGCGAGCCTGGTCTACCAAGTGAGTCCCAGGAAAGGCGCAAAGCTACACAGAGAAACCCTGTCTCGAAAAACCAAAAAAAAAAAAAAAAAAAAAAAAAAAAAAAAAAAAAAAAAGTTCTAACTGTGTACAGATTTTAGTGTACAGGTCTGGTTAATTTTGGTGTGTGAGATTTTTATTTATGTGCAAGTTCTCATAATAAGTTTATCATAGAAATTTTAAAAAAGAAGTGAGAACACAGATAATATGGAGAGTGGGGGTCCTTAGGATTACCGGAAGTGCATATGGGGATGGGGAGTTAGGTCGGAGAGCTTGCCTAGCATGCAGGAGACTCTGAATTCCATCCCCTGCAATGCAAAAAGTAAAATGTGTCTAACGGCACCCCCTTTCTAATACTGTCACAGAGGTCCAGGAGACAGTGTACTCAAGGGGTGCTGCAGGACTAAAGGATGATGATGGTCATGACGGATCCGGTCCATACGATCACCACTGTGGCACTGGATTAGTATACATTCGTTCGGAAGCGGAGCCTGGGTCCACACCGGCCAGCGCATGCACAGTGGGTGGTCACTGACGTTGGACGGTAACTGATGATGAATCGAATTAACATTACCCTTAGAATCATGCCTGGTGCTCAGGGCCTGTGGCTCACAGATCCCCACAAGGTCATGAGACATCTGAGACTCTGGCAGGTTCTCAAAGCCATGTATTCTTTGGCAACTGTGTGTAGTTCTGAGGCCACTCTTGAGGCTTCTGCCTCCATCACTTACCCAAAGGTCCTCCTACCCAGCACTTTCACCTTGGGAGCTAGGATTTCAGTGCAGGCAGCATTAAAAAGACAATCTTGTTCTGGGACACTGCATAGAGTTCCGGGTCTCATGATCACAGGGTGCTCCGTAAATGCCCTGAGTACTTTTTGGCTAGCCAGGATTCTACACACGTGTGGTCATTTGGGTTCATCGTCACGGAAGCTTCAAGAGGCAGTAATTTCAGTGACGCTGAATCGGGCTTTCCCAAGGCAGAGAGTGGGACACCATGAGTGAGAAAGCAGTGCTCACCATCCACTGAACTTGACAGGGATGAGATCCTTAACTGCCCAGGCTTTAGAAGGAGGAACGTCAGTGTTCACAAGTCACCCAACCTACGGCATTTTGCTACAACAGCCAAGACTTGATGTATTCCCTCTGTCATCCCACTTATGATACAATAGTTACTTTAGTCCAGTCCTAGCCAAACGATTTAAACCCCAACACTAGCAGAATCTGAACTTCGGAGTTGACCCGCAGTCTCAGTGTGGTCCAGGTTTAGGTCCCTGTCCTAGAACAGTGTCCCTCTTGCCTGTTCTCTAGGAAAACCTGTGTCCTGGGCAATCCAGCCATGAGCAAGGGGTTCAAAATGCTTCTCTCCTCATGAGCAAAAAAAAAACCAACAAAATGCCAGACAAAGGAGAATGCAGGGTCCCAGGTGAGTGGGACAGCTGCTGAGTGGACGGTCTAGAAAAACCCAACACAGTAAAGACTCATACCCAAACCCTCTCTCTCACCTCCCCTCTGTAGAGACATTAGGGCCTCTCAGCATGGAACTGCCAAGTACATTTCAAGCCATACTATTTTTCAATGGGAGAGGGGCGCTGAGTGTCCAACTCAACATGAGGCGCATGCCAAGCACACACTCTATCAACGAGCTACACCTAGTCCCAAGAAACACCTCTTTGAATCTTTTAACCCCCAGGCGAAGGGTATACTGCTGTGACGCCCCCACTTTAGAGGGAGGAAGCTGGGGCTCAGAGGGCTCCGTTGATTGCTCCGGGGACACAGCTTCTAAGTAGCAGTCTTAGCAAGACTGGGCTGGTCTCAGGGCTCGCTGAGCTAGGGTGGCCCTCCTAAGCATCACCCCATCCTCCTGGGGCTCTGATGCACCCAGGAACCCCTCCTGGCCACCAGGAACCCCTTCTCTTGGACCAGCTGTAAGCAGAGCCCTCCACCAGAGCCCCCGTCCGTCATACATGAAAGCTGGGCAGGGCACTCGGGAGTCAATCCTGTCCCTGTGGGCAGCTCACTCTCTTTAGTCACGGCTCTTCATGTCAGGAGTAATGGTGTCAAAGGCACTCCACAGTGGCTTCCAAGATAAAAATGAACGGAGAACACTCTTTAATCAGAGCCCCAGCCATCCTGGCTCATGAAATAGTTTCATTGGCATTTACAAAATACCATTCTGTTGCTACCTAAAGGGCACCATTGTCTTTACCAATAACACCTCTTTATAGGCAGTAAATGTTCCTAAAAACATAACCAAAAGGGAAAAAAAAATACCTTAACTGCATGTAAACTAATGTAAATCTGCCATTGCCTCCACAGCTATCTGAGTGGAAAAGAGGTAAAGAGGCATTTTACAGAGTCCACAGGGAATTCTGAGAGTAAATCCAGACACAAATTGATTTGTGTTCATTTTTCATGCTGGTAACGCTTAGCGCTCAGATGGCAGTTTCCTAGAATGTGAGTGCAGGAGCCTCTCAGGTCTCACCAGAGTCTTAATACTCCCATCCAGAGCAGGGACACTCATCGGAACCTCTCTTCTGTGCTAGGAAGCACTGAGGGTCCGCGTCACCTCGGAGTGTGAGCGTGACAGGTCTACCTTGCTACTCTGCCTCATGGCAACATCTCCCATTTACTGTGCACGTTTACTGCCCAGCTCCTCCTCTGCTGAGGCCCACAGAGCCAAGCCCTCTGTGCCCTTCTTGATGTTGGGGACTGCTTAAGATCTGCTCACAGAGCCAGGCGGTGGTGGCTCACACACGCTTTAATCCCAGCACTCGGGAGGCAGAGGCAGGCGGATCTCTGTGAGTTCGAGGCCAGCCTGGTCTACAGAGTGAGTTCTCCAGGCTAGACTGATCTACACAGAGAAACCCTGTCTTGAAAAACAAACAAACAAACAAACAAACAAAAGACCTGTTCTCAGGTCTCTCACAGCAGGTGTGGGAGATATGTCTATCACTTCAGTACACAGAGAATCCCCTGCAGGCAGGATAGGAGGATGGAAAGCTGAGAACATCCAGTCTGATCTGGTTCTATAGGATTTGTAGCTCTTTTTCTGATCCCCACAGAAGGCCAACGTTCTTTGAAGCATACCCTGTCCCTTCTCTGGAAATGAGCCCCTCTGTTAGTCCTGCAGCTCCCTACGTCCTTGGCAAAAAATACTGGCCAAGCTGAGGTAGCCTGTGTGGTTGGTGTCTAACCAAGAGCCATGCTGTCTCTCTGACTGATGGCCAGCCAAGAGCCCATCTAGGGTAGAGCGATGCCATTGGTGGCCGCTCTTGCCCCTCCTCCCCCAGGCAGCGGTCATGTGACTAAGTCATGTGACTAAGTCATGGGATAAGGAAAGATTCTCTATCCCAACAAAAACGGGGAGCTATGGCGGCCATCCACGGAGCACACAGTCAGGGCCAAGGGAAGCCCAGAGGTGGTGAGCCTGGGCTCTGTTGAAGATGGCTGATCATGAGGCTGTCCCTTGGGAGTGGAGACTAGTCACCTCCAGTCTGCTCTGAGACACACCTCTGCTCCTCTTGACCCTTCAGGTCCCGTTGATCCCATTTTCCCTAACTTGAAGCAGAATATACCCAAATCTATGCCGCTTTGCCAATTTTACGGTGGCTCAGTTCATTCATAGACACATTTATTTCACATTAACGAGTGCAGGGCATCGTAGATGACACCATTTCCCCCAGTGCAAATCCTGATGGAAAGCACTGGTAGACGAGGATAACCGTGAGACAAACCCAAGTTCTAAGACCTGGTACGCTGGGTGTGATGGTTAATCTTGACTGTCAGCCTGACTCGATCTGGAATCCACTAAGAAACTTCTGGGAATACTTATGACCAATATGGCAGCACCTTCAGGTGAGAGCCCAGATAGAGGAGGTCTGAGGAATTTTATGTCTTACGGGTAACTTCATCAACTCGGCCGAGTCCGCCACCACCACATCCCTTTGCTGATGGCGGAACTCAGTTTCTTCTGGCTTCCGGCGCACACTGAAGACCAGTCTGGGCTTTCCAGGACTCCCCCAGCCTTCAGCATCAGGTGGGGGCCGCCAAGCATCCAGCCTTAGGGACTGGGCAGCTTACTTGAGAGCTAAGCCTCCCCAGTATGAGAATAGCTGCTGTTGGATTACCCAGACTATAGAGAGTAAGCCATTTAGTCAGTCTTTTAATATATATTTAATTGATCTTTTAATAACAAACTCTGTTCTTCAGAGAGCCCCTACTAACAACACAGCAAAGTAGAAACAAATGGGGTGTTTGGAGGGTTCTAGTTTGGAGAGGGGCATTCAGGGAGAGGCCTCAGAGAGGGCTGCATGGAGGCGGCGGCATTATGAACTAGGTCTGGAAAGGAGCTGGTGTGGTGATGAAGACCCTCAGCCACCAGACTTAGCAGACTGGAGGAACAGCATGCTTCAATCTTAAGTCAGGCTACCAGGCCAGGACGTGGAGGAAAAGAACCCCACATCCTTAGGATGGGAGAGACTGGAGCACTCCCGATCCACACCTGCCTTCCCCGAACCACCACTCTGCTGCTGCTGAGGAGGACGCCCTGCACTATTTTTAGGGGAGAGAGTGATGAGAACACTCTTTGGCGTTTCTAATAATAATAACAATAGCCAGCACTTTATTGAACGTGTACCACATCCCAGCCACGAATCTGCTCATTTCATCGAATCCTCGCCAGTCTGTGAGGTGGGGGGACTATTATTAGCCTCGTTTAACAGATGGAGACGGGGAGATCTGGAGAGAGGTCTAGAATCTTGTCCCAGATTACAGATCTGGTAGGCTCACACTTGGCTATGTCCAGACTCCCACTGAAACGCCAGGAGGCTCGCATGTCATGGTGTTCTCCTTGCTGAGGGCCGTTACTCTGCTGAGGTCCTCCATCAGTAGACAGTTAAGTGTGCACACACCAAGGGCTAGAGGAGGCTTGAACTTCTTCTAGCCGTGGCCTGGCATCAAGCTGCACACAGTGCATCGTCCCGAGGCACGTGGCTCGGGCAGGACTGCACAGAGCTTGCAGAGTCTCTGCTCATCGTCCTGCCTCGGTCGCCGGGTGTGGCCACGTGACCCAATTCTGGCCAATGGCTTTCCACAGATGTGTTATGTGGCAGCCCTTGGGAAACTTCCTTGAAAGACAGCTGGTGGCCATCTGTCCTTTCTTGTGGAGCCCCTGCTGAGGTCCTGCTGTGGGAACGTGGGAGGAGGCTGAGGAAGCAGGCGCCTCGTTCCAAGAAGTTACCTGAGGGCATCCCGGAGCAGGGCTGCCCATCCTGGCACCTCACGCTGGGGAGAAGTCAGCCCCTCTGCTGCCTGATCTCGGGCATCTGGACCTCTGTTCTACACAGCTGTACTGCCTCCTAATAGCAAGGTACGGAGGGAAGCCATCAGGCAGACAAGACCATCTGGAGACTCACAGCCAGAGTGCATGGGAAAGGGCCTGATGAGAAGGGCCTACGCCCTTCAGAGCAAGCCTCAAGCCAGTCTCCGCTAGGTGGCCGGTCAGGTTTGTCATGGTCACCTCCCGTCCACACCTGCCTGTCGGTATTGTCTGCCCTTGCATGCTGTCCATGCCCAGTGCCAACACAACCCACGGGTATTTCAGATGTGCTTTTCCTGACGACAGAGCCAGCTCAGCTGGCTTCCCTGCCTCCCCCACCATCAATAAATAACCAACCGGAAGGGCTGCAGAAGAGACTTTCTCTTTACCTTAAAGGTGACAAGAAAAGCTGTCACGGAAGAATGGCCACTTCCTCTGTGCCAGGCAAGTGGCTAGGTGTGTTACATACTTAATTTTCTGATTTCAACACATGTACAAGGGTAGGGTGTTTTTTTTTTAAATCACCAACTATTCATAGATGAACACAGGTTGAGGGGTGGTGACTTGCCCCAGTCACACCGTGGGTAAGGGACAGAGACCAGTTTCATACCCAGGACTGCCAGAGCCCAAACCCCACCACTTAGATCCCAGCCCCATGGCACATGGGTGTATAACTGAATTCCTGCTTGGCTAGTGGCTCTCCCCAGCTTGAGGGACTGAGGGAACAGAAAAAAAAAATGAGGCTTCTTGGGGACTGGGATAAACTGAACACTGGGGGAGCACTGTTCCGGGGAGGACTGTAATGCCACCTGGTTGGCTCCTCTGACATATCCTTGGCTGATAACATCTGGATGCAGCTGCATCCTTTCTGGGACACCTTATGATTCCTACAGAGAAACAGTAAAGGCATTTCTTACAAACCAGCAACTTTGTCATAAAAGGCCTTTGAGCAATAAGTGTCCTCATTCAATAAAACCTATCAAATAAGTTTCGACTTTCATTCCAGGGCCAAATGAAAGTCAAGAGGCAAGTCTCCTTCTTGTACCAATTTCGGAAAAGCTGCAGTTTGCCCTGCTGCAGCCGGCGGTCCCAGCCGCTCCGGCAGCTATCTCCTTGTCCCGGCGCGCTCGACCGCCCCATCTTCCACCATGCTCCAGAGCCCTCTCCTTGTCCCACCAAAGGTGGACAGCTCACGGTGGGGATTCTGCCCCCCTAACAGAATAACACTGGGCAGAGAGGAGTGGAAGAGAGCCTGTTCCACATTGAACAAGCCAAGGCGATGGGGACAGTGTCCCCAGTTTGTTTCTATGACCAGTTTCTCTATACTTAGAACACCTTTGCCCGCCCTACAATAGAGAGAGCAGAGCTAGCGAAGATTTGTGGACCGGGGACGCTTTGCCAAGTTCTTTCAGGTTAGAGGGAAGACTCTAGATTGCTTTCCCTCTGTCAAGTGTCAGCTTAAGAGCTATCAAACTTTCTGTAGAAGATCAGCTAGAAATATTTAAGGCTTCCAGGGTCATATGGTCTCTGGTACAACTAGTTAACTCTGCTGTTGTAGCAGAGAGCCAACCAGACATAATACAGAAATGAACACACAGTACTGTGTCCCAATAAAGCTTTATTCATAAAACTGGTCAAGGACCATCATTTGGCCTAAGACTGTTGACTGATGGATGATTCCTGCTATATTTAACACTGTCTTCAAATGGAAAAGGACAATGCCAAAAAGACAAACCTAGAAAATTTATTTTCATTTCCATCATGATTTGTGATACCACTCTCCCATTCAAGTACTAATCAGGCTTGACTCTGCTTAACTTCCAAGATCAGAAGAGATGGAATGTGTTCAGAAAGGTATGGCCATCGTCAAATCTTCCATTTTGTAGAAGGTACAAATATAAATAAGGATTCTAACAAATGAAAGAATATTAAATTTGTGCCACAGAGAAGAAAATTAAATACTTTTGTACTGAGATAACTAAATTATTTTTCTAATTCCAAGATTATAGGTGTGAGGAGAAAGACCATGAAGAGGAAAGCCATTGAAAGCCCATTTAAAGTTAATTTTTCATTTTCCACAGCTTGCCATCGACTGGGGAATGACTTACCTAACACGATTATAAAAAATGGTCTCACTCTTTGATCAGGAGGCTAACTATGAAGCTAGTGATGGTTTCACTATTATCTCAAGTCATAATGGAAATGATTTGCACTATGGTAGAAAGAAAAAGAAAAAAAAAAGGGCTTAAGAATTGTTAATTAACTTCACTGTTTCTCCACAAATGCTAGGAGTATTAAAAACAAGATTGCTGGAGTGCAGACATCAGGACTTAATGAACAATGGGATGTAATTGAAGTAACGGGGAATGACTTAATCGGGACAGTGGGTTGTTTAATTACGGGGATAATGGATCTTCTGCAAGGACAAGCTAAACGGAACCGAAGGGGCCTGAGAGAGGTAAGGAGAGCTCAGGAGCTCCTGCTGGGGACCGCCAGTGCTGTGTTAGATGTGGAATGTTGTATAAACATGCCTGTCCCCAAATGGTCACCACCGGGGGAAAAGGCCCACTTGGTATCGGCTGGCATAAACCTTCCACAAATCACAACAGAAGCATTAATGTTTCTGCAGGCATGTCCCCGTGCTTTGTCAAGAATTTCTAATAATCTTAAAGACTTTCGTACAGATATGAGAATGAGTGTAATAATGTGTTTGTCGGAACACTTTCCCAGGGTGCCAAGATGCTATCTCTCCAATACAGCAGATTGGCAAGCTCATTTTCTGGGTTTGAGTTCAAAAAACCATTTCTTGCTTAACTTTGATTACAAGTCAAACTCCTCCTGCTAATTCAGCACGCCTGTTACGAGTTATTGGTTTTTCTCATCTCCTCTGGAAACGGAGGCAAATGTCCCTTCTCCCATGTGGTCCACTTTCCTGGGACTGAGATCCTCAGAGTTGCAGGTCTGTGCTGCGCAGCCACGCTCCTGACATGCGGGAGGTGGGAGAGGGCCAGGTCCTCGGCAGCCAACACCCTCTCGGAAGCTTTCAGTTTTGCAGAGGGGGAAAACAGGATCCATAGGTCGTATTCCACTCTGCCTGTCAACTCTGAACTAACTCACGGGTGGTGTGTGAGGGTGTGTGGAGATTAGCAGTCCTCTCTTTTTCTTCTCTTTCTTTCGGACAGGATCTCATGTAGCTTAGACTGGCCTGAAACTTCTTATATAGCTGTGGGTGACTTTGAACTTAAATTACATTTATTTATTAATTTCTGTGGAGGGTAGAGGACGGCTTGCGGGGACAAGCTCTCGCCTTCCACCCCGTGGGTGCCAAGGACTGAACTCCGGTTGCCAGGCTTGGCAGCAAGCACCTTTACCTACTGAGCCATCCTGCCAATGCGCAGTCTCTCTGAATCAATTCTCCACCTTGGTCTTTGAGACAATGACCTCACTGAGAGCTGGAGCCATGGCAAAGCCCCCAGGCACGGCACACCCCCGTTCCCTGGCACTGGGGCTACAGGTGTGCCGGAGTGACTAATTTTAATGTGGGGACTGGAGATTCGAACTCGGGTCGTCATACTCGTACAATAAGCACTTTACCCTGAGCTCCTACACATTAAAGGAGTCTAGGGTGGGTGTGGGATGACAAACCCTCCCCAGAAGCATCAGTGAGTGAGCTGAGAGTAGGGCCCTTTGACTGCCAGATGCCAGCCTGGGTGGGGCTCCAGGTACTAGAGCCGGAGTGGCTTTGAAGGGCTGTGCTTGGCCAGGTCAGAGGCAGCATCCTCTCAAGCTCTGCTGAGCAAAACCTGACTTCTCAGAACGATGTGTTAGCATAATGATTTCAAATACAAGAAACTGGCACCATGGCTGTATGTTCTAGAAAACACCCTACACCTCAGAGAGGAAGCATCCTAACCCAGGAGGTGTGAAACCTAACTCCCAGTTTGTTGTTGTGAGAGGCACTCTCTCTGAGCATGCATCCAAAGGGGCTTGTTCTCAAACAGGGGGGCCCTGCCAGGGCACCCAGTCTGCTATTTCAAGTTGTTCATGTGACTGTTCGGGAGCTTTCTGATCTTCCTTGATAGAATTTACACACACACACACACACACACACACACACACACACACACACACACACACTCCAATTTGTTCACCACACCTTGGTTTTCAATTACATAAACCACCTCAGGCAAATTTAGCAAAGCGAGGCTTTGAAAGTTACCAGGAATGGAGCCTGGGGGGGGGGGGGGAGATGTGGGGACGAGGGGGAGGAAGGGCAGGAAGAAGGGGAAACCTAGAAACAGAATGGTTCAGGCTGGGAGAACTTGTATAAAAGGAAATGAAAAACCTTAAATTTTTTATATTGACCTTCTGGTAACATTTTTTTGTCATACAAGCTCAGACAGGCTCATGTGCCTCCTCTCTCAGCCTCTGGTATAATCAGCCACCATGAAAGGAAGGTTGGAAAAGGTTCAACAAAAGGCATTAGAAAAATCCTTCTTAAAGGCAAAGGCCCTAGGAGCTAGGGCCCACCTCTGGGCCAGCCTCCACTCTATCCACCGCACATGAATTGGAGAAGGACAGTGCATAGATTTAATTTTCCATCGCATTTCCCCCGGAGGCTATAAAAGGGGAAAAAATTCGAGAGTCGACACGAATTTCTTCAACATCAAGTAACATTTTGATGAGCTGAGTGCTAACAAATCAGAAACACATGGTCCTAATTGACTGTGAAATAAATAATGTTTCCAAATGAAAGGGAAAGAATGTGCTCAGATGTAAAGCTCTGGAAAGGATTCCAACCTCAAAAGTTTTTTTTCAGGCAGCTGACTCCCCCCCCCCCCCCATGCCCCAGACCTACCTCCTCTCAATCTCCTCCCTGTCTGGTGCAATGTTTCGTGGAAAGAAATCTTACTGGATCCCCCAAACCTACATTCACTGGGGAACATTTCTTTTTGGGGCCCCTGTGGGGGGCTGTTTTCTGGTGTTAGAACAGGCCACCAGCCTCACCTGAAGCTGGGTGGTTTCTATGGGGAAGAGGTCGATTGAGTTCACAGTTCTGGAAAGTCGAGGGCACCGTGTTAGCCTCACCCTGCTGCCGTCGAGGGCCACGTGCTGCTTTCGGCTTGGCGGACAAGCAGCAAGAAAGACCACAGGGTGAGAAAAGGAGGCAACAGAGCAAACCGGGGATCCCCAGGTGACTTACGTCACCTCTGTGGGAGAGTAGAGCTCCTCTTAGTGTTTGCATGCACCTGCATGTGTGCATGCATGTATCTGCATGTGTGCATGCATGTCTGTCTGCATGTGTGCACTTGCATGTATCTGCATGTGTGCATGCATGTATCTGCATGTGTGCAGCAAGTGTGTTGTATACTCTTTTAATCTTTCTAACACCTCCATGAGATGGGCGGACAACAGGAGTATCACCTTTACTTCACACATGGGGTGACCCAGGAGGCACAGGAAGCGGTGAGATGTCCTCAGTGTCACCTGGCTGGCCGGTGGCAGAGGCAAGGTTCAACTCCGGCTGGCTCCAGAACCCAGGCTCATAGCCCCTCTGCCAACAGTTCTGGAGTAGCCCCTTAAACATGCAAAGCCCAAGACTGAGGGGCTCAGTGGTTAAGGGCATGTACTGCTCTTGCAGAGGATCCAGGTTCAGTTCCCAGCACCCTTGTTGGGTTGCTCCCAAGCACCTGTAACTCCTGATCTGGAGGAATCTGATACCTCTGGTCTCCGTGGAGACCTACACTCATGTGCACACACCTCCATGTAGACACACACACACACACACACACACACACACACACACACACACGGACAATTAAAGTCAATCTGTGGGCTGGAGAAATGGATCAGTGGCTAAGAGCATTGGCTGCTCTTGCAAAGGACCTACACTCAGTTCCCAGCGCCCACATGGCAAATAGAGATATATGCAGGCGGACACTCATATATATCAAATAAAAATAAATAAAAAAGCAAATTTTTAAAAATGCAAATCCTAGGCCACACCCCCAGACTTGCATCTAGGGTCCCCTAACAAGTGGTCTAACACTCTCCAGGCAATAGTGAGGCATGCTAAAGTGTGAGAATCACTGCCCTGCCTCCGAGATGCTGACAGGTATCCACAGAAGCCAGAACGTTGACAAGTGTTCCCTCTCAGTACCGTTTCCTGCATCTTGCCTGGCTGCTGAGCACACAGCCATCTTTAATGGGGCTGTTCCATACGGCAGCGTGAGGGAAACTGGAAACAGCTAATCTGTGGGCCCCTCCCCGCCCACAGACATGACATAACCATAATACGGTCCACAGCAGAGTGGTGCCTTCTTCAATTAGGGAGTAAATTCTTCCAGAATGATACCACAGGACTCGCCACCCGGAGCAAAGCCACAGGAGTCTCAGCTCTTCAGCGAGCAATTCCCGAATCCCACTGGCATCTACTCCTTCCCCCTCCACTAATGAGATGGTAAAGAAGCCTCGAGTCTCCATAGAGCTACAGAGCAAACCAAAACACAGCAACCTTCCCCAAGTCTGTGAGAATGGAAAAGCTTAGAAAGCTCCCGAGCCACACAGGAGATAACTTCCATTCGGGGATTCTGCCACAAATTCCCCCCATGTCTCTTTGTGGGGGACAGTTGAGGGTGGATGGAGCGGGAACGGGTTAAAAGGAAGTTCTCTGGTGTCTGAAACTCTCAGGCAGCCCGGCCCGTTCTCCTCCTGGAGGGATCTACAGCCTTCCTCTAAAAATATCTATGAGATCACAGTACATTAAGTGCGTGACACCAAACATTTGTAACCAATCCATGGAAATAAAGGAGGGCGTCATGTTGCATGGGGAACACAGTGAGATTTGTCTTGTGTTATCGTTCTAAAATAAGACGGCCTCAATTTGGTTGAAATATATCTTCACACATTGTCTTCCCCCAAGCAGAGCCATTTGAGAAATTCTGATTGCAATTATAAGTGCTGAATAGGGAGTGCTTTGCATTTCCTTTGACGACGCTAAGAGCTATAAGCAATCCTGATATTAAAATCTTCGGAAATTGATGAGTACCCCAGGCATCATCACGATGTTTTCTTCCCCAATCCAAGTAATTAAAATCTATTATATGAATACGTGTGACTATTTCATCCGCTACTGCTTTTAATTAAGTAGATGCATCAGGCCTCCCACGGTCCGAAGGATGCTGGTTCAGTTTTATTGACCCCACCACCACCACCACCCCCTGCCCTCTGAGTCTGGATGGAGTGTGCTTCAGGCAAACTCACCACAGTGTTGAATTCGGGCACTTGCCACAGCAGCCAGTCTTCATTCAGGGTGTACAGCGCCTTGCAAGTGATCACATCTACAGGACCCTTATTGATTTTCTGGTTCAGAGTCGTCACCAGCAAATAGAACGGCTCCCCAACAGTCTCCTTGGAAAAGACACCAAAGCAACAGTTAGCTTTCCTGGGAAGCCCATGGCGCGACCATGAGTGAAAGGCGGCAGGACTTCCAAATAATCAACATGCTATGCCCAAGAAAATATACGTATCACGTCACTCGAGACCAGGGGCAAAGGCCAGGAAAACCGCCTCATGCACACTGCATATGCATACGGCCCCCCAACACTATGGGAGGCATCCAGGAGGGCCCTGCAATTTCATGTTTAAGTTCTTGTCTGGCAGACTACTGCTCATCAGTAGAGCTTAAGAGCAGTTCCTGGAGGTAGAGATTTAACCTTGTTTACATTCCTGTTTAATTGCAAACCAAAAATAAGAGGCATTAAAAAAGTACTTTGCAGTTAGTCTTGGCGACAGGGACTCGCGCAAGATTGTTTTAAACACTTGCTGAGGAGGGTGGCCTCTCAGAGTTAATGGTTTGGAGTAAGGGAAGTGGCCTTCACTTCAGAGGTTCGTAGCCTGTGTCCCACCCATGTGCCAGCTCTTGTCCCTTAACATCCAGACACCTCCTTGCACCTTTCCCTGGTCAGACGGGCAGTCCTGTCGCTCAACCAAGGCTAGGCCTGGTCCTCTCAGGCCGGCCCCAGGGCTCCTGGTCTCCAGCCTTCACTTGTGAACACTGCCCTCAGGATCTGGGACCGGTGGCCCCAATGTGCAGCCACTATGTCCAAAGGGACACTCGGGAACACGGTTCAGGAACAGGCCGTGTTCTGCTTCTGAGGCATGCAGCCCCGGGTCAGTTTTGGTTCCTCCTAAATAATGAGGTTTCCAGGATCTATGAATGTTAGGCCTCTAGGTGGAGGAAGAAGGGCCGTGCCCAGGCCAGGGAGCCAGAGTACCTCAGGAAAGATGAAAATTGGAGCCCCGTTCCCCTTTCCCGCCCCCCCACCCCCACCCCGTGCTACCAAGTTCATTTGTACAGCTAACCAACTCAGCTTTCAAAGGAGGATCCCTCTGGCTCTCTCTGATCTCCCGTGAACCCCCCACTTTGGGGCCTTCCACTCTGACCCCTGTTTTTCTTCCTTTTTACTTCCTGTAAGCACAGTTCCCCTCCCCAGGCCCGGGCTTTCCTCTTGCCCTCCCCCACCCTCCACCTCACCTAGTCCACTCCCTCCCTGCCTTTCTTTGCTTCTCTCTCCTCCTCTGATAGATCCCATGAGTGTCTTTCTTATGCAGGACCCAGGGAGGGGGGGGGCCGATGTTCAAAAGTTTCCAAGGAGGGGCGAGGGGACCAGTACCTGACATTTGGTTCTCGCAAGAAACTTCCTTTATTTCATGGTTCCTAATCTCACCGCTATCTGCCTTCCCACCCCCGCACCTTGGGTAATGTCCTGACCACAAACCTAAGGGCCTCACTTCTCTCTTCCTTACCCCTACCAGAGGCACACCAAGGGCCCTGGTGTGGGGGCTGGATCATCCACACTGGTTGGCACAGAAGCCAGCCAGGCTCCCTGGGCTAGGCAGAGGGGCAGCCACTGACTGATTTAAGGGCTCACTACTCAGTATTTTCTAGAATTCTTAAAGCTTATCGATTATGGTGACATCTGGCCACAGTGTCCCATGGGCCCACAGTTCTAACCCTAGCTAATCACCCCTGGCATCTCTTGAGGACCCCCTTAAGGACTTAGGTACCACCGGGCGGCGGTGGCGCACGCCTTTAATCCCAGCACTTGGGAGGCACAGCCAGGTGGATCTCTGAGTTCGAGGCCAGCCTGGTCTACAGAGCGAGATCCAGGACAGGCACCAAAGCTACACAGAGAAATTCTGTCTCAGACAAACAAACAAACAAACAAACAAACAAACAAACAAACACACAGAACTTAGGTGTCTGCCCACCCTGTCCTTGCCGCACAGGACACCCACCCAACCTGGATCTCTGTAGCAGAGGCAGTTTGCAAATCTTTCCCAGAGAGGTTGATGTGTGACCAGCCCAGGGAACCACAGGCCATGAGATTCCTTTGTCATCAACTAACACAAGGTTTAGGTATGTCTCGCCCATTGAAGACAAGTCTTTTCTCTTTGGAAGACACAGCAGAGCTGGGAATTAGGAGTCGGGCACCGCCCATGCCAGCCTTGGTCCTCCAGAATCTCATCTACACTGTCTGCCTTGATTCTCCCATATGCAAAATGGCCATAAAGACATCTCCGGACCATTAAGGCAAGACAAGCTCCTAGCCTGGTGTCTGACATGTACAGCAAATAGCATTATTGTCCCCACCAGACTTTGGAGTCCTAGAAGGGGATAGTATCTGGTGGTTGCTGCTTACCGTCTAAGAGCAGGGCATGCGGACTCAGGCAGCCAGGCTCCCAAGCCCCCTGATCACCAGAGGGAATTCTTCCACTGAAAGTGAAAGTTCTGCCCAGGACTGGCTGGCTGCCACTTCCTCCCGGGCACCGTGCCACACCCCCGCTCACCACCAAGTGCTCCACACACTCTTGAATCAGCACAGAGGAGAAATCTTGACCCAGAATGCTTTGCTCAAGGGGGCTGCTTGGGCTTGGAGCCCAGATTTTCTGAACACTTCGCTTCTTTCTTGCCTGAGAGCCGCTCCTGAGAGCTCAGTGTCAGGAAGAGTTGGAAAGTGGATCTCAAGCCAGTTGATGCAAACCAAACCAAACCAGTGAGGAGCAAGCCAGCCAGCAAACGAACAAACAAACAAACAAAACAACGAGACAATGCCCACCGTGAGCACACTCACCGCGGGGATTCAGGCAACTAGGAGGGTGGCTGGGGAACAGCGGCAGATAGCAAGCTTTCGGATTTCAACAAAAACCCTCCAGGGCCAGTGCTTTCTGCTGCCTCGGGGGGATTGTCTACATCAGCCACAGGGATTCCCTGAAGGAGTTTTCAGAGACATCAGTGGATACCAGCCCAGGGCTTTTGACTTAGCGGGGCCAGCTGAGGGACTAGGAATCGGGGACATAGTAAGAGGGTCGGCCACCTGTACTCAGCAGCCGCCGGGGCCCACCCTACCACAGTGAGACTCGAAAGCAGGTCACCCCAGAAATAACCACTTGACACCTCCCCAGAGCAGATGATGTATACCGAGTAAACAGAAAAGGAGGCAGATTGCATTAATCTTAATAAACGGCCATTGCCTTGGGAATGGGGGTGGGGGGAGTCGGTGAATTTTTTTTTTTTTTAAAGAAAAAAATGTTGTGCATCTCCTCGTAAGATTGCATTAAACATTAAGCTAGGCACAGTCTGATTTAAAGTGCTGCTTGTGGATCTCAACTTGAGCAGCCCTGTTAAAACCTGTGGCATAACAGTGTGTCTTCTTCAGAATTTAATTAGATTCCTAAACTAGCTGCAAACACACAATGATGCCGTTTTTTTTTTTTTTTTGCTGGAATCTGGATGGCCGGTGAAATTAAAGGTGGACAAAAACCTTCTACACCAGGACCTCAGAGAGTTGAATAGAGACCAAGTTCAAGAGAACACCCTCATTTTCATTTTAATATTTTATAATAATAGCCAATATTTACGGGGTTCTTACTTAGCACTGAGCAACGGCATATACTTTCTCGTCTGTGCTTAAAAGAGCCCGACAATATTCATCCTGTCAGTTCCACAGGTAACGTGCTAAGTAAGGGAGGCAGCTGTCTGAGCACCAGACCCAGCCCTGGGCTCCAAGGCCCACTCTGTTAACCATGGAAACCAGAGAGAGTTCGCATTCAGAAAGATTTCAAGATGCAATTAAATTCAACCACATTCCATAGTCACTTCAAGAAAGTGAACTCCGAGGACAGAAGGCTCATTGGGGATTTGCTTTCATGCTGGATGCCTGGGAAGAAGGGACCATCATTAGCTGTCAGCGTAGAGGTGAGTAATGAGTATTTCAAGCATGATTTAGAGGCCCCAAGAACGGTCCATGCTCATCAGCATCTGAAACGTTCCCTGGTCTCAGAATGGGCTAGCAGGACCAGGAATGTCAATGTCAAAGGTAAGAAGAGGAGCTCACATTTAAAAATCTTACCTGAGCGATTCCTAAATGAATTACACGTACAGGGACCATTACCAGAACAAACAAACAAAACAAAAAACCCAATTTTTTAAGAAAATTTTCCATTCAACCCGGAAGGCCCAAGATCAAGTTCACTCAAATGCTGACACCAGGGAGCACTCTGGACTTAGATCCACAAAGACACCAGCATGTGCTAAAAATAACTGCCTATTGTCTTACCTCTGACACTGCGGTCCGCCCCTGGCACTTACCCGCAGGAAACCAGAGAGGCAGACGGACATCCAGTTTGTGAGCAGCTTCTCCACCACAGACTCCGTGCGCCTCAGCATGAGTTTGGGCTGCATATTGCTACACTGTTCCATCAAAGTCCCGGGTCAGCACCTCCAGGATGCTGGTCAGGTAGACCAGCTTGGTTTGCAGAGCAATGGTCAGGAAGGAGGCGAAGAGACACCTGTTCAAAAACAGCCCGCCGTCAGCCCCGGACTCGGCTGGACGGCGCTGGTTTCCATGGAATCTTGCAGGCAACAGGGGACTGTCTTCTGAGGAGCCGTTGTGTGTGTGTGTGTGTGTGTGTGTGTGTGTGTGTGTGTGTGTGTGTTGTTCAGATTCCAACCAATTCTGTCCTTATGTCACAAAATTACCCACCAGGCCTAAGGACCTTTTGATGCCTAGTAGGACACATATGGGATGTGGTGGTAAATGCCCAGCAATTCCAGATCATCCTCAGTTACACAGTGAGTTCTAGGCCAGCCGGGTGGGTACATAAAACAATAAACAAACCACACACACACATCAATTTCAACTTCGGGACATTTTCTCTGTTTTTAGCGACAAGAAGGGAGTCTCTTTCCCCAAAATTTACGGTGTTTTTACATTTAAAAATAACACTTCTGCTTTTTTGGGCTAAGAATTTTCTTTCTTCTTTTTTGGTGTTGGGGTTTTTTCAGGGTTTTACAGGGTGCTGTGTGTATGTGTGTGTGTGTGTGTGTACACACACACACACACACACACACACACACACACACACGTGCATGCACGCCTTCGAGATAGAATCGGTGTTGGGCTGGTGTGATCCGAGCTGCAGACAGCTAAGCACCCTGTCAGTACCACTGGGAAGGTGCATGCTGAATTTCAGGCAGTGCTTTGGGAACAAGGAGCTTGAGACCTAGAGATTAGCTCAGTGGGAAGCACCTGTCCAGCATCCACAGTGCCCTTGATAACCAGCCCTTCAAGAAGGAAGGTAAAATAAGGAGCTTGGGTTTTTGTTTGCTTCTGAGATAGTCTTTCCACACAGCCCCGGCTGGCCTGGAATTTGTTATGTAGACCAGGCTGGTCTCAAACTCACAGAGAGGCAGAGGCAAGAGGATCTGGACCACAGGCTGGTCTCAGACTCTGCTTTCAGCATGCTGGGATTAAAGGCATGTGTCACCATACCCGGCAGGTGTTCAGGTTGTAATGTATCTGCTAAGTGCTTATCAAAACACAAAAGTATTAACATGTACCTGTCCTTTACCGAGAAGTTCTTCTGCTTCTCAAGGGTGTGGATGACAGTAACTAGGAAGCTTTTATTACAGATTAGGGCATCCAAGGCTGTGAGACTCTCATTCTTATCATTGGCATCTCTGTTCTGGAAGGGAAAAAAAAACACAACAACAGAAGAATATAACAGTGTGGTACATAAGGTAATATAACTTAGTATAGTACGTAAGATAATATAGCAGTATAGTATGTAAGATAATATAACTTAGTATAGTACATTAGATAACTTAGTATAGTACATAAGATAATATAACTTAGTATAGTACATACGATAACAGTATAGCACATAAGATAATATAACTTAGTATATCACATAAGATAATATAACAGTATAGTACATAAAATAACATAACTTAGTATAATACATGAGATAATATAACAGTATATCACATAAGATACTATAACTTAGTATAGTACATGAGATAACATAACTTAGTATAGTATATAAGATAATATAACTTAGTATAGTAAGTTGGAAGTTGGAAAAGTAGATCCACAATGGCTTTTCCAAGATAATGAATGATTTAATATTGAATTCATGACCCAAAAACCCCACAGTAAAAATTCAAAGTAATAATAATGAGGACAATGATGATGTTAGCACTAAAAGTCACACAGCCATTGAGCCAAAAATGAAAACCTAGAGACTTACATGCATATCTTCAGTGAAGATGTGTGTGAAGCCACCTGACTGAGGGGAAGGAGACACTTTTATTATTCATAACATCCAAAGGAAATGAACAGTGTATTTTTTGTTACAATACTCAAGTCCATTTTAATAAAGCAGAGATGCTATTTGCTAATCTGAAGAGCCTTCGGGCTTGTGCTCATCGCCTCCAAGATGTAATAAATAACTATTACGCTCTCAAGAAACATCAGTGGCTTCTAGACGCCTCTAAGAATAGTCATCAGCATTCATCAGCCCCATTTTTTGGTAGATTACATTGCATTTAAAAAAAGAACAAACTCAAAAGTCGAGGAAATGGTGGTGGGAGATTATGGAAATGTCAGACTTTCTCTTCAAGCAACTGACCTGTAAGGGTAAGGCTTCCACAGTGCTGACCCCTAAAGGCAAGGCTTCCACAGTGCTGACCCCTAAAGGTAAGGCTTCCACAGTGCTGACCCCTAAAGGCAAGGCTTCCACAGTGCTGACCCCTAAGGAAAACCCTCACACAGTTGAAACAGCTTTTTGTAATTACAGTTACTTACAGGGGAGGGAGAGGGCATGCCACTGTGTGCGTGTTTACAACTCATGAGGGATGAGTTCTCTCCAGTGTGAGTCCTGGAGACGGGACTCTCATTGTCAAGCTTGGTGGCAAGGGTCTTTACCCCTCTGAGCCCTCCTGTGGCCCGACAATTCGTCCTTGACCTTCTGTTGGGAAGCAGCGGTAAGCTGGCTTCCCGGCTCAGGGTTCTTTTCCCCTTTTCATTCAAATGTCCTTCTTCCAAGAGATTAGATAGTCTGTTTACCCTATCTTTTCTATTTTTTCAGAAAAACAAAAATTAGTCTGTCTACAGGAAGACCAGAAGTTCAGGGTCATCCTTTGTGATATTGGCCAGTACTGTCTGGGCTGCCTCTTCCTTTGCTGTCCTGAAGGAACCGATCACCAAGTTATCTGGAGACCCAAGCTCCAGGCCCAAGCATGTAGCTCCCTGTCAATCAGCAGAGCCAGCAAACACCTGGCCTCCTCTGCTGCCTAGAGGGCTCATCAAGAGGCCTGATCTTAGGGAACTGCCCCCCCCCCCCAATCACTATAAGCTTAGTTTTGACTTGGCTTCCTTCAGAGAGTTCTGAAAAAATTCCCTGGTGATTTTTCTACTTGGGTCCTCTCTCCTAATGGCTCCCCTGACTTCCAGCTTCAGCACTTCCCATTTGCCTTTCAAGATTAACACTGAACCCAGAGTTAGGTCAATCAGTCCGGCTCCTTGTGACGACTTTTCTCTTGCCCTAAAATAACATCATCGCATTATGCCGAGGTTTTCTTTTCCTTTTGAGACACTCAACTCGCAACCATGTTCCTGGACGCTCATCACTGTGCCTTGTCCTTGATTACTGACTTTAGAGGAGAATTTCTTTTCCAGGCCACAGATTATGCTGTTCAGCACTCAAGGGCAATCATTAACTGTAGAAGCCCACACAGTACTCGTCTTGATGCTGGAAATCTCCGTTATTTTATTGCTTCTAAATTCTTAATGGGGATCTCAGAGGGCTGGGAACTAGGACTCGTGATTGGAGCTTCTCAGAGGCCCTGAGCATCACCCTGACTCAGGGACTTGAATTCCCTCCTTTCCCCAGGTACGGCAAATGGATGAGGCAGCAACCAGCACATCTCGGTGATCTTGGAGAATAAGTAAAAAAGCTGGTCTTATTTGTAGTCTTCTTGATTTATAACACCAAGGCTTAGCGCCCCCCCACCACCCCAAATATGGCAGGTATCTTGTGACAATGTCCTAACCTCCTGACAGCACATTATATATCATAGTGTCTAGAATTGTAGAGGAACTAGAAATTGCTTCCTGCATGTGCCCATGTTCCCAGGCGTCTGGCCAAACAGAGCCAAGCTGCTTCTGGCAAGGTGATAGGAACCCCTCCCATGGCTGGAAGGGATTTCTAACTTTGCGGATAGCCCTGGATTTAGATATAGTCCATGGGATTAATGTGTTCCGGGGGTGAGGGATGGGAGATGGGGGTGTCTCTCTCTCTGGGGTCACCAGAGCAATATGGCAGGGCTGAGGTATCAGGACATGGGGGGGGGCGCGTTGAGACAGAATGAGTGAGTGCTTTGCCAAAGGCTTGGGAGGCAAGAGGACGGAATGAGTGAGAAAATGGAGGTGTCAGAAGAGAGGTGAGACACCCCTGCCCCCCCACCCCGCAACCCAAAGGGCTCAGTACACTGCTCCTCAAAGGTCTAGAACAACTCCCAACTCAGTTCATAGACCTATATCTATTAAGCGAGGAAGCTACACACTGATCCGCTAAAGAAAAACTGCCCGGAGAAGAGACCATAAAACCTCTCCGTGGCTAAAAATGCCTGCCATCAACTCAAATTCCCTGTGTGTCTACTTTCTGCCTTTTTTGGCTGGTCCCGCATTTGTTTCCAATTGAGAAATAATAGTGACTGATCTCCGGGCGGCAGCGCAAGTCAGGCAGATAAACACACCAAATTGGTGAGCCCACAATGTATTGATTTTTAAATGAATTAGCTCACTTCCCAGCAACAAATCCAGTTCGAAACTGGTAGTAAAAAGTAAAGCAAAAAAAAAAAAAATCACTCTAAACTTTGGCCCCTACTGGTTTTTTTGCTACCAGGCAAAGAGTAATGGCCAGTGGCCTGTCTGGGCTTTCTACCCTAATCAATGCAATTAATAATTATCCTCTTCCCTGCTCCGCTTGAACTGAAGGCGGGATCTTGCATTATTATTCAAGGCTCAACCTGAGGATGATGACCAATGCTCTTTTACCTCAGGGAAGAAAGTTCTCAGGGCGAAATGTTTGTAGTCAAGGAAGGGCACCGTTCCAAAACTATCAACCACATCCAATTTATCCATCTGCAGCTCGGCGAAGCCTGCAACACAGAGTCCCGAGAGCAATATTTTAACTCCACAAACAATGGAGGAGGTCTTCTGCTGTTTTGTCTAACACAGACGATGACCTTGGTTTTCATTAAAGAAGAAACAATAGATAATTACTCGGTTGGCTCCAGAGCAGAGCTGAAGTAAGACACAGAGCCAGGCCCGTTGCCTGCTGCTCCCTCGTCTTCTGTGATACGAACCGCCCTCGTTATGTGGCACTCTCCACGTCAGGGCAAAAATTAAAGCGAAAATGAAGAGGGCTGGTTTTTCTACCGACGACAGAACCTACCATCACGGATCTCTTTCCGGAGTTCGCTCTCCAGCAGCTCCAGCTGTTGGCTCTGTTTTCTGCTCAGCTCCTTGGACTTGTGCCTGGTCACCACCACAGCCACTAAGGAGACAGAGATGCTGTGTCAGATCGGTCTAGTAACACAGAATTGATTAGGAGGGAAAGAAACGGGGAGAAAGACGGAGAGAGAATCGAGAGGAGAAGACAGAAAATAGTAAAAACTCTATTTTAGGGGTGGGGGTCTGGCTTGGCATCAGAGCACTGGCCCAGCATGTCCCAGGCCCTGCTTCCTCCTCCAATGCCACAGAAACAAAAGGAAAAACAAGAGCTGGATTTTATTAAAGGGACATTTCCATAAAAAGGTCATCCTAAAGAGGAAGGTATTAAATGTAACAGAAAAGAAAAAAAAAATCCACTCACTTCTCTTAAAGTGAAAATGAAATCAAATAACCTTTGCTTGTAACCAAAGATCCCAGCTGGCTGGAAAGTAATGAAACTAGCCAAGTTCCCGACAGCCACTGGCCATTTACGCCGTTCCGTTCTTTTCCCAACATCTCTAAACGTCTCTGGAGAAATAAAGCAGTGCCGGAAATGTAGGAGGGGACCACAGGGCCATCCCGGCTACAGGAGCCTAACCTACATTGAACAAGGAGGGTGATATAAGGCAAGTCATCAGGAACCCCCACAGCTGCTGGCCCCCATCATTGCCATCCGGGTAGTCAACGGGACGAATCCTGGAGCTCGGGTTTACAGCCTCACTCTGTCATTTCATTTGCTACCTGTGTGGCCCTGAACAAAGCCCTTAGCATCCCTGTGCGTGCCTGCCCTACCCACAAGAGCTGAGACTACAAGAGATTACAGGCGGTAAATCAAAAAACCACATCGACCCGGAGAACTAACAGTTGCCAGCTCGTGTATCTCCCCCCAGAAGGATCTCGTCTTTGAACAGATATTACACGAAAGGGGTTAGGGAAAGGACCAGGGCCGTGATTGCCTTGCCAGTGTGAGGGTCTGAGAACCCAGAGACACCCGCGGCAAGAGGGAGACAGAGACTCCCCAGAAGCCAGCCGCCCTGCTGCATGCTGTGATAAACAAGAAACTCATCAGCACTACAGAGCTGTCCTCTGCCAGCCACGTGTGTGCTATGGTGTTTGGGCACACCTCCTACACACACACACACACACACACACACACACAGAGAGAGAGAGAGAGAGAGAGAGAGAGAGAGAGAGAGAGAGAGAGAGAGAGAGAGATTGATTTTCTTTTTAAATCACTCATCAGGGAGCATCACACAAAGGGAGGGCTGCCAGCAAGTACAAACAATGTGTTTGTTCAACACAACTCCATAGAATGTTCTCTAGACTTTCCCAGCACCCCAACAGTGCTTACTATAATCGGGACTGTGCGTTTCAGTGAAGCCCAAACTCACCCAGCCAGAGAACCCCTTTTTCCGGGAATATCATTTGGGACCGTGACTCTCCCGGAAGCTACTTTAAGCAGCCCTGGTTCAGCTTGTAAAAGGGAGCTGGTCCATCCACACAGCAGGGTGGGTTTCCTGGCTCTGTTGGTGGCTGGCTTAGGCTACATGTGTTTAGTGTGCGCTTGCCATAGCTGCTGGTGACACATGCCTCCCTGGGATGAGTCAGAATGGGGTGGTTTTTGAGAGGTTCTGCAAATTGCCTTAAAGGTCGAAAATGACCTCTGCAAAGTCAGGAAGAGACCAGGGATTTCTAGAAGTCACAAAGTGGACATAACTCTCTGGTGAGGCTGAGAGATCGGAGCATGGTTGACAGCAGGCGATGCTCGAAGCAGAGCTCAGCATCTGTACAAGCAATCTTCTTCATCGAAGCCTACGTCAGCCAGGACTTTATTAAAATGTCAAGCCAAATTTTAGACCGCAGATACATGACAGAGGTAGACGACTTGGGGAAGAGCATAAAAAAAAATACCTGAAATAATCATTGACAAGGCAAAATAGGATTTCTGAAAAGCAAATTCATTTCACTGAACCGGTTAATCACACATGCACATGTTCCCTCATAGGTGTGTGAATTGCCCAAGGAAAGCACCAGCCTCTAGTTCATTTCTTAATCCAGAGCCTGGTCCAGTCATCAACATCATATCCAATGCTCAGTAAAAAGTAAAGGAAAACAGATTTGGAAGCGAATGAGTGAGCAAGGGGGTGAGAAGATCCAAGGAGACACTGGCCTTTGCCTCCATGCTCCTCAGTGTCAGAACGGCACCATATATACTTAGTCAACAGACACGAAATGCTGTATCATTTGATAAAGAAGGGGGAGAAGAAACAGGGTAAGAAGATTGCAAATGAAATGCATGCAGGCACCAGAAATCGAGAGATGGGTGGAGACCCTAGGAGGTGGTAGAGTCATGGTGAAAACCCAGGGTGTAAACATTGTCTCCAAGGAATAGCAGCTGCAAAGCTCTTAACAACTGATGATGCTCATTCAAACTGGGAGCCAATGGTTTAGACATTTCACAGTTTTCAACAAAATTATAAAATGTGAGTTACCTAATTTTTAAACGTCAACTTCTTCAGTTAAAAAAAAAAAAAAACTTGCCACAGGACCCAGGAAAACATATTGGTAGGCCAGATTCATCCAGTGGTAGTCAGTATGATACCTCCATGTCCATAGAAAGCATGCCATGTTGGAATGGGTAACACAGACACACTTGTGAAACCTGATTCTCCCAGGAAAAACAGGACATGGGGTGGGTAGGAGGTGGTGATTGGTGGACTAGGGACGCAGGGTGAGATGACCAAGTTCTGGGAGTCCCCAAATGGACTCGTTTTTTAAAAAATGGTCCCAAGGACTTGGGGAGCCAACTGGATATTTCTCAAACACAGGGTACCATCTTGTAATCCAGTTCTTTGTTAATGACACACCCTAAGAAGTCGTTAGAAAGGCCTCAACGTGTGCCTTTTAGTCCTTTCCCCAAGTTTTGAGTTGGGCTTTCACCCATTAATAGTTAATGAAAACAAAAAGCTCCTAAAAGCTGAAGCCCTGCCGACCCGCTGAGAAGCCTTGGGGAGTAACTTCTCGGACTACGTGAAAGTGAGTACTCACCAACAATGACAATAGCCAGCAAGATGGGGAGAGCGATCAGAAAATACCACGTGGACGGGACGGATTCCTGTTCCACGTAGAGCTCCAGGTTTCCCAGCTTGACCTGATGGGACAGATTGGCACCATTAGTCCCCGTGGAGCTGAGCACCATAGGCGTGCACACTGTCCGGCACTAGAACTTCCCCCAAGGCGCAGAAGCGGTGGCCTGGTTGGGATCCTGTAGGTGTGCCAGGCTGGATCTGTAAGTTTCCAGTTCTGGCTCTCTTTGTCCTGAGGCTTACCAGTGCAGAAAGTGGGCTAACACAGAGGCAGAAGGAGGCCCCTGGCTCTTTTCTACAGGAGCAATTCCACGTCTCTCTTGCTCCCACATGTGGGGTTTGCAGGCAGGGGAATTTTGAACGCTACTTTCTCCGTAAAAATCAGTTTGGCAAGGCTAACCAGCTGATCCCCGAGGGCCCTTTCCACTTTCTGCTTTTTTGGGGTAAGGGATTAAGAAAAAGTTGGAAATTAAGCTTGAAAAGGGAAAAACTCTGCATCCGGGTCCTTTCTCCATGGTTGCACACACAAGCGCTAAGGCATATGCAGCTCCTTGGAACCCTGGCTGCCCCGTGGAATCACCAAGAAAAATGGCTGGGGTGATACTAGGTCTTGGTGGTCTAGCATTTCCCTCCATGTAGGGTTGTTCGTCTGCACCCTGCATCATTCTGTCCTCTCTGAAGTGGGATATTGACAGGGTCTATGGGCAGGCTGTGGTAAAGAACCAAAGGTCTCCATCCTATAGGGTGTCGGCTCGCTCCATCCCTGTACTCATTATCTCTCCAGCAGCTGCCCAGAATCCAACACCAAAGACCCTGGCAATGCCTAAAAGGACCTCATAATCTCTGGCCCTCCCTCTGAACTCTCTAACCTCCTGGGAATGCCCTCTCACTCCAGCCATGCTGACCCACTGGGTGTGGATCAGACCTAGGGGACAGGTTTCCGCCTCAGGACCCTGGGATCCTGTATGTCCTTCTGTCCAGTCTGTCCATGGCTCCTTCTCTTCCTCCTCCCTAAGGCTACCACTCCAATGTCACCTCACAGGTATACTTTTCCACGATCAGGTGTAAAGACAGCACAGGCTAGCCCAATTTCCTCTCCCCCACTTATTGCCCTCCCCAAAGATGGCTCTTCACTGCACATTTTCACTGGGAAACTCCGGAGAGGCAGCTGTTTCTGCCTGCTTTCTGCTCTGCTGGGTTCGAATCCCAGTGCAGGCACTTGGGAGCTGTGCTGCAAACGGAAGGATGTAAGTGCGTGCCGTGCTCTACTAGCATGGAAGGTGGGGCCCCCCTGTAGGGCTGGTTGCTGCTGATTTTGTAATGGCTACTACCTCTTTTACCAGAATGATAAGCGGAGGGAGGGACGGACGGAGGGTCAGGGAAGTCAAATCCCTTACCCAAGACCACAGAGCTGTAGGACATGAGCACATACTCATTTTTGCCTCCCACTATGATAAGGTCTTTGTTTTTTATCTAATTATTTTTTTAACCACAAAGCAAAATGTTGTTCTTTTTTTTTCTCTTTGCAATGCTAGAAATTAAGCCTGGAGCCCTGCGCACCATGGGCAAGTACTCGGTCACTGGGCCACGGCTCCTGTCTCACAGAGCATTTTCCCCTGGAAAGAGTAAACAACCCTCTGTATGTTTCCCTTCCGAGAGGGTCCTCAGTCACATCTAGGAAGAAATGGCCTGCATGTAGGAAAGGGAGACCATGGTGGAGGAAGCCACTTACAAACCATAGGTTATTTGGCTGCTGACAGAGGTTAGTGCCACCCTGCCTGTGCCTAAGAGGCTTTTGTTTTGGGTTTCTGCTAAGACATGTCACTTCTGCATTTAGAGGAAGAATGACAGGCCAGGCATCAGTGGGTCCAGGGATGCTGCTTGCAGATGCTTCGGTCTAAAGGTCCAGCCAGCACAAAAGCTATCAGGGCTCGTTAGGATTATAGACCACGGTGTGTTCAAGGCTTTGACATTTAGACAAGCACATGGATGGATCTGCCTGCTATTCTGGTAGGATTATGCTTGAGCTTGCAGTATTTATTTATCTCCTATAAAGAGAAAAATCCAAAGACCCATGAAAGATGCCATCCCAACCCGGGGACTAGGAAGGGAATTACCAAGACTGAGATAGAGACAACAGGTGGGACTTCCAGGTGACTTACACGAACTTTCTTAGAGGAGGTAGCGATGCTGTTGGCATTCTTGATGCTTTTAATCTTGCAAAGGATGGTTGTGAGATCCTGGTTTCGAGTAATATTTTCAAAACTGCAATTAAATTGTTTATTTTCCCCATGGAAGAGAGTGATATCAATGTCATCCTTGGAAATGTTGAAATTGTCATTTTCTTTCTGCAAGGAATGGGATGAAGATGAGGGACTCTGAGCACATGTGGAAACTCACACTCGTGGAAACTCACACACATAGAAACTCACACTCGTGGAAACTCACACACGTGGAAACTCACACTCATGGAAACTCACACTCGTGGAATAGCCCACACAGGAAAAAGAAAAAAAAAAAGAAAAAAAAAAAACATACTTGAATTTTCACTTCCAGTTCTGTGTCGATCTCAGATTCCACTCGGTACCCTGTAAATCTGGGGTCCTCGAGGTATTGTAGGGTCCCACAGTCCAAGTAGGTGTCTTGGACTCTCAGCTTCACGGCAACATTTGTACGCACTTTGGAGCTCTTTAAATTGGGGGCTAAAAACCTGCAGAAAGTTGCCGTGCAGTATTCAGAGACCTAGAGAGGAGGAGAGAGCCCGTTAGGCACCAGAGGACCACAGTTCTAACGGCTAAGTGACCTGAGGAGGGACCAAACCTCTGGGAACTTCTCTTTTTCCCTCTATAAAACTAGGCTAGCAACACTATGACTCTCATAGGGCTAAATTAACCCTAAATGAAATGGGCTGAGATAAAAAAATTCACTCAATTAAATGTGGGCTCCCGTGAATGAGATCATATCTGCAGAAGCGCTTAGGGTCCGACAGGCACACACACACACACACACACACACACACACACACACACACACACACACACACATCGCTCCACACATGCTAGCGTACTCAACACACAGCATCATTGGTGTTATTGGCATTCAGGAAAGCTGTCGGGTGACGTCACGGGGGAGTGGAGGCTTCCCAGAGAGAAATGGGATGGACAAAGAGACCCACTTTGGCTCAAAGCACGAAGGTGGATGAGTCCTGGAAACTTTAGACAGGGAATTGAGCGCCAAGGCCAGCTGCCAACTTGCTTGTCCCTGGTTGAGACACCGCGTGTCCAGAGAGCCTCTGCAGAGTGTTAGCAAGGGCTCCTAAACTGAGAAAGCTCTGGCAGGGACTCCCTGTCAGCAGAAGTCCCTAACCACAAGGAGGAAGCAGCTTTTCAGGCATAACAGAAAAGAGCAGCAGAAAAGAAGCCAGAGGACAGTAGGTCCCTTCAGAAATTGAGGGGGGGGGGCATAGAAACGGGAACAGACATAGAAAGCCTGGCCCAGTTGATGAACAGGTTTATTGACAAAGAACACCCGTGAGTACACCGCCATGTTCAAGGGTACAGAGTGACAGTCAGGGAAGCCTTGCAAGGTAGTGTGAGGAGAGGTTGGCAGGTGCATTGGGGTGTGGCTTGGTGGCAGAGGGCTTCCCTGGTAAGCTTGAGGCCCTGGGTTTGAGACAAAGAGGAAGGGGAAGGAGAAGGGGCTGACACTCACTCGAAGAAACGTGTCAGGTGGGAGAGTCATTCTCTCTCTCTCTTTTCTCCAACCTCAGAGTCAAAGGCCGGTGGATAGACGGCAGAGGTAGCCACACTGGTACAAGTACACCATCCCTTACCTCAACGCTTTCCTACACTCCAGCCCTCTCCCCTGCCTTAGCCCTTCTGTGACAGGACGAAAAGCCACTGGACAAGAGCCCCCACTTCCTCAGCAGCCTCAACACCAACGTGCTGGCTGTTTACCAACTTCCTAAAAGAAGGACCAGCAGCACCAGGGTCACCCTAGCTCCTTACTCCTAAGACCCCGCCTGTCTGTACTGGGGGCCAAGCCCTGGTTTGAACAACTTCTCAGCCCCCTTCTCTGGTCGTCCTATTTTCTTGGACCCCTGGGAGTGAGGATGCTGGCAGATTCTAAGCATCCTTTCTTCATCCTCTATGCTCGCTCTTCTACACCGTTATCCCCACAATCATGTTGAAGAGACTTGCCTCACCATCACCAGGCAACTGGACCCACCCTGCAGACAGCCGCCCAGTGGAGAGCTCCACGGGGGCCTGGTGATGTCTCAGCCACACTTGGACATGTCTCGGCCATGCCTGAACATGTGCAGGAACATCCTCTCTGAGTTGCAGCCTCTCCAAACTACCCCGTGCACCACTGATAAAATGATACCCATACTCATATCACTTTCTTGCCAAGGACGAGAAGCCTTACAGAGCCGGGGCAATGGGGAGCTATAAGAGTGATGTGTTTAGTATGATTCTCTCAAGCACACCCCTGTGTGGTTCTCAGCCATCCGCATCACCTGCCCCAACGCAGCTTCTAGGTTCCAACAAAGCAAATGTGAATGCTGCGGGCCGCAGGAATATATCATAAGAACTCAGCTGGTTATGGCAAAGTCACTACCTGGAGGAATCAGGGAATTCCTCCAGAGGAAGCCAAATCCCAAGGAGTTTTTGGTGTTACTTGGCTTGTTATATATCAGCTGTATTCTGTTATGAAAATCATGTGTGCCTTCATAGATTTCCCAATTGACTTTTCCCTAAGAAGGGCTAACAGTGTGGACTGATCACTCTCTGGACATACACATTCCAGGTATTTGGAGAACAGCTTCAGGAAAGGCTTTCTCTGGAATCAGATTATCTCCCTTAGCCACTCTCAAGGACTAACAGTAATAACAGTCCACATGCAAGTCTCCTGATTTAAGGTAAATTCCATAAGGAGACACCATCCAGGTCAGGTGGACATTAAGTAATAGCTTTACACAATTCAGCTCGGACCCTCCTTTCTTACAGCCTTAATAACTTTATAGACCTTTAACTCCTAACCACTAACCACTTCTAGGAATATTTAGATAATCTTCTACGCAGACAGCTATGCTCAGCCAGAACTCCAGTTCAAGCCTCCCTGTAATCATCATTAGCAGCATCCGGCCAGGTCCATCTCCAGATGGAAGAAAGTACTTTATCAGAGATACCTCTGTACTCTCTAAGAACAGACTTAAGCATCTGGGCTACCTGTTTGAGAAGGCCTGGCAGATGTGCCAATTAAGCCTTACTTCCTCCTTTCCCAAACCTTACCTCCAGTTCCAGATCTCCCTTTAACTATCACCAGAGGCATCTAGCTGTACACAGGTTGCCTAGCGACTGAGCACACTTTCCCCCACCCTGCAGAAAAAATGGCAGATAGCTTGGACAGATAGGAGCCACAGGAAAAAAGAAGACAGTTTTATTTTCTCCCATTGACCTAGCAACTTATAGATTCTTAACACTTTCTACCAATCACGTTTAAGACTATAGTTGAGCACATAAGATGCCTCTTCTTAGATATTACCTGAATTTAGCCTTTAGTTATTCATTTCCCCATTGGTCACTTCCCTTTGGGGTTGCAAATGATAATTAATGGTTATTGCCTCTCAGTGTGATTCTTATCACCCCTCCGTTTGACCCTGGAAGCCTGGCTTTATATACCAGGACTTCCAGGGCACAGAGGACAGAGAAGAGAAAAGAGTATGGGAGAACTAGACGGGTAAGAACTTGAGAGGAACAAACTGAGATGGGTAAGAACTAGATTGAAGGGCTAAAAGAGAGGACTAGAGGAACGAGATGGAAGATGAGGAAGAGCCAGATGGGGAAGAACAAGATGAGGAAGAGCCAGATGAGAGAGAAGGAGACGGGAGAGGAGCTGATGGGGGAAAGAACTAGATAGATGAGAACCTAGAAGGGACAGAACTAGATGAAAGAATTAAGATAGAATCTAGAGGGGACAATAGATAAATATAGAGAAATCAGGCAAGAAAGGAGCTAGACATGAGAGCAGAATAGAAGCTGTGTAGAGAGAGAACTATCACAGAATAATAAAGTGTATGAACTAAGGAGTTTCGTGTACATAGATTCATTTCTTCTCATTAAAGATTAATTATCAGCTGGTTGTAGATTCTTCCTGGACCCTGGGAGGAGACTATCGAGAGGCTGGACTCCCCTAGTGCCTGATAGGTGAGGAACCTGTCTCCTGTGTCTGCAGTCACTCCCCTGCTTCCCTGCCTGCCTGTCTGACTCTGCCCATAATATTCTCTTTGCTGTCTCAACTCCATCCACTCATACTTTCAGTGGGAAGGAAACACGTCACGCCTTCTGGGACTCATGGGGTTTCTGGTCTTGACGGAATCAGAGGACCTGGCACTCACTCCCCAGCACCTGCTCTGCTCCTCCAGTTTCAGTCCAGGTCTGCCATCTTCCTTCAGCAAGGTGGGGGAGGGGGCAGTAGCCCACGTACCCTTTGTTCTTGCAGCCAGCAAAATGTTTGGCTTACAGTGGGTACTTGATACACGGGACATGCTTTGGGAAAGAGACCACGTCTCCATGTCTACTGCCTCAGGCTGCGCCTCAGGTCAAGGGCCACCACACAGCCGAATGTGTTCCCATCATGGGGAGTTGGGCCAGGACCAGACACACTGTGAGGCTGGGAACTGTCCAGGAAGTGAGTGTGTCAGAAAGTGGATGTGTGTAGGACAAGGCTGTAAGAAAGACGGATTGCTATGCCATGCCTCCTGTTTCTAGCCCCGGACACACACTGGTTGCAAATGGGGCAAGGTTTTTGGCGCCCTCAGCTCTGCTGGCCTTGGCAGGAAGAAGCCCCGAAAAGGCTGCTCCCTCACATTCGAGACAAGGAGGAAGGAGAGAGAAGGCCAACCAAGAAGCACCTACAAGTGACAGCACACCCAGAGGTCCCAAGGTGCGGCTGCGGTCCTTACCTCCTCCTCACGGCACCCCCTCCTCACGGCACCCATGGCCTCAACCTATAGGCTCCTGGGAGAATCTCAAGGCTCTTCTCAGAGAACTGAGCCCCCATAGGGACCAGACATTTCCCACTGTCTGCCTCTACTTTAGGGTCACGGGAGGAGGCGAAAGAAAGTGTCTACGTGGGACCCAAGGGACAGTGACAAGAGACTTGTTGTTACTCAGCAAGTCACCCCACCTCTACCTGTGGGGCCACAACCACCTACCCTTCACAGGTTCTGTATGTGAGACCTCAGCCGTCCACAAAGCCTTTCACACACAGGCAAACACGTTATCTCATTAAAATGACTGGCCATCACGTGTCTCACACAGGGAGAACATGACAGGCCTTGCCATATGAAATTCGTTTCTGGTTCCTCTGTGTGGCAATCCCAGTTAACCCCAAGAATAAAGTCTGTCTGTCACAAGACATGTCTATCAAATGAGCAGAATGATGCCAAATGCAAAATGAGTTTATGATGCCAAAGTCATAGACATAAATATATCCTCCTCTCCGCCCCCCACAGTTTAGTGAAAGGAAAACAAAATTATGACTGAAAACAATTCTCACACTTACATTGATGTTTCCCTTTAGCTCATGTGAAATGATCAGGTTATCAATGACGTCAAAATTCCTGCCCATGATGGTTATGTTTTGCCCACCACTGCAAGATATAAAAGGACAAATGGTAAGCCGCAGGCCATTTATACTTACGAACAAAACTGCTAAGTGATTCACAATTAATGTTAAGCTTAGTAATATCTGGGAGACAATGAACTAATTTCAATTTCAAATGCAAGATAATTTGAGAAGTCTTTAAATGTTGCTGGGTCCTGACTCATGGTTTTTAAGATACATACGTATAAAAAACGCAGGTCAGATCCTGTTTGAATTCTGGGAAAATGCCCAAATTCTTTAATAGAATTTGAACTTTTTTGTGCTATTTTGCCACATATAACCAGATCATCTGCTGCACCTTGAAAGCATTTCATGGAACAAAATTTCATGTGATTACTGTTTAATCTATCTGAAGATGATCTGCTCTAACAATTTTCATGATCCAACTTCCAACCTACCGATTATATTTTATTTAGTGAGATGGGGAACATGTTGGACAAGGTAAAATGGTAAGTGATATTAGAAGTTGGAATTCTTGTTTGAGATACAATGTTTCGGTGTAAGGGGAGGGTCCATAAATCTCACCAAAACCAAACCGAGTGACTTCACCTATTCTTTTTTTTTTTTTTTTTTTTTTTGAATTTCTCTTGTACTTTTATCTTTCTGAATCGCTTTGAACCAGTGGCTCAACTCACAGAGATCCACCTGGCTTTGCCTCCCGAGTGCTGGAATTAAAGGCGTGCGCCACCACCCCGCGACTTCACCTATTCTTAATGTGTCAAAGTGGTCACTGGGTGTAAACAAACAGCTAGCCACAGCTTAGGCTATTCTCATGAGAACCTCAGTGTGCCGGGTCCAGTACCAGCAGAGCCCCTGATGGTACCCAGGAGATGGAGAAAAGCAGGCCAATACATGCAGGGCAGACAGTGGGTCCTGAACTCTGCACACACAAGGTGGCAGAGCCCATATGGCCATGGGACAACCTGCCTCAGTCACTAGGAATCCCACCCAAGCATATTCTACTGATTTCAGATTGCAGCACCTACTTCTTGTTCAAAGTTCAAAGGCAAGGAGCAGCTGAGAGACCCGGGCTCAGCACAGCCAGGATGACAGGACAACAGTGACAAGAAGAGGAAGCAAAACACTGTGGTGGAAACCACGCATCCTGGGCCCGGCTATCAGAGAGCTACGTATATTGACTAAACTTTGTCCATGCCTCTGTTCACCCCCTGCCAAAGGGACAATCTACCGTTGGTCTCTCAGGGGTTTTGTAAGATTTAACCAGGTCAGTAGATATACCACGGGTATGTGGTAAGTACCACATCCGGTCTACTTTTTATACATAGGGCATACTTGGTCTCAGAGCAGAGGGATGCATGCAAGAGCCTTGCTTTTGAAATCTCAACTTCCCTGTACCACTCCAGTGGGCTGCAAGGCTTGCATGCAGAAGCCCTGAGCCTGGTTACTCAGAAGGAGGCTGTAGGTAGAGAGAAGATGGGGGGCGGCAGGCATGGGAGGATGATGCTAGGGACTGAACTGGGGTCTCACACATCCCAGGCAGTAGTTACCGCTAAACTACATCTCCTGACCTGAGATAAGGCCGTTTGAGAGGCAATGAAAGATCAGCGAGTTCATTGGGGTTGGTCCCTAATTGAATAGGACTCTGATGGTGTTCTGAAAAAGGTTATCAGGGCACAGCCTTCGCCGGAAGGACGGGGAAAGATGGCTACCTGCAAACACAGCAGAGACGCTGCCTCAGAAGGGGCGAGCCTTCCTCACACCTTAGAGACACAGCTCCACAACAGGGAGGAAATGGTCTGTGCTGTTTAAGCTGCCCAGTCTGGATTCTTTATTATGGCAGCTTATTAAACCAACAGCAAAAAGCCACCTCCCATGTTCAACTTAAACAAGAATATAGGGATGTTTTTTTCTTTCTCATTCTCTCCCCCCCCCACTCCCCCCTCCCCCCGCCCCCAATGCTCTGTCAGTGGTCTTATCTTGCGCGTACTTGGAAAATTAACTTCATACCGTGTGAGATGAAGAAAATCTCTTTGGGATTATACTCTGAAAATCTAAATGTGAATTTAAATTTGACTAGGGGGAAACTTCTTTTCCCCATTAATATATTGGATTTATCTGAAAGAGTTGATTTAGGAATTTCTAGCTCCCAAGGAGGATCTCTGACATGTAGAGGCTGCTTGCAGGCCCCAATATTTCTCCCAAAGCATTCAAATCAGCTGACTCCCGAAGTTTGAAAACGAAAGCTATGGGAGAGGAGCCCCAGGCCATGAGCAGGAGAAGCACCTGGTCCAGAAGGGTACAGGTAGCCTGGGCTAAGAACAGCCGCTGTGGTTGAACAAAACATTTGAACTGTGAGTGTCCTGGTAGCCAAGGTGAAATCAAAGCAGGCTACGGCCACAGTGCTTCAGGGACAAAGGACATCTGACAGCTTGTCAGATGGCGAGCATCTTTCCAGGAGTCACTCCTAGGAAGAACACGGAGAGGGAAGGAAACCTGGGTGCAGCCGCCATTGCTGCATGGGTGTGTGCGATGCTCGTGATCTGATGTACATGACCCTCCTCCAGAAGGAGAGGCGCCCTCTCTGGGTCCAGACGGTACCTGATCCAGGTGGTGGCGGGGACTACCAGGGAACAGTGTGGCAGAGCGATGTACGACAGAGCCCCCACGGAAGAGCAATCCCCATTGTCGAACTGAATGCAGACGTCTTTCATCTCTTTCCGGCTCGATGGCAGTGAGAACTTCATGTGTGTGTCATTTAGCACGTGGCTAACCTGGATCCTGGAAAGGGGTCAGAAGAGGAACTCTTACGTGACACAGACACTTAGCACCGTTGATTAGGGTGACAACCTATGAATTTCACTTGAAGGTGGCCACAACCTATCAGAACGGTTGCGAGCGGCTGTAGAATCAAGGGCTGCCTGTTGGGCACGGCTCTCGCAGGCTGGGTTCCTTTTTCTTTTGTGCGTGTCTGTCTTTGATCTGCATTCCCTTTAGATGGGGGAAATGAAGACGTATTACCTTTGCCCTCAGAAGTCTTAATGGACTAGGGCAAGGAGGGGCATCGTACTAAGTTAAGGAATTAGGGTTAATGTTGTGGAGCATCATGGTACTGCTCTTGTCAGAGATACACTGAAGAGTACAGAATTGACATGGTGTTGGGGTTTGCTTTTAAGACTCTCCAGCCACTATGCCTTCTGCCCTGCCCCCACGAGAAAAAGCAGGAGGAGAAGATGAAACTAATTGGGAGGACGTCCACAACTTTTAAGCTTGGAAAGAGGTTTATTTATATGCATCTTTCTTTTATATACGCTGACATTTCCATAACTAAAGTATTTTTTTTTTCCTTTAGAAGTAGTTCCAGTTGAGCACTGGGAAGGTACGAGCCCAGGCAGACCTAACAGTTCCGTCCTTCAAAGAGCAGAGAGCCTGCTTCAGGAACCCCAAAGTCTCAGAATCAATGGGCATAGGGTTGGCACTTGCTTCCAGATTGGGATTGATGCCCCTCAACAGTCAAAGCAAAGCTGTCCGTGACATTCCCTCTGTGACCTGCAGTGACCCAGCCTTGTGCCTATGACTCTCTAAAGCACACATTCAGACCAAGTTGTACTTGCCACCTGCTCAGCTTAATGATGCTACAGGAGAATCTGTTTCTCCTATGGGAAGGATATATGTGCGTGATTATTAACCCTTTGGAGAGAGCAAACTGGAAAGTGACTGGAGTTGGTCTCTATGTACCTGGCCCGGATGTATGTATTTTAGGGCTTCTATTTATTTAAAGCAAACCTCTAGGAAGGTCATCCTCAAATCATTAAAACACAAACTTATTTGTAAATTTTGGAAGGCAAAAGGTGGGAATGTAGATCATCCCACTACTAACACTTGTCTTTTTTTTTTTTTTTTTTTTAATAGTCATTCACTTAAAAAGTCTATGTGAAAAGAGTTTGGGATCACCATGGGCTCAGGTATGAGATTAACTGGGTTATTACATCGTCTGCTGGTGAACCTGGGTTCACCACGCAGATGTGGTTGGAGGAATGCTACACGCAGAAAGGTCTCTTAGTCATTTAATTTAATAACTGTGGCATCTCAAGATGCATTCAGAATGGAAATGAAGGCATAAAGAGCCAGAAACAGGGTAATGCTCCCAAACGACTTCTTTTGCAGCGAGGCTGATTGCCTTTCACTGCGCGCACAGGTGCCTAACGTCAAGGATTTCACCACACAAAATGAGAGATTTTTGCAACAAGGTATTTAGCCAGGATAAAGGCATACTTAAGATACCTAAGATGCATAGATACAGGCTTTAATGGGTGTTGATTCACTCTGGTACAGAGGAAAGCCAGTGATGGGCACCTTTCCCCATCAAGATCACAGGTATCCCAGATTCCCTGCAGAAAGGGGAGGGGGCAGTGATGTGCAATCTGTGAGTGAAAACACAGAGTTCACTGAATAAGCATGGCAGATTTGAGTACTGTACAAATCTGTTTTGGTAGTTAAAAACCGAAACATCACGCTTCAGCAGATTGTCTTAAATGCATTTCCATGATGAAAATAAGCTCAGTATTATGGTTCATGTAGATTGCAACATTTTTTTTAAACTTTAAATTAGCCCAAACTTATAAAAGTTAATAAGCAGAAAAGTGAAGTTATCTGTCACGGTGTTATTATTACATAATGCTAGTACTTTCCCCTTAGGGGAAGGTATAATAATTCCCCTAAGGATATTAATGAAAAACTGAATTTTTTTTCATTGTTAGGATAAAAAGAAATCAGGCTGGGCGGTGGTGGTGCACGCCTTTAATCCCATCACTTGGGAGCAGAGGCAGGAGGATCTCTGTGAGTTCGAGGCCATTCTGGTCCACAGAGTGAGTTCCAAGAAAGGCTCCAAAGCTACACAGAGAAACCTTGTCTCGGAAAAAGAATAAATAAATAAAATAAGTAAAGAAATCAGATATCATTATCTTTAAGGGACATATTCACTTGGTATTTATTTGGGGTATTTTTTTTTTACTACTAATATATGCCCTAGTAATTTAATTATTTGAAGTGAAAACCAAGCCAGTCAAGAGAAGAAACTACATCAAACAACATTTCTATTTCCATTTTTTTAACTGCAGGTAGTATACTGAAAGAATGCTTCCTTAAAACTCTCCATCAATTTCCAAGGAACACATCTATAGTTGTTAGTTCCTTTCTGTATAGAATTGACTGTGTTTTGAAAATTAATGAGAGCTCCCCCTGGCAACATCCTGAAGTTGTTGTAGGTTGCAATTTGGGGGAGGGAGGGGAAGGAACACAGGTCAGGGTCTCCCATCTGAACTTCAGATGAATCGTTCAAAACATATGACTTATTGTAATTATTATATATAAAATACTGAACTATCATTTGGCTACAGGAAGCTCTGAAGCCTACTGATATTGCTTCAGCGTAGGTCTTAACGTTACCAAAGATCAATTATTTCTACTCACACATCCTTATCACATGTACTGGTTCCTTTCAGGATCATGGTGATAGTTGACGCTTGGGTGAAGTTTGCTCCGGTAACTATCACGTTGCTTTTGCCTAAGGTCGATATTTTCTGTGGCTCAATGGCCTTAATGTAGAAGACCTATTGGAAAGAAAAGATTAAAACAGCAGATCAAAGCTACAAAATGGCACTGTCTCCCTGCCCTCCCCCCCCAAAAAAAAATCTGTTGCTGTGCTACAGTTCGAAGAACTCACTAGGAAATTACACTTGCCAACACAAGCAGACAGTGTTTAATGAAATCAATGGATTCAGGGAAGAGGGCTGAAGATTCGTGTCTCTCCACATGTGACAGCATGAGGTTGAACCAATTAGTCTTTGTCTCCCCCGACAGTTGAGGAGCCCGGGATCCTATCTGAGGAGTGAGCTGTCACTCAAGCTGAGGAAGGGTTCCCTGCCTTAACCTGTGTCCTGGGGCTCATGCCGCTTGAGCCAAGTGCGGAGAAGGCAAAGGCGACTTCCCAGAGGAGGCCAGCCATCCCCAGACTCATCATTCGGTTGACACAAATATTAATCCAGATAAATTTAATTCCCTAGAAAGGCTCATCTATTTTCTATTTGTTTCAAATAGACTATTCCAATAGCGGGAAGGGGCTGTTTTAAGAAATCTACCAGTTGAGCCACTCGGTATTAAAAGGTTAGATGCCTAAACCATTGTGAACAACCATGTGATCTCTGTGACTGGCAGTTACCACACTCTGTATGACCCACTCTCTTGCTTTCTCTGGCGGATAATCAAGACTGAGCACCATGGAGACACCCACTACCTAACTTCCCTATCATTCAGACCTGTGTCTTCTCACTTCCCCATTTGCCAGATCTAATCAGTTTCCCCTACAGACCCCAAAGAGGACAGGAATCATTTGCCCCTTTCTTTTCTAATGATTTCATTTCTATGTACGTGTGACCGGGTGCTTCTGAGGCCAGAAGAAGGTGTTGGGTCGTCTGCAGCTAGATTTCCAGGTTGTCGTGAGACACCTGATATCGGTGCAGGGAACTGAACTCAGATCCTTTGCAAGAGCAAGAAGCTCTCTTAACCACTGAGCCATTCCTTCCGGCCTCCATTTTTCCCTTTTCAAGACCACACAATCCAGTTGCCTCGTATGCCTCTCCTTCAAATGCTACCATCCTTCATTCTGGCCACTTGTTATTTCATAGATCCTCATCCATTCCAAGATTCTGGCCAATAATATAGCAGAGCTGAGCATGCATAAACTTCACACTACTTTAAACATGACCTGAAAGTCCAGAGAAGCATCATCATGTCATACCGGGCCAAAGCACAAATGTGGAGAACAGCCATTGGTAGCCTAAAGTCCATCAGGAAGACACCGAGTCTCACTGGTCCAGCGGCTGGGATGGCGAGCACCTGCCTGACCCCCTGCTGTTCCAGGTGACAGACTGTGACCCCCTTAGAACAGCCCTGCTGGCTGGCTGCACTGAGCATCCCACTGAAACATCTCCTCACTCTGCTCCCTTGGCAAACACAGGTGCTACGTGGCTGAACAGTCATCACTCATTATCGCCATGGATCGATTTTGCAGATTATGGCAAATCCATCATCGATGTCAACCACAGTGATGACGTAATGTGACAGGGAATTGATTTCTGTGGCAGACTTCATTTTAATCACTTTTGAAGGGACTTTAGCCCTGTGTTTATTGAATCATTAAGAGCCCGAAAGGGTCACTTTAATTATTCTGTTATACTTGACTGCATTTTATGGGGGGAAATTATCTGCTGGAGTGGTACTTGGGATGGGGGGATTAGCAACGACTTCAAGATAAATCCCTTACAAATGTCAAGTGTGTGTTATATAAGGCGGCTTCCCGTGTAGCTTTGTAGGTGACAGCCAAATGACCAAGTACTTACTAAAGGCCTAAAGGGTCTTAAGGACAGTGCTAGATGAGGGTAGGCATGGAGTATGTGTAGGGCTATATCAAGAGCTAGCAAGCTGCAGTGTAGGGTTCAAATCCTGTCTGCTGTTTTTGGATGTTCCATGAAAAAACTGTCAAAAGGAGAAGAGAAATCAAGCATATAAAAGCACACGAAGTTCACATGTCATTATCCAGAAGTGTGTGTGTGTGTGTGTGTGTGTTTATGTTATATATATCATCTCCAGCTGTTTCTAGCATAACTGAATAGCTATAACAAAGACTGTGTAGCCTGCACAGCCTAAAGCACACACTGCCTGGTTCTTTGTAGAGCAGTGGTTCTCAGTCTGTGGGTTGCAACCCCACTGAGGGGTTGAACAACTCACAGGGGTCGCCTAAGACCATTTACATCACGATTCATAACAGTAGCAAAATCACAGTTATGAAGCAGCAATGAAAATAATGTTATGGCTGGGGGTCACCGCACCATGAGGAGCTGTATTAAAGGGTTGCAGCATTAAGGAAGATTGAGAATCACTCTTATATAGACAATTTATAACCCCTGCTTTACAACAGACCACTGTCTTCTTAGAGACGCAAGGTGTGTGTGTATGTGCGTGTGCGCGTGCGCGTGCGCGTGCGTGTGCGTGTGCGTGTGTGTGTGTGTGTGTGTGTGTGTGTTACAGGTCAGAAAACTATCTCCTTGGAGGTTGGTTCTCATCTTCCCCCCAGTTTGCTACTGGGCACACTTCTAGGGACTCTCCTGCCTCTGCCTCCCGCCTCCCATTGGGAGTGCTGGAATTCCAGACAAAGCTGCTACGTTCAACTTTCCGTGGTCTAGGGGAAATGAACTCAGGTCCTCCTGCTTATGACCCACATGCTTTACCCACTGAGCTCTGCTCCCAGATCTTTCTTCTACTGTAAACACTCCATGTACATCCACATCAACTCTTTTTCTCAGTGCCTCATGGACTCACGCTGTGGTTGTCTGCTGAAGCTAACATGGAAAACATGCTAAGCACATGCTACCTCTGTGCTCGTAGTACACAATAAAGAGAGTCTTGCAACTACTGACAGAAAAAAAAAGTATTTTTTTTTTCAAAAAGCATTCCATTTTGCTCTTTTCATGGCTCTAGAAACACCCTCAGAGGATGAAGTCTTCTTAACTCCTTATTTCCTCTTGGGTAGATACGGCCTTCCTACATCAAAAGGATTTCATTTGAAAAATCGGTTTGTTTAGTGAAGTTTCCATTGGTCATTTAGGACCGAGTCCAGGCCTGGCCTATCTTGTGGAAGCAGATGCTCACAGTTTGATTCCAAAGAGGGTCAGATTAGCTCATTTGTTTGTCTGGAGAACTTTCCTTAATCTTAGAAGGCTAAAAAAAGCTGCCAAGATTACCCCACCCCTGATAATGAAAATATATATGAAAACTTTTTTTTTTAATTTAAGATAGAGCAGTTATAAGCTTTATTTCATGGCTGCAACAACTCATAGAAATTTTTTTTATAGTTGTTGATAATTTAAAAAAAATATAGTGAAGACAAAAGGACAAAGAACTATCTTTCCCACAGTGTTTTCACGCTCAGTACTTTAGGTCGGATTTTGTATGTTAAAATTAATTGACAACCTGACATGATGTAGCCAACCCTCATGCTCACCCAGAGGGTTTAGTTGAAAACCATAATTGCACTGGATACAGCCAGGACTTCTTATAGCTCTACAGTGAGGCTCTACCTCCATCCTATATCCAGGGTTTCCATACATCAAATCAAGGCACCACTGACTGCAGCCATCCCAGCTTACCTCTACCGATTAACCTCAGAAAGGGTCACTTCCTGTTAGCTCCATTTTACAGACAGGGGTTATTTTTAAGTGGTGGCAAATTTTCAATTATTTTGTTAAAAAAAAAAAAAGCTCAGGTTTTTCATTGTTTTGTACTAAAAGGGCACATTGGAAACTACTTAATTAGGTGGTTTGTAGAATACCTGCTTATTTTTATTTTTATTTTTATTTTTCAAAAACTGAGCTGTTGGAAAGTGTCTAACCTGCCTCTGAATGTTCTTGAAAAAAATCTGAGAGGATGAACTCTGAGGGTACAAGCACCTTTTGCGAAGTCTGACACCAACTCAGCTCAAATTACCATGGCATTCGTGGAGAAAATATCACTGGTTGAAAGACTATTGGAAAGAGGTGCATTAGGAAGGCACAGTTTATTAAGAACAAACTGTACTCTATTAATCTGTTAGGGGGAAAAATCGGAATATAGTGAAGCTCTCTGTAGGTCTGGACCTGAATCAACACTTGGTAAAACATCTCTCAGATTTTCACTCATGAAATTAGTTCAAACAGGACTGGATGAAAAGTCACACGGATTCAAAATCAGCAGGAAACCTGAAGTCAAAGGACATAAGAGAGATGAAAGGTAATATAACTAATTAAAGGAAAGTGTCCTGTCGGGCCCGACGGGTGAGTATTTGGTTTGGAATTATTTAACATCTTCATTAATGACTGAGAAGAGCAGAGATGTAATGTATTAATAATATGTATAAAGTAAGCAGAGTGGTGACCAGCAGCAGAGATGGAAAAGTGTAAAAGGGACTGAGACATGGAAAGAAAAGAGAATACAATTCCATCAAAGAACAATCAGAGTGTTCAGTGAACAAGGCGATGTGTTTGATACTCAGTCCCCCAAGGAAACACCCCTTCACAAGAGGCACACAGCACAGGCTCCAGGGGACTTGGGATGTAACTTCTAGTAGGTTCTGGGAACTGTCAAAGGTCAGCAATACCTCAGAATATAGATGGGAAACTTCTGGAGAACAGCAATAGACCTATGCTCTGTGAGATCAAGACTTGCTTCTGTGACCTGGGAAGTAACTCACAAATGACGGTGGAGCTGCCTGGGCCATTCCTAAATATTTCTTGACCATTGAACCTGAATGTAATCACAGAGAACTAGACTGAGTGACAAGACCAGAGAGGAAAGACAGTTCTTAACCCGGCTTCTAACATGCCCTCTGCCAAGACTCAGTTTGAACATTCTTGTTGATCCACTGTCCTTGGGGCCACCCTGGCCCATCTGGGGCCTTTTCTGCTCTCCTTGTCTTGGGGATGTCTAGCCTTTCCTGGGGCTCATTCTTTCTTAGACCTCACCCTGAGCTGCCCCTCTCCTCCTCCACCTTCTATGAGAAGCTCCCTTGTAGGCTGGGGCACAGATGGGACAGAGTGCTGGGGATGTCTTTCTGTATGCTGTGAATGTGTTGCTCTGATTGATTGATAAATAAAATGCTGTTGGCCAGTGGCCAGGCAGGAAGTATAGTATAGGCGGGATAAGCAGAGAGGAGAATTCTGGGAAGTGGAAGGCTGAGTCAGGAGATGCTGCCAGCCGCTGCTGCCATGAGAAGTAAGATGTAAAGATACTGGTAAGCCACAAACCACGTGGCAAGGTATAGATTTATAGAAATGGGTTAATTTAAGATATAAGAACTAGATAGCAAGAAGCCTGCCATGGCCATGCAGTTTAGAGGTAATATAAGTCTCTGTGTGTTTACTTGGGTCTGAGAGACTGCAGGAGCCGAGTGGACACAGGAAAACTCCAGCTACAACAGTGTGGGTCCATATAATCCTGAGAGAAGCCTGCATTATCTTTAAGAGTCCCCCTCCTTTTCAGAGAGGCTCTTGACATCAACATTTTGTGGTTTAACATGTATTGTACTTGGGCCAGATAAGAGGGTAGTGGTTAAAAACTGCAAACTCTTGAATCAGATACCTGGGTTCAAATTTCTTCTCTACATTTTGGTTTTGAGGCGAAATTTCTCTGCCTGTGATGTGGTACTGTGAAGCTTAAATAAACAGATGCTGAGTTCAGGACACAACAAGGGCCCAATAAAGATGAACTGTCACTATTCTGCTTAGTTCGCCCTGGCATTCTTTCTACCTGTTCCTTTTCCTGTTATGTACATTCAACTCCTTTATGATAAAGAATCTCACTTCCTCACTCCAGAACATTTTAAGTTTGACAGTGCAACTTCCTTCTGGGTCTAGACTGGCCTGCCCAACACAAAAAATAGTTGCTCAACCAATACCCTCTGAGTAGAATTGATGCAGAACAGTGTTAGGCCTGTAGAAGCTACTTAAACACACACACACACACACACACACACACACACACACACACACACACAAACCCAAGTCTATGTTAAATTTAATTTTCGTTTTGAAGGCAAGACCCTTCTCAAAAGGGTCCATTTGGTATTGTGTATGAGGAATTGAAGCACATGCTCAAAAGTCATGGAGGAAGAGAAGAAGAGGAACAGAAGAAAAGAAAAGACTAATATGAATATAAACTCCTTCAGAGCAGGAGACAGATTGATGTGGTTGATGTATGCCCTAGAGTGATAAGCATGTTGTGAGGAAAAACAAACCTGACCACAGAGGCCAGGTGTGCCCTTTAATTGCAGCACTCTAGAAGCAGAGGCAGTTGGATCTTCAGCGAGTTTGAGGCCATTCTATTCTACACTGTTGCAGAGTATTTGTTTAACTATGCAAAGATGTTGCATTTGTTTAACTATGTCAAAGATGTGTTTCTATTTTTCATTTTTTAACTATGCAAAGATGTGTTACATATGTTTAACTATGTAAAGATGTGTTACATTTGTTTAACTATGTAAAGATGTGTTACATTTGTTTAACTATGCAAAGATGTGTTACATTTGTTTAACTATGTAAAGACGTGTTGCTGTTTTACCTTGCCTGTCTAAGGCACCTGATTGGTGCAATAAAAAGCTGAATGGCCAATAGCAAGGAAGGAGGTATAGGCAGGACTTCCAGGCAGATGAGTAAGTAGGAGGAGAAATTTAAGCTTGGTTGTGGGAGGGGGGGGGCGAGAAGAAAGAAAAAGAAGTGCCAAGGAGATGCCAGGGGCCAGAGAAACAGACATGGAGGAAGCAGGAAAGTAGGACATACAGAATGAAAGAAAGTTAAAAAGCCCTGAGGAAAATGTAGACAAATAGAAACAGGTTAAATTAAGTTAAAAGAGCTAGTGGGACAAGCCTAAGCTAAGGCCAAACACTCATAATAATAAGTCTCTGTATCTTTGAGAGCTGGTTGATGGCCCAAAGAAAATTCCAACTGCACTACACAGTGAGTTCCTAGTCTACATAGTGACCGCCAGAGCTACATGGTGAGACCCTGTCTGGAATAAAGGAAAAACAAAACAAACAAACAAGCAAACAACCCAAAACAAAATAAAACAAAACAACAAAACCATGACCAGAAATCACCTGTGTCACACCACAGTTCATCACAGCTTTCTCTGAGAGCAGGAGAGGCAGCTGCATCTGCCCTCAGCAGGTGAGGGCACCCGATAAAAGATGGTTAGGAAATGAAAGGAAAGGTGGCCCCCCGGCAGCTGCCAGGACAAACAGTCTTGTGGTATCAGGAGAGAGAGAGAGATTAGGATTGGCCCTTATGACAGATAGCTGTCCTCACTGTAGGCCAGAGGAGATTTGGGGCTGCCTTCCCTACTGGGCTCACATGTTTCCTTGATTCAGTCTGCTGACAAATGATGGTTCCTGTTTCTGGGCCAGGGAACCCTGGATTTGTCTTTGGAGAATGTGAGGGCAACTGTCCTGGGTTTGAACCAGGGATCCTCTTCTATGAGCACCGCATTCTCAGGCGATCAAATCCATACATCAAACAGATGTAGTGAACAGCTCTTTATTGCCACCAAAGAAGCAAGACCACACCCCCAAAGGTCTGGGACATACACCCCAACACATGCAGGCTCCGGCTCATTTGCCCTTGTATACGATCCTTTATTTCCTGCTTCTTTTGTATAGACAAACTAAATTATTGAGGATTTCCTGAATTTTCTGGCCAGGACCACACTTTTACTTATGGTGGTTCCTTTGCATAGAATATTCACTCTTCTATCTTATTTTATTTTGTCTAGATGTTTCCTGATCCTCTACGGTGAGCTGAAATGTCATTTCCATCAATCAATCCATCCATCCATCAAAGACTTAACCAACCACACTGATTGTTTTAACCACCAGGCATTGGGCTTAGATAAACAGGAAGGACTAAGACCCTGAGCATAGCGAGGCTTTGAGTTTCTGTATTTTCAGGTTCTGCCCTAGATTGATATGTATATATATACATATACATACACATACATATTTATATGTGCATATCTATATGTGCATATATATCTGTATATACACATATGTGTATATCTATTTACACATATAGATATTTAAATCTTGTATTGCTATGTGTGTTCTCATGGATAAAATTCTTAGGACTTGACTCATTTGTGTACATGTGGTACCCATGCAGTACAGCATGACAGCATCTAACAGATGCCCCACAACTTCCTGTAGGAATGATCGACTCCAGCTCAGCATCTCAGCACCTCAGATGCTACCTGCTCCCTTTCTTTCTGGTGCCCGACATACAGGACACATCTGGTGCCTAGATGATGTGGGCAGATGCATTCAGGAGAAGCTCTCAGTGGCTCCTCTGCTTGAACTGCTGGGTCCGGTCCACCGTGCAAAGCTCACATGAGAACCAACAGCACAAACCAGAAAGTTTCACATTGACATGATAATGAAAGGCAGCAGTGTTTTACAGAGCACAGGAAGTCTCTCCGATGCCAAGCAGCACACTCTTACCTCACAACCAAACCTGAGATTCTGTTCTGAGTCACATGAAGTAAATGTTTCGGTATCAATAAACTATCTCTCTCCAAAACTAGAAGGGCAATCTGTAGAGAAGTACGGAAGGCAAACCTGGGCCTTGGATTATTTTTCAGACTCATCCTTTTCTCTTGGTGACCCTACCTTTAAAACCACAGTATCACAGTTTAAAAGGTACAGGAAGGTACAATACAGGAAGTCAAGATGCTGTAACTACAGCATCCTTCTCTCTTTAAGACATTTACAAAAAGCCACTGCCTGGACAGCCATTCAGCATTCTTGATACACACAAGAACGTGGTTGAATTTCCAGATAACTGCATCGCTTGGTACCCCATTAATATGTACACTCTTTATGTTTTTATGCATCCATAAAAATAAATTTAATTCCCCAAACTAACCTCCCAAAGGGTACATCTAGATGATTCTATTTACATAAAATTCTGGAAGAGACAAGACTCTGGGGATGGAGAATGCATGAATGGTTGGGAGGCACCAGAGCTGGTGGGTGAGAGGTAGGAGACAGTAGATGGAGCTATAAAGGGCAGCCTGGGGAGTCCTGTGGTGATGAGCATTCTAGACCCTGACTTTTCACATCATTAGCAGGGCTGAGATCTTCAGCTGTATTTTGCAAGGTGGCACTATCTGAGGAAATGGAGTAAAAGTTTTGTGCATTTTTGTTTCTTATAAAACAATCTTTAAAAACAAGAAAGACACTAGAAAGTTCATACTTCCTGATTTCAAAACATACTAAAAAACAATTGTAAGAATCAGACAACATGGTACGAACATGAAGACAGACACACAGAGCATTGGACCAGGGAAGAACCCTCAGAAATAAAGCCTCACATACAAGCCCATGATGGTCAGTAAGGATGTTATCACCACTGGACCAGGGCAAGGGCACTCCAGAAATGGTGGGGGGAAATTGAATATCCATATACAGAAGTATGACTGGACCTCACCTTACTGCATAGACAAAAATGGACTCAAGAGCTGGCCAAGGTGTGCATAGATGAGTTAAAACTCAAAGAAGAAAACATGATGTTTGAAAGGGGCCACAACATCAGTTTTGGCAGTAATTTCTTATGCTTGACCCCCAAAGCACAAGAAAGGAAAGAAAAAAATAGACAAATTGAACTTCACTGAAATGAAAAATTCTATGTATCAAAGAATACAGCAAGGTCAGTGATGTAACTTAATGTAGAGTGTTTGACTCGTAATGTGTGAGGCTTTGGGTTTGAGATCCGGCAACACCCCCCCCCCACACACACACACCACAGATGTACTCAACAGAGTTGAAAGGTCACTTACAGGATGAGAGAGAAATATTTTCAAATGACATATTGGATACAGGGCTAATCCTAGAACATACTTCTGTCTAATGGACACAAAACAAATTAGCCGATCAAAAGGACAGGGAAAGGAGTTCCGCAGAAGGCATCAGCTAGCAAGCAAGGAGAGGAAAAGGATGTAGGTGTCCCAGATCACGGGGAGAAGAGAGTCAAAAGTCACTAAGATCACACCTCCCATCTGTGAGTTTGGTAATGACCAAACCAAACAAAAAAGGTAAGTGTTAGTGAGGATTTGAGAAACAGAAACCCTTGAGCGCTATTCGTGGATACTTCAACTGGTGAAAACAGCATGGCTGTTCTTTTAAAAAAAAAAAAGAATTGCAGCATGACCCACGAGTCTTAACTTTTGGCGTTGAACAGAAGAATTAAACACAGTGGCTCTCAGAGACAGTTGCACACCTGTGTTTTTAACAGCACTTATCATATTATCTAAATTATGGAAGCAAAGCAAGCACCCATGCATGGGTGGAGGATAAATATAAATAAATAAAATATGTATAGATAAAACATATCGTATACATATACTGGAATTTTATTCACCCTTAAAAAGGAAAGAAAGTCCGATCCACGCTACATGGATGAGCCTTGAGGGCACATGGGCAAGTGAAGAAGGCCAGTCCCGATAGGCAAACTCCTTGGCTCCACTCACATGAGGTGCCTACATTGTTATGTCTTACAGACAGAAGGTAGAATGGTGGTTCCCGGGGCCTGGGGGTGGGGGAAGGGGAAGAGTTATTGAATGAGTACTGAGTTTCCATTCAGCAAGATGTAAAGTATTCTGGTGATGGGCTGCACGAGAAGCATGAAGGAATACTTACGCCACAGAACGGCACGCTCAAAATAGCCAAGACAGTAAATTTCATGTCCCGTGTAGTTTACCAAAATTGAAAATGCCCACCACCAAGCGTAATTAAAAGAAAAAAAAGCTTCTACGTTCTCCATCCGAGTTCCTGTCACTGCGCTTTAGTTTTACAAACCACGGAGAACAGAGAAGCAGCCCATCACCTAATTAAGCCTCAGAGACTCACAGGCCAGAGATATTGGCACACCGAGGTTCTCTAATGCTTTAATTAACTGCATAATCCACTTGGACTCACAGGCCCTCAGCCTGTGTTGCTTAATTCACCCAAAGTTACTATCAACTTTTCAGTAATAATTAAAAATGTGTTAGTTATTTATATTGACACTTGACCTTAATGGCTGCAAATGGCTAAGTTGGGGCCACTGATTAGTCACGAAATAGAAAGCCGGGCCTTCTGACTGTCTTCCAACGCTCTTCTTAATTTGTCTGGTTCTGACAGACTCCAACGAGAATGAGAGGGAGACCTTGTCCATTTAGTGTGTGTGTGTCTGTCACCACATGTAAACACTTAATGAACTTCTGTCAACTCAAGGAAGCCAGGGCCGCACTGGGTCCTAAACAGCCGTGTGTGTCTGTCCTAAACAGCCACGTGTGTCCTGCTCACAAATATTCATACAGTCACAGCGTTTCTTTCTGCACATCATAGATATGTTGAGCTTGGTGATTAACTGTAACTAGGAAGAAAATCAAAAGGAGTTTCCAGGAAAAGTTCATGGGTTAAAAAAACAAACAAACCACCACTCTTGAGAAGAGAGAGAGACACATTCTATTGTGGCATGATTAATGATGGGTTCGATCAACTCTACAAAAAGTGAGAAAAAGACTCGGGCGCGGCCGGCTTGCATACGGTGCAGAGACCCCTTATCCACGTACGCGGACCCCATCACCGGCGCAATCCTCACCGCTCGCTGGAACTTAGGCTGCCTCAGCTGCATGCTACACTTTTTCCCAGTGAGCCACAAAGTCACCTTTCCTGCTTCTACCGGAAGGCATCATTTTTCACAATTACCAAGTTTTAATTTCTTTTATGCGAACGTGAAGCCTTTGATGTATTGAGCCAATTATGTGAAACTTGGTTAAAAATGAACCCAGAAAAAAAAAAAAAAAAAAAAAAAGGTTGTGTGGGGGAGGATTTGGGTTGTAAGTAAAATGGGGAATTTTTTTTAAAAAAAGAAACCCAGAGTAGTAGTTATCATCATCATCAAACGGGGATTTTTTTTTTTTTCCATTATCAGCACAGAACTGGAGTCTGACCTGTGAAGACTGGTCGGTTCTGTTGCTCTTGTTCTCCTTGGCTCTTCCTCCTCCTGAGGTCTTGGGGGGTTTCTCCACAGTGAGGTGGCAGAACTCCTACGTTGGAGAACAGCCCTTCAGCATCAGAGTGAAACACACAGGAAGAGGTGGGGCTGGGCGCGCACCAGCATTTGATTTACCTGATTCCTCTCATAATCGGACGGCTCGCAGGACGCGAAGGGGTGGATGCATCTTTGGTCCCGTTTACACCAAGCACAGGCAGTTTCGATACACGCCACGCATCTGGCAACAGGGAAAACTGAATTAATTCTTACATTTTTAAGGGGCTTATTCATCTTCTAGATTTTTTTTCCTCTGTGTGGCTACATGCTAAGAACATGAAAGAATAAGAATAGTAATAGTCATAATAAAATCTTTGAACCGCCTAGGATGGACAGGGGGGAAAGGGTGGTCCTTTAAGCCTGGGGCTGAGAGTAAGGCTTTGTGCCCTTCTCTGGGAAGCCCTGCGCACGAGTGGACGGATTGCCATCACACTTTCAGAGGTGTTGCCATGGAGACCTGAAGCCGGGGTCACCTGCTGGTCGGCCGATAACAGGAACCCACTGAATCTGCTTCTGAACCCGGTTGCTACTGGTCCACCCTCAGGTAAGCCTCGCTAAAGATGGATCTTCTCCCTCCCTGCCGCCGCCGCCGGCTCAGCAGATCAGCGGGTCCTCACTCAGTGGAGCAGCTGGGCTACCAACCACACGGTGGGAGACACAAAGCGTTACCTGGCAGCCAGAGGAGGGGGCACCACTGTTTGCTTTGCACTCAGATGAAGGGAGAACTGTGTCTACTAATCTAACGAGCCCCTGTGCGTGGGTCGCTGGGGAGGACTTGAAAAGCAACGCCTAAGAATGATCAGAGTTGACGAGATGGTAGACAGAGAAGGAAAAATGGGGGCTGGTCCAGAAAGCTGTCCAAGGGATGCCCAACAAAACACAGCAGGAGGGGGTGAGGAGACGACGCAGCAGAGCGGGGCACCTAGGCTGGAAGCATTAGGCTCCAAGCATTCCAAGACCCTAACCTACAGAAAGTCACTCTCCGAGGCCTGGAAACAGCTCTCCTTTCGGGTGGGAGCCTCTGCCCCAGGCAGGCATCCATATAGCAAGCTGCTCCCTGAAGAGAGACACTCTGAGGTCTGACTCTTCCTTGCCTAGCACTGGGGTCAGTCATTTCCTCCTATCTGGGCTCTAAAGCAGGGATTCTACAGAGAGACATCATTCAACGCTCCTGGCGCCCCTAAGAATCTATTTCATTCTCTCTTCCCTTTTCCTGTTGGCTGGGCTGGAGACTCTCCATAACAAGTTTTCTATTTTTCTCCCTTCAATTTGTTTCTTAGACATCATGGATTCCCCGTTTGTGTGATCACCTTTCAATGGACCTCTTTGGTAAAGATGACCTAACAATCTGAATTCACTTTCCCTATAGTGATTCCCAGGTCAGGCTCAAAACCACGCTCATGTGCTGTTGGCCAATCACACCCCAGAACGAGTAACAGACCTCTAATAATACAGCCCACTAACAACGTGTTCTGTCCCAACTTCAGAGGGCAGGCCTCTGAAAAGTCTGGTTCCTCTGCCTTCTCTCTGCTTTAGGAGCCAGGAGGGAGCTGTGGTCCAAATTCAAAGGGTTCATAGCTGAAAGGGGGCAGTCGTAATAAAGGAAGACACAGGGCTGGGGTAGCTAAGAGGTAGAACACTTGCTTAGCATGCTCAAAGCCCTGGGTTCGATCCCCTAGCACCACAGGAAGGGAGCAAAATGAATATGTCATTTTGGTGAGGGAAACCTCAACTTGCCTGACTTGCTTGTCTTTATGCTCTGGCCAAACTCCCAAAAGCGATTTGCATTATGGGAGAGCCTAGCAGCACTCCTTACTGCAGGGGTCCTCTATGTCTGGGGAAAACACTGTTCCCTGTTGATAGAGACACCTAGGCGCATGCTCTCTCCTCAGCTGCTCCAGTTTTCTTGTTAGGGCTTGAATGAGCGAGCACAGCTTATTACCTCAGCAACTCTCCTAGCTCCCGTTAGGCCATGCTCCAAAAGGCACTTTGGAAAGTTCTAGTCCGCAAAAGAGTTCTTTAGGAAATTGAGGAGTCAAACAGATAAATTAAAAGCAACAAGAACATTTCAATTTCAAAGCCAATCTTACTCTTTTAATGACGCACAGTTGGTAAAGTTGAATCTTTCTGATAAGTTCCAAGACGGGAAGGAGAACGTCGCATTGACAACCAAGACATCTGGAGGAGAGGGAGGAAAAGGGAGTCAGTCACGGTGGGTTCCCGCCATAGTCCAAGCACAGCTGAAAAGGCAAAAGAAAGAAAGAAATATTCTCGCCTTTTCTACATAGAGGGCACGGGTGTACCAGCTGTTCGCCAACATTTGAGTCAGTATGTGGCTTCTTCCCTGGGGGTCATTCATGTCAGGCAGCCAGAGTGCACAGCACAAGCCTCCAAACAGGCTGAGCCTGTCGCTAGCTCCAAGGCACCCACAGATAATCACCAGGAAAAGCCATTTTACAGCCCATTTGCATCCCATGCTCTCGCTGGGATCACTACCTCAGCTTGTAATTGGCCAAGGCATGAGAATAAAACAAGTCACCGAGCAAGAAGTGCCTGGAATATAAACACCAGCATGCTGGAAAAGAAACCCTGCACCTTCAGAAAGATCCATACTCTGCAAATATTGACCGAACAAACCCTAAGTGTGGTTCCCCGCGGTGAGGCCCAGTAAGCTCCTAGGAGTCAGCTGTTGTCAAATGAAGGTGTTTTTTTTTTTTCTTTTTCTTGTTGTTGTCTGCTTTTGAAAACCTTATCCATTGGTTGGAAAACTCCAAAAGAACAAAATGAGGGTAAAACCTATGCTAGGTCAGCAGTAGAAGAATACCATTTTCAGTGTTTCCTTAAACCTCCATGCTGGATCTGAAGCATTGATACCCAAACCCAGCCGTTGATCAGAACCATAAGAACTAAATTTAGGGAAATAGCAATACCAGGACTACACTCCAAGACATCATGACTCAGCAGAGCTGAGGTGGGTCTCAGAAAACCTGTATACTGTAATGTCCCTCCCAACATAATGAGCACACAGACCATCGTTTGAGTACCATGGTCCACAGCAACATCCTTCAAGTCCTCTTATGTCCAAGCAAGGACCAGTGCTACTACAGAGGAATTAATATCTTCTTACTTATAGGAATTCACTGGGGAATAGAACATTGGGCTTGTTAAGTGGAAGTCTTGAGATTGTGAGAAGCTGACCCGACTTTGTGGACATCCCTAAGTTCCTTCCTGAAACTTTATTAGTGTGCGATTCACAAAGTCTAAGGATTCATACATGGCGATGCCTCTCTCCAGCACAAAGACTTACTCCGATGGCTAGAATTCCACAGAACATTCTGCTCACGTCAAATAGGCTTAGGTGAAATGATAATCTTTTGTTCTAAAGACAGGGAGGTCCGGAGGGCTGCCATGACCTCTTGGCAGGAGCACCTGAACAGACACTTGATGCATGTTAGGGACATGAACACATGGCCATTTAGCACTGAGGGACTCCCAGGGAAAATACATTTCCATAGAACTGACAAGCGTCCAGGGAGGATGCCTGCAGAAGGCAGACTTCACAGGGCACCAACCGTGCACAGCACGTTGGAAATTTCACAGGGAAATGAATATTCACGAGCTCTCCTTTGGAAGCACTTACAGTTCTCCTAGAAGACGTAAAATAGCCACGGTGAAGGAGACACAGAAGTCAAGGGTACACCATGTGAGTAGTTTGAGCTCCATGTAGTATTTGGGTGCAAGATAGGGATGCCTGTGGAGAACCAGGGGCATGACACTATGACTGGGAAGCCGAGATCAGGCTAACAAGGCTGTATGGGAGAAACAAGACCTTTCTCCAATGTTTCAAAGCATATGGGAAACAGGACTTGACAGCAGAGGTAAGGCCAGCCAAGACTGGCCGTGAAGCTAGACATGATGGCTGGAGCTAGGACATGACAGCTCATATATGTAATTCTAGTACTCAGGAGGCTACGTTGGAAGGATTTGCTACATAGTGGAATCCTTCTCTCTCTCTCCCTCTCTCTCTCTCTCTCTCTCTCTCTCTCTCTCTCTCTCCTCTCTCTCTCTCTCTCTCCCTCCCTCCCTCTCCTCTCCCCCTCTCTCTCTTACACACACACACACACACATACACACAGAGCCCATGAACTAAGTTTTGTCAATGACTTTTGAGCACAAAGTGTGGACAATTGAACTTGTTGCATTCAGCCAAGGGTAGGGGAAGGGAGAGCAATTGTTGGAGGCTCTAGGGCCACTGATTAACTTTATAAGTCAGTCTCAGATACTTTAAAGTCATATTTTATAGGTGTGCAAGATTTGCCTCTTTAATGGACCAATTTAACCAGACGTGCATTTTGAAGTCTGCGTAGTAGTGAGAGGTGGAAAACTGGCGTACTTTTTAAGCATTCAGACCCAATGGCTGTAAGGGTTATTTTTAGCTCATGTCTCTGGCTTTGTGCATCAAATTCCTTCTTGAAGGATGAAGGATCAATTGAGTGCTGTGGTCTGAGTGTTTGGTATACCCTCAAAAATTCTGTTTTGGAATTTAATATTCAATTTGATTATATTGTGAAGTGGAGCCTTTGGGGGAAGTAGTTAAATCATGAGAACTTCATCCTCATGAATGAGACCGGTGTCCTTATCAGAGAGTGTTGGTGCATCACCTCTGAGGCAGGGAGTGAGCCTTCACCATGCACTGAATCTTCTGATACCCTTGGCTAGGATCCCCCAGCTTCTGGAGCTATAAGCAGTAAGTTCCTATTTGCCCATAAATCACCCAATATTAACTGAACTGCTCACAAACAGCTCACATAGCTCCAATATGATCATACCACACATTCCAGGAGGCCTCCACCATCACCTTAACTCTTTCAAGTCTTTTCCATCTTTTTTCTTGTTTGTTTGTTTTTTGAGACAGGGTTTCTCTGTGTAGTTTTATGCCTTTCCTGGATCTCGCTCTGTAGACCAGGCTGACCTTGAACTCACAAAGATCCGCCTGCCTCTGCCTCCCAAGTGCTGAGATTAAAGGCGTGCGCCACCACCGCCCGGCTGTCTTTTCCATCTTATCAGATTCACGGATCTTCTTTTGAGCATCCTAGACATCCCTACATCTCATCACATCCATCTGCCTCTAATTCTAGCAGCTCTCACTTTCTCTTATCTGGACCACTGTGATGGCTTTCCGACCAGCTGCTCTTTAGGAACTGAGTATTTCAGTCCTTCATTTCCTCTCCCTCCCCCCTCCATTTATTGCCATCCATCCTTCTGTCCATCCACTCACTAAGAATGTACTGATTATAAATGAACACACTGGGCCCGATGCAGCTCTATGCGCAGCAGAGAACCTTTGGAAGTGTTTTGAAGTCCCTGCCCCTTGGGACTTGCCTTCTACTCCAGTGGGAGGGACAGACGATCCACAATTGTGTCTTTCTGCTAATGAATCTGACTCTGCAAATTTGCAGCTCGGTCTCTCGGCATTTCCTGATTGCTCCCAGGACGGAGCCCATGTCTCACACAGCCTCCTACGTTCCCCTGGCCCCTCTGCTGTCCAATGTCCCCTGCCCCTGCCCCACTGGCCTTACTCAAATACAGCCTTTTGTAGTTCTTCAATCCAAGCCTTTTCTCTTCTGTTTCACACACTTAACTCCGGTCATCCTTCATTCTTCTAAAATTGATATCAATTACTCCAGAAAGAGATCCTTGCCCACCCCAGGTGCCTTTAGGGCTATAGGTTGCCAGTACCCATATACTACATTAAATCCCTACATTTATATACTACATTGCATACCAACATTAACACACTACAGTTTAACTCTAATAGGTTATAAGGATTCTGAGCAAGGATCAGCTTCATCTGTTTCCATCTCCATATTCCTGGAACCTAGCACAAAATACAGGTGTTCATACTTCCTGTATGAATGAATGAATGAATGAATGAATGAATGCAATGAACTTACAATGTTTTCTCATCCTACCTAAGGTACTTCCTGCTTTTCTGAACTCTGCATTATTTCAGCTACCTGGATAGAACCAGCCCAATGGCATCTGGCTTTTCTAGGCTCTCCTAGCCAATGCATCCTGCTCTCCCCCGTCATAGTTGAGGGTGGGGTGCTGGGGTCGACACAGGAGATGGAGCAGTAGTGAACACCCAGGTGGAAACCAGAGGTAGAGGTAGAACGAAGAGAGGGTAACTATCCCGATCCCCAGGAACTGGACTCAGGAGATACTCTTGCCCAGAAGCATCCACATACTGTAGCTGGGTCTACTGGGGATGTTGCAGGCACAGGTCCGGTTCAGCTGGCTTCTCCCCTGGCAGAGCAGCTTGCCCGTGTCTGCATTCTTCACCACGCACTCTGAGTGTCTTGCAGGGAAGCTTCCCATGATGGTCACTGTGGTCTGTGCAGGGGGGAAGACACATATCATGTGGTTGGTTTGTATCACTGCTATCCCTCCTAGAGCCTTATGGGAAGTCACCTTTACACCTGTGTGGTAGTTGGAATGAAAATGGCCCCACAGGCTCATAGAGACTGGCACTATTAGGAGATGTGGCCTTGTTGGAATTGGGTGTGGCTTTGTTGGAGGAAGTGTGTCACTAGGGGGTGGGCTTTCAGGTCTCAGAAGCTCAAGCCAGGCTTAATATGGTGCACTCTGTTCCCGCTGCCTGTGGATCAAGATGTAGAACTCTCAGCTCCTTCTCCAGCACCATGTCTGCCTACACACGGCCATGCCTCCCTCCCATCATGAAGATAATGGACTAAACCTCTGAACTGTAAGCCAGCCCCAATTAGATGTTTTCCTTTATAAGGGTTGCCGTGGACATGGTGTCTCTTCACAGCAACAGGAACCTTAACTAAGACAACCTGCCACAGGAAGACGAGTTTCTCTAGGGAGCTGGTGGGAAGAAGAGATATTTCACTGGCTATTTGTTCTTCTGTGAATTGAATACTCTGAGTCTTTGACCACAATTCTGCTCTGTGTATTTTTCTTATCAATTTTTAAGAGCTCTCTGCATGGTGTAGATACTAATCCTTATCTGTCATATTTCTGACACATACTTTCTCATAATCTGCTGTCTGTCTTCATTTTTGTTTGTATAATCTCTTACCCTTATACATCTTTATGTAATCAAATATAGGGGTTCTTGTTTTGACTATAAAATGCTTTCTACCCTCTAGCTTACAGACAGGGATTAAATTGTTCCATCATCTTTATTGTTTTATTTTTTCAAACTTACGTCTTTAACCCATCTGGAATTTACCTGTGTATATATAGTATGAGATGAAAGTCTGATTTTATTTTTATCCAGCTATAACATAACCTTTTTTTTTTTTTTTTTTTTTTTTTTTGGTTTTTCAAGACAGGGTTTCTCTGTGTAGCTTTGCGCCCTTCCTGGGACTCACTTGGTAGCCCAGGATGGCCTCGAACTCACAGAGATCCGCCTGCCTCTGCCTCCCGAGTGCTGGGATTAAAGGCGTGCGCCACCACCGCCCGGCAACATAACCATTTTTTAAACAACAAAACCTCTCCTTTCCCCACTGAGCCAAGATTGCCACTTGAGAAAATTTTTTAGATTTATCTATTGTACGTGTGCGAATGTACTGCCTGCACATATGTGTATGTGCCTGTATCTGCCTGGCACCCATGGGAGCCAGAGGCAGCACCCTCTGGAACTGGAGTTACAAATGGTTATGGTCTGCCCAGTGTACGCAGACAACCAAACCAGCATCACTTCCAAGAGTAACAAGTGCTCTTAACTGCTGGGCCCTCTCCCCAGCCCCCAAGATACCCTGTTTGTGACACATGATAAGGTATTTAGAATCTATTTCCTAAATCATCCTCTTTCAACATCCACTGAGCTACTTCTGTTTCAGCGCCACTGAGTTTTTATGACTTTAAAAATCTGCTAAAGCAAGTGTCTCCTTATTTATCTTTATTTTCATAGGAATTCCTAGACATTATTCATCTTTTTGAGATTCACAATTATCTTATCCAAAAGATGTTAAGGTGACTGCCTATCTAACTGAAATAGCAAATGTGTACATTCATTTTAGCAAAGCATGTATCTCTACATTACTAAGCATTCCCATCCAAACACAGGATTTTATTTTCATTTGTATGACTGTAGGCCGCGGTTTATTTGAGAGGGTGTTCCTTGATCTTCCGGGGTTCAGATACCCTTGCCACCTCTTTATTATTTCCTATGAATGCTATCAGATAATAGCTCGATCGACTTTTGAAATTAGCTAGGGTTTACTGCGTGGTTAAATATAAGGATGAGCTTTAACTGAAGAGGGTTTTGTGAGAGTCTGCGCCTGTGCAGAGGTGTGGCGTGTATGTGGGAGGAACGAAAAGAAAGCCTTGAAATTCTGAAGTCCTAAAGCAAATTTCTCCAAATGAAATGTCTAAAGAAACGAGGCAGCTAGTTCTCCCATTGAGAAAGGAAATTAAAGGAACGAAATGCTTCCAGATGCACTGACGTCAGTCTTAAGAGGGAACCTGGTAGGAAGACGAGCTGAGTGGGAAGCTTCAGTGGAAGAAGAGGTGACCCTGTCACCTGGGGTGGAGAACAATGACCCGGGCCCCTTCCTGACCTCTGCTCAGACTTTAACATGGCCACCTAACTCTCTCTGCTCTCTCTTGGTCTGCCAAAAGCTTGCTGAGTCTATACCCTAATCTTTCCATTTTTCAAAAATGTGTGTTTCCAGTCCACAGAACCTTGCTGGGAAAAGGCAAGTTCTTCCAGCCCGAGTTCACCTGGCCTGCAGTCTACACATCTCTGGCAGACATTTCCTATCCATCTCTGAGACTGTGGCTCGAACCCGGGGCCTTGTCCATGCTAGGCAAGCACTTTACCACTGATGTACATCACCAACCCAGCTGGCCTTGATCTGTGATCCTCCCTCCTCGGCCTCCAGAAGACATAAGCAGAGGAATGAACTCCAAACGATGCTTGCTAACTCATCTTCCCAGGGAGGGGAACTCTCCTTTATCCCACGATTCTCTCTACGTCACACATGCTGGTGCATAACTGCATATTTCTTATGTATGTGCATATCTTACTCTAAATTCCTTCACCAGTTTAACAAGAGTTTCAAAAAGGGGTTTCTAAATCCCGTTTTCATCAGCTCCTTAATTATTCCACATTTCCTCCCAGTTCTCACATGTATAATTTTTACATAACTGAAACCATTCTGCTTATTTATTCTATAAATAAACAAGCTCCTAACATGGGCAAATGCTGTACAAGGCACCAAATAACTAGCAAGCCAAACAACTACAGTCCTTGTCCTTTGAGAGTTTATACGAATAGACAGACAGACAGACATCCCACCAGACTTGAGGGTCACGTGGCATCACAAGAGGACAGAAGCCTGGGCAATGGGCACAGTGAAACAGAAAGAATTAGATTCAAGGAGCAGTCTGGAGCTATGATGAACAGGACTGGAAGAAAGGACCTGAATATGAGGATTCGGGTGAGAAAGTAGATGGATGAAGGTACCAGAGGTGCTGGCTGAGATGGGACTTGCTGAGGGAATGGAAGATCAAGACTTCAATTTTGAGTATTTCTCAAGTTCAAGATACAAGTTCAAGTATGACATCGAGAAGATATATCAAGTTGGCCCTGAAGGTCAGAAGATCAATATGGGCTAGACACAGAAGAGATAAAAACACACACAAAGGAGATATAAACATACAGATGATATATAAAGCCATGGAAGTGGATAGGATTATCTGGACAAAGTAGAGTAAAAAGAATGAGTCTGAACTGGGCCTTACATATCTATTTAGAGTCAAGGAGATGTGATTTGACCACAGGGAGACTGGAGCATAAGGAGGGGAAGAAAAGTGGAGAGGATGTGTGGTGGTTTGAAGGAGAATGGCCCCCATAAGCTCATCGATTTGAATACTTGGTCCCCAGTTGGTAGAACTTTTGGGGAAGGATTAGAAGGTGGAGCCTGGTTGGAGGAGGTTGTGTCACTGGGGGTGGGCTTTGAGGATTCCAAAGACTCAGACCATTCTCAGAGTTCTCTCTCTCTCTACTTCCTATTGGCAGATCAAGATGTGCCCTCTAAGGTGTTCCTACCATCATGTCTTTACTCCATCATCATGGACTCTAAACTTCTGAAACTGTAAGCCAATTAAATGTTTTATTTATGAGTTGCCTTGGTCATGTTTTTGTTTGTGTCACAGTAATAGAACAGTAACTAAGACAGGGTGTGTTACCAAAAGGCAATGGAAGAGGAGTATCTTTGTATCGCTGTCATGAAACACCTTGACCAAAAAGCAAGTTGGGGAGGGAAGGGTTCATTTGGCTTCCACTTCCACATCACTGTTCATCACTGAAGGAAGTCAGGACAGGAACTGAAACAAGGTAGGATCTTGGAGGCAGGAGCTGATTTTGAGGCCGTGGTGGGGTGCTGCTTACTGGCTTGCTTCCCATGGCTTCCTCGGCCTGCTTTCTTATAGAACCCAGGACCACCATCCCCAGGGCTGGGCCCTCCCCCAGTGATCACTAAGTGAGAAAACACCTTACAGCTGGATCTCAGGGAGGCATTTCCTCCACTGAGGCTCCTTCCTCTCTGATGACTCTAGCTTATGTCAAGTTGGTACTCCAAACCAGCCTGTTACAAGGAAGTTTCAGGAACGCCTCCAGTCAGGGCTGGAGAGATGACTCCGTGGTTAAGGGGACTTGCTCCACAATCACAAGAAACAGAGTTCGGGCCCTAGCACACACCAAACCAAATGGACCCACAAAGATCCTTAGAGCTTGCTAGCTTCCAGCCTAACCCAAGAAAATGTGAGCCCCAGGTTCAGGGAAAGACCTGGTCTCAAGGAATAATACATGGAGAGTGACAGAAGAGGAAACCCCCAGCCTTATTTTGGCCTCTACGTAAGCACAGCCAAACACAAGCATTCATATACACATATAAGTAAGTAAACAAAACATAGATAAATAAAAATTTAAAAGAATTCTGCCAATCAGCCCAGCAGGATAAGGACTGTAGGATGGCTCCATGGAGGTCAGCAGTGACCTTACCAAGAACAGGGTCAAGGGAATAGTGAGGGAGAAGCCATTTGGGGTTAACTTGGATATATATATATATATATATTTATCTATAACAATATAGTATACAAAATGTACTATATTGTTTCGGGTGCAGAAGGAGGAGCTCATAGCCAGGAAGCCAAAGGTTTTTGTGTGTGTGTGACCCTGGGTTCCGGATGAGTGTGGTTTAAAAGCTGCAACTTCGGCTTCCACAGTGACGTGACCGAGAAATGTCCCATCACTCAGATACTTGAATATTTGGTCCCCAGTTGGTAGCACTGTTTGGGGGAGATTTAGGTGGCACAACATTGCTGGAGGAAGTCCGTGACTGGGGTGGTGGGGGTGGGGTCAGGTTTTCAGATAAAAGCTCCGCACCATTTCCAGTTTGCTCTTCATCAGGCTTACAGTTCAAGATGAGCTCTCCGCTTCCCACCTACCGTTGGTAGCCATGCCGCCCGTCCGCCATCATGGACTCACTCTTATCCCCCGGGAACCATAAGCCCAAATGAACTCTTCCTTCTCTGAGTTGCCTTGGCCATGGTGCTTTATCCCCAGAACAGAAACGCAGCCAAGAGAGCTTCATAAACCCAGTGTGAGAATCCTGACCAGATTCATGGCTCTTTCTTAAAAATGGCTGAACAAAGACGGAAGGATGCTCCAGTGGGTCAGAGAGGGTACCAGGGATGGTTGCAATGTCAATCAGACTGCAATAAATGCAGGGCCAAAGAACTCACTGCTCTAAAACACCCCATCATGTTGACATACAAGTACCTTATTTTACTTAGCTTCTCTCCTTATCGCCAAACAGGTTCCTAATGCTACAAATGCCACCGCCACAGAGGCTTATGCTTGGGGTTTTCTTCTTTCAAGTTGCTTCCTTGGATTCTATGCCTGGAATCAGCGATTTAAACAAACTGAATATATTTATTACTTTGGAAACGTACTGCCAAATTGCCTTCCAAAGAGGTTGGGCTAATTGGCATCAGCAACACTGGGTGTTAGCATAACTTATTATCGCTTTAATGTGTATTTATTTCATAACTAGCGAGGTTGAACATATTTCCATATTTATAGCTACTTTCCTGAATCTGTTCCGAGAACGTATGCTTTTGACCACTTGCTTTTGGGTATCTTAACGTTTTTTCTTTTTCTTTTTTCCTAGCGTTATTGTTTTGAGAGATTTGGGCTATGGTGACTACTTTGCAGAGGTTTATGCTTTAGTTAAATCTTTTCCCCCTCCTGTATAGTGTTTTATTTTGTTTTGGTTTTTGCCAGTGTTGGGATAAAGCCAGGGACTTACACATTCTAGGCAATCTCTCTACTGCTGAGTCAATACCTCCAGCCTAAGGTTGTTTTTAGAGTAAACTGATTATATGAATATTTTTCTTTTGTCATTATATACTTCAGAGCTAAGGAAATTATCATACCTTCCAAATTATGTTATGTTTGACTCCCTTTTCTGAGGTATTTTTATGTAAATTACTTAATTATACTAGGTTTTCTTTATATTTTTAAAAGATTTTATTCTAATTTACATGGATTATTGTACATGAGTATATCTGTGTGTTGTGTGTATGTATGTGTTGTGTGTGTGTAATTTACATGGATATATGTGTGACAGTGAGTATATGCTGTGTGTGTGTGTGTGTATGTATGTGTGTGTGTGTGTGTGTAATTTACATGGATATATGTGTGACAGTGAGTATATGCCGTGTGTGTGTGTGTGTGTGTGTGTGTGTGTGTGTGTGTTTGTACATGTGTGCGTGCACGTGTGCCCATGGAAGCCAGAAGAGGGTGTCAGATCCCCTTGAGTAGAGTTGTTGCAGGTGGTTGTGAGCCCCTCAATGTAGGTGTTGTTGAGTTCTGGACCTCTGGAAGAGCACCAAGTGCTCTTAACTGCTGAGCCGTCTCTCCAACCCTGAAGTCTACTTATACATTTACCATGAATTATGAAATAAATATCTCCATCGTTTTAAGTTACTTTTTTTTTTAAATAAAATTCTTCTAGTTCTCCTTATTTTATAACATCTGATCTTTAAAATTCTTACATTCATCTCTGAGTTCTATTCTATGGGTCTGTATCACTATTTTAAACTCAGAACAGACTGAGAATTGCTGTTGACATCCATCCAACACTGTAGACATTCAGCACAAACATACAGTGTATTTGGGTGATAATGTATGTGTTTACAATCAATTGGCAGCAGTCATGCCTAAGTAAACTTTAATATATATACATATTATATATTATAATATATGTATATGTATATATATATATACATACATATTAGATATTCTAAATCAGCTCTTATTATCCCAGATAAATACAGTATTGTTTTCAGAAAAGCCCTATTCATTTCAAAATGTAGAAAAATAAGTTGTAGAAGTAACTTTTCCTAAGAAAGGTGGGATGTTAATCTCCCTGAACTGGAGTTACAGACAGTTGTGAGCTGCCATGTGAGTGCTGGGAATTGAACTCAGGACCTCTGGAAGAGCAGCCAGTGCTCTTAACCTCTGAGCCATCTCTCCAGCCTGAAATGTGGGATGTTTATGGATACACACAGATGTTTTTCCTACCTTCCAAACAGGTATCTTCTACATGTTTATTTACACTTACATTTTTAGTTCATAAGGTTTTACTATGACAAATTATACATAGGTTCAATAGGCCACTGTTATGCTTCCTAATTACTATTAGGAAAAAAAAAAAAAACAAAAAAACCAGCCGAGACAGAGTGTTGCAAAGCCCCACCCACTCACCACCAAAAATCCTATTTTTTGTAGTTGTCTCCAACAAGTGTCTCTTAGTAAAAGTGATGCTTAAATACAGGGAATACACATTGCTTCTGAACTTTGTCCCTATTGCTTTTATAAGTGGAACTTTTTTTCTTAAAGAATGGAGGTTGAAAGTTTGTTTACCCGACACACAGTATGGTGGTTGATATTTGAGTATTAACTAAACATGTGTACTTAGATTTAATCGTTGACATAATTTTTTGATATTTTTGAGTTTGGGAGATGCTGTGGATCAGACCAGGACCTTGCTCACACTCTGGAATCCTAGAAGTCTTTCTAAATGAATATATTTAGAATATATGCAACATCTTAGGGTTAGCAAATGGTGACATTTTTCTGCATTTCGTCTCAGATCATTTCTATTGCTTGCTTCTTTTATGACCGGACAGCGTTAGTGCTGGTCGAGTTTCTTCTTCCTCTTCTGAACTGTGCAAGAGTCTCTCTACCACCTCCCCTTTTAGGAACCAAGTTGTTTTGTGGAAAATGCTTTTTATTCCCCCATCTGTCCTAATTTTATTGGTAAATCATTTTCACCTAACACTGTTTACTCCATTGTTCTTATTGCAATGTGTGAGGCAATAAGGGGACCATGTCTGCACGATAACACAGGTTTGGGTTTTTACTGCCTTCTCCATTTCACTAGTCATTCAATGGGGAAAGCCATGCTCACAACCACTGTATGAATCCCTTCATACTGATCTCCATGCTTGGGATGGCTAATCTCGGTTATCAACTTGATTGAACCTGGAATCAACTAAAACCCAAGTAGTTGGGCACACCTGTGAGGACTTCCTTGATGGAATTTGAGGTCAGAGGACCCACTTTAAATCTGAGCCACACCTTTTAGTGGCAGCCAATATAAAGGGACAGAGAAGAAGGAGGCTCCTGCTTTTTGCCTGTTTGTTCTCACTCTTGCTGGTAAGTTCATCTATCCTATTGCTGAGGCATTCCTTCACTGTTATTAGAGCCTACTTCTTCGGGATTCCAAGGTAGACTGAAGAACAGCAGGTCTCTAGAATTTCCCTGGGATTCCAGCACCAGATTGGGAATGCAAAGACATGTGTTGAACAACTACCAGATCCTTGGCCTTTTTTTTGTTGGGAGACATTCAGTTTTGGACTACTCAGTCCACAGCCTGTAAGCCATTCTAGTAAATCACATTTTAATACACATATATGTATATACATATATATTCATTATACACACACAATCCCCCCTCCTTCCTGCTCTCCCTCCATCTAAATTATGTTTCTGTAGAGAACCCTAACACAGTGCTCACGTAATCACCTGGAGACACATGTGCACAAACAGGAAATTTCTGTTCAATAGCAGGACCACATTCTGCCTCTTGCTCTTTTTGCTAAACAAAAACCTGAGAGAAATCCCTCCTAGACGAGCAGCGGCCGCTCTAATTAACTCTTTTAATTATGTATTCCTCAGTGAAGATGAAGATATCCTATGCTAGGACTGTTTTGTGTGAAAAAATAATGCTTCTTATGAACAAAGGTTCCATAATTTATGAGTCTTTTTTCTGTACCTGCAAAGGTACTAGACTGTTACCAGGCATATGACGGGGCAGCTAGCAAATGGTCTTTGACCTTAACTAATAGATTGATTTGGGGACAACCCCAGACTGCCATCTCTTTAGGTAAGGGTCAGGTACTGTTGAAACAATGACCCCAGCTTTCAGGGAAGTCACAGATGGCTGGCCATAGAGTGAGAAATATTTTGAAATAACATGATCAAGAGGAGTCAGGTAGGGGAATATGACTAGGTAGTAAAGCCGAGAGGGAGTGAAATGGAGAGAGAGAGGGAGAGGGAGAGAGGGAGAGAGGGAGAGAAGAGAGAGAGGGAAGGAGGGATTTGTTCTTACCAATACTCCTTAAAGAATCATTCCAGAACCGGGGGGATAGCTCAGTGGTAGAGCGCTTGCCTATGGGATGCCTGAGGTCTGGGTTCACTCACTGATACTGTCTGGTTGGGAGGAGGATGAGTCCAGAGATAGTTTTAAAGACTAGCTTAAGGGAGATTACCAAATTCTTGGGTGGATAAGATGGCTCAGGAGGTAAAGGCACTTGAGGTCAAGTCTGCTGACCTGAGTTGGCTCCACAGGAGCCCCATGGTGCAAGGAAATCAACCCCACTAGCGGTTCTGACCACACCCACGCACAAGCATGCTCGGAATAATAAAATGTAAATTTTTAAGAAAGTAACTAAATTCTTATCTCTAATTCGTGGACAGTGATGTAATGACTGTGTGGGGAGACTCTGCTCGGCCCCGTGGTAAGCCACAGTGGGGACTCGGGGTGGGGAGCAAAGAACTAGTGGTTGTTTGTGCGCAAGCCTTTTGGCTTTGTTTTGTTGGAGACAGGGTCTCGCTATGGCCTGAAACCTGCTGTGGAAACCACGCTGGTCTCAAACTCACAGAGATCCTCCTGCCTCTGCCTCTTGAGTGTTGAGATTTAACAGGTGTGATCTATTACTCCTACTGGGTCTAAGCATGTTTTGAAATGTTCCAGATGACATGCAAATGGTGATTTGGTTATATCACTCCTCGATCAGTAAGCTAATTTTATAAGCAGCACTTACAAGCTCCTTTTTTTCCTACGACACAAAGGTAAAGTGTCACCCTTCAGGGTTCTTTTAATGACAAAGGAAAAATGCTTTGTATAATCCTAACCACTTAGAGTCCTGAGGATATTAAAACTTCTTAATACTTTCTGCCTACTACTTAGCATCAAAGTCAGCTGGCTTATCAGACCAACTAGAGAAGAATTTGACTATCCCTGGGTATGGATGGCTGAACTTCATTTACCCTGAATCTGACCCCCTGGCACGGAGCTGGCAGGCATGTGTCTGGAGTTTTGGAGACCAGCCTCATTCCAGAAGCCCAGCAGAAAGTGACAATAGCAAGTAACTTTCGGTGCATGAGTTCTGACCGGTCATGGCGTGAAAGCTTGATTCTTTTATTATTTATCACTCATTAAATGCTCTGGCTTTCCTTTATTAAATGTTAAATCATCTTAAGTGGCATGGTTCTTGCTATCTGAAATGGCAAAGTGAGAAGAGAAAGTGGCCCATTTCCTTGTTAATGTGGCATTCAAATAAAACACAGTGAGTGTACCAGACGGGTCAACTGGCAGCCGACGGGGCTCTGTACAATTACTCATCACACAAGAGCCCCGACGAGGGAGAAAATGTCTCCTCACAGTACTGTGCAAGGAATTCTAGTCCCCTCAGGGCAGGGCAGGCATGTATCAGGGAGAGAGAGCTCTGTTCCGATAGGTGCTTGTGTTCCTTCTCTCATGCCAAGTCAAGAGCTTTCCAAGGGACCCGTCCGCTTTGGTACATCCTACCGTTTCAATCCATGTGTGCAGACAGGTGTTCAAGGACCCAACACAGTGGTGTACAAACCGGTTGATCAAAACACAATCCCACAGCGAGCCACACTTCAGGGATCTTCTTAACCACCACAAGTCTGAACTTATTTGTCTCTATTTTTAAAATCAAGGTGTATTTCCACTACATCAAAAAAAAAAAATTGTGTCTTCTCTTTGATTTCAACTACTGAAGGTAACCTTTACCTAGCAAGATGACAAAGTCCAGGAGGGCGGTCTGTGCCTTGACCAGGTTATTACTATATCCTCAGCATCTTGCAGATGGATGGCACCTGGTAGGCCCTCACCATTCACCAACAGAATGAATGGACTCCTGCCACTAAACCCATCTCATTGTTAAAAGATTTTCTCTATACCCATAAGGAAGCTGTGCCGTAGAAGAGAACATCATGAAAGAGAAATAAAAACAGTTTCTCTTACCCTCTCTCTGAGGTTTCGGATTATCTGAATCTTAGGGCATTTTTTAGGTCCAGATGAAATATCCAGCCAGTTTTCAAAGCTCCCTGCATGTGTGCAGTCTCCCCGAAAAGTGCACCTAAAAAATCAACAAAACAGAAATCACCAAGTGATAAACTGGCAGCCATCCACATCCACATTAATCACAACTTCCTACAATCAGCTTCAGCACAAAACATGTTGGGTTGTTGATTTTGGATGAGAATAGGAATATGATATTAAAATCAGGACAAGCAGTGAAGGAGCAGCAGAGATGTGTGTGTGTGTCTGTATTTCATCAGGTCTAGGAGCAGAGGACAAATGTTGACAACATGTTGAACTTAGACTCCTGAGCCATCTCTCAAGAAGACATCGCCAAATACAGCCATCCAAATCACATCCTCTCATGGATTCAAAAACAGAGTTCCTATGGGGAAATTCCTCCTAAGAACAGTCCAGAAAAGGTTTATATTTTGTATACATTTTAGGTTTGCAATACATTGCCAGAATACCAACCTAGGGAGTGATTCATTTTGTGTTAAAAAAAAAAATAATAAAGCTACTGTTTTGTGCTTTGCAACATGATGATTAAATGAAAATATTTCAAGGGCAGAGTCTGCCCAAGAATATAATAAGACATTCCTTAACCATCTGCTTCAGAACATTTATTTAGACAGATACCAAATTATATCAAAAGATACGAGTAAAACATTTTGCAAGGCCATTTTCCCAGGTCAGCCAGCTCAGAGGATGCCCCAAATAAATCTTAGGTTGTGGCCAGGGCCATGTACTCTGATAAACAGATGCTCTCAAACTGTGATCACTGGCTTCCGTGATGTGTCGGTCACTCGAGGTCACATCAACTTACCAGATGGGCCAAGGAGAATGAATACCAAGTACCACATTATCTTCAAATGGCTCCGCCCCATGCAGACTTCGCATGAGTAACATGGAGTAGTAGCTTGAAATACTACATCCCCCTTTAGGCAGAGACTAAGATGAAGGTGAGGGTGAGTGAACACCCTTGAGTTTTAAAAAGAAGACTAAAAACCCATGATTCACAGGATGCCCACACATCTAAGTGGTGACAGTAGTCACTGGGGACAGGGGAGCAGTGCCGTTATGAATGGACCCAAACAATACATCTGACTTCAAAAGATATTATTTCTTCTTCCTCTTTTTAATTCTTAACAACTTGGGACCTCGTGGCTTCTCTTTGATTCTCCGCTCATTTGAATATGACAAATATAGAATAGGAAGTTGGTGAGTTTCTCTAACCACCAGCCCCAACTACTCTTGCTACCCACCGAGAACCTGGGCTCCCCACGAGCACAGATGTAGCCCGACTCCCCTATATCTGTATCTCTCCTCCAACTTCAGAACCAAAGGGGTTTTCATAAGCGATTCTCCAAGGCCGTAAATCTATCTGACCCATGATGGCTCACTCGCCCGTCACGGACGTTAAGTTCAAATTAAACCTCTCTCAATGTCAGGAGTTTGCCAGCACTGTGGCTCTGAGGCACAGAGGATGACGAGGCCGGTTCCTTATTTGTATCTGAAAAAGAACATGACTGACAAAAAACTCCCTGCCTCTTCTGGGCCCTCGGGTTTGTATCAGGGCACTTCCTCTGCCTAGACGAAAGAAGGGGAGAAAAAATTAAGCCAAATTCTACAGAAACTCGAGTGCAAATATTTTTGCAGGCTCTTAATGCTGCCTGGAAGTCAAGGCCCGAGGCTGCCAAAAAAACAAGTGTAAAATATTTCATACAAATAGTGCTACAATTTGCCAATTTGTAGGCAGAAAAAAACAGCCATGCCGCGGAGTTATCACTCCTTCTCTGAACTATAGCATTTCTTGTCGGAACCACACATTTTGGTATTTAATCATATGCTGCCTTGAATTTACAACTTAACTGTTTCATAGGCCCATGCCATTTCTCCCCAAGAAAGCACTAAGCCCCTTGAAGGATAGGCGAGTATCTTGATGTTTCTTTAGCAAATCCCTCAGCGTCTGCCAGCGTGAGATGCAAATGCTAGGGTTTCGATAAATATTTTTGAATGAATGGATGAAATATGAAATCTCTATAGGTCTCTTCTGCAGGTGATTTTTCTTTCTGGAGCTGTAATTTATGTTCAATTCCTCTTTCCGGCAAAGACACCATTTTTCACATAAACCAAAAGTTTGGAGCCGGAGATCAAATTAGGAGTTAAGGTTAGTCTATTTTTTGAAAAAGAAAATGAGACTATATATATATATATATATATATATATATATATATATATATATATATATATATAATGGGCTGTTCATTTTCTATTCCAAAAGAAACAAAACCTAGCCATGTTGCACATCTAAACATAAATTCTTTGTTTATGTAAGAAAGCCATCTCTGAAATTTTTTTAACTCTTATTCCTTGCCCTTCACCGGTTTAAAAAAAAATAAATTGAAAAAATAAAAAGTAAACCACAACACCAAGAATGTATAACCAGATGGCCAACCAACAACAGTCTCTTATTACTTCTCAAATATTGCAGATTGTAAAAATCTTCCCGATAGCACATTACCCACACATTCACATTTCTCAAGGAGGGAGAGCAGAGCTTAGAGCTCCCACATTTTAGTAAATAAAACCAGGGGCTTTGAGACGATTCATTTTGAAAATTAGTCTTATTCTTGTGGATCAATCAAGAAAATGGCCAGATGAAGAAATCCTCAAGCTATTGCCTGACTGACACGAAAATATCATTGTCAAGCATGACATATGATGAGGTTCAATTCCTAGTGAGCTGCTCTCACCCCTCTTGATGGGCAGACTCTCCCCCAACCCCCACAGGGTCTCATGTAGATCAGGGTGGCCTCAAAATCACAATGTAGGGGGCCAAAGATGACTCCAAATGTCAGATCTTCCTTCCTCCATCTCCCAAGCGCTAGAATTACAAGCAAGCAGTCTACTAGCTACATTCCTTACATCTTTTAACTGGCTCCACTTCCATTTTGCCAGGCCATGGATAGGAGGGAAACTGGAGTTACCTCAGCAGGAGTGTGTCCTGCAGAAAGTGTCAGGGTGTGTATGTCCTCTTTGCTTATGCTTACATTTGCTACTCCCTCTACTAAGGATCTGCCTTAGTCCACTGTCACAGAATACCCAGATCTGTCTACTTATAAAGAAGAGAGATGTATTTCTTAAGAAGCTTGGGATAGCCAAGACTGGGAGTCTTGACTCTGGCAAGGTGCTTCTGGCTGTGTCGTCCCATGGAAGAAGGTAGAAGGGTAAGAAGAGACACTGAGTTCACTGTCTCCAGCCTTTCCTGTCAGAGTGGCTGGCTGTCAGCATCTATGAGTGTGGAGCCTTTTTGGCCTAACTGCTTCCCACTGATCTCCAACCTCGCCCCTCAACACTGCTGCACCAGGGTATAAGTTTCCAACATGCTTTTGAGGAGGACAGACTCAAGCCACAGCATGCCACATCTGGCCCTAAAACTTCACATGAAAACTACATTCATTCTGTCTCAATAGACTCCCCCCGCCCAACTCCAAGACTTAACTGGCCCAATACCAACTCAAAATCTAGACTCTCACCTAAAGCAATTATGGATGAAAACCTAGGCATGATACATCATGAGACAAATTTCTCTCCAGCTGTGAGATGTTAACAATTAAATATGGTGTGTGAGTCCAAAATACAATGATGAGACAGATAGGCAGACATTCCCATTCCAGAAGAAGAATTAAGCACAAAGAAACACGTAATTGGTTCCATATAACCCAAAAACGTAGAGAGTGTTAAATCTTTAGACTCTGGAATAATCATTAAGTACGTGTCCCACATCCTGGCACAGGGTCTCCAAGCTCTTAGGCTGCTCTGCCTCTAAGGTTAGGATTGGCTTAGTCCACTTAGCAGCTCTCATAAGTTAGGTCTTACACCTGTAGCTGAAGGGGTTTAGTGGTGGTATAATTCTGAGGTCTCAGAAACTGCCCTATTCCCATCCCTTGACTTTCTAGGCACTGCTGTAGTAGAGACCCTCTAGGCACTCTGTCCTTGTCCCTGTAGCAAGTTTCGGCACGGGCTCCTAGGCTGCCTGTGATTTTAAGATGGAGGCCATCATAAGCCTCCTAGCTCATGAGCTCTGCAGAACTATAAAACTAGTACCAAGTAGATGCTATGATGGTCTACGACATGTACCCTCCCTCCAGAATGCCAGTCCACGTATGTATTTAGGCCTGCCTGAGCCACAGCTGGGATGGCCAAAGCTCACTGTACCAGAATACAAGGAGCAGAATCCCAAAGTTGCCCTGCAAGTGAATGCTGGGGACCTTAGTGCATCTCTCTGGAAGCTGCATCCTGAAGAACCCAACCTACTTTGAAGAAATGTCTCTGAGGTCATTCACCTGCTATCTTGATAACTGGAACCTGGCTGCCTTTCATCTGTGGTTATTTCTAGTAAACAATCCTTGGTCACATCTCTAACTTCATCTTTTAAAAATGCCTCTTTATTCTTTATCTGGCCAACTGAGAATTTCCCAAAACTTTCTCCTCCTTCCTGTTTTATGACAAACTCTGTATTTAAGCTATTTTTGTTCTTTCACATCTTACTATATTCAATAAAAAGTAATCCCACATCTCGCTCAATATTTAGCTTAGAAATTCTTCCACCAGAGACCTTAGATCCATCTTCCACAAAGTCTTAGGACATGGACACAGTTCCACCAACCTCTTTGCTGCTGTTTAACAAGGACAGTGTGGTGTTTTGAATGAGAAATGTCCCACCTAGGCTCATGTGTCTGAATACTTGGTCCCCGGTTTATGGCAATGTTTGGAGAGGTTATTTAGGAGGTAGAGCCTTGTTGTAGGAAATATATCACGAGGGGAATGATTTGAGGGTTTATAGACTTGCCCCACTTCTTGTTCATGCCAGCCTTCCTGTGTGCCGATGAAACATGGTCAGCCAGTTTCTCACACCTGCCACCATGTCAAGCTTCCCAACCATGATGGACTCTCGCCCCCTGGAACCATACGCTAAAATAAATCCTTTCTGTCTCCAGTTGCTTTGGGTCATGGTGTTTTAGCACAGCAGCAGAAAAGGAACCTGACATGGACATCCTCTATTTCCATTTCAGGATCCTTGTTCCTCACTCCCACCTGAGACCTCGTCAGAAGGCCTTCGCCATCCGTATTCCTACAAATACTTTGATCGTGAACATGGATGTAATCTCTAAGAAGTAACAGGCTTTCTCCACACTGCTGATCTTTACCCTCTCATCAGAATCATCCTTACTGAGCTGGAGAAATGACTGAGCAAGGAAAGAGAGTTGCTGGTCTTGCAGAGGACCTGGGTTCAGTTCAAGCACCCACATTGGGGGGGGGGTCACATCTGTCCATAACTCCAGTTTCTGGGCATCCAACTCCTTCTTTTGACCTCTGTGGGCACCAGACATGCCCACAGTGCACATACACACACAGACATGTAGGCTCTAACATAGTCTTAAAATAAAAATAAATATTCTTTTAAAAAAGGAATTACCCTTCAACCTGCATTGAGGCCTCTCCAAGGCTGCTGCCCCAGATTCTTCCAGATTCTCCCCAGGACTAGTTAGTTCCCAGCCAGTCCCACACTGTCAGGTATTGATTATACCATCAGCCCTGCTTCTCAGGACCAATTATGGGTCTAAGTCCATTCTGTGTACTTAGAACAGGATAGTGCAGACTGGGTAATTTGTGAAGAGCAAATTATTTTCTTTCTTACAGTTCTAGAAGTCCAAAGTTGAAGGGTCCAGACCTGGCAAAGATGTTTTTGATGCATCACCCTATGATGGAGGGTAAGAAAAAGGCAAGAGCAAGAGACAGAACTCACTGCCTCATGCCTGTTCATAACTGGATTAATCTATTCCTGACTACAGCCTGACTACAGCGCCTTCATGACATAAATATCTCCCTCCAAGCCCCACCCCCAACAGGTTCCACCCCAACAGGCCACACCCCAACAGGCCACACCCCCAACTCCGTTTACAACACACACACTTTGGAGAAGACATGTTTAAACCACCCTAGGATCAATCTGAAAGCTGTAAGATCCCAATCGCTATCTGTGATGGTCGGCTTTAGTGGCGACTTGTCACAAATTAGAGTCATCCAAGCAAGCAGCCTCACCAGAGGATTTGTCCTGATTGCCTTGATTGATCGGGGAAGGGCCACCCCAAATGTGGGCGGCATCTCCTGGTAGCGGTACAGATTAAAAAGGATATTTTACTCTCTCTTGACCTTCCCGCTTGTCTCTTATTAAATCACCTGCTGCTGCTGCCGCCGCCGCCGCCGCCGCCGATAAAGATTCCCTCATTGACATCAGAACCAGCATTTCCAGGCTGCTATCGTTGACTGGGGACCAGTAGCCCTCTACGCACCTTCCAAGTTTTTGGCACCAGAAAGAGACTGCTGAGGCAGAGCCTCGTAGAATAAGTAACTACTGGGTTCTCAGCCCCCTCACTGTGAGAAAGCCATTGTGGGATTATGCTAACAACTGAGACACCCAGCCTCAAGGACCAAGCAACTACCAGGTTCTCAGATAGGAAACAGCAGTTGTTACTATTTCAGTGAAATTGATTTAATATGCACATACATACATACATCTATGTGTCTATATACATACAAACATATTTTATACATACGTATTTTATACACACACACACACACACACACACACACACACATGCACTGTTTCTCTAGAAAACCCTGACTAAAACACTGTTTTACTTTATTTCGTTCCTATTCCTAATTAGATCTCATGTCTACATGATAAAGTCAGTAAGTAGATACAAAACTATTTGAAAATTAGAAAATAAAGCTGTCCAAATGAGAAGAAAAGATTTCCCAAAGAAAAGGAAGTTAATTTAAATTAAAAAAAAAAAAAAAAAAAAAAAGCTTTCCTTAGGTGAAAAACTCGGTGGTGACAATTAGTGCATGCAACTATTTAAGAAACCTGTTCTCAGTTTACTATAAATGTGTTATAGAGCTCAATTTGTTCAAAATAATAATAGACTTTAATACCGCCACTTGAATATGTAAGAAAATGGACCACCTCCCCCATCTGTAACCCAGAAAACATGTTCCAAACCCACACAGTCCCTAAGAGGCAAACAGGGAGCTTCCGGACACGTCTACTGAGCTTGCTGTTTGAAGTGCAGAAAGCACTCTGATAGAGTGAGTTTGCTTCCTAAGTAAAGAGAAATCTGTGTAATCTATAAGATCCCTGAAAAACTACCCCACCCAAGCATGGAGACATCAGTACTTGTGCTGGGCACTGTTTTGAGGTTGACAGTCAGTTCTCACACACCTCCTATGCCAGTGGTTCTCAACCTTCCTAATGTTGCAACCCTTTAATACAGTGCCTCGTGTTGTGGGGACCCCCAACCATAAAGTTATCTTCATTGCTACTTCATACCTGTCATTTTGCTACTGTTAATGAATCATAAGGTAAGTATCTGTGTTTTCCGATGGTCTTAGGTGACCCCTGTGAAAGGGTCATCTGACCTCCAAAGGGGTTGCAACCAACATGCTGAGAACCACTGTACTACAGGGACGAAAGTAGGTTCATGGGCACAAGGATCACTCATTGTCACAAGGCCGTCAAGTGGCAGAAGTCTGAGCTTAGAACTACACACTTGGTCACCTAGCTGTACAGCTTCCTAGGACTTTGGCTACCATTTTCTAAAAGTGCACAGGATAAGGCCTCTCAGAGGACCTCCCAGTTTCCGGGGGGCTCGGCAGAACTTAGAAAGTGTGGCTAGGCTGAGGGCAGGACAGGGGAGTGGGTTCCAAGTACCAGAGAACACAGAGGGTGAGACAGTCTTCAGGATGAAAAGCATAATGAGGTTTTGGGAGAGAAACACTTCACTGGGGGATTTAAGAGGCCTTGGATTTTTAGCATCAGGACATCCAGTTCTGCTAAAGGTTAAAATCCCTGGTGGACTTAGCCTAACACACTTATTGTGCTCCAAAAAGTGCTTGAAAACCATCTGTTTATAATATAAAATATATTTCCTCCATAGAAATAATATTATAAGCAGTGATTAGGTTTCCAGGTTAGGCCACAAAACCTATTTACCCATAATGTAGCCTTGATATTATATATCTGTAATAAAAGAATAGCAGAGAACAGGGAGGCTACAGCCATTTGAATTATACAGCAGTTTTTCTTCTCCTTTACTTATTTGTGTTTCTGCTCAGTTGGTAGTCTGGGAATGGTGCCCAACTGGATTGACTTTTAAATTTATTATTATTGTATTGTATTTGTATAGCATTTCTATTTTTCAAAATGGGCACGGTTTAAATTATTAATTATTTTCATGCCAATACAACGGACAGGAAGACCGACTTCTGAAAACCTGAAACCTGAAGTTTCCAGGTAGGTGAAGTGCCCATATGCTGGGCTGGGGTGGGGAAGGGCAAACCTTGAGCATCTGATTCTATTAGGCTACAATCTCTCAGTAAAAATTTACCACTTACTCAACCTTGAAATAGAAACTCTGAGCTCAGAAATGTAACTCCTACTTCCTGCCACTAGAATTTCATCAGCATCCTCTAATCTAATTGTTCACCAAGAGCAGACAGTCCCCGAAGGAATCTGATAACTAAATATCAGGTAATTGGCTTGAATGTGGGGTGAGTGTGACCTGTGCCAAAGATCCTATACTGATAAAATATCAGGAACCTTTTAACAAGCCAACGATCCAGCTTATTCTCTTCTCTCACATAGGCAACTGCATCTTCAAGGGGGAATGCTTTTCTCCAAGAGCATCCCAAGGTCCCTTGCTAAGTGATTTGCAACAGAGGTCTACATCTTTAGGAGGGGTAGAGAGCACAAAAGAGGGAGCAGGTGGTCTCCAGAGTTGGGTGACATTCATTACAGCTGCCAGTCTGCAAGAAGAAGGAGTCAGACTCGGTTAAATGAAAGAGACTAGGAAGTCACTGTGACAAACTAAACTCTGAATTAAAGGCTCCCAGAGTCAGGAAGGGGGGATGCCAAAATACAAGACCAAAATAACTTGCTAAGAAAGCTGAAAAATTGGATCTTCATCACTGGATATGCAAGTCAGTCTACAAGAGAAAACTATACTAATAACACAGGAATCTGGTATTTTTTTAAAAGGCAAAAATGTCTAGCATGCCAGGCAATGTCTTTCATTCATTTATTCTTCACACTCACACACACACACACAAACAAAAACAAAAACATACAAAGTTGCTATCATAATTGTCCTTAATAACAGACTAGGGGAAGTGAGGTTTTACAAGACTCCCCATTACTTTCCTAAGGCACAGTTAGTATATGGAGAAACTGAGATACTGGATCAAGCAGGATGGCATTACAAGACCATGCTCTCATCTACTACTCTGTGTTGACACTCACAATAGCTAGCACAATAGTTCACTAAGGAGCCTTCTGCTTAGACCATTTTGTGCCCCTGGGACAGAATGTCATCAATGGGAAACATTTTCTATAGCTCCAAAGGCTAGGAAACCCAAGGTCAATGGATTGTATCCACAAGAGCCATCTTGCTACATCATCGTATGGCACAAGATAGCAATGCAAGAGAAGGTACAAGCGCACAAAATAGTAAGGACCCACAATTGCAGCCAGAACCTCTTTCATACATTAGCCCAGTCATGAGTGTAGAGCTCTCATGAACTAAGTATCTCCCGTGGAGGTCCCACCACCCAACACTGTTGTGCCAGGGATTGTTTCCAACACAGGCTTTCATGGGGCGGGGGAGGGGACACATTCAAACCACAGAGTCTTCCTACTGCTATAGATCTTGAACTATTTCTAAGACCAGTGGGAAAAAACTCATTAACCTTCATGAAACAGGCATCATTGTTACCACCTCCACATCAAACACAAGGAAACTGAGGTACAGGGAGGTTAGTTAGCATAGTGTCTAGCAACAGCAACCATACTCTTTCTATTATCAATTGTTCAATATTTTTATAGTCTTCCACAGTAGGAACATCATAAGTACCAAAGAGATATTATGTTGGTTTTCCCAGGGCATGTCCATACAGGAAAATACAGGTTATACTGAAATTTCAAAGTGAGAAGTTAGTGTTCAGGCCAAGAAGTTTGGAGAATATGTTACATAAAATTAAACAAGTTTCCTGCTGTAAGCCTCTGAGAGCTTCCAATATTCTATTGTGCTTTGTAATTTGCCAAGACAGGGATGAATGATGCACCTAATCTGAACTCTTACTGAGTGTTATCTTGAGTGACTAGAAATTCCAGTTACACACGGCAGGAAGCAATGTCCAACTGTTTTGACTGGGAAATTGTGGTGGTTTGAATGAGAATGGCTTCTATCAGCTCGTATATTTAAATGTTTGTTAGTGGAACTATTTGGGAAGTCTTAGGTGGTGTTGTGACCTTGTTGGAAGAGGTGTGTCATTGGGGGTAGGCTTCAAGGTTTCAAAAGCATACACTAAGTCCAATCTCTGTCTGTTTCTGACTGCTGCCTGTGGATCAGAATGTGAAGTTCTCAGCTACTGCTCCAGCACCATGCCTCTCTGCTTCCTGCCATAATGATTATGAACTAACCCTCTAAAACTGTAAGTAAGTCCCCAATTAAGTGTTTTTTTTTTAAGAGTTGCCTTGGCCATGGTATCCCTTTACAGAAATAGAACAGTGACTAAGACAGCAATAATTCACATGGAAGAGTCAGAAAACTTTGTACCTCAATTAGCTGAACAAATGCAAAATGCTAGTGACTAGATAGGAATCTGAGTAATAAGGTTGACCAGATGTCCATTTGCATAGTTTCTCTATACTAGCTCAGTATCCAGTGTGCTTTCCCCCATACAAAGGCAAGTACAGCACCAGGCTTCTTAGGAGACTCTTGCAGCTCTTCCATACCCCAGGAGGAAAGTGTTTTGGGTGTCTCCTTGGGTCTTGAACAGCAGCTATTAAGAGTATTTGTTGACGATCTACTTCCCACACTAATTTTTTTCTGTTTCTCAGGGGCACAGCCTCGTTCATCTTTGTTTTCCCCAGAATCTAGTCAAGGATCTGGCCCACTGCTAGTGTGCAACAAAGGTTAGCTAAGTTGGAGTGAGACTTAAAATTTAAAGGGACTAAATTCTTGCCCGTGTCTCCATGATACCAGCCTAAGTCGTTGCATTGATTTTTGTTCATTAGGTTGGCCTGTTAACTGGCACAGTGGAAAATCAGTCTTTGTCCTGGAACTTGGAGCTGTTTAGCACACATAAAACACATTTGCAGACTGAAACACTCACACAAAAGGGATTTGTGGTCTTCGCTCCATGTGGGTCTCCAGTGAGCCATGCGTGAACTAAAACTTTTCCCTTTTTATTTCCAGTACAAACCTCGTACAGAAGAATGTTCGGAAGGAGTGTGGAAATGAAAGTGAGAAGATGATGCCTCTTGGCTCAGGAAGGTCTGGGTTATACCTCTATCTTATACATCCCCTGTGTCACTGGGGGCACTTTTTAGGCTTTGGGGGCCCATTTCCCCAGCACTGACTAGGTAGCAACACTACTATAGCCCTTCCTCTTGAGGGTCGTATCAATTCCCATCTCCCCTATCAGAAACAGCGCACACTCCAAATAGCAGACTGGAAATAGCCTATCATTACAAGGTGGCACAAGAGCAAAAACTTAAGACTGGCAGGCAGGCTGAACACGGTGCTTAGATGTGGAGGAGTTGCTCGGAACAGGACAAGCATGAGGTCACAGAGACAAGTGAAAACATTTGAGAAATTTTTCAAAGCCAATCAATACATGCTTATGAAAGTACATGCTGCCTCAGATAAGGTCATTTAGAAAAAACAAACAAACCTGCATTCCATTAAAACATGCATTTACTAGAAGGGGTGCTCTTAATGGGGTTTGTTGGAAGTCAGAGCATCACTTAAAGAGATGGTGAGGATAAATACTGGAGTCGGGATGCTGAGGCCTGAGGTCCTCAGTTGCCCACTTCCACTAAACAAACCAAGCTGGCTTCTGAGCAATGTGAGCATAACCATGGCCACCCACCTAAGAGGCCAACAGTGGAGGCGTGACTCTCAACACTTAGTGCCTCTTGACCTTCTGCTTCGGTAGTAAGTAGGCTTAGCCCATAGCTCTTCCAGCAGCTAGAAAGGGGGATAAAGAAGCCAGGGGACTCAGCATGGCCCCAGACACCATTCTAGCGTGGGAAGGTCTCCCGAGCCCCTCCCTAGCATTCGTGATAACCCAGATGCACAGGTTCAGACTGTGCCAGGGTCATTCAGGAATGCCCTGTGGCCAGAACGGCATATTCCTCTCTGTTCCCCACTGCTTCCACCCACAGACACTTGTCCTACTTGTTTCTATACAATTAGTCGGCACAATGGGGTCCTCACAGGAGGAGGACGGGCCTCCCCCAAGTCCCATTATTATCATTATCACTGTCATTACAGTGGCACTGGCCTGTAAAGAAGTGTGACTGTACAGGCGTCAGCCTGAAATCTGCATGAGGACACGTCTTCAACTGGAAAGGAAGATGGAAGGAAAGGAGATATTTAATGGTCTCCTATCTGCAAGTGTCTTCCTGGCCATCCTGCTAAATACTTATAGAGACATGGAAAGCGGAACATCCTCTTTCATCCCAGAAAGGCCTTCCAGGACCCAGGTGAAGACTGCTAACCTTGACCTTCTCTCCCTTCCTCAATCTGATTTAGTCTTGCTCACTTTCTCCTATGTTATTTCCTTGCTGATGTTGAGACCTCTGTCTCCTCCCCAATGACACACCCACCCATAACCTCAGAATGCCATCCTCCTTGGAAATAATCTCGGAAGGGGTAATCAGTTAAGGAGCTCAAGATGAGGTTATCCTCGGTGTAGAGTTTGCAGTGACTGGCACCTTGCTAGGAGAAAGGAGAGGGAGATTTGGACGTATATAAGGGAAGAGTGTGTATAAGACCTGAGATCGAGACAGCTAGTCTACCATGAGCCAAGGAGCACCAGGAGCCACCAGAAGCTGGGACACATGAGGACAGATCTTGCACTAGAACCTAGTCCTACTTACATCTTGGTTCCAGACTTTGGTCCTCTGGAAGTACAACAGACACATTTGTGCTGTTTTAAGCTGCCAAATTTGTGGTAACTTTTGTTATGGTAGCTAAAATCCCTTACTCAGAGGACTTGCATGAAAGTGAAAATCTGTGCAACTTACTGGGAGGAGTCCTGAGAACATCTGACACATAGTAGGTGTTCAATATCTCCTGATGAAAGTGCAGAGTAGTTTCTGAAACTGGAGGGGACCCTGAGTTCTGTTCCCTTTCTCAGTCCACAGGTTATTACAAAATGTCCATGTGGGTACTTGTTCCAGCTTGGCCCTCTCTGAGGGGCACCATGTCCTTCCTTCTGCCTCTTTCCTACAGTGGCAGACAATGGAATGGCTTGGGAGTTGGAGATAAACCCAGCTTTGTATAATCTGAGGCTGGTGAAGAATGGCCTCTAAAGATGTCTACATCCTAATCCACGGGACCCATGACACTATGTCATGATCATGGCGAACACTTTGCAAATGTGGACTAGTTCAGGATCTTAAGGTAGGGTGGCTTTGCAGTTATCTCGATGTTAGCACAAGGATCAGAGATAGGAGTTCAGGACCAGTGGAGTCTGGAGATGACGCACTGTTGGCTTTGATGTGCTGGGAGGAAAGGCTGACAAGGAATGTGAGCTGCCTTGAGAAGCTGGGAAAGGGAAGAACATGGGTGTTTCTACAACCTCAAGGAGGAGTTCTATCCATAGTACAACCAGGGAAACCCCACTTCAGAGTCCTCACTTCCAGAGCCACAGTGTAGTGGGTAACCATTCCAGCTTTGATCTGGAAGTTCCAACCCCCATTGAGACTCTAGCAACTGTCACGCCTACGAGGCGGGGCCAGGGGAGGCACCTGGAAACCCGAGATCTGGATGGGCCAGCGATCTCTCTGTTCCGGGACGCTGAACGGTGGAGGTGGACCGAGCAGAGCTCCAGAGAACACCACTAGACTGCAATACACCTTCCCCAGACCCCGTGACCTACCTATCCCTTAACTTGTAAGTTACGCCATTAAATAAATATCCTTTTAACTAGGTGGAGTGGCCTTAATAATTTCACCAATACCACAGTGTAAACATTTCAGGCTCTTGAAGCCACCAAGCACTCCTTACATCAGTAGCTGGTGATCGAGGACAACCCCTGCCTATCTTCCCCTCTATAAAGTGATAGTACTGGTCCCTGACTCCTTAGGGTGCCAAGAAGGACAAGCAGGCACAGGGTGGAGTCTCCTGGAGGTTTGTGTTCAAGGCAGGCTCTCTGAGTCAGCTCACTCTGGAGTTAGCAACCAGGATGCTACAATGGAGATCATCCATGGTGTCTCCAGAAGAACATGGCCACATGTACTGTACACCATGGATTGTCACTGCCAAGTTTTAGAACAATGGTACCCTGATGGGCAGGGTTCCCATAGGGCTAACAGTTGGCCCAGAGTTCATGAAGAAGTGCCTCTTAGGTAGAGGAGAGGCCTTGAGACAGGAGAGCAAGGGAAGCACTAGGAATTGCTCCCAGTCTGCTCTTTACAAATCTTCAGTTCTCTCCTGTGTCTAGGTGCCTTCTGCCAGGCCTGCAGTGGTCAGACACAAGCTAGACCCTGAGGGGCTTGCTGTTAGACTGAGCTGAGAAATGATCCGTTTCAGAGTCCCACATGCAGTACAGCCCAACAGTGCCTGAAGATTTCAAAACCCGCTCCTAGGGGTTGCCTGAAGGTCTTCCAACTGTCACTGTGGGGAAATAACCGGCAGCAGAATACAGGGGGAGGTTAAATTTATACAAATAATCAAGGGGGCACCCAGATACCCTGTAATTAGCACGTTGGGGGCTCTGTCTCTATCCTGTGCATGGGGAGCGTTAAGGAACTACCGTGAATGGCTGTTCCTGCATGGCCCGTTTTCTGAGGAGGACCCAGCCCAGGTTCCACCATGTGACTGGGCCCAAGAGACAGCCACCAAGCAGATGACCCAGGAAGACACACAAGATAAACTCACCTTAGAAAATACATGAGGAGGGGGAGGGAGGGCCAGCTGATGCCTGACTTGATGCAATTCACCTTCCACACTGCCAACGTGATAATCTTTGCAAGACATAAATCTTTTAAAGACACAGTCCCTTTAATGAGCTCCCAGCACATACTAATTAAATCTAGACTCAGAGTCTTTACTTTCTGATCCCACCCAACACTCTCATCCCTTCCAATCCTTCCTTCCTTCCTAGCCAGTGTCCTAGAGACAAAATCCAACCTGCCACTCCCTAAACAGATCTCAGGCTGAGCTGCTTTTTTGGCATGAAATGCCTCCTACCCCATCTGCCCTTGGTGAAAATCTCTCCACGCTTCCAGGCCCAATTTCAGACTTCCTTCCCTCTACAGCTGAGGGCAATCCTGGTCCCTCCTTGGCTTCCCCATATAGCTCACACCACCCCAGCACTTCCCCAGGAGCCAGATCTGCCTTCATTTTCGTGGATGTTACCTGAATGAACCCTCTCAGCAGCCCCCGAGATGGGTACTACCATCACCCTGCTTTGGCATAGAGAAGAAACATGCAGGTTAGCCACACAGAAGCCCAGATCTATGCAAGTCTGCTGTGCCATTCAGTGGGCTAGTATGGAGCTCAACACTGCTTACTCCAAGCAGAACCCCCCCCCCATACCCTGCTCAGTAAAGGGCACCTCGGTCTGGTCCCCCAAAGCCAGATGTCTGCATACACTCCTCTGCAACCTCAACTTACCTCCCCTGTAGCCTCCTTTACCCTATTGCTGGTAAAAGAGTTAGAACGCATCCCCTTGGGCATCTCTCAGAGGTCCTTCCCCATCTGACCTGGATTCTCTCCTTTGGCCTCCTGTCTTGGGAGTACCTGGGCCACAGGAAAAATCTAGCTTATTTGGGCATCAGTCCTTTCCTTTGTGAGGTGTTGGGTCAAGGGAGAAAGAATACATCTTCCAGAAACGGTGGCCACCTTGATCTTTTATTTTTCATTTTATGGCCCTATTTTTAGTGGGCCTTGCTCGAGGGGGAATTCAATTAATCACCAGGGCCCGTCAGTGCTCACTTCCAAATAGCTCTCAAACTCTGACACCTACCCACTTCTTCCCACAATCACGCTAACCCAGCCCCAGTTCCTACAATCACCTGCAATGCCTCCATCTCGCTCCAAATTTGCGGTCAGCTGCTCATTCTCCGGATGTAAGCTGGGCAGTGACCCCTCAAGATCCTTCGACCAAAATGCAAGTTCTTTAACACAACTTATGAGATCTTCCTGCATCTGCCCCGTTGACCAGGTCTTCTTATCACCCACCACTCTCCTGCTATGCCAGGACTCATCCACACTCACCTCCAGGCCAGGAACTCACCTCACCGTATTCTTTATCAGCCTGCACCTTCAGTCAGTCTCCCCTGCTGATATCCGCCCATGCTTCAGGTTTGGCTGAGTTATCCCTTCCTCATGAAGCTTCCCCAACCTTTTACATTTGAGTTAGATGCTCTTTATGTGTCTCCATGAAATCTATAAGTCTTCTATGCCCATCCATATCACACTCTGTTTCATTCATCTCCTTTACTACCCGAGAGATTAGATTCACGTTCCCAAGTCCCCACGCCCTCCTGTACCACAATTACTCATCCACATTGCCCTTTGGCATGCCATCTTATAACATATCCGACTAGACGGAATAAGATAGTATATTTCCCTACCCTACTGATGTTGGGCTGGGCTGTGGAGCTTCCTTTTTAACAATGGAACGTCAGGAAACGTGAGCAGAGGCTTTGTGTATATAATGTAACTGATCTTGGTGTCTTCAACATCTGCTGTCTGACTCAATGAGAGTAGGTACTCAAGGAGGGGCATGTGAAAGAGACCTGAGTTTCACCTATAGCAGACCTCCTGCTCCTCCCTAGGGCTGACACGTGGATCCGTGAGTGAGAAAAAAATAAATGTAAACAAACACCCATTCTTTAGGCCACTGAGAATTGGGCAGTTGCTCAGTAGGTGGTGTTACTGAACCAGAAACTCGAAATAGACTGACCTCTATCTATCATTAGACTGTAACCACCATTCCGAAACAACCGTGTCTCCAGATGGAACATCAGGTTTAGAACATGTGGGTGCTCCATAAAGGCTGACGATCAGATGTGTGATTGAATGACTGAACACTGTCCACTGACATGTTTGCCCTCCTATCTCGAATATAAGTCCCTTAAAGCCAAGAATGGCGTCTGGTTTTCCTCAGCAGCAGCCAACCAGCTCCCTTCCCACATCGGGCTCTTGGTAGGTTTTCAACAAATATTTGTTGAAACTAGAGAAATTGAATATCGCGGGCTGCCTTGGGAATCCATCCTCAATTTGTGACATTGTTGTCATGGGGAAATGCACCTATTGAGCCAAACAAACTTGCAAATGAACTTTTGGAACCCCACCGGCTCATTGGTTCAGGACTGCCAGTTTTGTGGAAATCCAGAACTGAACACATGTGCTATGCTTTGCAATATGGGAGAAGCTGAGAAACTGCTTCCAACCCCAAGATATTCAGCCTGGAAAAAAAAAATCCCCTTTCTACCCACACACACAAATGCAGCACAGGTTGAATTTGAGGTTCCCACAATAAAATACTAGACTTTCTAGACCTCATTGTTTACTCAATTGTTTTTTTTTTTTTTTATCTGCTTATCCTGGGTGTCTATTCTTAACATCAAATCAAAGGGAAACTAAGATCACTTTCTCAGCTCCCCTCCCTGCCCAAATCCACTTTCTAGACATGTCTACAGGAAAGTTCAACCTTCTCAACACAGAAAAGAAATTATTTTTCTAAATAAATCTGTGACATTTAAAATAAACACAGTGGGATGCACCACCATCATACAAAAACATCCCCTTTAGAATTCCTAATTTTGAATGGTGCTGAGAGCTCAACATGAGTCACAGATCTGAGGCTTAGCTTCATTTTATCTTAGGCCAGGACCGAGCCAGCTGGGAACCAAGTGAGGTGGTGGTGTGGCTGTGAGGGGCCATCAACCATGAGTCCAGAACGTCTGCTGATACATAGAGCCACGGGTACCGCCTGCCAGTCACTCATCTTACCTCACTCACTTAATGCATTTCTGGAGCACACTGTAGACAACAGCATGAAGGGAGAGGTAGAGGAATAAAGGTATAGTCATGGCCCATGAAGAAAAAAACAAACAAACAGTAATCTGATTGTAAGTAGCGGGTGGTTATCTGATGCTAGGTCCCCAAGTAGAAATAGATATTATCTTCTAGGACCAGACAGCAAAGAGAGAGCTAATGTGGGCAAGAGTGTGCTAAAATGGAGACAGGATTCCTAAGTTCGGGTGATGGCCCCTGGGCAGGGACACTATCGGAAAGTTCTTGAGTCAGAAAGACAATCAATGAGGCTGAGGTGACCAAGGAGAGAGTTGACCCGAGAGAGGTCGGAGCTGCAGATCACAGAATGCCTTGTCTGCAATAGGGGATCTGCCTGAGCTGAAGGAAGGCCAGCCGCTAGAGGCAAGTCATCTGGGGGACACCACCTGGTGGAGATTTTTTAAAGGGTCCTTCCTATCGGAAAGTGCTCAGCAGGGTGAGGGAGCCAGAGAAGCAGCGGGGGAAACAGGAAGGAGACCTCACAGCTAGCTGTTAAGACCGAGATCCTCACCCAGTTCCCCAACAGCCCTGTACTGTTCTCCCTGGGTATATAGCTTCCCCAGGTCCCCCTAAAGGGCTGGCGGCTTCCTTTCAACCTACCGTAGGTGGTCCACCTGGGCCGAACTGCCTCTTCGGCAGGATCCTCCTTCTGACCTCCTCCCAGAGTTGAGGCTCATGTTATCCACAGATACCATCCTTGACCCCTCCTTACCCAATCACCCACTGCGTCCGCCCTCACCCACAGTAGAACTACTTTCCTTCATTTCTTGACTATCTCCTCCCTCACTCTTCATCGTGGGGCCCATCCTTGTTCTTAATGGCCGAGACTACCACACAGATGGCCAATTCATCTAATAGTCTGATGACCACCCCAGGTCCCGGACTGTTTTGCTCAGTAATGTAGCATGAATTGTTAAAAGGTCTTATTAATAAAAACAAACCCAGGGCCAGGTACTGGGGCCAATGCTGGAAGATCAGAGAAGCAGAACAAGCCACAGCTAACCTCACCTCACCAAGTCCTCAGCTGATCCTGTTTCCTCATACTGGAAGCCTCTGAGTCCTCATCCAAAATGAATCTCAGCTGAGCTGCTGCTCAAAAGCCTAAAAGCTTAGCCAGCTCTAGTTCCTGGACCTCACGCCTTACATACCTTTCTGCTTTCTGCCATCACTTCCTAGGATTAAAGGCATGTGTCACCATGGCTGGCTGTTTTCAGTGTTTCTGGCTTTGAACTCACAGAGATCCAGACGGATCTCTGCCTCCGGAATGCTAGGATTAAAGGCATGTGCTACCACTGCCTAACCTCTATGTTTAATATTGTGGCTGTTCTGTTCTCTGACCCCCAGGTAAGTTTATTGAGGTGCACAATATATCAACCACACAGTAACCTTGTTCTCCATCCCCATCTCCATGGTGTAACAATCCTGTGGACCTTATCATATCCAGTAACTCCATACCTCTGTCACCTCAACTTGAAGCCGCACACAGTCCAGCCAGTACTCTTTCCCCGTTCTCCAATGGAAAGGTCCAGTGCGTGGGTCTCACCACCCTCTCACGTCTCTTACCCACAGGGTGTCCCCGCTTCTCCCCTCCACACAGGAGTCCCTCATTATACACATCAGCGTCTACAGTGGCCCTGTCACCAGTCATCCCATGGGCCCACCCTTTGTGAACCCTGGCTCAACGGAACTCTACCCTGCCCTCCAATGACAGCTCCGGAGCCAGACTAGGCTTGAACAAAGCAAAACCACACTTCTGTTTCAAAGGCACGATCATCAGCCTCAGGTGGGACCCCAAGATTGCCAGGCAACCAAACTCCATTTTCTTTGTTCTTTACTGGGCTCCTGGGTATGTCCTGCTCTTCTTCTTCCCAAACCTCCCGGGCTCCATCTCCACAGGCTCATCCCAACATCTTGCTTCTACTGGTCTGAGGTCATGGAGGATGGATGTACAGAGCGGTATGAACAGACCCTGAGCATCCTTCTTTCTGCCCCTACCAGCTCTGGGGTCCAGGCTAGGCCATTTCCTTCCCAGCCTGGCCTGAGGCTCCCTTCCCCACTGATGTATTAGGTCACAGTTTCTGCCATCTGATGAAAGACAGCACATCACAGCTCTCTATCTCTTCCTTTCTATTGGAATTTTCTCAACAACACAGAAAAGCACTGGTGTGGTGTGGGGTGTGTGTGTCTCTGTGTGAGTGCACACGCTTGCTTGCTTGCCTGCTTAAGGGTGTGTGTGTGTGTGTGTGTGTGTGTGTGTGTGTGTGTGTGTGGTGTGGTCTCTCCTTGAACTCACCGATTTAGCTAGACGATGTGACCAATGGACTTCCAGGGATCCTGTCGTCTGCACTGCTTTCCCAGCACTAAGATTACAGACACATCTAGCACAGCTGGCTATTTACATAGGTGCTGGAGATCCGATCTCAGACCCCTACCGCTCTCACAGCAAGCCCCTTACAGAAGACCGGCTGAGCCCCCATCTCTCCAGCCCCAGACGCCGCTATTTTATGCATCTTTAAAACCCCCAAAACTTGAACTGGGGAGATGGCTGAGCAGGTGCCTTGACCTGCCAAACTTGACGGCCTGAGTTCGGCCCCTGAGACCCATATGGTCGAAGAAGAAGAGAACCAGCTTCCACGAGCTGCCTCTGACCTTTACACACATGCTGTGGAAAATGCACCACCCCACTCCAATGAAAATAATTTTTAGACCCCCTAAACTCTCTGGACTCTACTTGCCACTCCAGAACCTGCTCCATCCCTCCTGAGGAGTCGCCCCTCCCTGCTCACTGCTCATTGTCCTTTGCAGGGCTAGCTCCCCTCCAAGCACAGGCCTCTGTCACAGTCGCTGATCGCCATATGCTAAGTCCACTGGGTTCATTTCCCTTTGACCTCCATAGCAGGAGCCAGCATGGTACCCTGTTCTCTTTTCCTTTTCTTTGCCCGGCAACACCCTCCTCCCTTAAGTGCTTCTCTCCTATTCTGTTACTTCATTGTTTTCCCCCCCATTTTGTTCCTCTCTGACCCTAAGCAGCCCAGCACGTCAGCGCTCAGCTCTTGAACATCTCTTTTCAGTTAGCCTTCCCTCCCTGATCTGATCTGAAGGCTTCCGTAAGAACCATCCAAACATCACCGACTCTGAAATCCTATTTCCAGCTTGGGCATCTCCCACCAACTCCTGACCCAAGCCTGTTGAACAACTAGACACTACCTACCTGCTGCTTTTAATCGCCACCCCTGTCACCAACCACCCATGAATAAGCTCCTGCCTGGAGCTCTCCACAGACACACAGAAAAGCTGCTGCATAAACGGAAGGGATCTCAAAGGCGACAGCCGCCATACGACGCTGGCTGTGATCAGTTAATTTCTTAGAGAAGGCTCCTACCCAATTACAATTATTCATGAGAATTTTCTTGACCCTGACTCTTTTGTTTGCCGGGGACTCCGAGGGAGAGAGCCCCGCAAGGAGGTGCAGTGGCGGCGGCGGCGGCGGCGGCGGAGGAGGAGGAGGAGGAGGAGGAGGAGGAGGAGGAGGGCAGTCGCTCATCTTGCAGCAGCTTGGACTGTGGCTTCCTCCACCGACTCTTAGTTCATTCCGTCTCCATATTTTTAGTTTGTTTCCCGAGCCTCTCCCTAACATCATAACCACCTCTCTCCATTCATACCTCCTGCTCCCCCACATTAGCTTTTTAATTCACTTCTCTGTCGCCTTTCTCCACCAACTGCCCCTTTGCTCTGCCTTCAGCCTCTCTCTACCTGTTCTGTTTTAAATCTGTGTCCACCTTTAAAAACTGAAAACACCAATCTGACAACCACTGTTATGTGGCTTGGTTTTTTTTCCCCCTCTCTCATTCCTGCCTGAGCTGCAGCGAAGGCGCTTTCCTCCTTGCTTCTATAGCAAGAGCTGGAGTACTGGGTTACCATGGCAACAGCGAATCCAACCAGGCTGGTCCCAGCGATGCTAAGAACTGCCATGGAGAGGAAGCTGCTACAAGTCGCCCCTGAGCCTAGATGGGTCGTGTACGTCGTAATTCAAGACCAGGCTGGGCAGATTCTGCCTGGAGACTGAGATTGTACATCAGCCCCCCGGCTATATGGCATGCAAGGAGACAATGCCATCAATAATAAGGCTTCCACAGAGCGAGCAGAATACATGGCATGATGAGGATTCATTTGAAAATTTTCAAACATTCCTGTTCTTTTATCTGCTCTAAGGGAGAACCTTTTGGCTCCCTCTGAAGTCTTGGTGAACTTGGGTAGGAAGGAAAAAGCAAATCCACCTACGCTAGCCTCTCCCTTCTCCTGTCACACTCCTGCCCCCTCTTGTCCCCAGACTGGGTGGCCCTGTGTGGTCTGGGTCACGTGACTTGATGGTACTGACAGGGTAAGAACCATCTTTGAGAATGAATTACCGTTACACCACGTATTTCAGTCCTGGAGAGCTCGGCTCCCCCACGGCCTGGCACTGGATCATGAAAGTAGGGCAACAAGTGTTCGGCTGCATGACGCTTGCTGGAAAACGCGGGTTGGTGAGAAAGAACTCAGGAAATACCTTTGGAGCGGGAGGCACCAGCCGCAGTGGGGGTCTGCCGCTGTTAAGCACTCCGAACAGGATTTACGTTTACTGCAGTTTGCCACCAGAATTCTCCTCACCTGAAAATAAAGAGGACATCGGTTCAGACAGAATCCCAAGCAGCCCTGGGGGGCACCTCCAACACCTTATCTGATGAAGGGCCACAAAGAGTATACTTATCAACTTGAGCCCTGAATGTCTCCGCGGTGGCATCCAATGGTAGGTCTCAAGTTCTAGGATATGACACGGTATGTAAGGTCATCCCTATTCACCCCAGTGACTCCTGAACCCACAAAATCAACCAAGAGCAGATCAAAAACATCTGAAAAAACATTGTCTGTACTTGTGCAATGCCATTTCTTTCTCTCCTTCCCTAAACAGCGCAGTAGAGTGATTTATATAGTATTAACACCGTACTGTATCATAGGCAGGCATAACTAATCTAAAGATGATTTAATGCAGATGGGAGGATGTGTACAGGTTTTATGCAAAATTTTGGTATCGTGAGGGCTTTGTGGAAGCGATCCCAGAAGATACCAAGAGACAACTGTATTTCCAGACTGCCCTGTGCCTGAGACTCTTGCCGAATCTGGGGTGGGTTCTTGGAGACTGTATTATTAAGAGCCTTCTCAGGTGAGTCCTACCAGAGTCCAGTTTCTGATCTGTGGGTAATTCATTTCCATAGGGATCACAGAGCCAGGTCACCTGATTCTCATACAGGGACAGTCCATATAGCCAGTAGTGTTATGGAAACGAGTATCCAGGAACAGGAGTGGTTCTGTCCCAGAATGATCAGGATGCGTTTGGCAAGGGATGCGGAAATGAAGTGGTATTAGGGTGCCTCCATCACCTCAGCTCCTGGCTCGGTGACTCACACCCATTCCATTGGGGTTGCAAATACAAGAAACAGGAGGAGGCAGGGCTGAGGGTGTAGTCAATAGTCAAGCTCTTGCTTAGCATGCTCAAGGTGCTGGGTTCGATTCCCAGCACTACGGAAAAGAAAAGAAAAAAATGAAACAGAAAGGGGGGTTAAAATCTTGCCCTGCCCTGAGGAGTACCTTTTCTATCCATCAGTTAGCGGTGCTGGGCAGATCCAGGGGCAAGCGGGGGGGGGGGGGGGGGGGCTGTGGCAAACATGGAGTGGTGCCTGGCACATTTTCGGAAGGCACACAACTGCACAGCAGATAGTGAGAAAACGTGTGGAACTCACCATCCCAGGAAGCTGTGCATGCTGGGAAGTATAAACAGAGAAATGGAGAGTTCTAGAAGGAGTTTGTGGCGAAAACAAGGCATAGTCCAAGGAGGACCCTTGAGTTCTAGGCTGGCGTCGTGCGGGATCCCCGTGCCCTCTTATTCCACACTCCTCTGTGCTGCTGACAGACGTAGACGCAGACCACAAGTCTGAGCCAGAACTAAGCAGAATGTGGATATTTATTTCCTTGTAGCTCACAAAACATCTTTTTAATTCTGAGGGATTTTATTAAGTGTCACATAATCTCCCTAACCTTGTTTCGCCGTCTGTAAAAACGGCACCAGTACAAGCAACTTTATAGGGTTATTACAAGCGTAGTCTGAAGCATACTAAATAATTTGTGTCATGAGTACTAGCTATTTGCTATTATGGGAGAAAACGGTGCCATGGTCCAGCAAACATGAACCCCCCTAGGCTGAAAGAGTCAGTAAGTTTCCTTAGCAGGCTTGTGTGAGCCTTTGAACAGGTCCAGCACCCATGATACTGTAGAGACACAAATAACAATGGATCATAGGACCTCTCTTCCTGACAGTCTTCAACCTAGAACATTCTTCAGGAATGACCACTTAGTGTATTTAAGCACAAACACAATTCTGTGTAAAAGATAAGATACTATAAAATATTACATTAGACTTGCTCTCTAATTAACACACTATGGAACTATTTCTCATCAGTACATATATCTGCACTATAATTATGTTTAATGTTCACATGTTGATGCCATTTTACAGATTTTTCATAGCTTTTCAAAATTAGTATCTTTCTAGGGGCTAGGAAGGAAATCCTTTGCATTTGGTATCTCTGGTGATCATACTTCACAGCCATGGTCAGTTAGTAGCATCCTACCATCTAGCCTAAGGTTTAACTTGTGATCCTCCTGCCTCGGCCTCCTAAGTACTATCATTACAAGGGTACTCTACCATGGTTGGCTAAGCAACAAGAACCTCTTGCCATAATGCTAAAGTGAAGAATATAGAGACAGTAAGTTTTGACACCCCCTTGAAAACTGTCCCTGAGGTCTTCAGGCTTAAGTGACTAGGGGTTAGAAGTCTTTGTTTTCTAGGAAGCAAAGATCTGTGAACTACTGGTCCCTTCATAGCAGTCTTCAGCCTACAGCACTGAGGTCTGGAGTTCTGTAAGTGTCTTTGTGGGTACTGATGGGAATTTATGAGCTATCTGCAATATTTCAAAAAGCAAAATGGAAAAACACGCACAGATTAAGCCAGACTTCCAGTATCTTTGCTTTGGGGGTTGGAATTTTATCAGCTCTACACGGCAGCTCAGTCAGTGTTCTGGCTGGCAGCTTTGAGATGTCCTTGATAAATAAAGCCTGGGAATGGTTACTTAGTAAACACAGTTTGTTGAATAGACAAAAGTCTTTCAAATATGGGGTCCCAGGGAAGAGACATAATAAAGAGGGTTTGGATGTCAAAGCAAGTCCGCACAGAAGGCTGTGTAAGGTGAAGCAGGCTGTGGGAGGTTCAGATGTGACCACCGTAATGTGAGCATTGGCTAGAACCGGCTTTTCAAACTGCCAAGAGCCACGTGGCCTTTCTAAGAATACTTGATACTGTCGCCCCTACCCTGTGACTCAAAAAGCACATGTAGGACAGTTATTGCTCTCCTCCTGAGAACGGCTGAAAGAGACAGAATGAGAAATGGGGGGAGGGGAAGGGCATCTGGGACATCCTTTACATAATTATCAAGGCCTCACTTACCTTCCTCAAACTTAGTGTGTTCAGAGGGTCAGGGCCAAAACTACCAGGCCAGGATGGGCTATCTTTCACAAGTTTGGAATTTGATGTCATTTTACATGGGCTTCAGAATTAGAGTTTAAGTTCTAGCCCTCTTCAAGATACATACAGACCCACATAGACATATTATATATGTATGTACACATTATGTATGTATATACAGACATATCATCAATACATACATTATATATGTATACACACATTATAAATGCATATGTGTCTATACATATGTATATATAATTTATATATACATGTGTACATTTACATATATACATAAATATATACAGATATGCACATATATATGTATATATATCTTCTAGAACTACTTTATTTTTCTTAGACTTTTCATATAAAAACTGAGTAATAATTACATTAACATATTTCATTTCATTAGTATTCTTTACTACATACATGTGTATGTGCAACACAACTCAGGACATATACGGAGACCACACAAAGAACAATGAGTCATATATCGTAAGAACCCAGTTTAAAAATTTGTTTCCTTTTCCCAAAGATGGAAAAATGTTGAAAAGGTATTGTTTTTATTTTAGTAAGCAGAAACAAGAAAAACTAAAACATCCAGATAAATTAAGAGAGAGAGAGAGAGAGAGAGAGAGAGAGAGAGAGAGAGAGAGAGAGAGAGAGTAGGGGGTGAGTGACATAGATTTCCTGGTTCATGAATGTGTATGAGACTGTGACCTGATATTAACCCCAAGTTCCAAAGCCAGTCCCATTGGGCATACTCATAAATGCATCTAACCATTCAGTGCCCACACAAGAAATGTGTAAATTCAGTTACTTTGCTGATTATGTGCCCATTTGCAAGCACACCCCCCCCCCTTGAAATCTGGCACTGGAAATATAGCCAATAATAAAATTGTCTAAATGGGTAATATTTCTTGCTTATTTACTGATGACAGTCAGTACGGATTTTCATTCCAGGTCCATGACCTACTGTAGGTCTCCTCAAAGCCCGCAGCGGTATTTAAACCTGGTGGCTCAAAGTAAAAGCTTTGCCACTAGATAGTGACATCCATGAAATAAGTCCTGGTCATAAGTCGAAAGCAATCACTGGCACCCTTGCCTACCTCTTTCCCAGCTGTTAGGTAGATGTAAATGTCCTTCACGGGATGAGGGACAAGCTTGTAGAACACAGGTGTTTCTTCTTTAATTTCGTAGATGACCTCTGGACAATTTGAAGTCAAATTCTCACCGAGAACAACCTTTTGTTTAAAAAAAAAAGAAAGAAAAGAAATATCATTTCTCTTCACTATCCCGAATATTAGGATAGTAAGAGCCATAGCTTAACCCTGAAGTCAGGTCTTTTCCTACTCAGGTACCACCTGTAAGCACCCCGCAACTCTGAAAAACTCACCACTGGATACACAACCAATCATAAAATGGTCTAGCCGGGCAGTGGCGGCACATGCTTTGAATCCCAGCACTCGGAGTCAGAGGCAGGTGGATCTCTGAGAGTTCGAGGCCAGCCTGGTCTACAGAGAGAGTTCCAGGACAGTCAGCACCGTTAGAGAAAGCCAGTCTTGAAAAACCAAAAATAAAAATAAAATTGCCTAAATAGGTAATAGTTCTTGCTTCATTTATACATATACACATATGTATATGCAGATATAGATACACAATACATATGTGTATATGTATAACTGGGTGAGAGAATATATTCCTTAATCATCCTCTAAAGACTCTATCTTCGACAAGGTTGACAATACCAAGTACAGTGTTATCTGTCTGGGCAGGAGACAAAGTCACCAAAACCTCACAGACAGCCACACTCCAATTCTGGGGCAGTGTTCTCACATATGGAGGCTTGGATCCATCCTTTCTGACCAGACCTGGCTCGACCGGAAACCACAAGTAACAGCTTCCTCAGCATCATGCCAAGAGTGACCTTGAAACCAAGGCGCTGTCTGCTTGACATACATTTGCATGGCTTAATCTGTGGCTCCTCGTGGTTCTACATAGTCGTGCATATTTTAAAGGAACCCTGACAAGTTCACTGGGATAGACAAGTATGGACGTGTTTACATATAAAATAGAAGCAGGTGTGAATCAGTATTCTGTAGTTTGGCAATTAGACACCTGAGCGTCATTCATTTTCAGTCAGCAAACATTTACCGATCGCCCATATCCTGTTTGGGGTGTAGGGAAAGAGCAGTGAACACAATGGGCCATGGGGCAGAGTAGATCAGGGAAAGATGTCCTCCCTCAGGAAACGGGGTTCACTGCATGGGGGGGATGGATGGGAGCCTCATCTGTAAACTTGGATTAATGATTGCCCAATACAATTGAACATGATGAGTGAGATAAAGTGGAGGAGAATGCAGGTTCTTGGTATGTTTTGTTGTTTGTTTTGTTTTGAGGCAGGGTTTCTCTGTGTAGCTTTGGAGCCTGTCCTGGAACTCGCTCTGCAGCCCAGGCTGGTCTTGAACTCACAGAGATCCGCCTGCCTCTGCCTCCCGAGTGTTGGGATTAAAGGCGTGCGCCACCACCGCCTGGCTCATGGTTGGTTTTTTAAGGAGAACGGCACTGATTCAGAAGCCTACAGGAGTCATCTACGTTGTGGACGAAACATGTCTTTCGCTTTAATGTATTCATTTTAATGTGTCTGTATGGATGTCTGGGTACCCTCTGTGTGCCTTGTGCTCACAGAAACCAGAAATGGACACTGGATCCCTTGGGACTAGAGTTACAGATGGTTGTGAACCACCGTGTGGGTGCTGGGAATTGAACTCGCGTCCTCTGGAAGAGCAGCCAGCACTCTTAACTGCTGAGACATCTCTCCAGCGCAAAACACGTTTGTTTGGGTTTTGCTGTGTTTTATTTAAAAAGGCCCAGTCAGAGCAGAGTCCCTAAAGTAAGAGGAGGCTGATGTGAGCAGAGCAGGGTGGAGAAGGGTGAGCAAGGAAATAATGCGATAAAGCGGAGGACTCGGGTTCTTCAGTAGGCGTAGATCCGGCCTTTACTCTGCAGGGAGAGAAGCCACCATGGAGGACATGGAGCCGAAGTGTGACAAGGCACAGTGAGGTAGGGCCCATGTGTGCAAGAAGGTCAGATGAGCTGTTACTGCCATCTTGGAGACTTGGGATGGGGACCTGGGTTAGACCTGGCTTTGCTAATGAGTGGCTGTGCCACTCTGAACTAATACCTTATTTAACCTCTCAGACTACCATTTCTTCATCTATAAACCAGGACTAATAATGCCTAACTTTGTAGGTAAGAATCCCGAGATACTTAACATGTAATCGGTACCCAATGCATAATAACCTATGACTAGACTGCAAGTTCCCTGTGGGTAGGGACCATATTCTAATCATCCATCTGTTTACCAGTTTATCAGCCCAGGTCAGTACTCTAAAAAGTGACGGCATCAACTTTCTTGTCAGTTGGAAGACATCCAGATATATCACCTAACTCACATGTTTATTAAAAGTTTTTTTTTAACAATTGTAACCATTTTTCTGTGTATTAGGACGCAGGGTGAGGGTGTGGGCATGTGAGTATGGAGGTCAAAGAACAACGTGTAGGAGATGGCGCTTCCCTTCCATTGTGTGGGTCCCAGGCATTGAACTCAGGTTGCCAGGCTTAGCAGCAAGCTCTCTTACCTCCTAAGACATCTCATAGGCCCAATGCTCACATTTCTACCACAGTGGACATTAGTCATGTGACGTATGTGTCTTGAAAAAAAAAATAACACCTAAGATTCTTTTTTGGACAAAGCTACATTCGTGTATCTACTGAACAGTACTCCCAAAATACCAATATGGCACCTTGGCATTTTCTGTTTCATTACTAGCTCTTATCTATCAGCTGGGCACAGGGAGCAGCTTCCTGTAGCTACCGACCCTGGTACTGCTTCTGAGTCCCAGCGACTTGGTCCAGCTCATCAGCCGACCACTCAGCCACTGTGGCGGCGGCTCAGCAACCCAATATATGAAATATGACTTTTAAAAAATCCCCTTTTAAAACAGCAGCAGCGAGGTCTCGGGGGAGTGGGAGAGATCTATGGCTCATTTGAAAATGACCCTGGAGCCGCGCTTGGCAAGATGGCAGCCGCTAACCACACAGGGCTGTTTCCATACAATGGAGAGTTTCATTTCTCCCTCGTTCTAGCCGTATCTCAAGTGCTCAGTAGCCACCCACAAGCTAGCGCCGCCACACTGGTGCAGATGTGAAGAGCTCCCATCCTCCCATCGGCACACAACGTTCTCCTGAACAAGGCTGCCCTGAAGAAAAGAGCTGAGTGGCCGGAACCGAGGGGGTGGGCAGGCACTGAGCCTGTAAGTGGCCGTCTTGCCGGGATCTGCCTAACTCATAACTAACTCATAAGCTACCCTAGGACTGAGCTCGGAATTTAGACAGCTGCCGTGGTTGGTTCTGGAAAGGGTGGTTCGGGAGGAAAGAGAGGAAGCAAAAAGATTGACAGAAAGATGCTCCAGTAAGCCTCAAGGGAGGTCGCTGCTTCAGGAAGGCATCCCATCAAACGCATCCCTCCCTCGGGAAGGCTTCCTGTACCACATTCCCAACGCTAACCCTCAGCCTGAACCAATTCAGATCTTCCATGCTAATGTCCACATAGCCGAGGAAGAAGTCATAGAATCAGCTAAATGGCATGGAAGCAAACAAAATCCTCAAGGGGAGGCGCTGTGGGACCCAGAACCTGGCTTTTCAGTAAGCCAGTGGGAGGGAACAAAGTGTGTGTGTGTGTGTGTGTGTGTGTGTGTGTGTGTGTATGGGGAGGGGGATGCTTTAGGTAAGAGGCAACCAAATGTGCCCCAGACACCAATTTGAACCAAATAATTTTAAGTGTATTTTTAATCAATTGTGAAATTTCAGCTATATTCAGTAGATAATCCTAAGGAATTACGGATAATTTTGTTAACTGTGATAATGACATTGCAGTCACAGTTGGGAACATGATAATAATTTCTCAGAGAGGCATAATGAAATGCATTGGGGTAAATGTCATAGTGTCTGGAATTCGCTTTAAAATCAGAAGAGGCATAAAGTAATCTAGAAAAAAACAGCATCACTCATCAGTGTTCGGTAAGTCAGGAGCCTCGAAGCAGCCTTCACAGGGTCGCAGGTCATCTACTCTTGAGGCACAGCTGGTGTAGACAGGGAGAGGTATGGCACAAATCGGTTTACTTGACACCTTGAAGATGAGGCACCAGCATCCTCCAACATTCCCAATTAAGGCAGGGACGCCTTTCTTTCCTAAAAAATAATGCTACCAGATAGGCTTTGCCGGGGCTTACCAACAATTTCCTAAACAAGCTCCTTGGCATGGCCTGCTCACCGTAGATGCTAGGTGTGAACAGGCATGTGTCCCGGGTGGTGGAATTAAGATCCCTCTGCCAGACAATCTAACATTATTCATGAAAATTATGAAGCATGTATTCTTGGATGCTGAAGCCTCCGTGTGTGTGTGTGTGTGTGTGTGTGTGTGTGTGTGTGTGTGTGTGTTGACATATGTTCACTGTAGCATCCTGTTATCAGTAAAAGTCTAAAACTACCTAAATATCAATAATAGGGAATTATGTAAACAATAGGGTTATGTAAACAATAGTATAAAAAACAAATTGGGTTATGTAAATAGCAGTGTAAAAAGTAGAGTACCCTTCGGCCATCAAAAAAACCCCAAAAAAACCAGAAAGCGATTTTATTGTTCATATAGTTAAAATGTTATAGCAAATATGTAAATACAACTGTTTCTACACACATATGTATGTTTAACGTGTTATGTGTTTGATAAAAATGGGGGAGAGGAAAGGCTATCCTGTTTTGCTTGCAGATATAGGCAAGCTCTCGTTAGGAAGCTTCCTACGAAACTTCTTTCATTGGTTGCTCTGGGAGCCTGGAATGGGAAGTTGGGAATGGATGGTTTTCACTCTGTTTACGTACTCTCTTGGTTCTTTAGTGTTTTAAATAATGTCCATGAATTATCTTCAAAAATAAAGACCTGAGGTCAGGCGTGGTGACACACACCATTAATTCCAGTACTAGGGAGGCAGAGGCTGGCAGATCTCTCTGAAGTTTGAGACTAGCCTAGTCTACATCGGGAGTTCCAGGCCAAACAGGACTACACAGTGAGATTCTGTCTCAATCAACCAACCAACCTACAGATAAATAAATGCACTTAAAATGTAAAAATTTTCGAAGGTGAGTGGGTCAAACTGCTTTTCTTTTGGCCAGATTATGTAAACAATGACGTCCACACCCCAGAGAGAAAAACAACGGGAAGTTTTCATTTTTATTCCAAAGGTCCCAAATGCACCACACCAAGAGGCTGGGACATCTGCTTGTGCGGTCTCATCTCTCAGAGAGGAGCACAGGTTTCTCCTGACATCTCCCAGCCCACCCAGACCAGGGCCCAGGGACCTCAGGGACTTTCAGTTGTGGAGTGCCTGAGGAGATCCACACAGAGAAGAAAAGCCACAGAGACTAGAGCCAGGGGGGATATTCCTCTTTGGCCCAGTTTAGCTGGGCAGCTTTGGAAGAAGAACAGGATCAGAGGAGCAGTACAGGAAGGAACCGTGAGTCACAGCCAGCCCAAAATGGGTGGAATTTTGCATAAGAGTAACCTCATCCAACTCACACAACACGCTGCTAGGGCATGATGCGGATTTTTATTTATTGCTTCTAGCATACGACCTTAATATAGATCTAATCTGAAGTCACTCTGCCTCCTCCGTGAATGTTCTTACATTCTCCTCATCATCCTGCCTCACCTCCTCTGAGGAGCTCTCCCGGATCGCCTGCCTCTGCACTGTGCACACTGTCTTTTGTTCCCCATCCCTCTTGTGTTCTTCTCGGCACATAACTTCTCTCTGAAATGACTTTATTGTTGGATAATTAATGGACTTGTTTTATGCCTTTGCTCGCCCGACACACTCACCAGGCTTCTCTCTCCGGCTCACCTTTGTAGCAGCTCTTTTGAGATAGGTGTCTCACGATGTAGCCCTGGCTGTCCTGGAACTCACGATGAACACCAGGCTGACTTCCAACTCACAGAGATCCTCCTGCCTCTGCCCCCACCCCCACAAGTGCTAGGATTAGCATACATAGCTCTTTGGGGGTCACCTTGGTACCCAAGTCACCAGAACAGTGCCTGGTAGAGAAAAGGCTTCAGAAAAAATATTGCTTAAATGAAATGCTACTCTGTTAGCATTTAAGAATTTGTAAAGCTCGTCCTATTCTTTCAGCCAAAGCCCGTGTAGAAAACAAATGTTCCCTGGTGGAGAATTTCAGTTCATGTCAACATGCTGTTGCTCTTGACATCTTCCTGAAGCCTCGTGGTAGGCTATTAACTAGCCCTGAGATTTTTGCTGCATGCAAAAAAACTCCCAGGCATGCTGCTAAATTTAAACGGGCAGCGATTTCCACACCACACAGTCACAGGACAGCTCCATGCCACATGGTGGAGAAGATGAAGAGAAAAACAAGAGAAAAAAAAAAACTAAGCAAAACATTCTTTCTTTGTTCCTGTATGATTGTCATGAGATAGAAAAGCCATGTTCACAAAGCTAAGATGTTTTAAGCCAAACTTATTTTACCTTCTCTGAAGCTGGTCAGTAGCAGAGTAAATCAGCCATTTGTCTTGTTTATTCTTTCACTAAAATGGTTTTTGAGAAATGCTGGGAAGGAGGCTTCCCTAGACACACAAAGCGGTTATCTAATACTGTGTAGCGGGCCTCAGTAGTTAGGGAAAAATAAAGATTAAGCAGGAAGATGAGGTGACTCTCCCGTTTCCAGTCTATTTACTTCATAGTCATGTAGCAAGAGAAGGACGTGGCCTGAACTCCAAGTTCCAGACTTGTATATTGCTTGAGAGTAACTGTTCCAAGTCAGGGCGTTCCCAGACTCACAAGCTGGAAGGTGTGAAATGGAGTGAACCGGAAATAAGCTTCCTATGACATTTTACACAGCCAACCATGGGCCCATTTCCTGTTTGGTACATTACCTTTGCCCAGCTCTCCTCCTGTGCTCCGGGCCCGTCCTGGGTTCTTTTTTTTCCCCCCCTATTTTTACATTCTGTGGGGAATACTAAAATATTTCATTTTAAAACTCTCTCATACGTCCACTTGACAACCTTACCAGCCAGAGGCCCAGTGAGATCCTCCGGGAATTTCTAGATGAATTCTGGAATTGACTTGACTTGACTCCATGGTTTGGGAAAATGAAAAGCCACTTGTAGGAGCAGAATCTTGACAGAGCTGGCAAGGTTGCCATTTCTGATGAAGCATGTGAGAAATACCCTTTTGCTGGCTGTGGGGACCCAGCACGACATAGCTTCCTGGGCCTTGCACAGGACCTCAGCGCCAAGGAAGTTGGGAAACCCAAGTCTCCTGTGGGGGCAGGGGCACTCAAACAATGTGAGCACAGAATGTTTACTGTTCCTCAAAAGGAGCCCCCCTGGAGAGAATCCGGGTTCTACTGGGGGTACAGAGGTCCCCTGGAGCCACCGGCAGCCTCAAGAAGAGAGGCTCATCCCTCAGCTGCCAGAAACTGTCCCCAAATAGGAACAAACTAAAAAACCACAGAAACCATAGCCCCTTCTCCGGAAACCTCAAATACTGTTGTCTTGGGATCAACCCAGACACCCCAGTATCAGACAGAAAAGTTCACAGCTCGGCTCAAGCCCTCTGTCAAGCTCTGCAGAGTCCATTTAAACTGTAAATGCAGTTTTGCTGGAGGATAAAAGCTTGGACTCTGGGGACAGATTTTTTTTTTTCCTGTTCAAATCACCTTGAACCAGCTACCTTACTCCCTAAAGCCCCCGGATTTCTCATTGATAAAGTGGGGATGGCCATAGTATTGACTCCTAAGGATTAAATGAATTAACCCATGCAGATGCCGATTCGGACGGCAGGTGCACAGTACGAGTTCAGAAATGCTGGCTATTATCATTCCTCACCCGCTACCTCCTTATCTTTTAGGCTTGTAAGAAAGGTTAATGGGCATGCAAAAAGTTACAAATTTCAAATTTCATGCACATTTCCTTATTACTTATTGTGCCACCGGGAAAGGCTCAAACTCTTCCCACTCCGCCCTTGAGATAAGGAGAATGTTCTACATGCAACAGAGTCAGCCCAAAGGAATCCGAACCACATGGCAGACTCTTCCACAGTTGGAGAACGACATGGCATGTGTTCCCAGGATGGCATACCCCATGTGACACGTGCCATGTGGATTTCCAAACACTGAGTTCGGAGTCGGCACACTTTCAGCTGATTTCAGTGGAGAGGCTGACAACTTTAAAAAAAAAAATGATCACATAGAATGGTATTCAGAAAGGATGCAAAAAATGGAGAAACGGTGAGGGTATGGGGGGGGGGGCACGACCTGCCATATGACCACAAAACACCTGCTGAGAAATGGGTAGGGTAGGACCTTTGAGTTCCACATTTTTTCAGTTTCCCTACCATTTCATAAAGGCAGAAGGCAGGAGAGTAATAAGGCACTAGCAAACCATAAAGGCTCCAGGTTTTTCAGGGCTCATCATCGAAATCTTACCTTTGGAGGTAGTACCGTCTTCCTGGAGAGATGGTGTGTGTGTGGAGGGTATCTTTAAAGACACTTTTAAAAAACTGATGCAGAATCTCGGCTCAAGTTCAAAATTGTGTTCCCATAGAACAGACCATGGTAGAGCTATTTAAGAATCCTGTTTACAAAGGGTTTGCAGCAGCATTTTAATATAAGCCTCTTCCCTCATTAGCTGAAGAAAAGGAGGAGCAGAACTGGATTGGGCCTGACCTCAACTATGTAAAAAAAAGGAATCCAAAATGCTGACAGCAGTTGCCTCGACATGACGCAATTAAGGATCATTTTTTTTTCTTTGCCTTCCTCCTAGCTTCCTCACTACCCCGCAATTCTCTACGTGAGCCCACAGATCTTTCACAAGCAGTGGGGGGAAGAATTATTTAAATAGCGTGAGGTTTAAAATGGCACCAAATTATATTAAAACTCCATGAGGTTTGCAGAGATTTAAGAAGTCAGGTTTTTACTGGTGGTGGTAAAAACGGCAACTGGCTGCCGGATGCCTGCCTCACACCCAGCCGGGCATAGACTACGGTGCCTGGCACATGTCAAAATGCCTTCGCCTCTTGATCACTGCGAAACTGATGAGTCAGGCTGTGGGTGATCCAAGCCCTTTCTTCTCCTCCCCCCCTGTCTGTATCAGGCTGGGGTTTTTTTTGTTGGTTTGTTTGTTTGTTTGGGTTTTGTTGTTGTTGCTGTTGCTCATTAGTACCTCCATATCGCAGCTTAGAAGCCAAGCCTGTGTCTATCAGCGTTCAGCTTCTCTATCAGATCTGGAGAGAGTGTGGTAAGGGGGGAAGTGAGATGCTTTTGAACAGAGGGATCTGGGGGTTATCTGTGCCCCGATCCTGTTCTTTTTTTTTTTCCGGGGGTGGGGAGGGGTGTCTCCAAATAATCTCAAGGGCTCCATCCGAGGATACAAGAGGGAGTCAGAAGGGAATTACCATCCTGTCCATGTGTGGGGCGGGAAGGGAGACAGCAGGCTTTCAGCCCTCACTATGTCCTGCTGTGGGAGGGAACTGTCCCAAGAGACAGAGTCGGGGGGTGGGGGTGGGGTGGGGGTGGGGGGGGGGGGGGGGGGGGGGGGTGGGGGGAGGTTGATCACCAAGAAGTAAACACAGGGTGAGGTCAGAGGTCAGAGGTCCCCCCAACTGTAGGAACCTCAGCAGTCCTGGAACTCCCTCCCAACACACCCTCCACTTGCTGAGAGCCCCCAAGGGAGGTTCCTAGAAGCTGGGGCCCAGGGGGCAAGGTCCCTGTAGCTGGAGGGAGATGAATCCAGCCTCCAAAGTCGTTCCAGGTTCAAATCCCTGAGCTGCCCTTTCGTAACCTTGGCCAATCACTCAACAACTCTAGGCCTCCATTCTCCCATCCTGTAAAATGGGACTGTGAGAGCGCTGAATTAGTTAGAGACAGAGGTAGAGGGACTTAACATGCAGGAAACACTATAAACATGTTAAATCAGGGCTGGAGAGATGGCTCAGTGGTTAAGAATACTGACTGCTCTTTCAGAGGTCCTGGGTTCAATTCCCAGTGCCCATGTGGCAGCTCACAACTATGTGTACCTCCCGTTCCAGGGGACCTGAGACCTCCACGCAGATATACAAGCAGGCAAAACACCAATGCAGATAAAATAAAAATAGAAAAAAAAAATTGTTAAGCCACAAATGAAAACAAAATGCCAATCTATCCTTGTTAAATGAACCCTAAAATGAGACTACAGATGGAGGTCTTGAAGGGGTACCCCATATAGATCCTGAGGACAGCAAGACTTAATCTCAACTGCCTCTCAATTAGCAGCATGAAGCTGCCGCTTGGCCCCATCCCCTGGCTTCCAACAAGGCTGAAGCTCGGACAGCTCCACACAAATGGCTGAACTGAACCCCAGGACAGGGAAGCCAGGCCGTCCCATGGGGAACTATTTATAGGCAAGTGTTCCTTCACCTCCGATTCTCCATGTGACAGTCTGGTAGGCTCAGCTTGGGGAAACGGTGTTCTTGTCAAAACACTTGTCAAAAACATCCCAAATCTGAAGAGATAATTGGTAAGGAGACCCAGGGAGGATGGATAGAAATTTCTTCTGCGGGGTTAATGGGCCTGATTGGCCTGACCAGGTTAGTATGTCCACGGGCATCCCTGGGTGACAAGTGTGTGCGGACTGATGAGCATCTACCTCTCTTTCCCCAGTTAATGAAACCAGCCCAACAGGAAAGATGATCAATGTATATTTTAAAAGTATGTGTATACAAACAAATTCCCTCCCATATGTTACTGGGTTCCCTCCAAAGGAAACAGATTCAATCAAATGCCTACCCAGCACTCGGCACCGTGTCAGGCTGAGGGAATTCATGGCCCCCTTTACAGGAAGCTTGAAATCAAGTTGGCAGGGCAAACATGGACCGCAGAGGCTAGGTATCAATAACAAAAACGAGTCAAAACAATAACAAGTCAATAACAAGTCAAAAGATGATGCTAGCGGTGAGTAGCTCAGGAGACAAGGAGAACAAGGTACCTCTGGGAGCTTGGACACCATCAAAGAGAAAGTGGAGTCTGTGCCCAATACAGAAGGACTCAGTGAATCACAGAAAAAAAGGGAAAAGAAATCAGGCTGAGGGTAGGTATGATCAAAGGAGTACACAGTGACATGTATCCAGGCTTGGTTGGAGGGAGGCTGTAGGTGTGAGGACAGTTACAGGCCATCAGAAGAGGAAAGGGTTTTCTGGCGTGTCTAGTATAATCTCATTTTACAGTTGGAGAAATGGAGGCTGAGAGAGGCTAAATGAACTGCCTAAAGGCACAGCTAGCCGAGGAGGGGCAGCCGCTGGGAAAACAGGCCTGCCAGTATTCAATTACGAGTCTGAGCTGAGAGGCCACTGACGGGCTGCCGAGAGAGGGCAAGCGGTGTCTAGGGTAAAGGACACAGTGCGGATCCCGGCTACAACCGGTACTGGAGGCCACCGGAGACATGCAATTCATGCTTGCTAATGACATTGATAAGATGGCCCCTGGGTAATTTCAGATGAGTCTCTTGGGGTTCTGATCTGGCTTTCTCCTCCTCTCTACTCTCCCTCCCCCAGGTGAATTTAAAAAAAAATTTCTCAACTTGACCAGGGATCATCCATATGGTGGTGGGGGAGAATAGTCCTATGAAATGGAAGTCCAGGGGAGTCTCAAAGGATTTCAGATCTCTAACCTCTCCTTGGCATGTATAGGTACAAAGGGCAGAAAACAAACCCCCTCTGTGGGTGGTGAGCGGGCTGTGGGGAGGGTACACCTGTTTTTTTTTCTTCTTCTTTTTCTTCTTTTCATGCCTGCAATGGCTCATCTCTTTGAAGTTGTGAGAAATCAGGTACTTTGTACGTTTCCAGTGCAAAGGAGAGAGAACTAAAAGGTTAAATGTGTCAGGGAGGTGAGTCAGGGATGAGGTAGAGGCTAGACCTGCATTCATCTCACCCAGCAGCTATGAGTAAGGAAAGGGGCGTGTGTGGCTCATTCCCAGAGGGCAGGTGGCTGGTGCCCATGCCTCGTTACAGGCTGAGGGTGGTGAGGGAGAAGAGGGACGACATACAGGTCTCTAAAATGTCCCCCAAGCCTCGTCAGGGCAGGGGTCTCTACGGTACTAACAAAGCAATGTCCGGGGCACAGGCTTGTGTAGAACTCAGCAGCAGGAGGGGAAATTAAAAACAGACAGGTACCAAGTGGATCTTATTAAAATTAGACATCTGAAGAACCACAGAGAAACCAACCTTAAGTAGCTGGCCGTCCCCAGTCCCCAAGAACAAAACAGTCCTGTTCATCACCATGGTGCCATACACAGATGTCAGGTCAGAGTGGATCAGCGTAGATGATGCAATTGGCTGGACCTGTTCGGGCCGATCATTTTCTTTCTGCACAGAAATGAGCAAATAAGGAGAAAAAAAAATCATCATTTTTTAAAAACCTAAGCACTTCTCTTTATACTGATAAAATGCCACTCATGAACTCTTGGGGTGTTTGCATTTCTGAACCCTAGATACATTCTCATCAACAGGATCCTTGGGAACAGCTTTCACGGGTTTCCTCTGCCAACTCACCCTGCTTGCCCAAGCCAGCGAAAGTGACGTGCTTAACTGCGTAGTCACATGTACCGATTGCCAGCTGGACGGAGCAAGCCGTCCACTTCACAAGCCTGAGACACACACACACACACACACACACACACACACACACACACACACACACACACCAGCCCCGTTTGATCTACCAAGCAGAGTTTTACATTACTGCCAGGAAAGCACCCATTTCTGAATCAGGGCTGGACACTGTACTTCTTGCAGGGTTCTGTTGCAGTTCATTTTAGCTAGGTATGGGCTTCTGGGACTTGAAAGGCGAACATTTCCCAAGGTGTACTCAGACCATACATATCGGATAGCAGGATCCTATCCGTAGGGCAGCAGAGAGCAAGGATTCGGAATAGACAAGAAAGCGCACTGTGAAGCCTAAAGACTAATGTAGAGGGCAGAAGGCAGAGAGAGCTGTGGAGGGTGATAAGACACGGTGACCCAGCTAATGAGGAACCGAGTAGGACTGGACCTTGAACTGATGCCGTTAAGGAGGAAGTGAAAGGCGCAAAACCCTCAACCCAAATGCATTTCAAGTCTGAGGCTTGGAGCACATGTAATCACATGCTTGCTCCTGCTCATTAAATAAAGGCCCTCTTTAAACCCGGGGACCCAGAGAGTATCAACCACAATGCCTTTTCCTTTTTGTTTAAAAGAAATGAAGGGCCCCATGCTGCTTCCTGCCTCCAACGACAGGAAGCTGAGTTTGCTCCACAAATCTCTGGAAGATAGGGAGCTGAGAGAGAGCCGTTGCCCAGTGCAGCTCTGAACACAGTGTGATAGCATGCTTTATCTGCCAGAGCCTGATTCCCAACTGTAGTATGGTTTTCAAAGGCACATTTAAATCCCAGCCAATGAGAGAGCTGGCAAACTTCGGTAAGCATCATAGTGACTCCTGAAATGGGACAGTTTGGGGGGGGGGCAGAGAGGTGAGCAGGGGGGGGGTGTCCAAGAATTATTAACTTCATTAGTTTATTGCCAACAGTGTTTATGTCTCTCAATTTATGTCTTATTAAATATTCATTCTTTTAAAACCCACCAAGTTTCATTAACATCTAAACTAAATGGATTCATGGGCTAAATCGATTTCTGAAGGCTTTAAGGTGCCATCGATATTTCTTTGTTGATGCTGTTCTGTGAGCTAGGAGAGCTTCCTTCAATACTCCATCACTTTTTCAAGGAAGGAATGCCGTAACCTGAGAGAGCAGCTCATTTGCATCAAATGTTCTACAGTGAACGGACTTTTGGAACACCCATTAGAGATTTATTTTTCCCGTGAAAGACAGTCCATCTCGTGCAGTCGGGGAGGGCGAGGAGCTATCCTGTTAAAATCGAAGTTAAGGGAAAAAGCTCTCTGTGGGCCTGGGGACTGGAACAATAGACCACTGTTTAGATAAGGAAGCCTCGTGATTATGAGAAGAAAAGTTGGATGACCTTTAAGTTTAAAAAAAAAAAAAAACCCACATGCACATCACACATTCTGACTTAAAATAAAACCAGAACTGATCAAACGTAAGGTCAGTTCACCATGCTTATTATTTTTTTATGAAATATTTGAGTGTCACAAGGCTAAGTTGGGGAATCAGGCGTCCTTTCTGGGCTTCCAGAATGTTCTCACACTACTCTTCTTTTTTAATAGTGGACTATACTTCTTGTCATCTTACAACGCGAAGAGAGTAAAGGCTGTGGTTATGGATTATCTATAAGTACCAGACGGGACTGGAGTCTTGGGTCTGGTATACAGTAGGAACCAAATAACTGCTTCTATTCTAGTTAGCCATGAAGAATGATGTCACAGAGGCCTTTGCTGAGGCTGCAAAGTGAGAGATCCTGTTTGCCAAAGATTGGCCCCCAAATCACATAGGCTGGTCAGAAGCTAAATAAGAACAAGGGGGAAATTGGTCCCCCATCACAGTCTTCTGTGTCCTAGCATTTCCCTGTGACTTCTGACTTCTTCTCTGAAGACGTAGCTTTCCAATCCAAGCCCCAGATCATTAGCACAGCTCCGCGGTCACTCAACGGTGTCGTCACACTTGAGAGCCTGGTGGCATGAAACACTCACCTGGGACTAGTCTGCCTTTGAACTCAGTCCTCACTCACTGGATGACCTGGGCGACTTAATTCATCTGTGTGGGAGTTGGCTTGCTCTACTATCTGACAAGGCCAACGTGCCTGACCGGAAGGCTAGTTGTAAAGAAGAATTTCCAAGTGATCGTATGAGTAATACTACCTAACACACCAATATTCACAGTGTGCTAATAGGACATGTTATTTTATCACCCAAAGGCAGTATAGGACAGCGAACTCAACACCTATGTTGAGCCTGGGGCCTGATAAGAGAAAACTTTTAGGGTAAGCCATTGATCTTTCTCACTTGGAATACAGTTGTATGATGTATAGAATGATTAAAATGTATAGGTGTTAAAAAGTATAGACTACACATCATGGGTAGAAAAAGGAAGACATTTTGCTTCCACCAAATCCAAGATGGAGCCTGAAAACCAGCCGGCTGAGATTAGCACAGGAGGAAAGAACAGACCCTAGGTTCTTGGGGACAGAACAGACTAAGGTAACAGTAGCTGTCACGGGTTAAGCCACTGTCAACCGAATTTTCTGCAAATCACTGTTTAAGAAAGGAATCGTAACTTGTTGGATCAGGCCGTGGACCAGCTGGGAGGTCCTTAGACCCAGTTGGAACTTTGTAGCTAATTACGTGCCTGGGAGAAAAGAGGAGCGAGAAGACTTGGGCAACCAGGAAACTCTAAGGACTGGTTTGCCTGGACGGAAATGGACTCTTTTATGCTGGAAACACAGACATGGACAGGTCGCCGTAAATGCAGACAGGAACCCTCAGAATGCCTTTCTTACACTCATTTCAGCAAATGCAAACAAAAGAAAGACCCAGAGAAACCCCCTCACAAAAGTGAAGTTAATACCTACGGAGCCCAGCAGAAAAAGGCGAGGGGGGGGGATTGTGCAGGCAGCCCCCTGTGTCCAGAAATTGTTCTTAACTCCTTTTCCCCTCTGGCCTCTTTTCTATTTTGCCCTTCTCTCCCCTTAGGGCATAATTGTTAATGTCGCTCTCAGCCCATTCTGTCTAGTTTATTATGTGTAATTTCTCTTGGAGTCCCAGCCTCTGCTTGTTCGTCTGTCTAACAAGGTTAATGCCTTGTAATGACGCTTTCGCCGCTCCTGCCTTTCATGGAAAACTCCAATCTCGACGTAGCTCTAAACCTGGCCTCCCTTTGGGCTTTCTTGGAGTCTCCATTCTCCTTCTTCCTGCAACATCTAACCGTAACCACCACCACCCACCCCACACACTATTTCTCTGCCTCTTCCCCTGTAGTCCCATTGGACCCGCTCATTTGAATATTTTCAGGGTTTAAGTAAATCTTTCACCTACACAGGAACTCGCTCTCCCCATTCCCACCCCACTTGTTACTCTGAATCATAGCAGCCAGCTCATTGCCTTCGGAACACCTATAATTGTTTTCTAAGTTGTACTTATTGTCCATCTCCCTGCAGACTCCCAGCTCTACCACAGTGTGTCTTATTCCACTCTGGAAGGCGGGCTCCACCTCAGCATCCAACTCATAGCAAGTTGTCGATAAATGTTTATCGAATGAATAAATAAACACACGGATCAATGTTTGAATACTTGCAATCAATACCTCATCAGGCAACTATGGAACATTGCTAAGTGGGCTTAATCATTACAGAGTTCTTCAACTGAGCCAAGATGTGGCCCTTGCAAACCGTGGGTCTTGGTTCTGCATTAGAGAGCAATAGTAAGCTACTTACTATTCTATACATCTGCAGCCCGGTATCCTGGCCTTCTCTAAATCTCATATCCACAATTCACCAATAACTCAGAAGAGACAGCTTCTGGATCTATTGGCTTCCTAATCCATAGACAGCCTACTGACTGAGTATATTACCATTTAAACTGTGGCTCTAAGTCGGTTATGGCAGTGCACACTTAATATTTCCAGTAATCAGCAGGCCAAGGCAGAAGAAGGTTCATGGACTTGAGGCAAGTCTGACCTACATTTCAAGTTTTAAGGTAGGCAAGGCTGTACAGCGACACCGTGTCTCAAAACAACAACACACAAACACCAGCAACAACAAAATAAAATAAAATACTGTGGCTCTAAGAACAGAACAACATATTCGACCAAATAAAAGAACACAGATTCAATCCCCAGGACCCATGTGAGAAAGAAAAGAACTGATTCCTGAAGATTATCCTGTGACTTTCACATGCGTACCATGGAATGCTCATACACACATAAATGAATAAACAAGTGTTGTATAAAAAAATTGAGTATTAAAGAGAATTCAAGAGGTGCTTTAATATACAATTTCATGAGCATAGTTAACATTATTTCAACTCTTAAAGTTACTGATAAAAGCATGGAAGAGTAGGAAGAGATTTAGAGTACAAACTATAAGCTCCATTGCAAGCTCTATTACTTATGAGTTGTGAGAGTTTAGGTGGTCATTTCTCCTCTCTCAGTTTTCTTCATCCATCCTTCTACCCACCCACCCATAAGGCCGCCCATCCATCTGCTCACCTATCTATCCATTCATCCATCCATCTACCCACTCATCTGTCTGTCCATCCATCCATCCATCCATCCATCCATCCATCCATCCATCCATCCATCCACTTGCTGTTCACTAAATGTCTGATCTATAAAATACATACAGGAGTAAGTTCACAGGCCAAATAAGTCAATCAAGTGAGATCTGAAACAAAATGAGACACTTTCCATTTCCTATTATGGTTTCTCAAATGGTTTAAAGTAGAAGTCCCATTCATATCCTGAGCTCAGGACAGAATTCAAGGAATCCATGAGACATGACGGGAGGTGGGCACATCTTTATTTCAGCAGGCTCTAACTGAAGCAGCATTTCCTTTCATTTTGGATTCAGTCCACAGTAGTATTAAATGAAGCCATGCCTTTGTCACCAAAAGAAATCAGATATTTTCATATCATTTCATAGTTGCTGCAGATATCTCAAAATATCATTTAGGCTCATCTCTACTTTGAGATTATGGTGGTTACTGCTGCTAGATCTTGCTGTGGGATGTGTTAAGATATATTACTATACAACGATATATTTGTATAGCAATATAATCGGTTTATTTGGCAGCCCAAATTATTTGATGCATTAAAAATAGGCTTAGGAACTATGGGTTTCATCAGAGGCTCACAGCACAAGACTCCCATAGGGCTAAGAAAAAAAAATATCACCGAGTCTGGGGGCCTGGCACAAGGCGACACCTGCTGTTACCAGCTGCTTTCAGGCTTCCCCCATCCCATCGCCTCTGAGAAGCACGGGTCAGTACTTGGAATCCAATTCTTAAAAGGGGTCACTGTGGAAGAGAGGAGCCTTCAGGGGAGGCCAATGAGCAATGATGAAGAACAGCTGGTGTGTTAGATAACACGCTTCTTCAACCAGGTTGGGGGTAGGGAGGCTCTGACAAGGAATTCTGCCTTACTGAGCAGGAAGTCCCCAGAAACACCCTTCCCTCCACACTGCCTGGCTTCTGCCCTTCCTAGAAACACAGCCCCAGCATCCGCACATCTTGGAAGCCTTTATCTCAGCCCTCTATCACCACTGCCTTTTCCATTAGATGAGGAGAGCCTCCTTTACAGCTCTGTAATCATTTACTGAGGGCTCCCTCGCCGTGTGTTAGACGCCTCTCCGGATGAACTAGTCAGGCCGCTCCCCTTGCTGTGGTCTGAAGGTGTCCTCCAAAGGTCCATCTGTTAGAATGGAATCCCCACATCCACACAGAGATTAGCATTTGAGGGTGGGGCCCTCCGGAGATCATTAAGAGGAGATGGCATTGGGGCTGGAGAGGCGCCCCTTGCGGAAGAACTAGGTTCGATTCCCAGCGCTCACACCACAGCTCGCAACGATTGGTAACTCCAGGGGGGTCTGATGCCCTCTTCTGGCCTCCACAGACACTGCACACACATGGTTCACAGACGTACATGCAGATCAAGCACCGATACACACAAATGAAAATAAATCTTTTCTACAAAAGAAGGGCCTTTGCGACTTTCCACAAAGCAGCGAGTATCTGTCTGCACTACACTTCCTCTTCTCACCCTGCCACGCCCTCCGTGTTAAGATGTGTCCAGAAGGTCCTCTCTAGATGCCAGGACCATGCTGATAGACTTCCCAGCCTCCGGTGCCCTGCGCCAAATAAACTTCCATTCTTTACAACTCCATTCAGGAATTTTGTTATGGCAAAAGAAAGCAGATTAAGACACCACTCAGCGCACACGTAGTCTAAACAGGGCTGCGTGGGCCAAACAGAGCTTGACCCATTCCAAGTTTTAGGGAAGAGCAGGTTCCCACTTCCTAAAATTCATGACCAACGCCTCTTGCATCACCCTGTCTGGATGTCCCAAAGGCATCCAAAAGCCAACAGCACTTAGAGTCGTCTTCTAATGGGCTGCCGACATTTCCCAATTCCATTTCTTAATGAGCTACCTACCACATTCCCGCTTTGCTTTCCACACTCACTGGTCAGAACTCAGTTCAGGTCCTCATCATCACCCCACTGGCTTATGTCAATAAATAAGAATCCATCTGCATCCTCTCTGTTTGCACTCTTGACCAGGCGCAACATTGTTTCTGTCCAAGCCAAACTGTAAGCGCCTCCTGCAGGCTTCCCGGCTTCCACAGGGCCAGCCATTCCCCACAGGCCAGCCATTACTTAGGAATTCAAATCCAATCATTTCACTTCCCCTTTGAAAGCTCTCCCAGGCTTTGAGCAGAAAATCTAATCTCTCCCCACAGCCTAGGGGTTCTGTCGGATGGGCCGCTGCTTCCTTCTTCAGCCCACTCCGGTCACTTCCTCCCACCCTCAGCCACACTCACAGTTTGCTCCCTACACTGACCAAGTCACCTTCCCATGAGCACTTGCTCTCTGGCTTGTTAGCCAAGCCCACATCCAGCTGTGTCTGGGGGAGCTCTGGAGGATGCTTGTTTGAACTTTCCCTAATGTACGCCCCCCCCATCTGTTTTATCCCCCTGCTTAACAATAGGTCACGGTCCCTTCATCTGCAAATTGGGAGTGACAATACCCACACCCCCTTTTCAAGTTATGGTAAGGATTAAAGGGGGGTAATAGTCGATAAGTGTTTAGAACAGTGCTGGGTGATGGCTGCTTACGTCTTAGCTCCCATTTGAATGTAAACATACCTATTTGCTACATGTTTATCCTCTTCCCTACTCACTGCCGACAGAAGTAGTTTCACACACTGCTGGCCCCTGAATATAAATTCAAGAAATAACCGATCTGAACCAAGGGCTGTCCTTGTAATCAGTTGTTTCACCCACTTTATCATTAGTGATCTTTCTAGAACACACTGGGGTTGGGTATGCTTTTAAACCCCTTTCTGCTTCTTGGAGTCTCAGTCTTGGTCCTTCCCACCCTGCTCAGCAGAAATTCCTGAGATGACGCAAGCATGTGGAGGGGGGGGGCAAGCTGTAGGATCTGGGGACTCTGCAACCCGCTCCACCTAGCACCCCTGAACTTGGCAAAGCTCTCTCCCGGAACAGCAGGTCAAAGAGGACCTGCTGTTCTTTTGAACATATGGAGCTTCTGGGCAAGGGTTTATTTTAAAAGAGCAAGGTCTGGAAAGTCTGAAAGTGACCATCGTGGTACATCGACCCACCTTTGCCTGTCTCATTAAGTCCTGTGCCATCTGGCCCTGCACACTCGGTTCTGGACACTCCCCAGCCAGGGCGAGTGGCTTGTGGCTTGGAGACTCACTCAACATCCCCCTCACGCACGAGCTGGATGCGCTCCAAAACGGCCTTCTCTGCCTTCTTCATTAAGCGTCAAGACACCGCTCAGGCGTCATGTCCCTGCTACGGAGCTTTCTGGGTCCGTCCTGGGCTGAGGGTGACCGACACCCGTCCTTACGGCTTCCAAGCCGCTTTTCTGACATGACCCTCAGAGAGTGGGTAGCTGACCACTCAGAGAAAGCTTGCTTTCTTCCGTCTCTCCAGGAGAGCGGCACCAATGAGCCACATCTGGCCTGTATTTTGAATGGCCCAGGAGCTAAGAATAGTTCTTACATTTTTAAATGATTTGAAAAAAAATTTTTTATGGGGGAGGGGAATAATTCATGACAAGTAACCATTAGAAGGAATTCAGGTTTCAGTGCCCAGGACATTTCATAGGGACCTAGCTCTAGGGGTTTACTTAAGTACCATCCACGGCTTCATTCACAGGACAACGTGAGGTCAGTCGCTATGGTTAAGAGATTAATCATAGTGAAGAGATGGAGAGTGGTTTGCAAAGACCAAAATACTGACAATCTGGCTCTTCACAAAAAAAAAGTTTGATGAACTCTGCGTAACAGCATTGACTGTTGGACTGGGAAGAGCACGGAGCTCCCAAACAACTAACTTCTCTGAAGAAAGCCTTACAAACCATAACTGAGCAGAGGAGCTAATGCTATTGTTGAAACATTCAGCCCCGAACAGGGGGTCTCGATCAAACCCCTCCCATCAGGGCGCAGAGCTTGCAGAAGAGGAGGAGTGTAAGAGCCAGAGAGAATGGCGGACATCAAGAAAGCAAGGTCCTCTAAATGAATAGGATTGATGTGTACATGAACTCAGAGAGACTGAGGCGGCATGCACAGGGCCTGCCTGGGTCTGCACCACATGGGGTCCGAGAGCTGAAAGGAGAAGTGGACACATGTCCCCATCCCTAACCCAGAAGCTGTCTCCAACTGATAACCGCTTGCAAATGAAAATTTAGTTTTCTCCAAGGGAATCTTACTGGGGACACAAACTACTCTTAAAGGTAGGCTCATGCCCAGCAGTAGATGGCCAATGGAAAATAGACCCAATGGCATTTTAGGAGATTCCTTGTCCCATAATGTCATGTCAGGGCTTTAAAAAAAAATTTATATATATATATATATATAATAATATATATATACATATATATATATATAATACATATATGTGTGTGTGTATTCTATATATAATTATAAATATGTAAATATATAAAATATAAAATATAAATTAATTATAGATATATTTCTGTTTTTACTTTACAGGTCCTTTGCTTATATATTATGGCTTCCAGGTTAGTGTTTTTTTTTGTTTTTTTGTTGTTGTTGTGTTGGTTTTTTGAGACAGGGTTTCTCTGTGTAGCTTTGCACCTTTTCTGGATCTTGCTCTGTAGACCAGGCTGGCCTTGAACTCACAGAGATCCGCCTGCCTCTGCCTCCCAAGTGCTGGGATTAAAGGCATGCGCCACCACTGCCCGGCCAGGTTAGTGTTTTTATGGGATTCTAAGGTGTCAATGAGGGGGTCTGTGTCTATATCAGTTTTTTTGTGCCTTTTGGGGGGACGGACAACTCTTTTCCTTGCTTGTTTTAGTCCTATTCCAACATATTAGTTTTTATTTTATTATATTTTACTTTATTTTATTGTGATCTCTTAGAAGCCTGTTTGTCTTTGAGTGAGAGACAGAAAGGGGTAGATCTGGGTGGGAGAGGAGGTGGGGAGGAACCGGGAGGATAGAGGAATAGGAAACGGTAATCAGGATATATTATGTGAGGGGGAAAAGCTATTTTTAATATGGGGATTGGCTACAGTAACTGAAATATTAGTAAATTAGTGTTTCATTGAGAGAGAATCTTCTAAGTAAGAAAATTTGTGAGTGTATCAAATCAAACAACCAATGTACCTACCTATGGCTATTGATTCCCCTGGCTCTCATCAATAAATGAGACCTATGATTCCAACCAAGAAAGTCCCCATGATGGCTTTGATATCTCTCAGTTTTTTATTTTTGTTTTGTTGTTATTGTTGTTGTTGATTTTTTGAGAGACGGTTTCTCTGCGTAGCCCAGGCTGTCCTGGAACTTTCTTTGTAGACCAAGCTGGCCTTGAACTCACAGAGATCTGCCTGCCTCTACCTCCCAAGTGCTGCGATTAAAGGTGTGTGCCACTACTGCCCAGCTTAGACTTCTCAGTTTTCATGTGCCTGCGCATGTTCAAAGAAGGAAGAGTCACCGGGGAACCTTGAGGAGATATCATGCTATTCTAGTCAAGGGCCAGTCAGGTTTGCCTCCTCTGTCAGTCCTCTCTGAGGAAGTCCACCCTCAGGACCTGCAGGAGACTGTCACGTGCTGACTTCCTTCTGACTGGATCCAAGTTAGCACATGTTCTGAGGGCAGCACATGCCCACATTAAACACATACATGTTCACGATCAGGTGTGAAAAGGTGAGTTGGACCCAATTCCATTTTTTTCCTGGCGATCTGAATTAAATGACCTCGAGATCCTGTGGCAGTTAGTAGCTAAAGCAGAAGGTATTAAGATGTGTCTAGGTCAAGCTGAGGTAGATTCAGGTAGAGGCAGTGAAGGGTACATGTTGAGGAAGCAGACGAAGCTACTTGGGAACAGGATGGAGTTAGGTAGTCAAGCTAGCAGGTTAACTACAAACCCTAGAACCTTAGAATGGGCATTATCACTTCCTGATGCTGAGAAAGCTTCTTCAAGCTGCCTTCAATTCATAACCACCTGCAACCCCACACCACAGGGAATCATCCTGTCTCCATTACTGATCACAGTGGCGGTGACAGTCAACATGTGCACAGCATTACCTGCACTCCAAATTAATGCATGAATTCAGACAAGAACCCTGTGCCACACACAGGATCCATACATGCAAATGAAAGGACAAGGCACAGAGAGGCTAAACCATTTGCCCAAGTTTGCACATCTGCTAAGTGGCAGCTTTCGTTCATTGACCTGACTCTGGGGCCCTTATAAAGCATTATCTCTGCAGCTCTAATTCCAAGACTGTCACGTGACTGCCAATGTTCCTGTCCGTGAAACCCCTAGTTCCCTTCCTTGAGCTTATGCATGAACAGCTTTGCAGCCAACTGTACCTAACTAGGATAGGTCTCAGGATTGGCACCGCACAGAACAAAACCCTTCGGGAGCATGTCTGATGTGTGGAATTGGCTCCAGTACAGAAGATGCTAGAAACTCTCCCACATCCTCGGATAAAATGCAAATAAACTGTTGTCACGCCATGTGAAAAATCTAGTTATGAACTACAGGTTTTTGAGATTTGGAATACAGCCCCCAAAACGTTAAGGCTTTAAAAATCTGTCTAGGTAATGCCTTTGAGCAAATAGGAAAGAAAAGGAGTAACGGGATGAAGTGGTTACTTTTTTATGGCATTTTATTGGTAAAATGTAAAGAAAGAAAACGGGAAAATCCCTATCCCGGGCACCATGGTTAGAACACAATGAAATCTACTTTCTTTTACTGAAGCATGGATTCAAACCACTCTGAAGCCTGTTTAAAATCAAAACAAAACAAAACACAGGTTGCAGGCTTGAGAAATGGGTTAGCGGTTAAGAGCACGGTGCTCTTCTAAAGGACCCACATTAGACCTCCAGCACCCAAACGGCAGGCAACAACTATCTGTTGACTCCAGTCCCAGGGGACCGGACACCCTCTTCTGGTCTATAGGGTCACTGCATGCATATGGTGTACAGATACACATCTAGTCAAAACACCCAGACACATACAATGAAATGAATAAACTTTACAAACAAACAAGCAAACAAACCCACACATTGCCAGCTGTTTTGTGTGACAAAACTTTTTCTGGGGAGACACTATACAAGTCTTCTCATGTCAGATAGGAACCCACAACAGAACTAAGTACAGACACCACCAGACTTCAACTTGGTGAACCAGGGAGTTTTATTGGAGTCAATTAGAGGGGCAGGAATGTATCACAGACAGCTGCACCACCAAAGCCCACCCCAGCAAGGGTGACAGCTTCCAAAGCTGGGAACCTGAGCACACTGCACAGGCTGCAGGCAGCTCAACAGGCTGGAGAGTGTCCTTTCCAAGTGACTGTGGTCTAAATCTCTTCCAGAAACCTCTGGCCTCTGCTTCTTCCAGGCAGCTGGTCTGATCTCAGAGTCCTCCTGGCAGCTCTGTTTGCCTGAGAGGGAGTTTCAGCTTTTATTGCTGACTCTGGCAGGGAGGGACCTAGTGAATCTGGTCGGCTTCAGGGACTTCCTGAAGCTCTTTTGAGTTCTTTACATTCCTGCTTAAGAGCCTTCCTGACAGGATAGAACATTCTCCATCTTATAGGAAACTTACTCAACACCAGCCCCACCCTCTACCCACCTCCAGAGTCTCTTATTTAGTAAGTCTGATGTTGGGTCCCAGAATTTACATTTTTAGCAAATTCCCAGGTGATGCTGGCACAGGTGGTCCACACACCACACTTGAAGAATCACTGACCTGGCTGGACAGTGGTGGCACACGCCTTTAATCCCAGCACTTGGGAGGTAGAGTCAAGTGGATCTCTGAGAGTTCGAGGCCAGCCTGGTCTACAGAGTGAGTTCCAGGACAAGCACCAAAACTACACAGAGAAACCCTGTCTCGAAAAACAAAACAAAACAAAACAAAAAACAAACAAACAAACAAACAAAAATGACTGACCTATACCATGAAGTCCTTCCCTCTAGCATTTGAATGTTGTTAAACCAACTACATAAATACCAATCATGCAGGTGTCTGTGGTCAAAGCCACCTCCCAGACAGGCAACACAAGCAGCCTGGCTATTGATGTGAGCAGGAATATTTGAGAAGAGCCAGAAGAATAAATAGAATGCCATCTACCCCAGGACTTGAAGAGAAGGGCTCCTTGACATAGCAGTTACTAGAAAAAGTTTATGGGAATATATGGTGACCAGAACCAGGAAAGTATCGCTATTGAGTACAGAATACATTTCTTTATCTCCAACATGATCTCCCAAGATCCTTCACTTGTTTATTCAATAAACACTTCTTTCTTCCTAATTTTTTTTTTCATGTACACAGGCTGCCTGCCCTTAATGTGGGGTTCTGAGAGGTCCACAGCATTGGATTTGAGGAAGAAAAGGCTTTTCTAGATCAGGGGAAGGAAGTTTCCAAATGGGGCAGGGGGGAGGTTGGCAGGCAAAATGGGTGGGGTCGTAGGAGCAGAATGTAAGCATAACAAGTTAGTCCCTCCTGAAACAAGGACATGGTTGCAAGAAGGGCAAAACAAGGTAGCCATAGTCATAACAAGGTGGTCACATAACCTTTTGAAACAAAGATAGGGTGCAAGGTGGTTATAAACAACTTTTTGAAACAAAGACTTTGTATTTTAAAATGACGGGAAGGAGTCAAACCATACAACAGAGTCCACGTGGGAGGTTTATTGAGGGGAGGAGAGAGAAGGGGCAGAGACAGGTCCCAGGGGACGAGAACTGAGGAAGAGGAAGAGAGAAAGAGATGGGAGGTGGGCAAGGCCCACCTTTTTTTTTTTTTTTTTTTTTTTTTTTTTTTTTTTTTGAACAGTTTCTGTTACTTTGCGTTTCTGATCTCGCTCTGTAGACAGTTGCCTCGAACTACAAAGATCCACAAGGCTCTGCCTCCCAAGTGTTGGGATTAAAGGCGTGCACCACCTTTTATAAGGAAACATAGTGAATTCACACAAGGGGTGCTCTTAGTGGCTGCAGCTGAGGAGATCTCCTGTCAGGACCCCAAGGGCAGGTCAGTACAGATGCCCGAATGCCAAGAAACAATATTAACAAGAAAGTAATGACTGAGAAACCACACCTGGCATCAGACAGACCTTCGGGTGGTGACAAATGTAAACTCAGGAACTCTGTTCACAGCCAAGGATTCTCTGCTCTGCCATCTATCTACAAACGGCCTTGCTTGCTCCATGTAGGATAGGCTGGACACCAGAACCCAGTGTCTGTGAGGACTGACGGTCCACAGCCAATAGTTAAAAACACAGGTCCTAGACCTAGACCACATAAATTCTAAGTCTTTTGCTCTTTGCAAGCTAGGAACCTAACCAAAGCTCTCTGGGCTTCCATTTTTCTTGTCTATAATCATCATAATAACTGAAGTCCTTGCCTCATGCGGTGACTGAGAATCAACAGAAAATAAGGCATGTAAATTGCCTTGCACAAACCCTGCCATGATAACTGCTCGGTGGATAGCAGCTGGGATTGCCTTTTCCCTCTTTCTAAGTGGATTCTGTCATTACATCCGTCCTCTCGGATTCACCCTTGCATGTCGGATGTGTGTGTGTGTGTGAAGGTAAAATTCACCATCTAGTCTACAGATAACAAAAAAAGGAGAGGCAGAATCATAACAGAAACTGGAGGCCAATAAACATCACAGGAAGACCGTGTTTTGAGGTCAGCAGGTCACACTGCCAAGTAGAATTGGGCTATCACTTCTACACACAGTAGCAACATGTGTCCTGACTGTTGCTGGCAGAAAGTGTGCCATCATTTTGTGGTTACCTGCACAGCAGTTGAATTATATCAGGCTTTAGGATTACGTGAGTATAGAAGAAGGGGGGACATATCCACCTGCAATAGGTAGAAAGAACTAGAAGGGTCGGTCATATAGCCAAACTATGAGAAAATACAATAGCCTCTACAGAGGGGTAACAGTTGTGTTTAATCACAGGCAACACCGAGACCCAACTATGGCAGCCAAACAAATCTAGAAGAATCCGCCTTCACAGACTCAAACACAAACATTTTTCACACATTGGTTTGCCAAAAGTAGTAGGAGTTTGGGGGGGGGAGTTAAATTAACTTCATAAATGAAGGCACATAATTAAAAACATCCACTGCTATATCAATCCAAACACAGGTAAGTTATGGAACATAATGAAGAAAACAAACCACGTGATGTTTAAAAGTACAACCCCAGATTGGAGGCAAATACTGACTCCAGAGAGCATCCTCGACTCTCAAAGCCACATCCTAGAAAGAGTGAATAAAATATAATAAGCATATTCTCAGGCTTGGGAGATGGTTTGGCTCAGTGGTTCTCAACCTTCCTAAGGCTGTGGCCCTTTAATACAGTTCCTCATGCTGTGGGGACGCCCCCACCACCACAAAATCATTTTATTGCTACTTTGTAACTGTAATTTTGCAACTGTTATTAATTGCAATGTGAACATCTGATATGCGACCCTCAAGGGGGCGTGACCCACAGGTTGAGAATTGCTGGTATAGAGGCTGAAACGATGGGTATTTAATTACTTAGCTAGGGACTAACGGTCCCAGGCTCAACACAGGTATTGGGTTGACTGTCCATTGTGAGAAAAGGTGATAAAATACATCCTGTATAGCACCCTGTGACTATTGATGTGTTAGGTAGTATTAGTACTCATATGATCACTTATAACAGTGGTTCTCAACCTTCCTAATGCTGTGGCCCTTTAATACAGTTCCTCAGGTTGTGGTGACCCCCAACCATAAAATAATTTTCATTCTACTTCATAACTGTAATTTTGCTACTGTTATGAATTCTAATGTAAATATCTGGTATGCAGGGTATCTGATATGCAACCCCTATGAAAGGGCCATTTGACTTCCAAAGTGGTCATGACCCACAGGTTGAGAACTGCTGTCCCAGTGAAAATTATTTGCTGCCTTTTTAATTAGGGGACTTTGAGGGGGAAGTTCCAGAAATTCCACGATGGCAAAAAGAAAACAGAAATAGATGCTGGGAAGACTGTGTTTAAGTTGCATGGCTTTGGTACTTATTTTGTTACTGATCATGGCTTCTTCATCTGGACGATGGGATGCTTTCCACAGAACCAACCAATCAGACTTACTGACAAGCTCACAGAAACATTGTTGGGGAGCTGTATTAGTTAGGATTTCTGTTGCTGTGATGAAACACCATGACCCAAAGCAGGCTGCTGAGGAAAAGGTCTATTTACTTACACTTTCACTCACTGAGGAAAGTCAGGGCAGGAACCTGGAGGCAGGAGCTGATGCGGAGGCCATAGAGGAGTGCTGTTTACTGGCTTGCTCAGCCTGCTGTCTTACAGAACCCAGGACTAGCAGCAAGAAGTATCCCCACCCACATGGGTTTGTTCCTCCTCTCAGATGACTTGAACTTGTGTCAGGTTGACAGAAAACTATCTGGGACAGGAGATGCTGCCCAAACGCACACCAGGGGTCTGAGAGAGTGGGTGTGCAGGGCCCGGCCATCAGGGTGCACTTGGGGGCTGCAGGTGATGGATTACCTCTGTGAAAGTACATTGAAATTTGGTGGCAAGGCAAGAGAAAGAAGAAAATGCCTTGTGTGTAAAACACTGAGTACACACTCATTGCACAAGTATCTCAGAAATTAATCCTCAGCAGGAAAAACCCGAGGAAGAGAATGAGCAGTTAAGAGATAAGAGAAACCAGGAGATGAGAAACACACCGCCTGGCCAGTTCTGTCATTACCATAGGTTGATGGGAGATGGGCAGTTCAGGTACCAGCTGGGGACAGAGTGGGATGGGGAAGGCGAGCAAATCTAGACACATTGATGAAAAAAATGAAGGAAAAATGGGGGGGGGCGCTGTTGGCTGGGAAGGAATAGCTGTGGCAATCTGCTGGGGCTCCCTCTATGGAGTGTTTCAGGTCCCACTCCTGTTTTAGGCACCTGCAATTCAGCATGCCTTTCAAAAACACATTCAAGACCTGAAAATGCAATGCAGTCGAATGACAACATTTCTCGTGAGTGACAGCCGAGGCCACGCTGATCCCATGACCCCATTAAATGGGGTTGCAACCTACTATTGTCCCTCCGCTGGCAGAATCGGTGGCACCCAGCATAGCTCATTGCTCACACAAGCAGGCGTCATACAACTATTTGTTGCATTAAAGTATCTTATCTGCCTATTTAATTGGTTAGAAAATTGTCGCTTTTTTTCCCCATCAAAACTACCACCTTCTTTTTTTCATTGAAATGCTCTTAAAATGCTGTCCCATTAAGTCTTTTTAATGCACACCAGCAGCAAGGAATTTACTTAAATGAAAAAAAAAAAAATGCTAAAGCTCCCTGTTCCCACCTGCGCAGCCATGACATGCTATTGTTTGGACCTGAGTATATCATTTAACTTGGATGACAAGCTCAGAGGGTAGAGACCCCATCTTTCAGAACACACAGCTCGGAGCGCCCTGGGAGCTCTCAATAAATAACAGCAGCAAGAAATGCTGTGCGGGGACCCGTTTTTAATTATTTATTTTTTCCCCCATTACAGATTTTTGGCAGCATGTGTTTTTCCCTTGCTTGATTTCCAAGGGGGGCAGCCCTCTCCCAGGAGCGCCTATGAAGACCATAGACAGCTGTAGACTAACCCTGCCCCTCCCCATCCCAGTGCAAGTAGGAACACCTGATTGAGCCCAGAACTGGATTTTGAGTGCATTCGGGATGCACGCTGGGTTTGGAAGGAAACCGAGTCCTCCAGTACCCAATAGGTAGACGCAATCAAGAGAACTGTTTTGGCTCTGCCCATCGACACAGCTGTCAGATGGCAAAGCTTGGACTTCCATGGTGGTTACATGCTGTGGGCCTCGGAGCTGTCTTGCCATTAATCCCCACAGACAAACTGTGCCTGAAGCTTGACACAAAGTAAAATTGGGGGGGGTTAATTTCAAGTCTTCCAACAGAAAAGAAGGAAGGCAGTGGTTTGCCAAACTTTGGCTATTAGATTATGAAGATATATAACAGCAGATATTAAATATTAAGTTTTATGCTTACAGAAAGGCTAAGCCATCTGGGGGCAATGTGTGCTCTTTATGCATTTGTTAAATTATACTAGTCGTGAAATAAAGATGGCATGTGCTTGCCCCAGCCTAGAAGCAGCAAGTGACTGGAAGCTTTTTTTCCTCCTTGAATTAATAAGATTAACATTTGGTAAGGTGTGCTTGACAGAGAAAGGACTGGAGGGGAGTGTCTCTCTCCCCGCATGTTAGTGTACCCCCGAGCCAATGTACACAATAAAGTACACGCAACAGTTCTCCACACCAAGACTTTCTCCCTTCCCCTTCCGATATATTTTATAGCAAAACAATGGCAACACCTGTAGCCCTCAATTTCTGCTCCTTGAATTCTGTCCAGTGATTAAGGAGGCTCTCGGCAGGCTTCCCTCTCAGGAGCCATATGCAGAGTTACTTGCCAACAGGCTTGGAAGGGCAAGGGCCTCTGCAGAAGTGTACAAAGCCTCCATAATCCCTATCCACTAGACCCTCTTGAACTGACGCTTTATCTTCCAGTCAAAGAACTGTCAATCTCAAGATTTCAAGCTGTGGCTGCCCTGTAGGCTCTAGGGAAACCCGTGTCTTTTGCCTGGTTCAGGCACAACCCAAGGGTGGTGCCAGTGAGCCCCGCAATCCAGTCTGGGGAATCTGCAGCCCAGAAACTGCCTGGAGCACCCCAACACTTTCCACCTCCCCCAGGCTCTCCTCTTCAGGGCGAGGCTTTGTATGCATCCACAAGCCGCCTCCCGCCTCCTCCTCGGGTTCTCTCCGCCAGGTTGAGACCACAGCCACCCTCGGCCAGCCACAGCCCCGCCCCCTCGCACTGGGTCAGGCTGGGCGGTCTGCGAGCGGCTTTTGCACGGTAGCATTATTTACCAGTGTGGAGCAGGCCACAACTCGACCGACCACATCACATCTGGGTTGCAGCCAGAGATTAGGGGGGCGGGGGGCACAAAGGCCGGGGTGTGGCAGCGAGTCCTTTAGGTTCGATGGTTTTTCTGTGAGGGCATCAAGTACTGTTGGCCCAAAGGGTCAAGCCTACATGCCTACTAAGACTCCGGTCTGGAGAAGCTGTTAGGGACAGAGGGTGGCGTGGGGAGGCTCAGTCCCAAACAAGCGCCCGCATTTGGCGAGGCAGCCACTAGAGTTTTGAACCTCCCTCCAATTCTCCCCCTTACCCTGCCGCCCTTTTTTTTTTTTTTTTTTTTTTTTTTTTTTTTTTTTTTACTCTTTCCCTTTGGGGATCTCAGCCTGCACTTTAAAGTAGCCTGCAGTCTTGGACAGTTGCTGGCGATGTGAACCTGACACTTGGTAAATGTCACCCAAGTCTCCTCCGGGGGCCCCAGGGACAGGACTTACGCAGTTGTGCTCGGTCGCCTGAAAGTCCCAGCTGCAGCTCCTGGCGCGCGCCTGGATCTCACTCATCCTGAAGAGGCAGAGAGCCGTGGTGGCGGGGGAGCGCCTCTCCTGGCCCTCTCCGGTGGCCGCGCTAAACACGCCGGCCCAGACGTCCATGGCCTCCACCAGGCTGGAGGAAAGCAGCAGGCGGCGGCCGTCGGGGTGGCCGTGGCTGCAGTCGAGGGCCGCCTGGCCCTGGAACAGCACCTCGGTGCTCTGCGCGATGCGCGCCATGCTGGGCCAGCCGGTGGCGGCTCCGCTGGTGTAGTTGTAGGGGTAGTAGGGGAAGTAGACGCTGCCGTTCCAGAGAAAGGCATCCACGAAGTGCAGGCTGCCCGCACCACCGCGCAGTTTCAGGCGGCCCAGCTCCTGCGTGGCCAGACTGCGCTCCTCCGTGTTCTTGAGCGCGATGGCGGTGTCGCGATCAGATGCCGCGGGGTTGCAGCGGTTCGCGGTCTCCGGCTCCGGCAGCACGTAGGTGGCGGCCACGGCCAGGTACCAGCGATCAGTGCCGCCCGCGCGGTACACCACGCCGGCCGTCGAGCCCTGCGGGTGACACGACACCACCTCGGTAGCATTGCGCAGGGAGCTGCGGCTCAGGTTGCCCAGGGGCCGCACCTCGCAGGCGCCCCGGTCGAAGGTCCAGCCGGTGAGCAGCAGCCCCTCGAGGCCGGTCGCCCCCTCGCGGTAGGGCAGCAGCAGCTTGCTGAAGCTGCTGCCGGGCCGGGGCCGCGCGGGGGGCGCCAACGAGACGGGCTCCGTGCAGTTGCCCGCTTGGTCCCGGTACAGGCGCGAGAGCCTGTGCTTCAGGCTGTAGTCCAGCTGGTCCAGGCAGCTGCCGCTCGCCACGAACACGCCGTCCGCCCGGCTCGCCGCGATGGCTCCGATGGCTTGCTCGGATCGCCACACCGGCTCGTCCGCGCCCCGGGCGGGCGCCGCCAGCGCCAGCAGATAGGCGATCAGGGGCAGCGGGGCGGCGGGGCACGGGGGGCGCGGCGGCGCCTTCCTCCGGGAGACCTCCATGGGGCTAAGGGGGGCCGCCCCCGGGCAGGGCGCGCGGCGGGCTCGGGCGGCTCAGGCGCGCGGCGACGGAGACGCGGGCGGCGGCGGCGGCGGCGGCGGCTCCTGCGCGCGCTCGGGCTCCCGCGGCCGCCCCATCCCCGCGGCTCGGCCGGGAAGGAGTGCAGGGAGGACGGCGCGCGGCGGGCGGGCGGGCTCGCTCCGGCAGCCTGTGCCGCGGCGGCAAGCCCTGCGCGCTCCGGAGCCGCTTCCTCCTCGCCCGCCTTCGCCGGAGAGAGTTCCTCTGTGCGGCGCGGGCGCTCGCGGGGAGGCGCGGAGGGGAAGGGAGGGGACGGGCGGAGGGGAGCGAGGCGGGCGGGGAGGGCTGGAGAGGTTGGGTGCGCTTGTGCGTTTCACTTTCCCATTGTGAAAGTGGGATGCAACTGGCCCCTTCCTCATCCTCTTCCTCCTCCGCCCTCCGCCTCCCGCCCGCCCTCCCTCCACGCCCATCTCCCCTCCCCTCTTGATTCGGTGAGATCGGGAGGAGGGAGGTCTCGTAATTTGGGTTACTGTGTAGGTGGCCTCTTTCATCTATTCATAACAAAGCTGAGCCGCCTGCCGCGGCCGCCGCGGCTGCCACCATCGCCCCTAGCTCGCCCCGGGTTCCCCCCCCGGCGCGGTCACCGCGCACCGAGCCGGCTCCCGCGCTCGCCAGCCCGCGGGGCTGCTCCAACGCCCGGGTTTTGTTTACGACGAGAGCAGCCGCGGGCAGACGGGAGGCGCGCGGAGCCGGGACCCAGGGGCGAAGGGGTTGCAGCAGAGGCCCAGGGCTCGAGCCCCTGGGAGGCTGCGAGGGCGGCTTGACAGGTGTGGAGCGGCGGGAGGGAGGGAGGCCCCAGAGATGCTCCGGGGAGCTGCGGTCCAGGGAAGGCGGCAGAGGGTTGTGGGGGCTCGAGGGGGGGGACCAAGGCGCCCCTGTGGCAGGGGGTGGGTTTCCCCGGGTCAGAGTGAGGTGGGAGAAAGGCGCCACAGGCTCGTTGTGGACAATCCCTCAGGCCAGAGCTCTCATATTTGAAAAGGCTCCCTAGTCTCCCTTGGCAACGGAGTCCCAGGCTCTCAGACCCAGCACTCAGAAAGTTCTGCTCACTATCTAACCCTAATGACAACAGCTAACGTTTATTGAGCATCTGCTACGTTCTGGGCGTAGTTCTCAATGCGCCATGTCGATCTCTGGTCACTTGATACTCCAAACAATAATAGTATTAATTAGTGACTGTTACCACCCTTACTCGGCTTTTGAGAATGGTCTTTGGAGAGGCTGTGGAACCCACCAGGGCATGACTGTTGGCAAAGAGCACAGCGGAGATTCGAAGATCCACCCCTCACTCCAGAGCCTCTCAGAGGCGTCTTGCTAGTCCAGGGCCACCTGTGGCCACTCCAACACTCCCCAGAGACCCTTCTTCGGGGCAGAACTACGATGCTCAGCCACCTCAGAGCCTGGCACTCTCACGTTCCCAGGGGCTCTGCCGCTGCCGCCATGTCCCACCTCTTTTCTTTAGAGCCTGAGGTCTCCTCACTTCTCCCCGGGAGCAACTGTCGGCTGGCTTGTGTCCCCCCCCCCCCCCCAAGCCACCAAGAATTTCCGGAACAGAAAATCACTGTGCTCTGGGCAGCGGACAGACTCACGTTTTCTCAAAGAGGGCTCCCCAGAGGCAAGCCCTGCTGCCTCCAACCCTGTGGCGAGTGGCGAGGTGGGGCTGAAGGACCTGCCGGGTCCTTGGGAGGTGATCTAATTGCTTCCTAGCTTTTCCACAGCATGGACTACAACTGCGTGTTCTTTCCTCCTTACCTCTAAGTCAACCCAGCTCTGGATGAGATCTGGTGTTTGTTTTGTTGTTTTTTGGAGTGAGTGGGGGTGGCTGGCTGGCTGAGCTTCCTCAGAGGCCAAATCTGCAGAGCCGGGGCACCTGCTGCATGTTTCGGGCTCTCCCCCAGTGTTGAGAGAGAAGCTTGGAAAGGCAGGAAGGAGGAGAAGGGAAGTGGATGAGGAGCTTCAGAACCTAAGCTAGATGTACAGCTGCAGGAACTGTGTTCCCGGTGAATGGAGCTCAGTGGCAGAGTTTGAGCCAGGCCTTGGCTTCCATCCCTGTGTACACACACACACACACACACACACACACACACACACACACACACACACACACACACACACCATCCCTTCAGCGGTAGCTTTTAAAAGCTGGGGTCAGAGGTCGTCTTTCCATATGCAAGCTCCTCGTTGTTTTTGCCTGGCAATGGCAAGTGCCAATGCTCTCAGATGCTAGATGAAAGTCACTCCTTCTATAGTGACAGAAAGTGGAGGAAAGAGAAAAAAGGAGGGGAGATGTATGGGTCTAAGTTGATGTTAATATGGACCTCTTAAGCAAAGCCAATCAGATGGTTTAACTGCTACCATAATAATAATAATAATAATAATAATAATAATAATAATAATAATAATAAATCAGGCATCTTCCCCCCATCTCCCACCACCTGGAATATTCAAAAAAATTTTGCATTGCTGAAATAAAAAAAAAAAAACCTCTCCCAAAGCACACTGACCCCCCCCCAACAACATAGTAGGGCCTTTATGCACCAGTCGCCCTACAGTTTTGCTGTGAATGATCAACATGGCGGTTCTAGCGACTTCCCAAATGGACTGTGGCAGTGATGTGTGCTGAGGAGCGGCATTCAATTCCATTTTGGAGATAGTTTTACTTCACTGGCAACCAAGTCATTTCCCTAACCCCGTGGCGTTGCCGCATACAATCAGTTACAGACCATCTCGGAAGCTATTTGGATTAGACATACTCCACGGTGTGGCGTTTTGATCACTGCTCAATTCTTTGCTGCTGCGTTTTGAAACAGAAACAACATCTTAACAAAAATCACCAGCAAGGAGTAGAAACAGCTCTCGTGGTTCCCAGGTCGCCTTATTTTGCCGAGACCATAAGCCCTGCTCCTGCAAGCAGGCTCCCTTTTCCTCCTGTTCAATTGTATGCGGGCTCCTATAGTGGAAGAAACAGGAATCCACGCTAACTTTTTGGCAGGAAAAAAAATATATAGGCAGTCAGGAAACCTGGAAACCACGTTCTTTGCTGATCCTGCCCCATTTTGAGCAAATGCCTTTACCCCTTCCCAATTTTCTCCTGTACTAAAGCTCCACCTTCAGGACACACGTTCACATTTGAAAAGTGTGGGAAATAAGGACAACCTAAATAAATATTTAGCCACAGGGTCTCTATCTCTTTGATGGTTTTGTCTTACACACCCATCTGGCCCAAGGGTATGCAGCCTATTCCTGACAAAGCTTCCCTCTCCAACAGGCCGAGTCCATCTTGTTGGATGTCCCTTATGGCACATTTCGGGAACTTCTTGTAACACAAATGGCTAAAACCCAAACAAAAGAAGGTGGTACAGATCCATCCTCCAGACAGACCTGCTACCACGGAAACGGGCAGTTCAGACGGGTTCTGAGCAGTTGTATGCACAGCCTTTGCTAGCTGCAAAATTCTTCATAATGAGAAAATATCCACTCCCTCAGGCACTGAAGGCAATCTGGGTTAACCAAGCCATCTACAGCCAGACTCATTTTTGCTGGACAGAGCTTTATAGGTTCTGTGGTTTCCTGCTGAGACTTGAGACATTAAGAACCGTTCAGTAGGCAACTGGTCACAGTCACAAGATGGGTATCATTCACAGTCACACTTTTCTCTTTTCCTTTTTTATTTTTTTTTTAAATCTGACTGTGGTTTAGAGGGCTGGCTGGGTTGATGGGAGCTAGAAGCAACTGAGAAAGTTAGTTCTGGTGGTCAACCATTTCTTAACACGTCCTGTCTATGTAGCTACAACACCCTGGATAGAATCTGAGCGATGCCATACAAAACACATCTGTGTTGGCCTCCTTGGATTTCAGACAGGCCACTTTTTCTCCACAACTCTGCGTTCATATCTGTGGTCCTCACAATGAAGACATGATCAGAGTTCCTGACCCCTTTCGGTGACTGACAGGAAAATGAAACGAGCTAGCTTCCTCCCTGGTCTGCTGATGATCAGATAGTTGAAAGTGCAGTAGAGGAAGTGTTGTTCTGTAGTTGGAGTTGATGGTGGGAAGATGGGGTGAACAAAGTTCAGCCACGGTGAAAAGTCAGTCAAATACAGTGCAGTGAGATGTGGCTGAGGCAGCACTCGGGAGGCAGAGCCAGGCGCATCTCTGTGAGTTCGAGGCCAACCTGGGCTACAGAGTGAGATCCAGGAAGGGCAAAGCTACACAGAGAAGCCCTGTCTCGAAAAACAAAAACAAAACAAAAAAAGCCGGGGGGGGGGGGGGGGCGGCGGGGCGGCGGCGGCGGCGGCGGCGGCGGCGGCGGCGCACGCCTTTAATCCCAGCACTCGGAGCAGAGGCAGCGATCTCTGTGAGTTGAGGCCACCTGGCTACAAGTGAGCTCCAGAAAGCGCAAAACACAAAAAACCGTTCGAAACAAAAAAATGCTGTGGCTGAGGGATCTGGCTGTGACCCTGATTGCCAGAGTTGACTGATCTGGCTGACCAGGTGGGTGTTCCCTTCCTACCCCAGGCAGCACTCTGTTTTCATCCTTCTCAAGGCTACATGCTTCAAAGACAACTACCTTCCCTAATGAAGGAAGACCACTGGTCAAGGGTAGCTTGCTCACATGCCAAAACCTTCAAACAAGTTCTCAAGGTGTGACTGAGGCTGTCCAGGGCCTGGTCCTGTGTGTCACTCAACCCAGCCTTGGATGGATGGAGACCCTTCCATGCTTGGTGACAGTGCTCAGCCGGTGGTTCCTGTGAGAAGGCTGTGTGGGGTGATGCAAGGTGAGTCACCCCCAACATTACAGCAGTCCTCTTCCTCTCTGTCACGGCTTAGCAGAGTTACCTGTCACTTCCCAGAAGGGTAACAATTACAGATGAAAGAGCAGAGTGGGACATTCAAAACCACCATTCTTAGAGTCCCAACACTGACTTTCCTTAAGCTGCATAATATAAGGGCCTTCGCTACTATAAGGGCCCATGGAAAGAATGAAAAATACCAAATCTTACTCCAAGGCTGTGAGGTCCAAGACATCAGCCTGGCACTCAGTATTTCATTACTGAAGCAACATGCTATGCTGGTTAAGTTTTTGACACACAAACTAGTCACCTGGGAAGATGAAATTTTAATCAAGGAATTGCCTCCATCAGATTTATAGGCACATCTGTAGGGCATTTTCTTGATTAATGATTGACGTAGAAAGGCCCAGCCCACTGTGGGTGGTGCCACCCCTGGGCAAAGGGTCCTGCATTGTATGAGCACGCCATGGGGAGCCATCCGAGATGTGGTGCTCCTCTCTCGTCTCTGCCTCAGTTCCTGACGTGACTTCTCTTCATGCTGGACCGACCATAAGCTGTATGATGAAATAAGCCATTTCCTCCCCAAGTTGCTTTTGGTCGTGGTATTTATCATAGCCATAGGAAGCTAACCAGGTCACATACTCAGGATCATGACATTTCTTTCAACATCTACCGAACCTATCCGTGGTGAAGAATCTAAGGCCACCCTGATTGACAGCAAAATACAGTGACATCATCAGTTACCGTGGTGTTTCCTAGATCTGCAGGAAGTAGGCAAACTCATCAACTAATTGCATCTTCAGGTTTGGGACACTTCTGCAACTTGGGCTGTCTCTTAAAATTAAGCTCTTTTTAGATTATTTTGAAATTTGTGTATATCCTTGCTTGTATTTTTTTCTTATAGTTCCTTTGAAATGAAGCACCAAAAGGTTATCAGGAGTAGATACAAAATACTGATCCCTCTTTAAAAACAAAACAAAACAAAAACAACAACAACAAAAAACCCTTTGCCAGGAAGTGGGGGGTGCACCTTTAATCCCAGCACTCAGGGGGCAGAGGCAGGTGGATCTCTGAGTTCAAGGCCAGGCTGGTGTACAGAGTGAGTTCCAGGACAGCCAGGGCTGTTACAAAGAGAAACCCTGTCTCAGGGAGAGAGAGGGAGAGGGAGAGAGAGAGAGAGAGAGAGAGAGAGAGAGAGAGAGAGAGAGAGAGAGAGAGAGAGAGAGAAGAGAGAGAGAGACCCTTTCCTGTCTCTGCTTAGCCACCACATCTCAGAGACTCACTGTTAGCATAATCCTGGGCCCCCGAGTCCCTTGATAACTGGCAGCCTGGCACAAACTCATTCAAAGAGAAGAGCTGCCGTAAAGCAGGCCTTCATATTAATAATAACTCAAACTCTTAAAATGAATGGCAGACGATAAGATTAACAGGCAGATAACTCCACAGTCACTTGTACTTCCGCTTCCTCGAGATTCTGGTGGGGGAGATGCTCACAGCTGACAATGAAGTTGCTGGACTTCGTGGTGAGCAGGCTGGCGCTGTCTGCAAAGCCCATGCCGCTAATTCCCCTGCCCTTGCCCTCCCTAGAAGATATTGCTACCAAGCCTGGGAGGAAGCGATTGGAATGAGTGCTGAGCATGCGCAGTGTCTGTCGGGTGGCTGGGCGTGTGGTCTTGGGGATGGGCAGTGTCTGTCGGGTGGCTGGGCAGTGGCTGTCGGGTGGCTGGGCGTGTGGTCTTGGGGAAGAGCAGGGAAGCACCTCATCCACACTGGGAAGGTACTGAGGACACGGTGGTTCCACCAGCATCCCCGGCACAAACGGCCTCATGCGCAGAATCCCAAATGTAAAGACTGAACACTTTTCTTACCCTTCTGCCCCCTTTTGTCATTTCCACCTTTTCCGTGTGTGTGTGTGTGTGTGTGTGTGTGTGTGTGTGTGTGTGTAGGGTTGGAGGGGGTGTGAATGTGCACATGTGTGTGCATGCATATGAAGGTCAGAGGTCGACGTTGGTGTCTTCTTCAGTTGCTGTCTACCTTGCCTTTTGAGACATGGTTGCTCACAGAACCTGGAGCTCACTGATCCAGGCTGACCAGGGAGCCCCAGGGATCCACATGTTCCCATCCCATTCGTCCAGGGGCTGCTTGACCAACACCATCACATCCGGTATTTACATGGGTCTTGGGGATCCAAACCTCAGGTCCTCAGACTTGTACAGGAAGCACTTTCCAGGTGGAGACATCTCCCAGTCCTTCTCAAAAAGAGATTTTTGTTGCATTTTATAAGCGTTTATCTGTGTGTATATAGGTGTCTGTACCCAGTGCCTGCAGAAGCCAGAAAAGGACACTGGATCCCTTGGAACTGGAGTAACAGACCATTGTGAGCCACTGTGTAGGTTCTGGGAACCAAACCTTGGTCTCCTGCATGAAGACTCATCTTTTCAGTGGCCCAGCTTCTTGTTTTTCCAAGATGGCATCTTGCTGTGTAGCCTACGCTAGCCTTGAACTAGGAATCCCTCTGCCTTAACCTCTCTAGTGTTAGGATTACAGGCACATGCCTGGATCCTTTGTCTCTTTTTCTAAATCATTTACTGAGATGTGACTGTAAAAACCATCACCACCAAACCTGGTCCCTGTTCACTGTATAGAATACCATGAGTTTGCAGGTCGGGGTACCTCCCTGGAGCCCCATCCATTCCTCCCCTTCTCTCGTCCTTCCTACTCACTTCTTCTTGCCCATCTTTGCTGCCCAGGCTTCACTTCTCCCCATCATCCTCTCTTTCCCCATCCTGCTCGGTACCAGAAGTCTGCGTCTATGGACATAGACTTTGCCTTTTGGCTTCTGATTGGATTCCGCCAATGGGAGGCCCCGTGGGAGCTATCCAGGAAGTGGAGAGAGAGCTAGGATGAAACCTAGATACTTGGTCCTCCAGCCCCCTCCCTGCCAATCTGTGCTAGTTGTAACCAAGTCCTCTGCAAGGCCACCGGTTCCATGGGGCGGCCTCTCTCTATCAACGGCCATAGTACCATTTTCTAGGTAGCAATATTTTCTAGGGAGGGCGACAGACGGGGAATAAGCAGCATGAGCTTTGCAGACAGCGCCAGCACTGACTTACTCAGTACCCCACACTCTGCTCTTTATACCTGTGGCATGTGGTGCCTCCTGCTGTGGCTGGCCTTAGCATGTCCCCCTCTCCCTGCTCATACCTCAGCCATCACCACCACCACCACCCCTTTTTATGCTTCTGTTCGGGTCATTTGCTTCCTGCCAGAATATAACTAAAAATTCAACCTGCTTCAAAGAAGGACCCAGAAGAGATCTGGGATGGCACTTCAGCAGGGACATCTGGCTTGTCTGTTGCGGCCAGCATGAGAGACGAGGCAAAGTGCATCTCCTTTATTTCCAAATGGCTGGTGCCTCCAGATCTGGCAAGGGGTGGGGGGAGGAAAAGGTACATGTCATTCCCTTTGCACAGACTCTCCTAAACTAAATTCAGCCCATTGATAGAAACAAATGGAAGCCCTACTGGGCAAGATTATTATTTTTTTTTTCCAGTTAAAACATAAAACTAAAAGTGCCTTAAAAGTAAACCGGGACTACCAGGGGCCAAGGACTCAGGAGGTGGCGGGGGCACAGGGCGGTTATGATCTCTGAAACACTGTTGAATGTTTGAAGTGTATTTTCAAACAAGACACAAAAACGAACAGACAGCTTTTTTCCTCTTCAGACATTCCCCCAAGTCTGAACTCCAGCAGTCGCCTCAATATAGGCCGGAAATTTCATGTCTATTCATTGCCACCAAAACAGAATCAGGAAGAGATCTCCATACTTCTTCACCTCCAGACCTTGTCTTAGCCTGCACCAACTAATATTTAAAGAGATAAATTGGATACTCTCGATTCCCTTAGAGCTCCAGTCACTCTTAGGTGGTAGGAATGTGAGCCACCTTAAGTTGTAAAGATGGCATATTTTAGAAGATACTCCCCGACCCCCAAGGCTTCCATACTTTGCTTCTCAGAGCCAGCCAATCTGCAACATCTATTTCATCACTTCTTGGACATCTCAATGGTGATTAAATATTTATGGTGTCAAAGGTCCCTTTCCTCCATCATGAAAGCTGCAAATTTTATAGTGAAATGGAGTTTTAATTGTGAAGAAAGGCATAGATGCAAATTAGGACTCAAATAAAATAGCCAGAGAGGCATTTTTTTTTAGGCTCTTTGGTTTGGTGGTAGTGGTAGGGATGAAAAGGATGGCGGGAAAAAGGATGGTAGGGTCATCCTGGTGTGTGGTCTGCAAACTAGATTTCTTGGTGACTGAAAAAATGGAGGTGTTGGGGTGTGCTGGGGCCAGTGAGCAGAACAGGGCTGAAGGAAGACCATATGGTTCCCCTGAAGGAGCCCCCATGTCTCAACTGTGTGTAGGTAGGGTCTGCACCCCAGCACTCACAATCCGTATGTGCCCACATACTCCTCCCTCACAGTGCCACCCGGGCTATCTCAACCCCCAGCCGGTCCAATACAATGATCAAGTTCTTGGGCCACAGAGGAGGTCGTGGTAAGGTGGAGGCTTGCCCAAGGAGGCAAGTGGGACTGAAAACCAACCAGCTCCCTGATCAGTAGTCCCTGCTCTCTGAAACAGGGCCTGCCCGTGTCCTAAGGAAGATGTGCCATTTTCTTCGTAACAGGATACAATGACCCTGGTCAGGTCTCAATTCCAGGTCCGATGCCACCAGTTAGTAGTGAGGCAGCCGTGGGCTCTCTGAGCCTCAGCATACTTGTGGTAGATTGGAATAAACATCATCTCATGGGGGGTTTCATGAATACTAAATGAGATCATATGGAGGGGGATGCATTTACACAATGCCTGACTCATAGAATCTGCTCAGTAAATAGTGACGCTATTACTATTATTTGATGCTGAGACTCGAATGCTTTGTCAGCTGACTGTATTAGTTTCCTATGGTTGTCCATAGCTGAGTCCCCCAGACTTGGTACCAAAACCCAAAATATTTATCTTTCTAGCTCTGAGGCTGGAAGTCTACAGTTGTGGTCTACATAGGACTGGTTTCTCTATAGGCATCCTGAGTCTTTTCTCTGTACCTTCATGTGGGATTAATTCTCTTTCTGGGGACTGTTGGGTGACAATTTCCTCTGACATTGAAACATCCCATCCTTCCAGGGAGTTCCTTAAGCAGGAAGGTAAACAACTCCAAGTAACTTCAGGAAGCCCCTGAAGCTGACAAGATTCACTAGATCCCTCCCTGCCAAAGAAAGCAATAAAAGCTGAGAGTTCCCCTCAGATAAGCAGAGATGAGCTTCAAAGATGACTCCCAGACAACCCAAGCTGCAAAGAAGACCCTAGAAGAGGCAGAAACCAGGCAAACTGCCTGGAAGAGGTTTAGACCAATTGAGGCACCTAGAGAGCATATTCTCCAACCTGTTCAGCTGCCTGCAGGCTGTTCAGTGTGCTCTGAGTTCCCAGCTTTGGAAGCTGTCATCCTTGCTGGGGTGGACTTTGGTGAGGCCACTGTCTTTGAGTCATTTCTGTTTCTGTAAGTAACCCTTTGCCCATACTCCTGTAAATAACCCCAATTAATCTCTCCGGTCCACTGAGTGGGACTTTGGTGGTATCTGGTCTGTCACGGGTTGCCTCTCTGGGGTGAGTAGGCATGTGTAGTGTCTTCTTAGGAAAAATTTTGTCATAGAACAGGGACAAGGTTTCATCACTGTGTGGGAGACCAGCTCCCAATTTTTCCTCAGGGAACTCTTGAGGAGAGAGGAATAAGAGATTCAGATAGAAATATAGAGGGGAGAGAGACAGATAGAAACACAGGATAGCTTCGGGAGGGCCTGGATCATTATCCACTGGCCCCTTCTGTCTCTTCTAAAGGGTCTTTTATAGGAATGCCAAGGGGTGGAGCCAAAGACCTCCCCTTAGCACAGCCAAGTGCAGACCTTTCCAATCACCTGGCAACTATGCACATGGTCAAGACATCCTCTAATGCAGCCCTGTTGGGTAAAAGCAAGCTGAGATCTCATTAGGAAACCTTTGTGGGCCTCCGTATCACTGCAGCCAGACTTGAGCCTCTAGGGAGAGACCCTGTTATCTACAATGTTAGGACCACAAGTTCATTTGATAAAGAATAGAAAGGGGCTCAAGAACATCACTTGCTTTAGGTGAATGGCTTCTAACTGAAGCCAAAGACATAAAACCCAGTTGATAAACACACATTTACTCGGTCTCTGGAAAACCCAGAGGTAACGGCACACATGCCTTTGGTAGGCATACACTTAGCATTGGGCATGAAAGAGGGGACCCCAAGAAAATAGGCATTAAACAAATATTCTTGATCCTGAAGGCACCCCCTCTCTGGTTGCCTTGCCTTGAAATAAACTGTATAGATTAAACAAACCAGCCCATGGCAGGAGGGGATGGGGGAAAGGAGGTTTCCCATGGCCTCAGCAGAAAAAGCCCAAGATCCTGACTACACCTGACCCATGAGCAGACCCATCCCAGATAGCTTCTCCTCCTTCTCACCCAGCACTTAAATGTAGGCTCTCCATTTGGCTCTTACCCTTGTTATTGTTGAAAATACCAAGTATGTTGTTGCTCGAATCCTAATTGGTCTTATAATAAATACCCGGAGCTAGATATTAGGGTAAATGCTGAAAGATCAGAGAGACGAAGGAACAAGTCACTAGAGAAATTTCTGACCACTACCAATCCTCAGGCCGAATGGAAGGAGAGATCCTATCTCTACGAATCCTCTCACTAAAAGCCTCTGAGTCCTCAGCCAGAAAGGGGCTCTAGTTCCTGTCTCCTCACACCTTATATGCCCTTCTCTGTCCAGCCATTCTACTTCCTTCCTAGTGCTGGGATTAAAGGTGTGTTGTGCTCCCCCAATACTGATAGCAAAGGCATGAGATCTCAAGTGCTGGGATTAAAGGCATGTGACTCCCAAGTACTGGGATCAAAGGTATCTGTTACCACGGCCTGGCTCTGTTTCTCTCCCAGACTGAATCAATCTCATGTAGTCCAGGGTGGTTTTGAACTCACAGAGATCCAGACGGATCTCTGCCTCCCGAGTGCTAGGATTAAAGGTGTGTGCCACCACTGCCTGGCCTCTGTGTTTAATCTAGTGTCTGGCTCTGTCCTCTGATCCTCAAGCAAGCTTTATTTGATACACACTATATCACCACAGTATGGACTCAGGACTTCCAAACCCAGCTTAAGGACTCTTAGGTCAGAGAGAAAGGGATATGATGGGGACTGTCTATTTTCAGTAGGGTAGGCAAGCTGGGCCCTTTCATGCCTCTAGGTTTTTACATTTTCAGTAGTTTTATCTAAAATACCCTCCCTTATCCCTTATTTTGCAAACGCCTATTCATCTGCTACTTGTGTGTATGTGTTCCTTTAAATTATATCAACAACTCTCTGGTGGACTCAGCTCCTTAATGACAATAGAGAGGAGGATGTAGTTCAGTGGGAGAACATCCATTTAGTATGCTTAAGGCTCTCGAGAATGGGTGGATAGGTGGATGGGTAACGGATGGATGGATGGATGAATGGATGGATGGATGGATAGATGGATAGATAGGTAGTTAAAAGTATAGACCAGGGCCGGGCGGTGGTGGCGCACGCCTTTAATCCCAGCACTCGGGAGGCAGAGGCAGGCGGATCTCCGTGAGTTCGAGGCCAGCCTGGGCTACCAAGTGAGTTCCAGGAAAGGCGCAAAGCTACACAGAGAAACCCTGTCTCGAAAAACCAAAAAAAAAAAAAGTATAGACCAATATACCAAGTGCTCTTCCATGTCACTGCTAATTCTTCTGAGGCCAGGGATGGCATCTCAGTATCTCGCTACAGTTCCTTTCATGAGGGGGTTACTCACCCTGCAGGTGTCAATGCGGGCAGTGATCCACGAAGAGGTGAGAATTGAAAACTCGGTTCAGATGGACTCCATCAACCTGGACCAGATCCAAGTCGGAGTTGATTGTCAGCACATTTAAACACAGTACAATTTGGGAAAAAGTTTCCAGGCAACAATCATTCCCATTCCAGGTTTCTAGGCAACAATCATCCCAATTCCAGTTGCACAATAAAGCTGAAGGTGGGACTACTCAGAAACCCCTTTGCAAAGTACATGTGACCAAGAGGGTGGGTTCTACAGCTAATTGGCCCAGAATCTAGTGTGGCCTCTGACAGAGACAGCGTAGAGCTCAGCAGGCCATAAAGTCCTTGTGACATCCCGACTAAACATGAGTTCTATTAACTGGGAGCTAGGGAGGGAGAATCTGGGATAAACGTTCTGGTGGGTTTGGGTGAGGTCCACCTCTATAGCAAAAGGTGAGTAAAGTCTGATGCCACAGATAACAAAGAGGTCACAGGTCACTAGCAATATCCACTGCCAGCTTTCTGGGTGGGGAAAATAGGTATTTTATCTCCTCCATTGAGAAGCGTTCCTGGTTTCCCTAGTGATCTGTGGGCAAAAAGACCTTTGTGCTCCCCACCCCCACCCCAAACACATTTTCATGTCTCAAAGGCTTTATTTACTTGCTTATGTCCTTAGCCAGAAACTCCCCGGGCTCTGCTGATGCCAGGCGTGTGACAGGGATAAGGGTATGGCCGGGAGCAATGATGTCCCATCCTATGCAGTTTACAGGGTGTTCTACAGGGTCAGTGTTGAGTAGACATTGTCTGGATGTTTCTGCAAAGGCAGGAAACTGCAGGGGTGGGTGTTAGTCTTTGAGGAACCCACAGCTCCAAACACAGCGACTTGGCAAGTGCACAGTACATACTTACCATTCATGAGTTGACATTCTCCACAGAGACAGAAGCTATAAAAGGAAAAGCACAATGCCCTGCCACAGAAATATAGTATTGACAAGATAGCCGGGCAGCCACCAAATGCAAGATTAAGCATTGCATTTGGATTATTTGTTAATTTACATCACCTCCCAAACTTTGTTTGAAAATGGCTTTGTGTTGAAAAGGGAAGAGTCTTATACTGTAATTATGTTAGACAAGCTTATAATAATTATAATAATTATCAACCGAGTGCCAATAATACTTTTAAGAACTCCACTGAGCATAAAGATCATACTAGTGTCTAACAGGTATTTAAAATTAATCTCTTTAAAATTGAAAGGGCACAGATTCAGCATTTTCTGTTTTTTTAATAAGCAAAGACTCTGACAAATAATTGCCCTCCTTTTTTTCCCCCTCTGCTAGAAACTTCTGTTTACAAAAGAAACTTTCACCCAGTCCACTGAGAATTTAAGTACTGTATTTTCTTAACATACCTTGAATGATACACTTGATCTTTTTTGAAAAATATGACATCTGGTTAGCTCTTAGGACCCTTACAGGGTGGAGGATTTAGAAATTAACAGACAAGCAAGTTTTCATAGGTGTAGGGATTATACTTCAGGCATAGAAAAGCCTCTGCTTGGTGTACCCTAGGGTTCCCCCTAGTGGAGAGAAAAGGTACACGTTAAGAAAAACAATCGTAAGTTACCTGAGGGGGTGTCGGTGGGTACCTGTGGCTTACAAGGTTTCACTCCCCCTTAGCATCTGTTCCTGAGAGCTGGAGGTATGTTGTCGATTAATAAGGTTTGATTTGCACTCCTCTTCCTGTCTGGGATCCGTGGTAATTAAGGTGTCTCCCCTGCAGGCTGCTTTCAAATGCAGCGTGAAATTACAGTGAGCCCCCAGAACAGAGCCCAGGACGAAGGCTCTTTTATACTCCTCCCCCCCACCACCACTCAGTTTCTGCAAGACACCCTTAAATGTCGTTCTCATCTGGAACTATTTTGGTCCAAACTGGTATGATGCCTTCATCCAAAACCTGAAAAGATTGGCTCCTCTTAGGGAATCTATTAATAGCTGTGTTCATGGTGGCCAAGTACTGAAAAAAAAAAAAAATGCTTTTGTATATTGTCCAAATCAGACTTGAGTGCTGGTCTTTGTCGTGTTCTTTTTGTTTGTTTGTTTGTTTGTTTGTTTGATGAGTACCCCCTTGCCAGTCTTGTATGGTGTCTGATTTCACTACACACACACACACACACACACACACACACACACACACACTTGTTGATTACAGGCATGGGAAGGCAGGCTTTACATGGTGTGGGGAGGGCTGAGAGGAAGCAGATACAAATGGCAGATCTTATCTGCCGAAAAGCTGGCGATCTGCTCCGATATCAACGTTGTGTCTCCCTCCTCCTCTTATCTTTTTGAGTGTTGCTGTGCAGAGAACCATGGTAACTACTTTTCTGTGCCCGGAAAGCTTTAGCAGACTTGTTCCTCTGGGAACCTGACTTGTACCCATCCTCCAAACCAGATGTGACTCAAGCCTGGGCAACCTAAGTGCTAAAGATCTGGTCTAGGTTACACGATCCAAGCCAAGCAGAGTATTTCCTGGGAACTGTTGCGTGGATGGTGGGAACATAGTCTTCTACTGAGTGAGCTATGAGAGCCTATACCCTGGGCATTCATTTCAGGCTGAGGAAGAAGTCCCCCCACCCCAGTTCAAGACAAGCCCACCCTACATAGGGTGACATTGTCTCAGAAACAGACATTCTTTTACAAAGGGTGAGGGACTTCAGTTGAGGTTTCCTGAAACTGTCAGCAGCATTGGTCTCTGCCTCACAGAAAAGCCATGGGGAAAGCAGAGACCAAAGCTCAAAGAAAGTAGAGGTCAGGGCCAGCAGGATGTCTCAGTGGTCAAAGTGCTTGCCGAGCAAGCCAGAGTTCAAACCCAGTGTTGTGGGATGTCTTTCTGTACACTGTGGATATGTGTTGCTCTCATTGGTTGATAAATAAATCTTCTTGGCCAATGGCAAGGCAGAATAAGGTTAGGAAGGACATTCAAACTGAAGAAAGGTGGAGTCACGGCAGAAGCTGTGAGCCACCACCAGGAGAAGCAAGATGTGAGAGAACAGGTAATGCCATGAAGCCATGTAGCAAAACACAGATTAATAGAAATGGGCTGAATTAAGTTATAAGAGCTAGCTAGTAATGAGCCTGAGCCATAGGCTATACAGTTTGTAATTACTATAAGCCTCTGTGTGTTTATTTGGGACTGAATGGCTGGGGGACTGGGCAGGACACAGGAAAACTTCCCCCTACAATTGGCACCCAACATGGGGCACAAACTCATGACCCTGATATTAAGAGTCTCATACTCTACTAACTGAGCTAGCCAGGCATTGATCACATAGACCTAAGAAAGATTAAAGATTCTGAACACACAAAATCAGAGCCACACTGGGCTCCTAGTCTCACAGTCTCATGCCAACAGCAGTGTGCAGATGCGTCTCCCTATAGCTGCCTGTGAGCTGGAGCGAAGCAGCATGGTGGATTTCCACAGTCTCTCCCATGGGCTGTGGTACAGAGAGGTTTCTACCAGTCACTGCCTGTGGCCTTGAGAGCACAGCCACAGGCTTAAAAACATAAGCATACTACTTAATGCTGCTTCCCAGAATTGGGGAGGTAAGCTGAGCAGGGTGGAGCCGGCAGCTAGGGCTACTGCCACCTTTGTTCTTGCCACACAGGTTAATAGTTTAAAATCTCTGCTGGTCAGAATAGGATTACAAATACACAATAAGAACAAATTCAGATGGAAAAAAAAACTCTAAATGAGTTACAGTGTGTTTAAAAGTATGTGTAAGCTTCGGAGACTAAAGAGAAGGTATAGACGGTCATAAAAAAGAAATATATAGCTTTAAAATAGTAAAATAAAGTCCTTAGAAAGGGGAGTGAAGTAATATAAATAAAATGAGCCATGTGAGGATGGAAAATTACACAGAAAGCCTGGATTATGTATGTTATTGTGTTGTCTTTAAAATTTTTGACTGCTATGAGACATTTGATTATAAAAGCTACTGGATTAAACCAACCTACATCTATAAAAATATCTTGACTCCAAAATTTAAGTCTAAAGGTATGCCACTTTGGGAGAGAGGTTATGTTTTTGTTTCTACAGGAAAGGAGAGGCTATGGATTCATTCAAAATTAAAGATGATCAGATTTGATAGAGGAAGATCCCCTGAAATCCTGACTACAGACATAAAAACACAAACCTGAAAGAACTATAAGACATGTGATTTATATTTTACCTGCTCAAACACATAGCAAGAAATTGTCTTTGGCTGACTTGTCTACAATGCACAGTCTGTAGTTGTATTAATGCAGACATGTATGTTAACTTTAAAAGTTTATGTATTTTCAGGACGAGGGGACCAGACACCAATGCAAACAGATGGCCCAGATGATCCAGCATCTCAAAATGCCTCTGAGTTCTGCATCTGGATAGGCTTCAAGGTTGCTGGCTGAGATGATCCAGCCTCACAGACTACTACAGTCAGGACTTGATTATAATCCTAAATTTTCCCAGGGTCCCCATAAAATTAACAGCACCCCCAATCAGCAGGAAGTAGCCTAGAAAACTATACCCACATTTCCAAAAAAATGATTATGGATGTTTTTTCTTTGTTTAGGGGTTGGTTACAAATTGTTGTTGGTCAAGGTCAACCTTTTTCTAAAAGAAAAAAGGAGGATATGATATAGAAATGATAGAATGAAAGGGTAGATTTATTGAATCTACTTTAATAAAAAAATTAATCTTACGTACTTTACATTTGTATGGATTTTGGTTTATTGATACAGGTTTAAAGTTAATTTTATTATACTGTATGAAAAGTTTTACTATAGGATATTATGTTTATGGGTTTATTTAAAAATGTAATATGTAATTAAGAAATACAACTTAATAGTCATCTCAATAATCAAACTTATAGTCATGTTAGGTTTTATAGCTATGCAGAGATATATTTTGGATGGATAGGTAATATTTAAAGACTTCAAAGACCTACAGAACATGGCATTTAAAATGTTTTAAGAACTTAGACTTTTCTGAACATTGAGACATGTCTGCTCCTGGCAGCACCAATCTACTTCAAAGAGGAGGATGAGCATCTAAGACACTCCATATGGAGTTTATCTTCTTCTTGGCAAAACTGGCCATTTGGCCAAGTAACTGCTCTTGTCTGGACTGCTTGACAATATGTTATATAAACTGGACAGGTGGGACCATGGGGAAATGACCACTGAACTTTGCCAAAACAAGGTGAGATGAGCCTTCAGGTTCCTGCTTCACAAAGGAAATTGCCAGACATTCTGCAGGACACAGGGAGAAGTGACTGATGAACTTTACCAATAGGTGAGACAATCCTTCAAATTTCCTGCTTCACCAAAAAGTCTGCCAGAGACTCTAGTTCTGTAGGCTGAAGATGGATGCCCCAACATTGCAGAGGACTTTGGGTGACTTTCCAGGCAACCAGATGTCTCTGTCATTTCTAGAACTTTGGAAGTTGCTTACAATGCACTTACTTTACTTGGGTAATATTATATCCTTCTGGGGTCTTTGATGGAGTTGAAGACTAGACAGTTATAATAGTTTTCCTTAGTTATGATAAAGGGTAAATTAGATATAAAACTTTAGACTGACAAATATAGGATGGATGATAGAATGTTTTCTTTAATTTTACCAAATACAAATAGACTAGATATTATAACCATAATTCTTGCTTGATAACTGTTTTGTTATATATTTCTACTATGTTAAAGTTAAAACCTTCCTTTTTGATTAGACAGAAAAGGGCAAATGCTGTGGGATGTCTTTTTGTACACTGAATATATGTTGCTCTCATTGGTTGATAAATAAAGCTGTTTGGCCAATGGCAAGGAAGAATAAGTTTAGGCAGTACATTCAAACTGAAGACAGAGAGGAAGAAGGGTGGAGTCATGGCAGATGCTTCGAGCCACCACCAGGAGGAGCAAGATGTGAGAGAACAGGTAATGCCATGAAGCGACGTGGCAAAACATAGATTAATAGGAATGGGTTGAATTAAGTTATAAGAGTGAGCTAGTAATGAGCCTGAGCTATGGACCATACAGTTTGTAATTAATACAAGCCTCTGTGTGTTTATTTGGGACTGAACTGCTGGGGAACTGGACAGGACACAGGAAAACTTCTGCCTATAAACCCAGATAAAGGTGGCAGGAGAAAATGGGCTCCTAAGGGTTGTTGTTTGACCCCCATGCACATGCACACTAGACACACACACACACACACACACACACACACACACACACACACATACACTTTTACACACATGAGATACACATACTAATAATAAGGAATTAAGATTAACTAGAAGGGGGCTAGAGAGATGGCTCCATAGTTAAGAGCCCTGGCTGCTCTTGCAGAGGACCTGAGTTTGATTCCCAGCACCTACATGGTGGCTCACAGTCATCTACAGTTCCAATTCTAAGGAACCTAATGCTCTCTTCTGACCTCTGGGGGCATGGTGCACAGACACACATGCAGGCAACATACCCATACACTGAAAATAGAATAAATAAATCTTTAAAAAAATGTAAAAATTAACTAGGAATGAGACAGATACATATACTCCTCCATGTTTTGCATGTACCTGCACACAGAGCCTCACTGAAGCCCAGGGCTGGGTCATTAGTCCGGGTCCTTCAGTTCAAGTCACTAACTTTTTGTTGGCACTCTTCTTGTGGCTGGTCTGTCCTCCATACCCAATGTCACCAGGGACCACTGGCATCTACAGTTGCCACCTACTGATGTCCCCAAGACCTGTACACCTGAGTGACCCTGACTAGATCCATACATCTGAATGACCGCTGCCTTGATCATACCACATGTACTTCAAATCACTTTTCCTTTCTTCTTTTTTCTTTTGGTTTTCCAAGACAGGGTTTCTTTGTGGGGTTTTGGTGCCTGTCCTGGATCTCACTCTGTAGACCAGGCTGGCCTCGAACTCACAGAGATCCGCCTGGCTCTGCCTCCCGAAGTGCTGGGATTAAAGGCATGCACCACTGCCACCTGGCTCAAATCACTTTTCTTGCACCCCCGCACCCCCACTCCCACCCTCTGGCCCTGCAAGTTTCCAGTCTCCCTGGATGACACCACATCATAACCCAGCTCTCGTGGAAGGCAGAAGTCATTTCAGACACTTCCCTCAGCCCTGGTGACTAATTTCCCTTGTGGTCCCGACATGGGTAACAGACTTGATTTCTCACATCACGGATCTCTCCTGCTGTTTATTTTGAGATAGGGTCTCATGGTATAGACCAGGCTGGTCTTGAACTCATGGCAGTATTTTCTGTGCCTCCCGAGTGCTGCTAGAGTTACATTTCTATTTCAACATTCCTACATCTTTAATTAGTCCCTCCTCTGATCATAAGGAGATTGTTTTAGGTGGGACAAGTTGGGAATCTGGTCCCCAGTTCCTTACCCAAGGCATTTATATGGCCTTTTGTCGTATTTTAAAATGGCAGTTTACCAGATTAATCCCCTTTGAACTTCCTGCTGAAGAACCTTCAACCATTCTTTGTTGTTTCCTCATCTTTTTATGTCATGGACCTCTCAGGACTCCACCCTGCTTGGCAACACTCTCCCATACCCAGACAAGGCCACTAGAGACTGATGGTGAGAAGCCCAAAGGTTCTGTCTGGCCAGGGTCTCCTCAGCAAGCCCTAGGCTAGAGAGGGCAGGCTTGTGTCCACACGTCCCATACAGCCCACTTGCTGGGAGCTCTGGCTTGGAGGCCAGAGGTGACACTTAGGTGGTTACATCAGGCCTTGTCTGTCTGTCTGTCTGTCTGTCTGTCTTTGCAGTACTATGGTTCTCTGTCCCTTCATACGCTCCTGCACTGGGGTTGGACTTGAGCTAGCTGCAGAGGAGCTATGCGGACGGGCAAACCCCAATAGGAATCTATGAACCTAGAGTGATATGTTCTGTCTAAGGCAGGAGCTTGATGCTGAGTGTCTGTGGGAAATCTGAAGGGAAAAAAAAAATGAACACAAAGGAGTAGCAAGCATACTCTAGCCAGATGTATGACACTCAGGGCATTTGCCTGAGTCAGAGGGAAGGACTTTCCTCTGTCTTTACATTAAAGGAGAAATTCAGAAAAAGAGAGACGTTTCTCAAAGATAGTCTCCTGGAGAGGTCCCAAAATGGTTGGAGAGGTTGAAGGGAAGAGAGGGTTAAATCCGAGAGGGTGGTAGCTTGTGCTGGTCCATCATAAAGCTCAGGGCCATGCTCTCATTGATGCTCACCGAGGAGACCTGGGAAACAGTTCGTGGAAGCAGTTTGGGTGGACTTTTCGCCATAAGGGAGAAAAAGCCTGTGCTTATAGTATAGGCAAGCAGGAGTTAACCCCCACCCTCACCCTGCACCCCAAACCCAAGGAGTCCAGTGGCCAGTTCTGGTTGCTATTTAGTGTTATTCTCCAAGAGCCCCCAGGCTCCTATCATCTCTGTGCTGTTACAGATAGCTGCGGCAGCTGCAAGCATCATGTGAATCTTCAAGACAAGAAAGGAAAGGCTAACTTTCTCTGAGGAAGTCTCTACGCAGACTTCCCCTTATATCTCGCCAACCACAGCGCGGCCACACGCCCAGCTGACGTCACACACCGGCGGAGAGAAATGGAGTGGCCACCGTTGGCTCCTGACCTCCCCCCCCCCCCCCCCGGGTGTGTGTGAGATAAGTCTGCCTTCCTAGGCATCGGCCCAGATACAAAGCCAGGGTCCTTTAAACAGGGAAGAGGAGAGGGGGGGGGCAGAAATGAGTGTTGAGACATAAAGAACTTCCGTGTACTGTTCCAATATGGACAGGCTCGAGCCTCTTTAGACTAGGAGATGGCCACTTTCCTCTCCCCCATTGATAGAGTCCCACCCATTGATAGAGTCCCGGCCCCTAGCCTGTTTGTTTTTTTATGACACCCATCATGACCAGTTGACCTGCCCTTTGGCATATCTGCTTCCCAGCCTGGCGTTTATCTTCAATTCAGCGTTTATTTGGCTGGGACGGATTCCCCATAGGCCCAGAACTCCTTAAAAGGAAGCGATTCTATTGTTTTCATCTAAAATCTAGAGTGATGCCTACCTAACAGTAGTAAGTGTTCAGTGCTCGTAGAATAGATGCGGCAAAAACAAATGCAAGACAGAAGAAAAAAAAAAAAAGAGAGAGAGCATGTTTGCCCTGGCATCTTCAAGCATGCGGGCCCACTAAATGTGCAGAGTCGATGGATATTCCATTCAGCCCTGCCTGCTTATGGAGGCTCCATTGTCTGCCAGACACTAGGGGCAATACAAGAGAAGGTTCGTGGAGGTACGTTCGCACGCACAGATAACTCACAATACAAAATAGCTTCTGAGGAGTGTCTCATTAGACCTACAGGGGCCCAGTGGCAGGGGAGGGGGTGGGGGCGTCACGACGCGGATGGCATGGTAATTAAAAGCCACAGGTATTCTAAAACTTAATTAATCACCACTGCAGCCTCCGCCCATCTCCAACTTCTTAGCAGTGTAGGAAAGCGATCAGATTTGAATGCCATCCCCCCCCCCCCCCCCCCCCCCCCCCGGGCTGCTCTGCCTATTTGTCAGCCCTTGGTGGCCCAGTAGTGACAGAACCACGTGGTGAAGAGTCAGGGAGACGCTGCAGAGAAAAGAGAACCTCGATCATGCATTGCCAAGACAGGCTGCTGTTGACTAGCTGGAAGCTGATGCCGTTTTTTTTTGTTTTTTTTGTTTTTTTTTTTTTTTTTTTTTTAACCAGGCATTAGAGGATCTATTTCACGGCTGGATTGCAGTTGAGATTCTTGTTAAGGTGTTATTGGACAAGAGGTAACTAAGGTCACAGGAAAGGTATAGTAGCATTCACTAAATGGACCATTTTTGTAGGTGTATTGCTGCATGGAAGATCTGATTTTGTAGGGGGGCTATCCTGGAGGGTCTCTTAAAGTGATGGGGATAATCCCGAGAATCTCCTAAGTTAGGGGAGTATGGGCCTCTTCGGCAGTCTGGAAAAATCCCTGGGGCTCCATGTGCTGTGAGTCAAAATCAAACAACACACTCTAGATCAATGAGAAACTCGGTGTCAACAATAAAGGTGAAGGGTGACAGAGAAAGACACCCGAAGATTATGACCTCCGGGGTCTATGTGCACACACTTAGAAGAGCACGGGGCACACCCATGTGCGTGCAGGTGCACACGCATGGACACACACACACACACAATGACATGGTGACATTTGTGCTTCCTATAGCAACTGTAAATAATAAGATCTAGCAGCAGGACTGATCGTGTAAGTGCTCATCCTAGGTAGCACCAGGTGCTGATCCTAGGTAGCACTAAGTACCCCTGGAAGTCTGCAACGACTCACATGACTGACCTGAGGAGATTCCTTCTGGTAACCAAGTTACGTTTCCTGGGCCAATTTGTTGCTTGCATTTGTAATTGCAGGAAATGCTGAATTTCAGGTAGCGGTTACTCTATTAGTCAAGGTTCTTTAGAGGAACAGAACCTGGGAGATGGACACACACACACACACACACACACACACACACACACACACACACTTATTAAGTCATCTTTAAACAGCGGAAGCACACCTGAGAGCTGAGATCCAGTAGTTCTCTGGTCCTGGAGGTACCTCAGCTGTTGGAGCAGTCCCCCAATGGCCTTCACTTACTGGGGTTCGGGGACAGGGGCCCGACAACCAGTATTCATCAGTCCACAGGGCTGGATACCGCAGCAGTCCCAATCTGGCAGCAGAAGATTGGAAGCTCCGGGGGAAGCCGCTGGTTCTTAGTCCACAATGGAGGTTAGGAAATGCCAGTTCTGTAGCCCGTGAAGGATTCAGCAGCTGTAGCCAAAACAGGGCAAATGAACTCAGGGGAAGAGGAAAGGCCAAGAGGCAAAAGGCACGGTGGCCCTCCTGCTCAGGTGATTCCAATTTGTGGCAAGCTGACATTGAACCCAACTGTTGTCTTTTTTTTTCTTCCACTATCAGAGTTCACAGTGCCAGGCTAGCTACTGCTGTTCCAAAGTCATGCTACCACATGGTACCCATATGGAGCATTAAGGCCAATCTGTGACTCCTGCCACTGATGGCTCAGGATGCTTAATCCTACCTACTCAAATAATCATATGACAAAGTATGCTCTGCTCCCTAAAAAGCATGTTCTCCAGGGGCATGGTGGCACAAGGCTCTAACCCCAGCTCTTGGGAGGTAGAGGGAGGAGAATAAGGAGTTCATGGTCATCCTTGGCTACTTATTGACTTGGAGATTAGCCCAGCCTGCATGAGACTCCAGCTCAATAAACCAAAACAAACAAAAAACCATATTGAGCTAGGCATGGTGGCGCATTTCTGTAACCCCGGCATCGAAGAGGCTGAGGCAGGAAGATGAGTTCAAAGCCATCATGGGCCCCGTAAAAAGACTCTGTTTCAAAGGAAAAACCAATTGTTGCAGGGTTTCGTGTCTCAGGCCTGAAATCCCAGTTACTTAGGAGGGTGAGGGAGAAGAATCTGGAGAGCTTAGGACCTGCCTAGGCAACTCGGTGAGACCTTGTCTCCAAATAAAAAGTAAAAAAAAAGGCTAGAACCATAACTCAATGGTAGAGTACCCATCCAATGTGTTTGAGGGCTAGAAGACAGATTCAACTACAGGAAGATAAAAGAAAAGCCCTGTGGACCCAGAGGAGGTCCACCCTGGGGGCTGCCAGGAGAAGGTCCACCCCAGGGGCTTGCCTCGGACTACACTGCATGCATCTTTTTGTTTGCCACATGCTTGTTTCCTAGCTGCTAGATCCTTCACAATCTCTTGTGGTGTTCCCGCTTCCTCAGACATGGCTACAGGGAAAAGAAATGATTTAAGAAGGGGAAAATCAAACTGCCTGGCGAGGCTGCCTGCCTACGTCGTGAAATCGCTCTCTGACAAGGAGGAAAATGCTGTTTCATTAAAATTCAAATAAGGAACGCTTGTGATTTTTCATTTTTTTTTAAAAGCAAATATAGAGCTGTAATCATAACTGACGAGGCCAGTTGCTTAGGGGAGTGGCGGGCAGGTCCCCTTGCCTGTTGATTTTAGGACTACTCTGAGTGGAAAGGAGGAGGGAGGGACAAGAACTCCAGCTTGTTGGGAAAAGCAGATCCCTGTTTTATTGTGACAAGATTTCAGTTTCTTCTCAACTGAGAAATAAGCATATCAGGGATAGAATCCCCCTCAACAGTTACTATGCCAATTATTAGGGGTGTCTTCAAAGATTAGGTTTCATATCTGTAATTTTTAAAGATTAAAAACCCAGGGGCAGGCGAGATGGCTTGATGAAGAGCTGGTACTGGTCTTTCAGAGGACCCAAGTTCAGTTACCACACCATACAACTGCCTGTAACTCCAGCTCTGGGGGCTCCAGTGCCCTCTTCTGGCCTCTGCTGGTACTGCACTCACATGCACATCCACACATCCACATGTACACTTAAAATTTTTTAAAAAGATTAAAAACTTATTTGACAATAGAAAAAGCCTACACTAAAACAATAGTTAATTAAGAAGAAATCAAGTAACATGGGGGGAGGAATCTCAGACAACTCAGATGTATGAGAGCAACGGATTCTGTCGTTGGTTAGCTACACACTTTATTTAGAAAGCAAATGAGACCAGCATGGGAGGAGCAAAGGGGATCGATCCGGGAGGAGAGGGTAAGAAAAAACAATAATGGCACATACATATGAAAATGCTATAAGGAAACCTATGACTTTGTGTGCTAACTTTATGAATTGTGAACTAAATCTAAGAACATACCTTCTGAGTCATTTCTGTTGGACGGATAATTCTATTTTCCCCAGGAAGCACTGGTTTGCTTAACTGTTGATCACATTTTGCCCAGTATATATTTGGATTCCAGTGATAGCAGAACACATCCAATCCTATTCCAGCTGCCTACATACATAGGTTTTTGTGCTGTGGGTATGTTCTGTATGCTGTGAATATGTTGCTGTGATTCATTGATAAATAAAATGCTGATTGGCCAGTAGCCAGGCAGGAAGTATAGGTGGGACAAGCAGAAAAGAGAATTCTGGGAACAGGAAAGCTGAGTCGGGAATTGCCAGTCAGACACAGAGGAAGTGAGATGTAAAAGTACCAGTAAGCCACAAGCCACATGACAACTTATAGATTAATAGAAATGAGTTAATTTAAGATATAAGAACAGGTAGCAAGAAGCCTGCCACGGCCATACAGTTTATAAGTAATATAAGTCTCTGTGTGTTTACTTGGGTCCAAGCGGCCAGCCACAGGGCCACAGGAGCTGAACAGAACCAGAAAAACTTTAGCTACATTATTGTTTTGTTTTCCCACTCAGCTTTGAATTGCAGAGCTTTTGTCTTGGCACGGTCTCTAGAGTCACACCAAGAACTTAGTAGGTTCGCAACAAACATTTGCCGAGTGGGATGGGATTCCAAGAGGTTTTTCTGGCTGGGGAAGATCCAGCAGGTGATTTTTTTTTCTGCACGGGCTAATCAGCAGTTAAATGCTGCTTCACCATTGACATGAGCAGTGGAGTGCAGAGCAAGCCCAGACGCTCCGCTACTCACAAGAGGAAATTCAGTCCAGCAGGGAGGATGTAAATGGATGGTGAGGAGGTCAGAAACAAACAAAATCCGGCCCATCAGAAGGCTGAGCATGCTGTCGTCAAGTAAGTCACCGGTTCTGTGTTGCGGGCCGCAGGAATATATCATAAGAACTCAGCTGGTTATGGCAAAGTCACTACCTGGAGGGATCATGGAATTCCTCCAGAGGAAGCCAAATCCCAAGGAGTTTTTGGTGTTACTTGGCTTGTTATATATCAGCTGTATTCTGTTATGAAAATCATGTGTGCCTTCATAGTTTTCCCAATTGATTTTTCCCTAAGAAGGGCTAACAATGTGGACTGATCACTCTCTAGACATACACATTTCAGGCATTTGGAGAACAGCCTCAGGAAAGGCTTTCTCTGGAATCAGATTATCTCCCTTGGCCACTTTCAAGGACTACAGGAAACACCACCCAGGTGGGCGCCCATTGTTAGTCCCAGGTGGACTAACAATGATAACAGCCCACATGCAAGTCTCCTGACTTAAGGTAAATTCCACAAGGGGACACCACCTAGGTCAGGTAGACATTAAGTAATAGCTTTACACAATTTAGCTCAGACCCCTCCTTTCTTACAGCCTTACTAACTTTATAGACCTCTAACTACTTACCTAACCACTTCTAGGAATATTTAGATAACCTTCTGTGCTAACAGCTATGCTCAGCCAGAACTCCCAGTTCAAGCCTCCCTGTAATTATCATTATTGGTAGCATCCGGCCAGGTCCATCACCGGGTGGAGGAAAGTACCTTATCAGAGATACCTTTGTACTCTCTAGAACAGACTTAAGCATCCAGGCTACCTGTTTGAGAAGGCCTGGCGGATGTGTCAATTAAGCCTATTCTTATCACCCCTCCATTTGACCCTGGAAGCCTGGCTTTGCACTGCTAAGGAAATACTGCTTGTAAGTGTATATATACCAGAACTCCCAGGGCAGGAGAGGACAGAGAAGAGAGAAGAGAATGGAAGAACTAGATGGGTAAGAACTTGAGAGGAACGAGCTGAGATGGGGAGGAACTAGATTGAAGAGCTAAAAGAGAGGACTGGAGGAACGAGATGGAAGATGAGGAAGAGCCAGATGGGAAGAACAAGATGAGGAAGAGCCAGATGAGAGAGAAGGAGACGGAGAGGAGCTGATAGGGTAAAGAACTAGATAGATGAGAACCTAGAGGGGACAGAACTAGATGAAGGAATTAAGATAGAACATAGAGGGGACAGTAGATAAATATATAGAGAAATCAGGCAAGAAAGGAGCTAGACATGAGAACAGAACTGAAGCAGTGTATAAAGGATGTTATGCCAGAGGAATTAAAGCAAGTGGACTATAGAACTCGGTGTGCTGCGATTATATTTCCTGATAATAGTCCTCGCCGTCAGTAGTTCTCTCTCCTGAGCTCCTGGGATGTATAATATTGAGGCTGGTTCCTCTAATATTATACAAGAGTTCTGACCATCAGCTGAGATTGCCTGGTGACACACATAGTTTCTTCATCTGTACCATGGGGACCTGAACATTGCCCTTACCTGGGGAAGTTGAGAGGATTCAGTGAGTTGTCACAGATGACACACTTAGCCACGCGCATGGGAAGTGGGAGTTATTACCCACATCAGGCATGATGCCCAGTGCTTCTCACACATTACTAGCAGAGACAACAAAGGAGCGAGATGAAGAGAAGCCATGGGAGCTGGGGAAAAGCAGACAGGTAGGGACTTCCGTCCTGGTTTTTAGTTTAGTCTTCCCTCTCCTGCTGCCTCCCGCTGAAGCATCCTGTGTAGACCTGCCTTCCCCCACTCAGAATCTAAAGCGGCTTCCCTTCTCGGTCGCCTCCCTGTATGGCACTATCTCCCCATCGAGAGTTCCAGAGTGGGTGGAATTGCTCGAAGAACTGTTTCCCAGCCTAGCTGCTGGGTGCCTCCACGGCTGTCTGCTCACCCCAGGAAGGAAGAAGTTGGTATGTTCACCAGTCAGCCACGAGTCCTAGCAAAGGGCTTGCTTCACAATGCAGGCGTAATGAAGGAATCCACACTTGTATACAGATGGAGTAGAAGAAGCGTGTCGGGCTCCTGTTACAGAGAGAGTCACCTCCAGGAAACATGGCATCTTCTTGGTCTACAACACGTGCCTTTTGGAAACCGTCGGTACTGGGCAAAGTGGCTCCGCTCCCCACAGACCATGTTCTCGCTGGCTGCTCCCATGGCTCCTTCACGTGTCGTAAGGTTTGTCTGGCTGACCTCCAGAGGACCCTGGAGCAGCCCCATCCACTGCCACCCACCCCTATACTTTCTCACGCTCACCAGGTTTAAAAAGAGGGAGACGTAGAGATGGAGGAGGGGAGAAGTCACCCTGACAGTTGCCGGGGTGTCAATGAAGCTAGGGAGCAAAGGGAAGGAAGGAGAGAATGTCAGAGCCCACTACTCTTTCCCCAAGAAATGCTCCTTTACGTGTGTCTTTTTGAGAAGATAAGGAATGCATGCCTTACTCTCAACATTTGGGGCGATCAACGGCACTCCAAGATCCCCAAATAGGGTTTAGACAGCCAGAGTGAGAGGATGGTGTGTATGCGTCAAATTCAAGATCATATGTGGTAGAAAGGACATACTGGAGATTAGGTGTCCTGGGATGAGAGAGAACATCCTAGGCAGAGCAGAGGACAGGAGACAGGGAGGAAGTCAAGTCTGGGTTCTGGAAGGAAAATCCAGTTTATGCACCTGAGGAGCAAGACCATGACCAGTCAGGCTCTCTGCAAGCTGAGCTGCTGACCATTGGCACTGTGCGGCAATGGCTGAAGGAATGGGGTGAAGGAATGCAAGGCTGGTGCTCAGCTGGTGTCTTAGTCGGGGTCTCTGTTGCTGTGATCAAACACCATGACCAAAAACCTGCCTGGGGAAAAAAGGGTTGGCGTCAGCTGGTAAGTCTCAGGTCACGCTCCATCACTGAGGGAAGTCAGGGCAGGAACTCAAGGCAGGAACCTGGAGGCAGGAGCTGAAGCAGAGGCCATGGAGGGGCACTGCTGACTGGCCTGCTCAGCTTGCTTTCTTGTAGAACCCAGGGCTTCCTGTCTAGAGGTGGCACCATCCACAGTGAATTTAGCCCTCCCGCATCAAGAAAATGCCCCACAGGCTTGTCCACAGGCCAAACTTATGGAGACCTCAAGTTTCCTTTTCTCAGACATCTGGCTTATGCCATCAAGTTGACAAAAAAACAATCATGACAGGTGGATTACTTTCTAGAATTCTTTTACATAGACTTTTATGCTATGCTTAAAACTCTCAAAGCAAGCTCCCATATCTTAACCCTTTTTGGAACAGTAAATAATCTGCCTTGCAAACACCTTGCTGAAGTCATGAAGTCCTTTTTCTAGCAGAAGATGTTCCCACAGACTAAGGAAGGGATCAGTGGACCGGAACCAGCACTCAGCCACGCCCAGCCCAAAGTGCCCCTCCGGGGTGCCCCCTCCCTGTCCTCATGAGACTGTGCTCACATCTGTTGGGAAATCATCATCACGGACTGATTCAGAATATGACACATCACAGCCATCTGGAGAAGACTTTCACAATGAACACTGTATTTACATTAAATGATGGCTCTTCAGCTATGAGGTCCTGGTGTAGCGGACAACTCACACAACTCTACTGAGCGGCCCTGTCAGACATCCGACACCGTAACGTCCTTCAGTGGCGTCCACACCTGTAACCTGCCAGAAAGACACAGAGAGGATCTTTGGAGTCCCTTTCAGGCAGTGTCTTGGCTTGCAAAGCATGCCGGCCAAGCTTAGGGAAGGGCTGATGAGTTTGCATAGTTGCTACGCTCAGTTGCACTGTGATATTTCTGCACGGCTGCCCACGTGTGTCCACCTCTAGGACAGTGTTCTCAATGGTGCCTGAAATGCTTGCTTTAAATGCAGAACCTTCAGACTCGCCCAATCAACTCTAGCTCTCTAGGTCTGAGATCAGATTCCCACATCTACTTCAGGCTGTAGAGCTGGTAAGAGTTATGGTTTGAAAATGCTTGTCTTCAGGGAAGAAATTTGAGGGGTTTTTTTTGGGGGGGGGTTTCAAGACAGGGTTTCTCTGTGTAGTTTTAGTTCCTGTCCTGGATCTCGTTCCATAGACCAGGCTGGCCTCGAATTCACAGAGATCCGCCTGCCTCTGCCTCCGAGTGCTGGGATTAAAGGCGTGTGCCACCACTGCCCGGCCCAAAATTTGAGTTTTTAAGAAGCTCAAAATAGTTTAATCAGAGCTGCAAAAAAGATTAGCTTCTTTACTCATATCTTTATGCATATATATGTTCATATTCAAAGCATATAATTGTATATTTATAATATATAGTATAAATCATAACAAATATATATTTGTAAAATCATAATCCCTAATACATTTTTTCTGCTATAGCCAATTTGTGATGTACAGAGGGAACAAAATATAATTAACAGAAACAAACAGATCCGTTTGTCAGATATAAACTTCTATGTTTTAAAGAAAACATTATCAGCGTCTCGGAGAATTTATGTATATTTGATATTTGTATACAGTGAGGGTTCTGTAGTAGGCAAATCTCAGACACTTGAGATAAAACTGAAGCCGAAATGGACATATTCCTGGGGGAGGGGGTGTCCCACCCATTCTTTGGGAAGAAATGTAGTGGCAGGCAGACAAGCTGCCATTGGTCCAGAATTACCTAGCTACATGGAAGCTGCCCACACCTCTGCACTTGAAGTATTTTTGAGCTCCACCCACTCGCTACCCATTTTTAGCATGGAGGAATCGCAGCGAGCAGACCATGTGCACCCGTGTGGAAATGTCACCCGAGGCCCCTTCGCAGGTGGGGCCTGACTGCGGGCTACCCGTTCCTCCTCTGAAACTTATATGGGTTATTTTTCAAAAACCCTTTCACACAAGCCCTCACACCTCAGCTCACAGAAGTAGGGCAGGCCTCAGCTCTCTTGCTTTTATTGAAGGCCAGTGCGTGGGAAAAGTCAGAAACCAGAAAGTGTGGGGGGCTCTGGCCCAGCGTTCCCCACTCTTCACTCTCGGCACTGAAGAGATCTGGGGGAGCTTTGCAAGCTGCGGATGCCCGGGCCCAGCCCAGCTCCTCAGAGGCTACAATCTGGAATATATGTGGGGCTTTATTGTTTGCTTGGTTTCATAATTTCCATTTATTTATTTATATTTATTTATTTTGGTTTTTGCGAGACAAGGTTTCTCTGTGTAGTTTTGGTGCCTGTCCTGGATCTCACGCTGTAGACCAGGCTGGCCTCGAACTCACAGAGATCTGCCTCTGCCTCCCGATTAAAGGCGTGCGCCACCACCGCCCGGCCCCTTCTGCTTTCTTATACCCATCCCATTACCCTTCCTTCCCCTCTTAAGATCTCTTCCCTCTCTCTCTTGAGCTCCCTTCTAGTTTCATTACCACACACACACACACACCTCACACACACTCATATACACACTCGTTTATGTTTATACACTCATGCACATAATTTTAAATCTAGGTTCCACATATAAAGAGAAAACACTTAATATTTGTCTTTCTGAGCCTGGATTATTTTGCTTACCATAACAATCTTCAGCTCCATTCACTTCTGCAAATGTCATGATTTTTTTTCTTTTCTTTACAGCCGTATAAACTTCCATTGTGGGTACGCATCACATATTGTGTGATATGTATTACAGGTACGTACTGCTTTTCGAGACTATTCCCAAAGGACTCTAAGGCAACACAGCACAGAGATACTTGTGCGTCTGTGTTTGCTGTTCTGTTCAGAAAATGGAACCAGCCTAGATGTCCCTCGACAGATGAATAAAGACAATGTGGTCTTTTATGCAACCATAAGTGATACTACGACTTTTGTTTTCAGAAACGGTCTCTCTTTATGCAGTCTAGGCTAGCCTTTCACTCTGGATCCTCCTGCCTTTGCCTCCCGGGTGCTGGGATTGCAGGTATGTGTCATTGTGTCTTCATCCCAGTTTTTGGCATGTGTATATACATACATGTGCCCATAATTCAGAGTAACAGCACCCAATTCACCATCACCTGTGACTTCAGTTCTGGGGGGGCCAGTGCCCTCTTCTGGCCTCTGCAAAACCTGCTCTCGTATGCATATACCCTCACATTAACACAATGCATATACCAAACTAAAAATAATAAAATTAAATGTATTAAAAAAAAAGCACCCTATGGAGCTGGGCAATGGATAAAGGATCTGTTAGAGCAGCGATTCTCAATCTGTGGGTCATGATCCCTTTGACAAACCTCCATCTCTAAAACTACTTACATTACGATTCGTAACAGTAGCAAAATTACAGTTATAAAATAGCAACGAAAATAATCTTTATGGCTGAGGGTCACCATGACATGAGGAACTGTATGTATTAAAGGGTTGCAGCAGTAGGAAGATTGAGAACCACTGGGTTAGAGGGAGATTTGTAGCCAGTCATGGTGGTGCATGTCTGCAACGTCAGTACTTCGGAGATGGGAACAGGAGCATCATGAGTTCCCAGCGGGCTTCCACCACTGAGAGAAGAGACCTGTCATTCAGTAAGAGAAGGAGATGATTTATAAGACCCTAAGGTTGAAGTTGTGATGCAGTTAGAATCCAAGACCCAGAGCAGGCCATCAGAGCTCTCTCAAGCAGATGACTAATGTAAAATGTACTGTTGCTGCCCCATGTAAGCGCATGGTCAATCCACTGGGGTGATTATATTTCCTCTCTTCCATTGTTCTCAGTTTCTAACCACGACTGAAGGCTTTTCCAAATTTGTTCCAAAATCAGAGTTCCTTGTGCCATTAAGGGCCTTATTGCCGGCATTCTAACCTCCTGTCCATCCCTGCTGGGGCAAAGGGCTGAGCACATCCATTTCCTTCCCCTGTACAAGGTATTCTTTTTTCTACTGTAACAAAGTCCATGATGACAACGTAAAGAAGATGTACTGGAAAGTCAGAGCTGGTGCCGGGGCCATCTCTGAGTCCGTAAAGCACTTGCGTTCAGAACATCACGGTCTGAGCTTGGATTGCCATAACTTAGAAAAAGAAGTGGTCTCTTTGGGGCACGCCTGTGATCCTAGGAACAGCAAGATGGGAGGCAGGCACAGGTAGGTCCTGGAAGTCCATGGCTGGCTAACCTGGAGTATGTGGTCAGGTTCCTGGTCAATGAGAGGCTGTCTGAAATGATATATGGAAGATACCTGAGAAATGATATCCAAGGCTATGTTTTGAAATCCATGGATGTGCTGTGCACAAGTACATGAACACCCCCCCCCCACACACACACGGTGATATTTTATTTGTGCTGAAATGTGGTGATATTTTATTTGTATGTTAATAAATAAAGTTTGCCTGGAGATCAGAGGTCATAGCCAACCATAAACAGAAGTCCGGCAGTGGTAGCACACACCCTTAATCCGATCATATGGGAGGCAGAGTCTTGTGTGGTTAAGGACACAGCCAAGCGTGGTGGCACACACCTTTAATCCCAGTACCAACCATAGAGATCTGGAAGTCTGTATAGACAGGCAGTGACGAGGAAGTGATGTGGCTGGGCTTAGAGCCAATGAGAAGGCGGAACAGTAAGGCAATAAAGGCACAGGTTAGACAGGAAGAAGGTCTCTCTCTGGAAACGATGGCAAGGTGGTAAGTTAAGGTTAATGGGTGGCTATTCGCTATTTCTCTGATCTCTTCGGCTATCACCCCTGTATTTGGCTCTGTGTTTCTTATTTAAAAGACTGTTTAGAAATTCGTCTACACTCACACCCACACCAGAGCTGGCTAAAACTGGATCAGTCACATACTACACTTCTTTTGTAGGGTAACAGCTACCAGTAGACAATGTCTAGAACACTCCAGACAGCAGGTCCTAATGGAATTGAAGGAAACAGGCAACCGGCCCTCTCCTTCACTTGTAGTTAGTTGTAGGTAGCAATTAATGAGCCACACAAGCACACGACAGGGTTGTAAGCTGGGTGGAGCTCCATTTCTCTGGCCCTTTTCTGTGCTTTTAATACACAACATGAAAGATCACTGGAGGAAAACTCTGTGAGGCAGACTTTGACGGGCACCATGCAAGAACAAATTTCCCAAGCCAATGGCCAGAAAATGGATGAGGAATCGAGCCTCAGGCACCATCTCAAAGGCACTGGGAAGAAGGCTTAGCTTGATTCTTATTCTTTGTTTGTTCCAGGAGTGTGTGTTGGGCCAGGAGGCACTCTCTCTCAGCAATTTGAGCCAACCCACGCATCTTGACTTATCTTTAATGAGTCATTTTCTAGCGTGCAGCATGCTAATTGACAAGTCGTTAATTTCAGCAATAAAGACAAATGTTGATACTCATTTGCAAATAAAAAAGAATCATTGGTTGTTGATTGACATGTCTCTAATAGAAGGAAGCATAGCTATCCCAGGAGTCAGTCCTCTGTGATGAATGCTGGATGACTGACCTCGCTCAGACGCGCACTTCGACAGTGACCACTTAGCAGGTGTCCCGTGTTACCCTGGTTTCGCTGACAGACTCCAGTGGAAGTCACAGGGGTGTAACATGAAATGCGACAGCTTATGGAGAGTGACCTCTAGTGACTTATGCTGTGGATTTCGCTCTGTATAAATAAAAGTGTGGATTGGCCAGTAGCCAGGCAGGAAGTATAGGCTGGACAAGCAGAGAAGAGAATTCTGGGAACAGGAAGGCTGAGTCAGGAGACGCTGCCAGCTACTGCCATGAGCACCAACATGTAAGATACTGGTAAGCCATGAGCCATGTGGCAAGGTATAGATTTATAGAAATGGGTTAATTTAAGATAGAAGAACTAGATAACAAGAAGCCTGCCACGGCCATTCAGTTTGTAAGCAATATAAGTCTCTGTGTGTTTACTCGATTGGGTCTGAGCAACTACAGGACTGGCAGGTGAGAGAGAATTGTCCTGACCATGGGCCAGGCAGGACTGGAGAAAACTTCAGCTACAGACTTTAAATGTTCACAAAGAAGCACCCAGATCCCAGTCATCCTGAGCCTGGATGGATTTTTCCAGATTCCATCCACAGCCTGCGTTCCCTCCAACATGATGGGTATGGAAGCGTAACTCAACATGTCCTTGGTCATTTTCTTCTGGAACTTTCTACCAGGATTCTATTATTCTGGACTTGAGGCAGGACGATGCTCCTCAGTGGGGCCATCTTTCCAAACCTCAACTGTCCCTGACTGTTTGGAAGCTGGTGTTTGTACACTGGATCTGAAAGAATTCAAATTATTTGTTCTCCACAAGGCTTTTATTTCTTTAAGACATCGTTATACAAGTTTTGCTTCATTTAATTTCAATAATTGTCGTATGGTGTTTGCTTAATTCTACCTCAAATTCCAAATCAACTGGGAATAGAAAGCTTTCTTTTTTGGAACAGCGAAGGATGAAACCCAAGGCCCTGGCTGAGCAATACCCGCCCCTCCCACCCCACTTGGTAGGGGACTTCTTGAGGAGAAAGGATGTTTTCTTAGTTTTAATTCTTATTTCCAGGGCTTACCGCAATGCCTGGCACTTATTTGTCAGCGTTTAGTGGTTGTTGGGCAAGAGGAAGATGGTGAGTTAGTGATGTTTAGGGCAGAGTTCTCCACTTCAGTATTAGTTCACAGAGGGGAGATTATTGCTCATACAATAAGTCACATTTTTACAACCTTCCCTGTGTGCCAGGCTCTGTTGTAAGTGGTTTGTGTTCAGACACTCATTTAATATATATGACAGTCCTCTACACCAGGCGTCAGTATCTCTGCTACAGAAGAGGGGATTCAGCAGAAACGCAGGCGAGTAATCCAGCACCAGTCAGAGCAGTGGAGAAAACCGCACCAGGATTCGAACTCAGCACACAGAAACTGTTGTCCAAACACACACAAAAACAACAAAACATGATTGTGTCTGTGATCTATACATGATGACGTTCTAAACAGGAGAAAGTGGTTTTTTTTTCCCATCCCACCTCACAGCCTATACTTAATAACATATTACTATTATGGGTTCTAATACGCTTCTGTCGGTCAAACAGCTCTGAGGCAATACATCGTTGGCCCTGGACTGTTCTATCAGACATGGGAAGTTGTAGAAACCAGCAAGGGGAGACTGGGTCAGGGGAGGAAGCCTGGAGTGAATGTGGATCATTTGACGTAGGCACAGCCTAGTCAAGGACCCCATTGCCCCAGACCCATGGGAGGAGCGAAGCCTTCCCCCAGGTGAGATCCAGAGGGATGGCGAAACCTTTCTCGGTCCTAGTGCCAATGTTGACAGGGTGGGCAAGCATCAGTGTTTATGAATGACTGACTGATCAGGGTGTGCAAAAGCTAGCAACTGCTGCTTGTCTCCTCCTGGATGTTCATAGCCCGAGACTCATGCCGACAGACACCTCCTGCCAAATCTAGCCAACCCCTCTCTCGGTGCTTGCATAATAAACGGGCTGAGGCTCTGGGTTGTTGTTGTTGTTGTTATTATTATTATTATTATTATTATTATTATTATACTGGTTATTATTGGTGCTACTCCGGCAGAGTGGGCACAGCCTACCCAATCCCAGCTTTTCTGTACATGTATGTCTGTCCTTCCTTCCTTCACGATGCCATGGGAGACAGTTTTTATTCTTATCCTGGACTCTGTGTGTGTGTGTGTGTGTGTGTGTGTGTGTGTAAAATACCTCTCCCTGCTACAGGCCAAGTATAGAGTCTATGAACTCAGATCTGAGATGCGGGGAGATTGCAGGATTCCGAAGTGCAAAGACTGATTGATGCTCCAGAATTCAATGCAAACATCCACGTCTGAGTCCCTGAAATGAGCCAGCTAATTTCTCTGGCCCTTCCCCAGGAGCAGAGTTGGACTTGTTGCAGAATTGCCTCTTGTGTTTTCCAAACATCATATATGTCTGCGCCACTTCACGGATATTTTTATCACATTCACATAGCATGCATATCATGACTTACTTAATGCGATTCTCTTCACCGGCTCTGCATTAACTCCCTTTTCACAGCTCAGGCTGCTGTGGCCAATAATAAAAAAAAAACCATGGTTTTGATGTTCTTGACAGTCTCCCCTAAGCCATATGAGAGGAGACAACTCGATCGTAACTCACTTGAGTTAATATTGCTCATTCTGTCTGTCACTTAAGCTCATCCTCTGGTTAAAATGCTTCACCGTTGGGAAGCGCTACCATTCAGAAAGAGACTCTTTGGTCAAGGCTACGATGAAGCGCTGGAGGAGCAGAAAGAGAGGCTGACTATAGGCTGAGCTTGGAGAGGAGGAGCCGGGCTAGGGACGCGTTTGGTTCTGTTTGATAGGAATTACGTGGATTTCATAGTTTCCCTGTTAAAGACAAGCTGGGGTTAGAGCTGGAAACGTGGATCCACAGCTAAGAACACACAGACTGCTCTTGCAGAGGACTTGGGTATGGATCCCAGCACCCACATGGTGCCTCATAACTCTCTGTAACTCCAGTTCCGGGGGATCCGACACCCTCTTCCAACTTCTGCAGACATTGATCACACACACACACACACACACACACACACACACACACACACACACATCTAAAAGATCTTTTTAAAAATAGACAAGCTGAGGGGCCACCAGAAAGCTCCCTGCCCCCAGCACTGGTTTAGAAAAATCTCTGCCAGTCTCCTATATTTCATTTGCCTGTTATCTCCTTCCTATGAAAAACAATTTGCATGGAAACAATCACTCCTAGCTCACAGGAGTCCTTGGGCTCCTGCTGTTCTCTAGCTGGCTTTATCTGTGGTGTAATCACAAGCCCCTGCATAGGGTACCGCTAGGAAGCGGCAAGTCAGAGCCAGGCTTCAGGCATATGATTCTGTTCTGCATACTTGAGGGCTCATTCCTAGGAGAAAATCTCCCAGAAATGTACCTGCAGGAGGGCTGAAATGAAGGGGGCAGGCAGGGAGGTGGAGATTGAATGTGTAAAGTGAACGGCGCAGAGCTTTCCTGCCGCAGTGATGAGAGAGTCCTTGTGCTTGCCTTGGCCACAAATGACAAGTGGACAGTCATGTGTTTCTGCCCCTGGCGTCCTTAGTGGGGACCAAGATGCTGCTACGTGGCACTTGCCCCTCTGGTGCCAGCAGGGGAGAGCATTTTGGGAATTATTTTCCAGGAGTTATGATAACTGGTCTTAAAAATGTGTGTGTGTGTGTGTGTGTGTGTGTGTGTGTGTGTGTGTGTGTGTGTGTGTATGTGTGTGTTTTGGGAGGGGGCTGTATGCATGTTAGTGCAGGTACCTGCAGAGGCCAAGAGGCATCAGATGCCCTTTGAGCTGGTATGGTCATAGGAACTGAACTCACAAGAGAATATGTGTTTTTAACTACCGGGCCATCTATTAAGCCATACATCTTTTTTTTCAAGCAACTTAATTTAAAAGAAAAAAATTACCAAAGCATTTCTTGAGCTGGACATGGTGGCACACATCAGCAGTCAGGATACTCAGGACATGAATCCAAGGCCATCTTTGGCTTTGTAACAAGTTCAAGGCCAGGCTGGAGTACATGAAACCCTGTCTCGAAACAGTAACAACCTCAAACCAAAACCAACCAACCAAATTAAAAAACATTTCTTTAAGACAGAGACCATATTATATTCTGCATATCGTTGACTTGCAAATGATACTGAACAGGTATTAAGTGCTTGAATATTAGTTCAAATAAATTAAATTATTTCAATCACCAATTAATTAAGCTAGTTACATCTGGAGGGGGATGGAGATGTATGGAAAAGAATACAGAGTCTCCAGTAGTGCCACCTCCAGAGACAGGCTGCTGATGACTTTGCTTCTCTTTTTCTTTGCATATATATTTTTTTTCCACATGAAACGAAGAATGTGCCTTATGATGAATTTTGTATCCTGCTTTTAAAGATTAATGTTATATTCTGAGAAATTTCCAAGATCATTAGGCTGAGAACCATTCCTTTGACGGACTGGATGACACTAGTGTGTGTGTGTGTGTGTGTGTGTGTGTGTGTGTGTGTGTGTGTGTGTATCATGGCTTATTTAACCACACCTTGCAGGCATTCAGGATGGTTTTAGGTCCTCAACTGGGGATGTAAATGCTCGTGGCTTCTGTGGTGTGTCCCTTCCAGGTAACAGGCTCTGTATCCGACTCCATGGCTCTATGCTGAGAAGTTGGCTTTAATGACCGCATGAAGGAGCAGTTAAGGAACCCTCCAAGCAGTGGTTCTCAACCTGTGGGTCAGGACCCCTTTGGGGGTCACATATCTGCTATCTACATTATGGTTCGTAACAAGTAGCAAAATTACATTTATGATGTCGTCATCGTGAGATAATTTTACGGTTTATGGTTGAGGAACTGTATTAAAGGGTGGCAGCATTAGGAAGGTGGGGGGGACAACGACGGACGGAAGGACGGACAGATGACGACAGGGGGCTAGCGGGGAGTAAGAGAGGCGAGGAAAGATTAAGACTGAGTAGTTCTCAGTCCTTAAGGGACAGCAGAGATTCAAGGAGGAGGAAGTGGGCGAGCATCAGGAACTGGGCGAGCATCAAGCTGGACACTGAAGCCTGGTGTAGAAACGGTGCTCAGGCTCGGGCAGCCCATCTTCTGGTTCCCCTAACAGTCCGCCTTAGCTGCCTTGAGAGGCTTTGCACATGCTGTTCCCAGTGCCTGCGTGCACTGCCTCCCAGTTCCCTGTCTTTCGGCTCCTTTAGCTCAGCGCTCACATCCCCGTCCCTGACCCCCTTGATGTCTTTGACTCCTTCTATTACGCTCGTAACAAGTTAGATTTCTTTCCGTCATCATTGATGACGGCATGGCTCCACCATGGGACACAAAAGTCACAGAAAATAAAAATACGCGGGACGGGCGAGTGAAAGTGCGGGGCTGGGAGATCTTGATTTCCTCTGTAAAGACACAGTAGATGTGAACAGAGAAAGGACGAGGAGCGCACAGAGGCACGGCTCTCCCTCCAGCCCCAGCCTTTGCCCAGTGACAAGCATTTTCTGGCTAGGCATTTAGGCCAGTTAGAGAGAGAGCTGGGCCAACTGGCCCATACAGGCATCATCACCAGGCATGCGGTCAACGGACTTGGTACCACCAGGACCACCAAGGCTGCTCCGCAGATGTGGGACCACAGAAGGAGCGGAAGGCGGCGAGTTGCCTCTTTTCTTTCCACAGTTGCCTGCTATCAAGAGAGCAGTGGGGAGAGGCTGCCCGTCTTCCCAAGGTTCCCGGCACATGACAGCCAGCCAGAAGTCGTCGTCGTCGGGAGGGTGCGGAGACCTGGGAGAGCTACGGATGAAATGACTTGTGAGGGGTTCACAGGCTTGCCTGGTGGCGATATCGTCAGCCGTGGAAGAATCCACAGCTCATATCTGCTCCTTATACATTATTCATGAAAACAGGAAGACAGCCGATAACATCAGAACGAAGCCACTGTCCAGAGAATCTCACTACTGCAGCTCCAGGGCATTTTAACTCGCACAGGGGGAAAAAAAAATATTTTCTGCCAATTTGAGGTCTGGAAGGCTCAGAAAGGGAACGCAGATTAGAAGCGGTGGTGAGTTTCCATGGAAAGGAGGCGTGGCTTTCCTCCCGAACCCCTGCCCCTCCCTGGCTTTGGGACCCCCACCCTCTCCCTTCTTAGCATCTAATGGAGGAATTACTGCTGCCCTCCCTTAAACAGCTCTAGGTTTTCAAATCAGTCTGTATTTTCAGACCTGTCCATCAAAAGATGGAGACCAGAAATAGGACTTTGGATTTCAATATAAATTATTAGCTTCTAATCTCTTCAAGCCTGAGGGACAAGTGCTGTGTGAATAGCAGCCGTCTTCTGCTGCTGCTAAAATTGAATGTTTCTCCCCAATTTCTGGTTCATTCTACCCTGAAACCCCTTCCAACGTGCTGCCAAAAAAGCAAAGATGATCATATGTTGGGGGGAGGAAACAAGACAGGAAGGAAGGCCCCCTTGGCTATCCTAAGGATCAGTGGGAGAAGGCGGCTCTCTCAAGTTATAAATTTTCTGTTCTAGTTTTTTATCATTATTATTATGGTTGACACATCACTGTGAGGTAGCCCAGGCTAGCCTTCTCCATCCTCCTGACTTGGCCTCCTGAACTGGAACTCACAGGCATGCACCACCATACCCAGCTCTTGCAAGTTTTCATCTGATATTGTCTGGCCTTTACATAGGTTGTTCCAGCTGCTTAACCATGGGGCGAACCTCCCAGACCACCTCTGCTTATTGACTGCACCCCGATGGAAGGCTACCATTTGTCAAGATCATTTCTGAACTCTTTGCTAACTGAAACAGGAGGTGGGCTTTGGTGACTGCCTTTACTCAGTGTGTATAGTCTTCGCTGGCAGATGGACACACGGTTGAGTCATTGTCTAAAATGGGGTTGTGTGCACGTGTAGAGAGAGGAGATGCTGGATGGAGGATCCACAGACAGCCAGGTTTTACTTAATCTGGATTGTATGGACATAATGAGCATGGAATGCAGGAGAGGGGAAGGAAACAGGTGAGAATTGAGGATGCTAACATGTGTATATGAAAAGGCCATGGGGAAACCTGTTGCTTTGTATGCTGACTTAAAAATAAAAATAAAAAACAAGGTCTGGGGGGGTGGCACAGTGGTTAAGAGCACCAGTTGCTCTTCCAGAGGACCCTGGTTCAATTTCCAGCTCCCAACCCATCAGCTCCCAACCATCTAAAATTCCAGTCCCAGGGGATCTGATGCCCTCTTCTGGACTCCGCAAGCACCAGGCACTCACATGGTGCACATACACACATGCAGGCAAAACACCATATATATATGAAATGAATTTTAAAAACTTAAATATAAAAACAGCAAAACAAAAACAAAAACAGAACAAAACAAAACCATTGGAGTAGTTTGGGAACCAGAAAAAAAAGGTCTTGAGGATTAAAAATGAAAAAAAATTTTTTTTTTAAGGAAAAGAAAACACAAAGAGCAGAGCACAAGTGGAGAGGAGGGCAAAATCATAAAGTTGGTAACAAAATTCGCTTCAGTATCACTTATGGATACTTAGTACAGGCCAGGTGTTTTTTTTTTTTTTTTTTTTTTTTTTCCTATGGGTGCTCTCCCATAGAAGAATGGTAATCTTTCTGGTTACCATGGCTACTGTCGGTCCTCCTATTTTGCTAATAAGGAAACCAAGCCTAGGAGCTAGACTAGCTGCCCAGGTCCCACGGGTACTGGGTTTGAATTCAGACAGTGTGTGCACACTTAATGAAAGAACTGAGGTTTGGTACCACAATTTGTCCAAGGGCTTGCCAGCAGTGGAGACAAGTGTGTATGTGTGTGTGTGTGTGGGGGGGTGTCAAGGCAGAGGTGTGTTCTAAGTAGTTCCTGAGAGGTGCATAGGTATTCTCAGGATGCACAGGGGTGGGGTTATTTCATACGGAGGACTCAGGAGCACAATGCTCTAGGGACTGCGGGTGGTTTGGGAGGACCATAGAAGAAGAGGTCTCAGGTAAAGCAGTGTGATGGTTAATCTTAGTTGTCAACTTGAAATATTATGCAGCTAGAGTCATCTGGGAGATGGATCTCTGGGCATGCCTATGGGAGGACTGTTGTGACTAGGTTAGTTGAGGTGGGAGGACCTGCCCACTGCGGGTGACACCATTCCCTGGGCTGGAATTCTGAACTGGAGGAAGAGAAGAAAGTGAGCAGACCCTGAGCATTGATTGCTTTCTTTTTCCTGACTGGATATGTAGTCAGAAGGTTTATCCAGTCCTGCCTGGCCCCACAATCCCACAGCCGCTTATAAAATAATCACTCAGAGCCTTAATATTATTTACAAACTGTATGGTCTATGGCAGGCCTCTTGCTGGCTAGCTCTTATATCTTAAATTAATCCATTTCTATTAATCTATGTTTTGCCATGTGTTCCGTGGCTTACCGGTCTGCTGGCATGTTGTTCCTTGGGTGGCAGGCTGGCATCTCTCCAGACTCTGCCTTTCTCTTTCCTGTCTCTCTCCTTGGATTTCCCACCTGCCTCTAAGCTGCCCTGCCATAGGCCAAAGCAGCTTATTTATTAACCAATGGGAACAACACATATTCACAGCGTACACAAAGACATCCCCCAGCACTTCCCTTTTTCTATCTAATCAAAAAGGAATGTTTTAGCTTTAATATAGCAAAATTATATATATAACAAACAGTTATCAAGCAAGAATTACAGTTACAATATCTAGTCGATCTGTATTTGGCAAAATAAAAGAAAATATTTTATCATCTGCCTTATATTTGTGAGTCTAAAGTTTCATATCTAATTTATCTTTTATCATAACCAAGGAAAATTATAATTATAATTTCAATTATAATTACACTATGGCAGACTGCTTCATGCTTCTGCCACTTTGACTGCTATGATGGACTGGTTGTACTCTAGCCCTGTGAGCCAAAACTAATTCCTCCTTATTTGTTACCTTTGTCAGGGTGTTTTATCATAACAGGAAAAGTAACTAAGACAGGCGGGGAGGGGAAGGTGACTTGAGACGTATACAGGACCTGGATCACTGAAGCCCTATGTGCTGGCCTGGACTTTACCTTACCGGCTTGAACTAGACTTCTGCTCTGGAAAGATCCTTGGATGGCCATGTGGGGGTGGAGCTGGCCATTGGGATTTGCATGACATGGGGCAGGCTGGAGGGTGTCTCTCTCTTCTTTGTGACTTAGGAAATGGGAACATTATGGGATGTTTGCCTCATGGACATACCTGCTGGGTACTCTTATCTGGTTGTTGAAGCTGGTTTGGTGGGGTCAAGGACACATAGCCCACCTCCTCCAGAATGCAACAGTCTTGTCTCCTGGAGGGAGTCCACTGCCTGCCTCAACTCCTTTCTCTCCTAATGCTAGAACCTTCATATCCCTTCACCAGCTGCTCTCGTTTCTTTTTTTTTTAATTCCTCAGGGGGTGGAGGAAGCCTCTGCCCTTGGTGAGCCTGCTTGGCTTGAATTCGTCTTTGCAGATCTGGTCTTCTATGTCAGATTCGCAGGTCTGGCTGAGGTGGTGATGGGGGCCAGGACAGGGTGGTTACACAGAGCACGAGATCGCTGGCATCCTTCCGTGCTATCTTATCTGCTAGCCTAACCGTGCCCACGTACTCTGTTTCAGTACCCAGTCTAGTTCCTGGTCTGCTTGAACTCAGACTCTGGAAGGGAAGGGTGTGGTGAGTCACAGAAGAAGGCGATCATCTGTACCCACAGCCTGGTGGGTCATTCCCGTCACCGTTTGGGACAGGAGACAAACTCTAGAGGAATAGTCAACTAACAGGAGGTCACAGCTAGTGAACAGCAGTGACGCCATGATTCCAACAGCTTCCCTTACATCTGAAGCAGTAGCTGGGGCTGGAGAGATGGCCCAGTGGTTAAGAGCACTGGCTGCTCTTCCAGAGGACCCGGGGTTCAATTCCCAGCACCCACATGGCAAGCTCATAAGTTTCTGTCACTCTGGTTTCAGATCACACAGACATGTATGCAGGCAAAACACAAATGCTCATGAAATAAAAATAAATAAGTTATATTAAAAAATATAAAATAAAGGCAGTAGCTGGGCCTAGTGGTTCACAGGAAGGGAAGCCAGGGGACTCACCACAAAGCTCAAGGCCCATCGGGTATACACAGTGAGTTCCAGGCTACCCATCCAGGCTAGCTAGACACCGTCCCAAACCACACCCCCCAAACAAACAAACAAACAAACAAACAAATAATATGTTAGGAAACTAAGCTGGTCTTTAAAGTCTTTAATACACTGGTATAATATTGCTGTAAGAAACTGCAAAGTTTAAAGAAATATTCTCTGCACGGCTTTTGATGTACAACTGAAGTTTTACAGATGAAATAATCACGCGGGTGATTAAACTGTAATTACGACAGAGGGGTGGCTGCCTGCCTCTTTGGGTAGACTTAAACATTTTCTAGAACTCCGCGTTAACCCTGGCCAGCTTTTTCTCCCCTCTCTTGTTTCTTCTCTGAATTCCAATGAATTTTTCATCAGCTTATTAATTAGTACAAATCTTGAACTGCACTTTGTAATTAAGGTCTTATGTGTTCCCCCAGATCTCCCATTTGAGCTGAACGTTAATTTTTCAAAGAGAAAAATTGGGAATTTGACAACTGCCTTCCTTCCTGGCAATAGAATATACATGCTGCCTGTCAAAAAAGATGGAGTGCCTGGATTTCTCAGATAGGGAGTGATAGATTAGCCCTCGCGCGATTGCACACTCATTTGCCCAATATCATAATCAATTCCCGACAAGAGTCCCTTTAGAAAGCCATTTGGGAAGCACACTTGGTAGTCCGGTCACTCCACAGCAAGGCAACTCTCTGACTTGCCAGGACTCTGGGTAACTTTTCCTGGCTCCATGTCCTGCTTTGTTCCAGTTTCTAGCAACACCGGATTCCTCCAAAGAAATCAAGTTATATTGTGTGGGTCCGCTTTGCCCACCACAGTAGCTGTGATGGTGAATCTCAGTTGTCCACTTGGCTACATCTGGAATCGACTAAAACCCATGCTGCCTGCCGGGCACACATGTGAGGGATTTTTTTGATTAGATGATTAGAGGGGGGGTTAGACCCAGCGCTAAAGGGGCGGTGCCTTCTGGTGGCAGCCCAGATCGAAAGGTGTGGAAGAAGGAAAATGGTCTTTGTCTGCTTGTCCTCAGGCTGCCCGGCGAGCCCGTCTACCCTGTTGCTGTGGTATTCCCTCCCTGATAGGAAACCCGACTTCGTTGGCATTCTAATAGACCAGCAGCCCTCCAGGAACCCTCCAGTTCTTTAGAGGACTCGGGATGCTGAGATAACTAGCCCGGAGGACTGAGTAACTATGGGGTCCCTGGCCTCTCCAGTGTGAGACAGACTGGACTGCCAGGACCATATTCTGTGAATCAACCTAATTTCTCCCCCTCCCCATCTCTGTTTCTCTGTCTCTCTGTCTCTGTCTGTCTGTCTCTCTCTGTCTCTCTGTCTCTGTCTCTCTCCTTCTTCTTCTTCTTCTTCTTCTTCTTCTTCTTCTTCTTCTTCTTCTTCTCTCTCTCTCTCTCTCTCTCTCTCTCTCTCTCTCTCTCTCTCTCTCTCTCTCTCTCTCTCTCTCATCTTACAAACCCAGCTGCATACTTTGGAATGAAAGGCACACTCAGCCTGGCATCCCGGTGACCATTCTTCCCTGGAGAACCTATTCTTGCCTTATGTAGTTCAGGGCAGCAGGCTCAGGGCTGCTCACCACAGCCATGTTTATTGATGGGGTGTCTAGGTTCACACTAATGGAAGGGGTGCAGGGTGGGGGTCTTCCCATTTCTAGCTCCTACCCCATTTCTCCCCTTCTCTTCAGAGTCTGACAAAACACAACCCATTTCTTGCTTCCTGTTCACCCCCAGGCCACAGTCTGTGAGTGCTGCTGCTCTTGCCACTGATGGAGTACATCCCAGGGATGCATTCGTACTTTGTCCCTTTGGATTCTTCCAAGACCAGGGACACCGGTGGCTAATGTCTCCTTCGGCACTGCCCCACTCAGCATCCTTCCTGTCTTTCCGATGGCTTGTTCTCGGTGCTAGAGAGGCCCACACCATAGCCCTGGACATTTTCATTTCTGTTCTTGACATCAACCCATGACTTCATGTACTCATGGACACTGTAATCCCAGACCCAATATGGTCCCTGAATTAGAGTGTTCCTGTCTTTGTGGCTTTCCAGCTCCTAGGATTCCCAATCATATCACTCATTATCCTCATCCTCACCCACCTCTCAGAATGATCCCAGCACATCCTCTGGCTAGCTGTTCCGCCCCAGAGACTCTGCTCCCTGGAGCCTGTCATGCGCGCATCCTGTTCTCACGGCCCTGCTTTATTCTAGCAGCTGCTTACGTGTAACTACCGCAATGGTCCAGTTACAGCCTTCTCTCTTTCTGGAAGCTTTTTGAGAGCACAAGTCCTCCTTCCTCTTAGGGTCTGATTTGGTAAGGTGGGGTTAGGTAATTCTGGGGTATATAGTCCCTAGACACCCCCCACACACACTAAAAAAAAATTAAAAACAACAGCAACAAAAAACCCTCATGATCAAGGCCTCTCCATCCAGTCTGATGTGTGCTGGATTAATTGTTACAACTATCACTGCCTAACATCTGAACAATTAATAGTCCCTGGACTGCACTGCATGTGTACCACTAACGTAACTCGAGGCTTTAACTACTGATAACTCCATTTTACTCCGTGAAAACAGGAGTACAGGTAGCTGTCCATTCACACAAGGACACCCTGGCTCCCATCCAAAACCCAGCTCTTAACACCAGGTTTTACATTCTCATTTGCTTGCATGGTCCTGCTGGACCTGGTGGCTTTTGTTCTCCAAGGGTCCCTCGCCTCTGAGCCTTTGTGGTCCTGTTTTCCCCTTCCAGATGGCCACCTGCCTCCACGTCCTGTGGCTTCTGAACACACTGTGAAGTTGTCAGCTTAAATTGCCTCCAATTTATTAATCATAGTTTCGTAGATCAGCACAGGCAGTCCGAGTCCTCTCTCTGTGGCCTTGCAAAGCTAAACTCAGGTGTCAGCTGGGGTTTGGTTTTGTGAGGAGCAAGTTCCGGCTTCTCTCCCAGCTCACTGGCCATCGTCAGAACCTACCATTTTCTCGCACGTGCGGAGATCAAGCTCTCTTTCCTCTTTGGCGCTCAGTTCTCCGGGTTGCCCAAATTCCTAACAATCAGCCGATCAGAGGAAATGCCACAAGAGTCCTTTTTATCCTCGAATCTCTCTTGCCAGGAAAATTCCAGTCCCTTTCAAATGCTCGGCTGATTAGTTGAAGCCAATCCTGGACAATCTCTAGACTTTCAGATTGGCAGACTTGGGGATCTTAACCACACCCGCAAATTCTCTTAGTAGTAGTACTCAAGTTAATTGTCTGAACAACTAGGAGGAAGAATGTGTACATTGTGGGCTGAGAATGTTGTCAGTCCGCTTATTATTCTGTCTATCATATAGCCTGATCTTCAGGACCCAGCTCAAGTGGTGACTGTCTTCCTCAACGCTCTAGGGAGTTAGCCTTTCCACAAATGACATACACACCCATTTTTCCCAGTGGAGTATAGCATTTTATTTTATTTAAAAAAAAAAATAGTCCATTTCTGGCACCTACCTAGGCTGTGTGTTTCTCGGGAGCAGGAACCAAACCTGGACCTTTTTTTGTGTTCCCAGCACCTGGGAGAGCGTCTTACTCAACACATTGGCGGCTAGAATGGTGTGTCCCTTGAGCAAGCTCTCCAGATACTTCTTTCAGAATCACAGACAACAAAGAAAAGGTTGTGGTAGAGGTGACAGAGCATGTTTCCGGCCAAGTGCTAGGAAGCTTCGGCGCTGCCATGGATTCTCAGTCATTGACAGCAAGGATAAATAAGCTCCCTTCTTCCAAAAACCCCTCTCTGCGCAGCAGCCTCGGCGACGGTGAGGCGGGTGGACCACTAGGTGTCACTCAAGATTCAATAAAGAGACTGGGTCCTGAGCAAGCCACTGCCACCTTTCTTGGGGGGAGGAAGCTGGTTAGACCGTCCCCACCCGTTGTTGTTTTGTGATCGCTCACGATTCCTCACGATCCACTGTTCTTCTCCCTCCGCGGACACACGCCGGGTCTAACATAGGACAGCAGTCAGGTGCCACCAGGGTTGGAGCCACCTGACCGTCGAAGTCAGCCTCTCCGTGTTAGAGATGGGCAACCGACGTGGTGCGCCCGCGCGCGTGTGTGCAGCCTTGGGGTGGGTCAGAGCTCCCTCCTTACTCACAAGTGACCCGAGGTCTTCCCCAGGACCAAGTCCCCAGTTCCTGAGCTCTAGAGCCTGGATGGGAAATACAATAGGGTCAAAAAACCGGGTCGTCTAGGAGCATCTTTCTTAGGCACTGAGTGAGGACTCGGGAGTGGGGGGCACACCCTCTCCCTGGGAACAGCGCCCGCAATTAACCACCGGACTTTATGCTTGGGGGCTGAAGAGAAGCAGCTGAGAGAGCTTGTGAGGAACAGCTTCTGGTCGCCTCTCCTGCCCCTCGAGAAGTGAAGTCTAGCCCTAGGGCTCACCAAATGCCGGACTGTATTTTTCTTCACCCTCGGCAGAGGGCGCCCTTCCCCCGCTCCCGCTCCCCGCTGGGCCAAGCCCGGAGGTCCCGCCGAATCCTCACCCTGCCTGGATGTGAGGCCCCAGGGCCCCCTCTGGCTCCTTACACCGAGATAACCCCGGATCACCTAGGTCTGACCTCGGACACAGTCTGGGAATGCTCTACTCTCTCTGCCGCCCTGCAGATCCACAGCACACTGTTATCTTAAGTGAATACTGAAATTCATCTGTGTTCCCTGGAAATCCAGAGATTACCCCACTGGAACCCATTTAAAGAAACTGGATTGTCCTGCCAGTCTTCATCCACAGTGGGGGGGAAAAAACCCTGAGCTATCAACGTAACAAATTTTAAAATCTGGAAAAGGCTTTTCCCTCCCATTCTATTTGATCTCTCCAAGAGTCATTCACTTATGCTTACAGTCTGCCCTTCATCAAGCATTTTCTGTGTGCTAATTGGGTGGAATAACGTCTAAAGTACGGAAGAGATACTTGTAGGGACAAGAGCGAGCCATACCCGAGATGACTGCAACAGAGGAGAGGCGCGCAGGCGCAGGGGTGGGATGGGGGAGCGGAGGGGAGAGTGGGTGTAACAAGCAGCCCGGGTCTCTACCTCTACTCCCTCCTGGGCTGCATGCGAACTTAAGAAAAGATAACAGTCAGGTGGTGGCGCAGGCCTTTAATCCCAGCACTCCACTTGGGAGGCAGAGCCAGGAGGATCTCTGTGAGTTCAAGGCCAGCCTGGTCTACAGAGCGAGTTCCAGGACAGGCACCAAAGCCACACAGAGAAAACTTGTCGAAAGAAAGAAAGAAAGAAAGAAAGAAAGAAAGAAAGAAAGAAAGAAAGAAAGAAAGAAAGAAAGAAAGGAAGGAAGGAAGGAAGGAAGGAAGGAAGGAGAAAGAGAGAGAGAGAGAGAGAGAGAGAGAGAGAGAGAGAGAAAGAAAGAAAGAAAGAAAGAAAGAAAGGAAGGAAGGAAGGAAGGAAGGAAGGAAAAAGAGAAGAGAGAGAGAGAAGAGAGAGAGAGAGAAAGAGAAAGAAAGAAAGAAAGAAAGAAAGAAAGAAAAAAGAAAGAAAGAAAGAAAGAAAGAAAGAAAGAAAGAAAGTCAACAGTCTCCAAGAAATTGCAGGCCACTGCTCTTCAGGCTGTACTTCTCAGGCGAGGCAACCCGAGGTGGAGAGTGAGTGGAACATCGGACATTTTGCTCGGTGAATCCACATCGCATATTTGTCCTGAGTGCTCATCTCGAACGTGGTTTGCCAACAAGAAGATGGTCTGGGTGCTGCACCCCAGCCCTGTTTCTTCAAGGTCAGGGCCAAGGGTGCAGATAGGACGTTAGAGTCCAAAGGGAGAAGGCTGAAGACCAAGGGGGGTGTGTTACAGATGGATGGATGGTTCTGTGTCTGGGACTTTAAAAATAGCTTAAAATAAGAATTCACTTGTGCTGTGTGTCTTTTTCTGGGGAGATGTAGAGAAATGTAGATTGACCCTAGATAGGATATCCATGGCAGACCATGGTACAGTTTACATTCTACCGTGATGAGCCAGGGAATTGATGAGGGTTGCTTACTTACAGGCACATGGTAATACAAAGGCTTGTCCCCAGACTGGTAACCACACATCCCCAGAGCTCTCCACACGTCTCTACACAGTCCAGCTTGACTGGGTTCCAGTCTACCCCCTACAGGAAGTGCCACTGAGTATACAATGTTGGAAAGGGGCCCCTCTTGTGAGTTTCTGTAGCTTCTTGAGACTAGTAAATTTTCATTTGCTTCCTCAACAAGCCTCCCTCTGAGAATAGTAGCTTGCCTTCACCATGGCATCCAGAGTTCCTTTGGTGCCACAGGCAAGGGGCTCCTGTGGCCCTGCCTGCCTGTGTTGTTGTTCTTGGAACAGCGAAGGCAGAAGGACGAGACTCACGTCATCATTGACATCTGCAGCTGCAGGCAGAGAGCTCTTGGAATAAGCGCTTCAGATCATGGCTCTGCCGTCCTCATCCTGTGGCTTCCCTACAACTGGCAGAATTTTTCCTGTTGCCTGTATGGTCTGTTCTGCTGGCCTTGGCCGTCTGCGCCCTGCCCGTTACATGCTGGCCACAGTCTTCTCTCAGCTCCTTTAACCAGGCCTGTTGAGTGGATGCCTTTTCTCACCCGTGTGCTCTTCCTGAAGCTCCCCCTCAGTGACCTACTCATCTCCGCCTAAGGCCTCAGCTTCAGTATCACTGGTGGAGCACCAATCCCTCTCCTGGGCCTTGCTGGGCTGTGGGTGGCTCCCCCACACCTCCCTAGAGCTCTTTCCCGGCATATCCTGTTGATGCCCTTCAGAGGACTCAGCGTAAGCTGAAGCTACCTTGTTTACCTGCTAGCTTAGTCCTGGTCTGTGTGAAGTCCCCTCCAGAGCTGGGAGTTCTTCTGTCTTTCTCTGTTCGGTAGCATCGGGCCCTCAAGAGATGTGTGGAGCATGTGGCAGATGCTCTTGTCACATCTATGTGATAAGTGAACTGAATAAGAGGAGAAACCTGGGCTGGAGAGATGGCTCAGCAGTTAAGAGCACTGACTGCTCTCACAAAGGGTGGAGGTTTGGCTCCCAGCACTCACATGGAAACTCACAACTCTCTGTAACTCCAGCTCCAGGGCATATAGTGCCCCCTTCTGGCCTCCTGAGGCACTGTACTCATGTGGTGCACATACGTACATAAAATAATAAACAAAAACGAATTTTTAAAAAAATAATTTAAAAAAGAAATAAGATACCTGAACTCCATCAAAGCTGCCATCCACCATCTACTTTTGCTGACTGGCTTGTGAAGTCCTTTATGGACTTAGCTGAGTCTGGGATGGTAGTGAAGTTATGCCATGACGTGGATCATTCATGTTCAAGGCATTTAGGGCAACTCCCCTAAGTTATAGGAAACTAGAGTGTGAAAAGAACGTTCTTCCTGATCCAGTCGGGGAGGCTCAGGATCTCTCTAACAGAGAGCTTCCTTAGTGACCTAAACCATGGTGTGTGGACAGTTTGGGTCATAAGAAATGAACAGAGGGCTGGTGAAAACCTTCTGCATTTTTTTCCACAGGGTTTGAGTGCCCATTGACCATGCAGATGCTGAACAACACACAGACACACACCCTTTAACACAGGGTGGACGCAAGGTTGACCTATGGGGAGGATTTCCTTTTATCCACCCCCTCTGACAGCATTCTCTGTGACCCCTGAACTTGTGCAGGAAAGAGAGGTCACTGAGGCCGAGAGAGGTCAGTCCCCATCACCAAAAAGGATTTTATTTTGCATATTATAAAAATATTGAAATTCTCAGGGAAGATCGCGTCTCACTGTCTTTTAAAACTAAACCTCAAAGCATTCAAATGCCCATAAAAAATGGACATTTAAACGAAACCGTGGTTTTATGACATATGATGGGATGTTATTCAGCCTCGACAGCGAGTGGTTTGAAAATGTGCTGTGATGTATGCGCAGATGTCATGCCTAGGTGACACCAGACAGACACAGAAGGACCATCACCCCATTGATGTGAGGTGTCTAGAATTCTCAACTTCATTGAGACAGAAAGAAAAGTGGCAGATGCCAGGGGTTGGAGGGAGAGAGGAGCGGGAAGTTACTGTCTGGATAGGCAGAGGTGATGGTCACCTCGTGCAAGTGGGATCCTATTGGTCCTTTTGGAATGGGCTAATTCCACTTAACAGAATGCCTTGGAGGTTTATTAGTGTTATCACTAAGAGTCAAACTTCTCTCTCTTTAAAGGACAAGGGAAATATCCCCTCTGCTCCTCATTGGAATAGACTGACAAAGACCGAACAGGAGAAAACACATATCAAATAATTAATGCACAGAAAGGGAAATCACTGAAGGGGTGGGGGTAGGAGAGCACACGAGTATGGCAGTATGATGACTCCCCAGCCTAGTATATTCAGAAGTATGCATACTGCTTCCTTTACCGAGGGGAAGAATAGGAAATGTGGGCAGTTGTAAAGGTTAGATATGAGACAGAGATCAGTATGTAGAGGTCCTCTTTGGAATTGGAGCCCAAAGGACAGATGGCATCCTAGAAGAGACCTCTTTGGTGACTTACACTTAGTCACTTACATATCGTAGATCCACTCTGGAGAAATTTATATCTCAGTAAAATAGTAATTTGAACATTACATACATTTTATATTCCACCCCCCCCAAATACAACCAAAAACCTTGAAGCTCTTTTTAAAGATTTCTTCTCCTTGACTATTTACTGCTCCTTCACCCCCAGTCCCAGGAACTGTAGTTGGTTTTTTTTGTTTTTGTTTTTGGTTTTTTTTTGTGCCACAGGCTATAAAATCATTTATTTCAAAGAAATCTCAGGAAAGGGTTTGTGTGTGTGTGTGTGTATTTGTGTATGTGTGTATGAGTGTGTGTATGTGTGTATATGTGTGAGTGTGTGTATGTGTGTGTATTTGTGTTTGTGTGTGAGTGTGTATGAGTGTGTGTATGTGTGTGTATAAGTGTATGTGTGTGAGTGTGTGTACATATTTGTGTACTGTGTGTGAGTGTGTGTGCATGTGTGAGTACGTGTGTGTATGAGTGTGTATTTGTGTGTCTATGTATGTGTATGTGTGTGAGCATGTATGTGTGTGAGTGTGTGTATGTATATATGTGTGTGAGTGTGTGTGTGTGTGTGTGTGTGAATGTATATGTGTGTGTGTGTGTGTGTGTGTGTGTGTGTGTGTGTGTGTGACCTATCACCACAGGCACATAGAGAACAAATGAAACTGAGGAGACAATGACTGAGATGGACAGAGGTGACCCAGCTGATTACTAGTCTGTTGTATTCCTCTCAGATTTTGAAGAAAATCTGTGAATATCTTATTTGAAAAAAAAAAATGATGTTGCCGGGCGGTGGTGGCACACGCCTTTAATCCCAGCACTTGGGAGGCAGAGCCAGGCGGATCTGTGAGCGAGGCAGCCTGGGCTACCAAGTGAGTTCCAGGAAAGGCACAAAGCTACACAAGAGAAACCCTGTCTCGAAAAACCCCCAAAAAAAGAGAAAAAAAATGATGTAAGGTAGGAATGCATCCAGCTGTAAAATTCAAAACATAAAACTTGAGGTGAAGGTGGATGTGCCAGCACCTGTCACCCAGACTGACTGTGTGAGTAAAATGTACTCATTTAAAGCAGAGATGCCTATTAAGCACTGGAGATGAACACTAAAATAAATACGACCTCTCCGTTCGTTATAAGCAGGTCAGACTGCACAGTTGCTAAGGCTCGGTATAAATGAAAATGCCTTTCTGGAGGATGATTAAGAATTTCAAAGCAGGGGCTGGAGAGATGGCTCAGCTGTTAAGAGTGTGTACTTTTCTTGCAGAGGACCTGAGTTTGGGGCCCAGCATCTACATCAGACAGCTCACAACTGCCTGTGACTCCCGCTCCAGAGAGTCTGATGCCCTCTTCTGGCCTCTGTGAGCACTGCACCCATGTGCAGAAGCCTGCATAAAGACACACGTATTTCAAGGCAAGAAAGTACTGCATTAAATCAAACTTAGGTGTAGTCTGAAGTTTTCCTGTGTCTCCACATGTTCTGTGGCTTTCCCTGTGTGCCATTACATGCTGCTCCCTGGATGGTGGGCTGGCATCTTCCTGACTCAGCCTTCCTCTTCCCAGAATTCTCCTTGTCTGTTTATCCCACCTATACTTCCTGCCTGGCTACTGGCCAACCAGCATTTTATTTATCAACCAATCATGGCATACAGAAGGACATCCCACAATACTAGGATCCTTCCAAGTTCTCCAAGGGGCTTTGAGTCACTCTGTGGGAAGCAGTGGTCAGGGGAGGCTCACCAGCCTTGGCCAAGGGCTGTTCATTGCCACATTTATGTGATTGTTAGTGTTGATCGTCACGTGACAAAATCCAGAGTCACCTAGGACACAAACCTCCAAGCACACCTGTGAGGGCTTGTCCAGATAAGGTTCACTGAGGGGAGAAGACTCACCCTGAAGGAGGGCAACACCATTTCCTGGGCTTGGGAACTGGACCATATAAACAGGAAGAAGTGAGCAGAGCTTAGCGTTCTTGCTGTCTTCTTCCTAACAGCGGATTCAACATGATCAGTTACTTCAAGCTCCTGCTGCCACGGCTCCCTTGCCATGATGGAATGTACTTTCAAATTACAAGCCCAAACAAACCCTTTATTCCTCTATTTTTTTGGGGGGGCGGGGAGTCAGAATATTTTATCATAGCAATGGAAAAAGTGACCAAGACTGTCTTGGTTTGGGTTTTTGTTACTGTGAAGAGACACCATGACCACACCAACTCTTATAAATGAAAACATTTAATTGTGGTGGCTCAGTTACAGTTTCAGAGGTTCAGTCCATTATCATCATGGCGGGGAGCATGGCAGCGTGCAGGCAGACATGGTGCTGGAAGAGTAGCTGAGAGTCCTACATCTTGTAGGACTTGAAGACTGTCACACTGAAGGAAGCTTGAGAAGAGAGACCTCAAAGCCCGCTTCCACAGTGACACACTTCCTCCAACAAGGCCACACCTCCTAATAGTGCCACTTTCTTTGGGGACCATTTTCTTTTATACCGCCACAAAGGCATTTTCCCTTTTATCTACAGAGGCTATGTTTCTAGACTCCCAGTGGATCCTTGAAACCATAGATAATGTTAAACATGGTGTATATTATATAGTGCTTGCTCCTATACATACATTAATATCTCTGTTAAAGGCATCATTTTTGACTTAAAGGAAGCACTTTATGGCTTCTCCTTGACACACCCCCACTTGCCAAACTATCATTTTCAAACTTTAAGACTATTTATCAAGTAAAATGAAGGCTGTTCGAATACAAGCTCTAATTCTATGTCAGGTGACTTGATAATGGAGTGGACTACTCAGTGATGGATGGTGGGTAGCATATACACTTCAGACACACAGGACAGGAATGTGAGTCAGCCTGGGCAGGACAGAGTGAGATTTCATGACACTACTCAAAGTGGAGTACAATTTAAAATTTATGAGTTATTTATTTCTGGAATTTCCCATTTAATATTTTTAGATTTGTGTTGGACACATACAACTGATATCATAGAAAATGGAGCTAAGGGTAGTGGATACTATAGCACATATCCTTTTGGTTGAAGCTAATCTTGTATCTTCCAGCATACTTGAACATCTATCTATGGAATTATTTAATTTAAATTAGCATTTTTGTGCTAATATCCTCATTCAGTCAAATTATAATCTCACTGTCAATATTCTGGTCTCCATTTCTACCTCCTATTCCCTTTCCATGGCACTGTGCTAGGCAATACTGGGTGCGTAAAAAGCTTAGCACTTGGTTCTGAAGTTAAATGTGGGTAGAAGAAAGGATGCTAATGGAAATGGTCTCCAATGGAAGACGGAGGAAGAAAGAATTGTGATTGATTATACTATACAATGAGCACTGGGCGAGGAATAACTTTATTCTCATAAATAAATCTGTGAAGTGCATAGTAGTTTCTATTTTAGAGATGACAAAATGAAGCTCAGGAAGGTTTAGGAGCTTACTAAGGATTACACAAAGATTCACTCTAACTCCAAAGCCTTGACATTTTTTCTTTCTGTTGCTAGACCTGTCCTGTCCCTACTTACTGCAGACTATATGATTCCTAAAATCTGAGAAAAGAAGGAATTGTCCTAAAAATTGATCAGTATGATACCATTTTGGAAATGGGTGCAATCATTTATGAACATAGAATAGAAAATAGTTGAGAATATCATAGTATTTCAGTCTGCATAAAAATTAAGACATCTTGTCTCAACTCCAACGTTAACTCAAGCCAAAGGTAATTTATTGAATAACTAGTAGGTCTAAAACACAGTACTAGATGCTACAGGGAAGTGGTCTCAGGCTGCCTAAACTGTGACCCTTTAACACAGTTCCTCATATTGTGGTGAGCCCCCCAACCATAAAAATATTTTTGTTGCTAGTCCATAACTGTAAGTTTACTACTGCTATGAATTGTAATGTAAATACTCGATATGCAGGATATCTGATATGAAAGGGTCATTTGACCTCCAGTGGGGTCAGGACCCACAGGTTGAGAACTGCTGATAGGGGATACCAGATGAACAGAGGGGTGTTCCTTAAAGAGAAGGGAAGGACAAATATACAAGTAGACAGAGAGACCAAAACATGCTGTGTCTACAGAGACATCCTGAGAAAGTGTGTTTGTCCAGAAAGATCAAGGTAGATAACCAGAGGGCAGTGGCCTTGACTGACAGCAGAATTCTGGCAGGACAGGGTTCTGGGAGACTGAAGAGGGCAGTTGTCAGAGGAGTGACAAGGTCAAGAACCAAGAAAAAGAGGTGAGATCAATTCAGGTGGGAGATGGGGGGAGCCTGTGTCAGAGATCTCTGGGAAGGGGAAGGCTGAGTCAGGAGATGCCAGCCCACCATCCAGGGAACAGCATGTAATGGCACACAGGTAAAGAAAGCCACAGAACACATGGCAACATATAGATTAATAGAAATGGGCTGAGTTTAAATATAAGAGGTAGTCAGTAGTAGGCCTGAGCTAATGGCCGAGCAGTTTTAATTAATATAAGCTTCTGAGTGATTATTTTATAAGTGGCTGGGGGGTCTGTGGGGCTGGGCAGGACCAGAGAAAACTTCAGCTACAGAGATCCTTGAAAACATCTTTTCTCAACAAAATTTAAAAGCCTTCTTATGCAGAGATCACACATATATAAACTAGAGGGTTTTTTTTCCTAAGGAGTTTTGGAAGACGGCATGATTTTGAGAGCACCTGGGATATCTGTCTACAGTTCTGGTTGGCTCCCATGGGTTCTGATTCTCCTTGACTCTCTGGGAGGGAAACAGTGCTTGCTTAACAAGGTAGAATTTAAAACGTCGGCACTTATCTGGTGCCTTCTGGAATATCCACTCTTCTTGGGCAGCAAGACAGTTTAAGACCTCCAAGTTAAAAAAAAAAAAAAAATCACGTACAGTGGATAGAAAAGCAAGTTAACCATCCCGTGAGTCCAACAGTCATGGGGTCTTTATCTCCTCAGTCATCCAAACCAGTTGAAGAAACGGTGTGAGAAACCGCTTCTTAAGACTCCAGGGTCCTGGGAGAAAACTGGTGACGGCAGGGCCCTTTCCCTGGCTTGCTGTGGCATTCCCTATAACCAGAAGTACGGCATTCACTATATAGAACACTGGGTGACAGTGTACAGGATTCTAGAACCAAGGAGTCAGAAAGGGGGCGGGGCAAGCTGACTCTCAGTTCCAGCCCAAAGCAATGGAAACAATGTTTGGTTTGTATAATACCAGCGCCTCTGAAAACACCTCTCCACTCAGGGAGGCTGTGGAGCCCTGTAATCACACTGTAATTTGGACCTTGCCTAATCGAACGCATTCTGCCTCTGGGAACCACGGAGTGAGGGCGGTGATGAAGGAAGCCGAGTTTGTCTTCTGTTCTCTCCAACCACAGCGGTACAGTACATCCAGGAAAAGCAGTACACCCCAGGGAACGCAGACCGTCCGGGGAAATGACTATGTCTGAGAAAATCATTACCTCTGGAAACGAAGAACATCCAGGAAATGCAGTCCACCTGGAAAAGCATCGCCTCCCGGAAAGCCAGTACATCTGGGAAATGAGGTACAACCAGGAAACACAGAGCACCCAGGCAAGCAGTGCATCTGGGAAAAGCGTGCATTCTCAATCTACCGGTCCTCAGTCCGTCCACCTGCGCTCCAGGGGCTGTGAAGCCCTTTCACAAGGCCAGGAGGGACAGGTCTGTTTCCCTGCAAAGAGGATGGACCACACACAGGCTTTGGGGCTGAGCAGGCCTAAACTCAAATCCCTTCTACTGATCGACTCTGCAACTCTGTAAAATGAGGATGGAAAATGAGGATGCGTTCATGATTCAAGATGAATAGATCACAACATTCAAGTCCTTCCTCTGCTGTAGTGCTCAGTCATTATTGAACTTGTTCTTATGCCCAGAAAGTTATTCCGTTCTTTTGCTTTGCTGACACCCATAAAACATATAAGCACTGTTATCTGCTAAGCCTGGCAATGGTGAGTCCAGAAATTCTAGCTAGCTAGAGGCAGGGGCTGGGGAAATGTCTTCTGGCTGTATTTGCGTATTGGCTTTACAGACTCTACCTTCATTATTTAGGTACCTTGCCAAGGAAGATGATGGAGAATAAAATGTCCAACATTTTATTTATAGGCATTCTCTCAATCTTATAATGAACTTAGGGTACCATCTGCAGCTCCATGAGCTGGCAGAATGGTTTTCCTCAGTCACCTGTTTATCCTGCATCATCCTGGGTGGGAACCAAGGTTCCTCCTTCCTGCAGGCCTTCAAGCATCCCCTCTTTTCAGCTGTAGACTGGGAAAGACATGGCAGGGGAGATACAGGCTCTGTTAGCTTCTTCCGCCAGAGACAATCACTTCTGCTCATTTCCCATTGGTGAGAGCAAGGGCCGCAAGGCGTGCCCACCCTGTGGAGGGGTGCCCAGCCACAAGTGCTGTTTGTGGTTGGAGAAAGTACAGCTCAGAGTTTAACCAATCAGGTCTAGGGCAGAACCAACAGGGTTCACTGTAAACTTGCAGCCTTTGTTTTGGAGAGAGGGTCTCATGTGGTAGCCCAGGTTAACCTGGGACTCATGGCGTAAGCCTGGCTGGTCTTGCACTCACAGCCATCCAACTGCCTCAGACTCAAGGCTGTGGGATTACAGGTATTAGTCGCCACACTTGGCTCTAACCCTTCTTCCCAGTGATCTGTCATCGTGGGAGGAAGGAGGCGCTAGACAAAAGTCTGGGCGCTTGCTCTGTGTGTACGTACTCCTAGGCTGCAGTAGAAAGGCACCCTTCACTCCCAGTTCTACTACATTTCCAGCTGATCTCCAGGAGGCAAAGAAGCAGAGCCACAGAGGCTGAGCATCCGCAGTAAGGATGTCTCACCCACACATCTGTCCATTCGAAACCACAATAAAGATATCCCACCATGCATCTGTTCACACTGGGCACATCCATTTGACTCCAGACAAATGGGTGACATGGTTCTACTTTTAAGTGTCTTTGGAGAATGTCTCCTCTATAACTTTTTTCTTTTCTTTTCTTTTGGTTTTTCGAGACAGGGCTTCTCTGTGTAGTTTTGGAGCCTGTCCTGGAACTTGCTCTGTAGACCAGGCTGGCCTCGAACTCACAGAGATTCGCCTGGCTCTGCCTCCCGAGTGAGTGCTGGGATTAACGTCGTGAGCCACCACCACTGCTACTTGGCCTTGTTTTTGTTTTCCAAGACGGAGTTTCCCTGGCTGTCCTGGCACTTGCTCTGTAGACCAACCAGGCTGGCTTTGAACTAACTCTGCCTGCCTCAGCCTCCCGAGCGCTGGGATTAAAGGCATGCACCACCACTATCAGCCTCCTCAGTAATCCTGTAGCCTCTCTGTCCTTTGTACCCATGGTAGACATTGGGGGGGGGTGCACGCCCTGCTCCCTACTTTGGATGCAATGCATTCTCACACCGCTGCTTGCGCAGCTCAGCTGAGCCCTTTGTGGATAAGCATTCTCAGCCCGGGGAGTGTCTTCCCTCAGGGACTCTTGAGAGACTACGTTCTCTCCCCCCCCACCTCCGCAGCAGAGATCTGTTGAAAAGGAACATAAAGCTAGCCTTCTCCCTCTTGGTCCATTTTCCAGGGCCTGTGGGAGCTGCTAACCACGCTTCTGCTCTCCATCATTCCCCCTTGAGAATACCCCTCTCCCCAGATTCTATTCCGAGGAAGCCAGCTCTAAGACAGAACCCAGGGAGGAAATTCTTTTAATCACCTCCCTCCACTCCTGGAGGACGCGGGAAACAGCTGGGCCTTCTTGGCAAGCACTGCATCATTGGAAGACTCCCTTTTCGCCTTCTGCTCTCTAGCCGAACATCTATAACTCCATGAAACTATAGTTTGTGGTTTAATGCTTGCCATCCACACTCCTGTCCGGGACACTGGAAGGGTCAGCTCACCGCTAGCCATAAGGAAGAGGAAGGCTGGCCCTTCCAAACTACTTTCCTGCTTTTATGTCAAGGAGTTACCACGATTCTGTGGGAGGAAATCTTATCTATTGTTTTCTACAAGGAATCGTGAGTACAAAGTGCTAATGCAGCTGCCTAAGTCCACAGAGCGAGCTTAGCATAAAAGTGCTGTAGCAAAGAATAAGAAGACAGATTCTGGGCTGGCTCCAGGTATTCACTCCCATCCTGCTCTCTAACCCTGAACAGATCTTTTTATGATATATCAGTGAGGAACTGTATTTGGCTGACATTTAGAAATGCCCCAGATGATGTTTTGAACACTCAAGACTCGACGACTTCACTAAAAAAGGAGGTTGGGGAGGAAGCTGCTGAGGATTGCTGGATCAGTGGGCAGCTTCATCACCATCAGAGACCTCTCATCCAACGGGCTGTGATCCCTGTTTTCTTGGTTCAGCATGATCGCTGGAGCCCTAGCCATCCTAAGTGAGCTCCAGACAATGAGAAGGAGGAAGAAAAGAAGAAAAGCCTGCTCCCCCTTCAGAAGGAGGCTTTTCCATCTTTTTATAAAGCACCTCACTCCATGTCCCATTGGCCAGACATACGGCAACATCTAGGGGCCAAAAAGGTGCAAGTCTCAGAACGGTTCACTTGCTAGTGGCTCTCTCAAATTGCTTATGCCTAAGTTCTTGTTCTCTGTTTGGTATTATTTCCAGGAAAGATTTATTGAGCATAACTGTGTTCCACTCACTCTTCAGGGCATAAAGATGACTAAAAGCAGGGGAGAGATGTAGGTTAGAATAACCCCAAGGGTTGGAGCTGGAGAGAAGGCTCAGTGGTTAAGAGCACTTGCTACTCATTCAAAGCACCTGTGATGGGTGGCTCACAACCGCCGGTAACTCCAGCTCCGGAGGATCTGACACTTTCTTCTGCACTCCATGGGTACCTGCACTCCCATGTATACACATAAATAAAAATAAAATAAAATAAAAAGGACCACAAGGGGCCTGAGGCGTAGTCAGCTCTTTCAATGGCTGGTGCATCTTTCGTCAGCCTCACCTTGAGAGCGGCGAGGCTACGGTCAGAGGCAAACAAAAAGGATGGGAACGGATGAAGCCCACAGCTCGAGGAGAGGAGGGTAAAGCATCTCTAGCTGACACATGGTAAAAACATGCATATTCCGTTTATTTGTAAATAAAGTAGCCGTTCCCTACTTGTTTCCGAAGAGGAGAAAAATATGCTCTTCTGTAGACAAATTTCTAAAAGTCTTATTAAATAAGAAACATAGAGCCAAATACAGAGGTTCAAGCCATAAAGATCAGAGCAACAGCCACCAGACTAACCTTAGCTTGACATGTCGCCATCACTTTCCAAGAGAACCGAACCAGCTTCTTCCTGTCTAACCTGTGCTTTTATTGCCTTCCTGTTCTGCCTTCTCACTGGCTCTAAGCCCAGCCACATCACTTCCTCGTCACTGCCTGTCTATACAGACCTCCAGGTCTCTATGGTTAGTATTGAGATTAAAGGCGTGTGTCACCACGCTTGGCTGTGTCCTTGAACACACAGGGATCGGCCTGCCATGTGATTGGATTAAGGGCGTGGGCCACCACTGCCTGACTTTTGTTTATGGCTGGCTATGACCTCTGATCTCCAGGCAAACTTTATTTATTAACATACAAATAAAATATCACCACATTTCAGCACAAATAAAATATCACCACACTCTTCCTCTTCATAATGAAAACAAGGGCAAAAATCACTAAACGGAGGATCAGAAGAGAGAGTGTGGGCTGAGTGAATACTGTAGGTCTTGCTTCTTGGTCAGGCAAGGTAAAAAAGGGTGGTTACAGGACCCGTCACTGTGACTGCCTGGGAGGAGAGCCAAGGCAATTCCTAAGGAGAGGCACATTCCTTCATTATCATGGAACTCAGAGATTTATCAGGGCAGGTCTGTTTTAGCGACATCAACCCATAAAACACATGGTACATAATAATAGTTTTGCACCAAGTGAGAATATTTATTTATGATATCAATCCTGGAAAAGTCTAGAATCAAAATTTTAAATACCACATTTTGCTGATTTAAGACATCGTTAATAATAGATATGCCATTATTTTATGTATGGTAATGATAGGGAAATATCTGCCCAATAAATTATGATGACTTTCCATAAGTCATAAGCAGCATTTTAACTTTAAAGATGCTAAAATGCAAAAAAAAAAAAAGGAAAAAATATACCCATGCTATATGGTTACCCTTCTGTGAATACATTTCTCTAGAGAAATAAAGTGATATATTATAGGATGGAAGCTCTCTTTTGACACAAGAGCGTAGGATATGAATTTAGCACCAGTTTCCTGACCCTTCCCAGTGTTCCTTCTCTCAGCTTCTTAGTCATTCTTCCTCATGAGGTGTTGTGGCAGACTCTTTCACACTGACATGTCCACATCTTTGTGGATTGGGGTTTCTGAAGCCAGCTGACTGTTGTCCTAAGTGACATGGCTGTTTCTTCAGAGTCACCGTATACAGTAAAAGGAAAATGACGGGGGAGAGTTTGATCTTGGCTCAATTTACAAAATTGTAGGAAGTGGTTGAAAAAAACCAAAGCAAACAAACAAACAAATAAAACTCCTGGTTTTTTTTTGTTTTTTTGTTTTTTTTTTTTTTTTTTTTTTTTTTTTTTTTGAGACAGGGTCTCATGTAGCCTGGACTGGCCTCAAGCCCTCTATGAAACCAGAGCTTGTCTTGAGCTACCGATCCTCAGGTTTTCTTCAGTTCCCAAGTTCTGGGATTTCAGAAGTGGACCACCACGCCTGATGGGTCTGATTGACATTTATTTTAAGGCTCAAAATAACGTAGAAGTAGGAAAGGCAGTCTAAACTAATAGTTGAAAAATCAACAGTAAAACAAAAGGGAAAATATAAGACAGGATTGCAGAGGCAAATGTGTGTGGTTATGGTTCCAATGGAGACCTAGAACCTCCCATTGATTGGCCCAATAATGGCTTTTTTCAGAACGATTACATGCCAGACAGGATTCCTCTGTTGGAGATAGTGACATGGCCTGACTCAAAATTTTCACCTTCTGGGGATGGAGCAATGGCTCAGCGGTTAAAAGCACTGGCTGCTCTTTCTAGGTGATCCAGGTTCGATTACCAGCGCCAACATGGTGGCTCACAACCATCTGTAACTCTAGCTTCAGGGACTCCAGCGCCTTTTTCTGGTCTCTGTGGGTCCTGCAAGCTCACAGTGCACAGGCATGCATGCAGACAAAACATCCATACAATAAAACAAAAAAAGGCTAATTTTTTCTTTTTTTAATTTTAACACCTTCCTGAGCATGTGTGTGTTGAAAATTACAGTAAATGTTGATGTGGGGGACACAGTTAAGTTTTACTGAGGGGAGAAATTTGGAAATATGGACTCTGAATAGTCAGAACTAGCTCAACTTTCAATCCTCTCTCTTGCTTTTCCTTATCAGGAGCGTTTTTAACATTTCTGAGTCTGTCCATACGAAAATCAGCAACCCCAACATTGTTCTTCCGGCTCCCATCTTACCCCTCTACTCTCTACAGAGTTCTCCCAAGAAAACAATCATGCTCTTCTCTTGAAGGAGCGAATTCCATTGTACCTACCATGAGCTGATCTCCTACTTGATGCTCTTGCCCATCGGACTCTCTATCTTAGTTACTTTTCTTGTTTCTGTGATTAAACACCCCAGCAAAAGAAGCTTAAGGAAGCAAGGGTCTATTTTGGCCCACAGTTCTAGGGTACAGCCAGTCCATCATGGCGGAGAAGTCACAGGGGCAGTCACAGCTGCATTCAGAGTGGGTATGTGTGTGCTCAGCTCATGTTCTCCTTTTTGTTCAGTCCGGGATCCCATCCCAGGAAGTGGTGCCACCCACGTGGGTGGATTAAGATAATCCTTCATGGGATGCCCAGAGCCCCATCTCCCAGGTGATTCCAAATTTCATCAACATAACGATTACCATCAATACCCCACCCCCGTTACAGTTTGGGGTCTGATTGAAACACCCCTTCCATATGTTGACAACTCAGTGGAGCAAGTCCAGTGGGAGGGGTTAGGGAAGCGATCGGACCATGAGGCCTCTGATATCATCCATGGATTGATCCATCGATGAGTTTATGATTGAATGTGCTATTGGGAGGTGATGGGAATTGAAGTGGGGGTTTCTAGCTGAAAGGAATAGATCCTTGAGAGAATGCCCTGAGGGATGTTTCTTATTTTGGACTCACCTTTCTCCCTGTGCTCCCTAGCCTTCAGGGGATCCATTTCCCTCTGCTGTGCCTTCCCCTGGGACACCTTTCTCTCCACAGCTTTAAAAGCAACCCAGCCATCCGAGCCTGCCCTGAACTCTCTAAACCTGTGAGACAGAATGAAGTTTTGTCCTTTAAGTTGCTTGTCTCAGGCTAATGCCACCCCCATCACTTCTCTAGACATGCTCATGGCCTGAACTGTGACAAGTCAAACCCTTGTCTCTTTTGAGTCACTGATGTATTGATCAACACAGACCTCTCACTGCTCTGAGATACTCATATCCTGAACTTCCAGGACCCCACACTTCCTTGGCCCTTCTCTTGTTGGATAATACTTGATTTCGTTTCTAGACTGTTCAGTTTCTCCGGCATTTAAATGGCTCTTGCCCATCTTCTTCTCTCCTCTCTCCCTGAGTGGTCTCATTGTCTCCCATGGTTTTAGGTAGGCCAACCAAAGACAGGTGGCTCTCAAAACTCAGTCTTCATCTAAAGCTCCAGATTCCTATCTAACTGCCTCTAACCACATAGAAGTCCCATAGGCCATCACTGTGTTCACATCAACATGTGCAAAGTTGAGCTGACCACCTGCCTCTCCAACTGATGATTCCTGTATTTCTTGGTTTAATGGATGGCGCCATCATTCACCCAACCTAGAAACACGTCCTCAACCATACGGTGCGATCATCCCAATATTCGTAAACCTACCCCTGATGACTCCTTCTCACCACTACCATGGCTCCCCCTTCCAATATCTTTCACCGAAATCATTATAACCATTTCCAAACTACTTTGATTGTCATCTTGTTCCTCCTCAATCAGTTCCAGACAGTGCTTGTTTCTGTAGTTCAAACATGACAAAATTGACCCACGTAGAGCCTGCCAACAGCTGTCGTTGTTGCTAAGGTAAAATCAAACTCCTTGTCATAGTTAAGTCAATTTGTTAAAAAAAAAAAAGTGGCATTTGGTTCTGCAGCTAGATCTTTACCAGTTCATTTCTAGACCTGGCTCCACCTTCTAGACCTGGCTCCACCTTCAAGATCTGGCTCCACCTTCTAGACCTGGCTCTGTCTTCTAGAACTGGAAGAATGATCACACCCACTTTGATGCTGCAGCCCATAAAAATGCTGCTTGTATTTCATCTCATGCCTTCAGAGGGCCACTCCCCTTCCAACCTCTTCACATCCCTATAACTTCATCTGGGAAACTGCTTAACCATCTGAGACATCATTTCCTCCCCGAGAAGTCCTCCCTGATGTCCCCACCCCCAGGCACAGCCTTTCCCATGGACACCCTCGCTGTGCTCGTCTTTGTTATGGAGTCTGTCAAGTCTCTTCCACCTCAGCTCAGAGAACAGACCTTGTTTAACCCTGATGTTCCTGGTTCCCAGAAAAGTGCCTAATGTATACAATATGCACTCAATGCATGAGGGTGGTAAGTTACTCTGTTAGGCTCCTGCTGTGGTATTTTAGTCATTGTTCTATTGCTGTGAAAAGACACCATGACCATGGCAACTCTTATTAAAGAAAATATGTAACTGGGGCTGGCTTACAGTTCAAAGGTTTAGTCCATTATCATCACGGTGGGACGCATGGTGATGCTCAGGCAGACGCGGTGCTGGAGAAGTAGCTGAGAGTTCTACATCTGGATCTGCAGGCAGCAGGAAGAGAGAGTGACACTGGACCTGGCTTGAGCTTCTGAAACCTCAAAGCCCCACCCCTCAGTGACTCACTTCCTCCAACAAGGCCACGCCTACTCCAACAAGATCACACCTTCTAATGTCACTCCCTAAGTGTTCAAATATGAGACTGTGGGGGCCACTCTCATTCAAACCACCCCAGGTGAATTACTTTCTCTTGAAGCTCTGAAAGGAAACTGTCTAGCCTAAACAAAGGGACTTGAAGGTTATTTATCTTGCCCATCAGATCTTCTAAGTTGGATGCTTCCTCACCTATCTCCCTGTCTTTCTCCCGAATCCAAATAACCCCAATGGGGTGTTCACATCCAACTTACTGAGTATTTTACCATTGCTGTGGGATGATCCTTCTGTATGCTGTGAATATGCTATCACTCTCATTGGTTAATAATAAAACTGTTTGGCCTATAGCAAGGCAGGATAAAGTCAGGCAGGACAATCAAACTGAGGACTGGGATAAAGAAGGGAGGAGTCAGGAGAGATGCAAGGGAGCTGCCCAAGAAGCCAGAGGACTGATAAAGCTACAGGCCACATGGCTGCTGTGGATATCACTCTATATAAATAACACACTGATTGGCCAGTAGCCAGGCAGGAAGTATAGGCGGGACGAACAGAGAGGAGAACAGAGGGAACAGGAAGGGAGAGGGAGAGACTGCCTGGAGCCACTGCCAGTACAAGAAAAATGTAAGGTACCAGTAAGCCATGAGCCACTGGCAAAGTGTAGATTAATAGAAATGGGCTGAATATAAGAGTAAGAGCTAGACAATGATAGGCCTGAGCTGATGGCCAAGCAGTTTAAATAATGTAAGAGTCTGTGTGTTTATTTTATAAGTGGGCTCCGGGACTGGCAGGACTTGGCGGGAGCTGGAGAGAAATTCTCCAGCTACAACATGGCAATACATAGATTAATAGAAATGAGTTCATTGAAAAGTAAGAGCTAGTTAATAGTAAGCCTGAGCTATTGGCCAAGCATTTTGTGATTAATATAAGCTTCTGAGTGTTTATGTGGGGCCAGGTGATCAGCACAGAAAAACTCTGCCTCTGTTTGCAGACCATCCTTTGTATCTGGAAGTCATTTAATGCTCATAACAACCCCATAGGTAGGTGTCATCGTGTCCTTGTTTAACAGACGAGGGCACAGAAGAACAGCTATTTGTCCAAAGTGTTTCACAATATTCATAATTCAGCCAAATAGACAGAAAGCAGTTTTATGCTTGGGAATGCTTAAGAACCAGAAATTCTCCAGAGGCTCGGAAGTCGATGTGCTGGCTGTGTTTGGTTTGTAAATGAAACGCAGGGGAACTCATATTCTTGGGCCCTTTGGGTATCTCAATGCTTCACATTACAGGGGCCGACTGAATTACTGAGGTGTGGACCAACGTGCTGTGAGTAGGATGGGGTGTTCAGAACAGGCAGGTGTCAACACTCAAGGCCAACTGGCAGGGAAGCCTGCCGCACTGCCCTCCCACGGCTACCTTTGCCGACGTACCACCTACTCATCTCCATCACTTGCCCAGTAGAAACAAACGGAGGCAAAGCCAGACCCTCCCCGCCTTCTGCCCATTTCTTATATTGCTCCACCATCCTGCCTTGCTTAGCCTGACCCACAGCTGCCCTGTGGGCAACCTAGGGCCTCCAGAAGAACTTGATTTGTGCTCAACAGAGTAGACTCCATTTATCCAACACTTACTGTATTCTAGCCACAAGAGCTGCTTTATATTTATCGCATTCAGTCCTCACAAATACTCTCCGGAAGTAGGTGTTAGTGTTTCATTTCGGACACTGGGAACCCAAGCTGTAGACAAAATGAGTTGTGCGACATCTGTGTCTTCTTGTTGCTGATTTAAGAAATCGCCACCAAGGTAGTGGTTTAACATGAAACCAATTTATTCCCAGAGATCTGGAAGCCAGATATTCAAAGTCGGCCTCAGTGGGCTAAAGCCAAGCAAAAGGAGGAGAGACCACCAGCCCACCTTGTCCTTAGAAGGTGTGTTAGCAGAGTGGTTAGACCAGAGCCTGGGTCTGGGCTGCCCTAATAAGAGAGGCGCAGCTACTCATCCTCAATAGGGCAGTGGGCAACAGAGAAAAAAACATGTGTCCAGTGTAGCCCCATTGGGAAGAGGAACACATAGAGAAATCTGGTGACACCCGAGTCCAGACAAGATGTTGTGGGTTAACTAAACGGCAAGTGATGTGCATAACTAAGCTGCCCCTGTTTGAGGTATGATCCTGTTCATCATTAGCCCATTATTGACTCATCATTGTTTCAACTCCAGTCTCTCTTACGAGGTGGTCAGGCAAGATATTAGAACAGTGTGAAATCTCTTCCAGGGAGCCCAGTGCCTCCTCTGCCTGGCACTCTGCTTCAGCTCATTCCTGGTGAAGTCCAATTCCTTGGGGACCATTGTTTCAATTATCAGTAGATGGGTGACACAGTCTCCCTTTTAGACTATCTTTACTCATGCCAGGCTGGCTAAAGGCATGTCCTCCAAAGACCCAGCTTCCTTCTAGAAGGCTTTACCTCTTAAAGGTTCTACCATTTCCTAGCGGTGGCGCTGTCTAGAGTCCAGTCCTTTAATATGCCAGCCTTTGGGAGGCACTTACCCAACAACATAGTAGAGCACGTCTCTAGGAGGTCCTCTGTGTTCAACTTTGAGACCTGGCACCATATACAAGAGAAATCTGTCAAACCCTTTGAGCATGAAACAATATGAGTCTAGAAAGGGAGGGCAATGATGTGAAAATGAAAGCTGGGTCAAGCATCCTTCCCGACGTCATTTCCAAACTGTACGACCTTGACCTTGGTGCAGTTGCTTGTCTTCTCTGCTCTCAAGTTCTTGTAGATAATCAGACACCCCCCACCCCCCAAGGCTTGTTCAAGGACTAAGGAGAGATCATGAATGAAAAGCCCTTAGCTGCATGCTGGTAGGTCCCCAACAGAGGGCGCTGTAGCCTTCTTTGCACCCTACCCCATCCTCGGGAGAATGGAGCTGGCTCAGCCTCTGCTAAGACTAGAATTCCCTTGGCTCGTGTTTTTCAGCTCAGAGAGATCAGATTTGCTTGCTTCGTGGTTGTCTGCCTTTTGCTTCCTTTAAGGTGCTTTTTTATATTTAATTTTTTTTTTTAACTTAACATTTCTACTCCCGGTGTCTTCTCGCGGCGTTACATCACTGCCAAGTCCGGGAAGCAGATGCGGAGGCTTCTGATCTTGGGTTTGCTTGGGGAGGCCATGATGTTACTAGGGTTTCTTGGTTGGTGCCAAGCAATCTAGCTGTAAGTTGTGTGTGTGTGGGGAGGAATAGTGAAGAAGTCCTTGGAAGGAAACTGTTTACAGTAATGTGGTTGGGGGTGGTAAGTGAGAAGGTTCCTCTGGGCTGAGCCTAACAAGAAGAAATCTAAAACATGGAGGCGACAGAAAGATGTTTCTGAAGGAAAGGCTTCCCAGGGATGGAGAGAAACAGAAGGCTCTGTTCCTGTCGTCCATCTGAGGGTGTGGGTGGTGCTCCGTGCTTCTCTCTTCCTCCCTTGATTCTTCTGATTCTTGAAGGTATTAGAAAGGGCAAAGGAGAGAGAGAGAGAGATGATTCAGCATTTGGATTGAAGCAGGAGGGGTTGGCCCAGGCGGCTCTGCCCCAGACGGCTGGGCCAGATTAATAGCGCTAATGGAAAGTGTTCCGATTGAAATAGGGAGCAGGGCTCTGGCAAGGTCACTTTCCATCAGGGACTGCCAAAGCTGATGTCACTGGGAACTTGCATTTGATTTCTCCCTTTCATTTTGTTTTTTTTTTTTTTTTTTAAAGGTGCAGGATGATGGAGTGATCCTACCGTCTTCGTTTGCCAAAGCTCCATCGCTCATCATTCGTTCAAGAGGACGCTTGTTTCTCGTCGAGTATCTCGTATTACCCAATTTAGTTTTTAAAGGTTATTCGCATGTCCCAGATCATGCTAACGAGTCAGCAGGCACCCATGATGGTTCGTCACTGGGTTAGGTAATGAGGCAGGATAACCAAGGATACCCAGGTGTGGTAGGTACCTGTCATCAAATTGAACAAGGGGTATGAGAGTCACATGCAAGGAAGGGTGTGAGATTAATGCAAGGAAGATGATTTTTAGGAACTCTCAGAGTAGTGGGGGCAAGCAAGGCCTTGAGGGATCTGGGAAGACTGCGTGGAGGAGGTGAGCTGTGAGGAGGATGGGTAAGCCCGTGCATTCCAGCAGGGAAAGAGCATGGGAAGGGTCTGGGTCGATGAAAGCAAAAATAGTCAACTGAACAAGGAATAATGTAAATGGGCTGTCCTTTGGGGTATCCTGACCCCCAGGTATGCTGATAAACTCGGTGCAAACATGTATCCCAAGCCTTCTCAGAGCTTACCTCTTGGGGAAAGGGGAAATGCTTTCTCAAGATCACCTGAGGCATCTTGCCAACAGCATCCCTGTTCCAACTCAGTTCTAGGGGCCAGTGGGACACCTGCTGTAAGGGTGACCCTAAGCTGCCTCTTTGCACTTACAGCACTTGGCTCTGAGTGTGAGTGTGTACTTCCGTGCAGTGAGGTCTCTGGTAAATGGCTGGTTGCTGCTAGTATCCTTAGACTTCCTCTGACCTCTTCCCCTGCTGCATGCCCATCTCATTCCAATGGTCTCTGGAGCATCCATGTGTCCGCAGGGCTTATTGTCTCCTGAGCGGATGGAGAAACGCCCAGCAGAAATGTTAGGATTGGTTAGCCATCTGGCAGATCTATTATCTGAACTAAATAGATGGCAGGCTGAAGGTTCAGAAACTCCCAGTTCCCATCTGGTGTGTGGAAAGATCCGAATCCTGCATCAAGAGCTTCAGAGCCGCTTGCCACTAGGACGGACTGTCCTCTGGATCTGTGCCGGACACCGATGAGATCAGTGTCACAGGTGTGACAGCTCATTTGGCTCTAGTGATGGATTGGCTGGGGTGTGGGGGGAGGCTGACCATAAGGGCAGCGAATCCTCAGTTTTGTGGCATTTATCAGAAGCATCAAGAGATGCCAAGGGTGAGTGTTCTGTCGGAATAGGAGTCACAGGGAAAGAACATTAGGAATTCATATCGGTATTAAAGATGTCTCGTCAGAAGGGCCATATGTGACGATTCACATCACCTATTCAAAAATTCTGATACGTGGCCTCCCCCAGCTGTTCTCGTAGATTGAATGTACCATTCAAGCATGGGGAGGAGTCAAACATTGTAAGTCCAGTTCACCACGTATATTAGAGGTAAAGGGTCTGGGAACACTGTCTAGTCTCTGTTTTATCCAACAACTCTAGAATAAGTGACTCCAAACCTTGCTGCACTGAGGAGTGTCTTAGTTGTGGAGGTGGGCTAGATTGGGCTGATAGTAGGTCCAGAGTTCAATATTTTCTTCGGAAGCTTCAGTTCGGCTTCCTAGATGGAGGCACATAAGCCACACAAAGGTATATAATGGAAGGTGCCTGGGATTATGGTCCATACATTTGCATGTAATTTAATATGGTAACTTGTGACTTAGTATATTTTATTTCACCTAAGTTCTCTAATGTGATCTTCCTGAAACCTTTGTGATAGGTCTGGGCAGGTGGTATGATTTTTATATAATCAAAGACTATATAGTTCAGGGAGGTTGTGATTTGTGATTCACAGGGAGTAGACACCCACGTATTCAGACCCCCCAGTGGGGCTGTCTGATGGGCCCTGCACTACTGTGCTCCCCCTGCCTCAACCCTGCCTTCTTCAATCTTGTTTTCTCCTCTTAGCTTCTGCTCCAGCTCATTGCTGTTCTGGACACACGTCTCCTCCTTCAGAGTTCAGGTCAATACCCTTCCACCCTCCAGATCCTCCTCCCTTTAGGCTTTTACTCAAAGAGCTCCTTGCCAAGAATGCATCCTGTGATGGGCAAGCTTCAGCTTGGGAGCCTGGGAGCTGTTTGTATTTCCTGAGAGGTTTACCAGAGGAAGGAGGACCTACCCTGAAAGTGGGTGTCGTCATCCCATGGACCTGGAAGTCTCAAATGGAATAAGAAGGAGAAAAATGAGGAGGCCAACTGAGTACCAGCTCTCACCTCTCTGCTTCCTGTCTGTGGTTGCAATGTGACCGTCCCGAAATGCTCTTGCCTCTGCATCTTCAGCAGTGAGATGCACTGTATCCTCGAATTGTGAGCCCAAGCAAACCCCTCCCTCTTTACATTGCCTCTTGTCAGATATCTGGGTACAACAAGGTGACAATAATTAATACACTTCTGAAGGTCACCCATTAAAGACTGCAGTCCCCTCAACATATTCACTTTTATCTTACTTGACCATCTGATATATGCCTGATATTTATCCGTATGCATCTGTACCTATTCCCATATATATATATGAGATAGGAAAATGCAGGTGACATTTTTAAAAGGATAGGAAAATGCAGGTGACATTTATCAACCGTTTTTCAGCACGCAGCTTGGTGAAATTAAGTAGATTCACAACAGTGGACAGTGGTTACCACACTTCTCTAAACCTCGTTTCATTTTGCAGAATGGAAACTCTGAACCTGTAACACAATCACCTTTTTCCCTCCCCCAGGCTCCAGAAGGCTTCATTCTGCTCACTCTCTGTCCCTGAGAATTTGGCTGTTCATATTAAATGGAATAATCCAATATTTGTCTTCTGGGGACTGGCTTATCTTGCTTGGCATACTGTTTCAATTTTATCCCACACGGGTCAGGATTTTTTTTTTTTTTTGGCTGAACAATGCTGCATCATACACATGCACCAATTTTTCTCATCTACCCATCCCTTGAAGGACTGACTGGGTTGCTTCCTCTCTTTGGCGGTCATAAGTAATGCTGCTGTAAGCACGGACATACACACAGCTCCTCAAGATCCTGTTTTTAGGTCCCCTGGTGCACATTCAGAAGTGGAATGCTTGGATATGTGGTAATTCTGTGTTCGGTTTTTGGGGAGCGGCCATTTTGTTCTCCACAGCATGGGTAACATTCATGTTCCGACAGTGCACACAGGCTCCCGTTTCTCCTCATCCTCACCAGCGCTTGTCATCCATTTCTTCGTCAGCAGTCGCCCTGATGGCTGTGATAGGACAACTTCATAGTTCTTGCTTTTCTCCAGTGACTAATGCGATTGAATATGTTTTTCCATGCTTGTGGGTATTTGCATATCTTCTTTGAAGAATTGTCTAAACCAGTGGTTCTCACCCTTCCTAAGGCTGTGACCCTTTAATACAGTTCCTCACGTTGTAGTGACCCCCAACCACAACATTATTTTTGTTGCTTCATAACTGTAATTTTGTTACTGTTATGAATCATAATGTCATAATCATAATGAATCATATTTTAGGGAAATAGAGGTTTGTCAAGGAGTCGTGACCCACAGGTTGAGAACCAGTGGAACCAGTGCTTAAGCCCTTTTTTTTTTTTTTTTTTTTTTTTTTTGTGGTGCTAGGCATTGAACTTAGGATCATATGACACCAGGTGAGTCCTCTGCCACTGAGCCACAGACCCAGCCTTTGCCAATTTTTAAAGTCAGGCTCTGTAGTCATTTTTGTTACTGCTCTAAGTTGTAACTGTTCTTTAAATATTCTGTGTCTGGAAAACGTTTTAAATAAATTAATTAACCATTTTTCTTTTTAGAACAAGCTTTTTGAGATATTCTCACCATGTAGCCTTGGCTGACCTCAAACTCAAGATTTCCCTGCCTCAGTATCTTGGGTTTGGGGATTATAGGTGTGAGCCAACACACCTAGCTCATACCTGGTGTATTTTGAATAGGGTGTTATTGAGTTGGGGCTGTAGCTCAGTTGGTAAAATGCTTGCCTAGCATGCATGAGGCCCTGGGTTCGATCCCCAGCTTTCCTAAACCAGGAATAGTGCACACACTTGTAATCATAGCCCTTGGAAAGTGGAGGCAGCAGGATCAGAAGTTCAAGATCATCCTCAGCTACAGGAACTCGGTCTTAAAACAAACAAATAATTAAAAACCAAGAAGACATCATTCATAATAATATCTTATATAATATTATCAATTGATTAAAATCAGAAGTATTTGTTTGTTTTCTTCATTGCTGCAAGCTCAGCACTTAGCACCATGCTAGGCACAAGTGGATGCTATATGATATGCTATATGAATGATAGTATGTACTATGATGTAATAGGAGTGTAAGCCAAATAAACCCTTTCCTCCTCAACTTGCTTTATGGTCATAGTGTTTTATTGTAGCAACAGAAACCCTAAGACAAGTGGTACCAGTGTTGTAGGGTATTGCTGTGTTTGGGGGAAGACTGTGGAAGGACTTTGGAGCTTTGGGCTAGAAGAACCATTGAGTGTTGAGAGCTCAGGAGGATGTTCTGTAGGAGCTTGGAAACTAAGACTGTTGAGAGCCATGCAGAGGACGGGGGCCTGGCTTGTGAAGATTCAAAGAGAAGTTTAAAGACTCTATCAGGGCCACTTGCTGTTTGAATTAAGATGCTGCCATTCTGTTCAGTTGGGGTTGAAGAGTCAGCCATGATTAGCAAGAGACCAGCACCATTGAAGGGAAACTTTTGCATTGCTGGGACAGTTGGTGTTGGTCAGCTGGAGCTGAGAAATTGTCGGCGATTAAGAAGAAACCAGCATCATTGAAGTGAAGTCTTCTGGTAAGTGTTTGCTCAGGGTCAGCACATACAAGCTGTGTTCCAGAAGTAGCTGAGCTTGTACCTCATGTTGAACTTGGTAATGTAAGGGTCATCCAAGCAGTACTGGTTTTGAAGGCACAAAGGGGTCATGGAGAGTACCTAGGACTTGGCACTGTGAGAGGTCAGGAGAGGCCATTGGTGAAGGTGCAGCCTCAGTGGCAGTTGAAGGTCCAGGGCAGAAGGGGTCATGCAGAGAATTTGAGGTTTGGCACCATGAAGAGAGCCTGTGAAAGGCTATTGGTGAAAGTGCAGCCCAGTTGACATAGAAGATGCCAGTATTTTGGAGATGCCAGTACCATGGGACGGCCAACAAGAACATTGGCAGTGAAGTACAGAGCCTGCCTGAGCTTAGAAGACAAGCTGTGTGTGCTGCAGAGGGCAGAGCTGGAGAAGGGACCCAAGCTCCTTGGAGGAGCCCAGAAGATCATGAATGAATCCCAGATAATTGTACATCAAGCTATTTACACTGCTGGAGTTTGGCTTTGTCTTGTTCAGATTGTGACTGTGCCCGGATTCTTCCCTCTTGAAGAAGATATTTAATTTAATTTTGATTTTTACAGGGCCCGCGGCTGAAAGGCTTCAAAAAAGTTTTAAAAGGCTTTAGATTTAAAAGGATCGGCTATTTTAAAGGGACTGTAATTCTAACATGTTTGAATTTGTAAAGACTGTGGGTCTTTTAGAGTAATGTTACGATTTTAATGTGCAATCTTGGTTGTGGACGAACAAGAAAGGAAGGGTTATGACTGAATTGTGATGTGTTTGTGGGTCAAGTTGACAAGGGATCAGTTGTGCTGGCTAGTCTATGTCAACTTGACAGAAGTTAGAGTCATCTGAAAGGAGGCAACCTCAATTGAGAAAATGCCTCCACAAGTTCCAGCTGTAAGCTGGTAATGGCACACGCCATTCATTCTAGGGTGCAAAGGCAGGTGGATCTCTGTGAGTTCCAGGACAGCCAAGGCTACACAAAGAAACCCTGTCAAAAAAAAAATTCAGCTGTAAGGCATTTTTAAATTAGCCATTGAAAGGGGAGAGCCCAGCTCACGTGGGTGGTGCCATCCCTGGACTGGCAGTCCTAGGTTTTATAAAAAAAGCAGGCTGAGCAAGCCAGTAAGCAGCGCTCCTCCATGGACTCTGCATCAGCTCCTGCCTCTAGGATCCTATCCTGCTTGAGTTCCTGCCCTGACTTCCTTCAGTGATGAACAGTGATATGGAAGTGTAAGCCAAATACCACCCCCCCCCAACCTCCACGCCCATCTTCTCCAACTTGCTTTTTGGTCATGATGTTTCATCACAGCAATAGAAACCCTAACTAAGACAATAGGTAATTAAAAATAATGTGGAAAAATAGCTTTTAAAAATTCTTATTCTGTGAATCAAGTAGGCCATTTCCAGAAAAGTATAGGTAAAGAATAAAAGACACCTGGTGGTACTTAGTGTCAGTGAGGATACACATGCTTGGTTGCCACAGTTCCACGCCTGGAAGAATCAGAAATGGAAGCTGAGGGCAGCAGGCTACATGATTAAAAAGGCCACGGCAGCAGGCAGTTTTTGCAATTGCCCCAAGGCAGAAGTAATTCAAATGTCTGTGAACAGAAGAGGGAGGAAGTAACCAGCATGTGTTCACACATGGACTTCTGAAGAGCAATGAAAGCCCACCAGGCCTGTGTCAGGCTCCAACAGGTAACCTACAAGATCTGATGTTCAACAGGAGACCAGGCATATAAAATTAAAAAGTGTATACATTTGACTCACGAGAGTTGTCTTAGTTAGGGTTTCTATTGCTGTAATGAGACACCATGACCATGGCAACTCTTATAAAGGAAAACATTTAATAGGGTGACTTATAGTTCAGACATGGCAGCGTGCAGGCAGACACGGTGCTGGAGAAAGAGCTGCTGTGTCTTGATCCCGCAGGTTACAGGAAGTAGTCTGTCTCACTGGGCGTGGCTTGAGCATATATGAGACCTCAAAGCCCACCCCCACAATGACTCACTTCCTCCAACAAGGCCACACCTACTCCAACAAGGCCACACCTCCTCATAGTGCCTCTCCTTGTGAGTTCATGGGGGCCAATTACACTCGAACTACCACCCAAGTTAAAGACAGACAACAGTTATTGCTGTTTCCTGAACTCATACATAATTGGGTAAGAAGAGTATTTTAGAAAAGAATGAGGCAATGGATGCTGTGATGTTGAGGACATTGGTCCCCCTGTAGTAGGGGATGCTGTCACAATCATGAAAAGACTGAGACGGACTTCTTTCACTGTGGGTTCAGGATTTACGGACATCTCTGTCCATTTCTTAGGCTTCACAAGCACAAAAAGTGAACTCTAAATCCACTTGCCCCTCACCTCAAGCCCAGGAGATTGGAAAGACAAGCTGCCCTGTCAGCCAGCAAATGCTGCTTGGGGTGAGTTCAGAAAGGTCCTAGAGATGGATGTGGCCATCTAAATTTGGGATTGGGAGAGCACACATTGCCCATCCAACCATGGAGGGAGCCGGTGCCAGAGCCTAGGAGTGGGAAAGTTGCCTCAGAACAACCGATGACTACGATGACGTGGTCTCATGTGGCAAAGGAGTAGTTCTCGTGGAAGTCATGCCGTTTTCCAGTTGACAAGAGAGATGTCAGGTACACTCAGTAAGGTTACCTCATTTCTCCAGGCCTCCTTGGGATGGGCCCGATTCCCACGTCAACCCTGACATAACACTGAAGGGACTTTTCAAGAGTGCAGAAGATTCGAAAGTTGCAGCAGAGACTTCCTGGTGACTCTGGAAGTACCAATTCCAGCAGACGTGGATGTGCCTGTGAGGAAGCAGCCCAGCCAACAGACTTGTAGTTCGGTTCCTGGATGTTTATTTTACAGGAGATAAGCCCAAGTCTTGGCATGCTGACCAGGCTCATTTCTGCTCAGCTCACGGTAGCAAAACAGGGCTCATGTCTTAGTGGTTTAAGACTCAGACCAGCAAACAACAGCTGCAGGCATATTGCACCAATTTTGTATGGTCCCTTGGGATAATAATTTTCTTAAGATTTTAAAGAGCTGTAGAACACAGTAAAAGAATAAAATAAGCTGGGTGGTGATGTTGCATGCCTTTAATTCCAGCACTCAGGAGGCAGAACTCTGAGTTCAAGGTCAGCCTGGTCTACAGAATGAGTTCCAGAACAGCCTGTCTCAACCACCAAAATAAATAAAATAAAGATAATAGAAAAGAATGTTATGGAGTGGTCTTCTTGTACTCTGTGAGGATGTGTCACTCTGGTTGATTTGATGGAGAGCTGAACGACCAATAGGTAGGCAGGATTTCCAGGCACAGAGGATGCTGGGAAGAAGGGAGGATTCACGAGGAGACATGGAAGAAGCATGACATGTAGGAGATGAGGTCACAAGCCCTGAGTCATGTGGCAGCACATAGATGAATAGAAATGGGTTAATTTAAGTTGTAAGAGCTAGTTAGTAACAAGCCTAAGCTATCGGCCAAGCTTTCATAATTAGTAATAAGTCTCTGTGTGGTTATTTGGGAGCTGGCTGGAGGGACAGAGAAAGACTCACTACAAAAGAGTGTGAACAAAAGAACCTATGTAGCCTATGTAGACTGCAATATCTGGCCTTTTGGTAAACACAGTTTGCTCATTGTTTGACTTGCCTTTAGAGAGGGAAATCTACCTTAAACACATTTCACCTTGACTTGTTTGAACCCCTGGATCTTCAGTTTTAATGGTCCTGGCAGATTAATAGCTTGTTCTGATTCTTCTGGCAGCACTCAAGTGTTATAATGTTTTTTTTATTATTTTATTTTACTTTTATTCACACACACACACACACACACACACACACACACGTGCACGCGCGCGTGTGTGCATGCATGTGTGTGTGTGTGTGTGTGTGTGTGTGTGTGTGTGTGTGTGTGTGTGTGTGCGTGTGCATGGAGACCAGAAGGATCCCCTGGCACTGTGGGCACTGGGATTCAAACTCTGGTCTTTTGCTGGGGCAGTAATGCCTGAGCTACCTTTCAGCTGCGATAATGGGTTTCCCCAGAGAACCTAAGTGACACTCATGCCCTAGCTGAAGAGGAAAAATATAGTCTCTAGCTTCATGTCCTTTGCTCTGATTGGTTTCTGGATACATGGATAGTATTCTAGAAAGACTTTCTGGAAGCCTAATTGATCAAGGAAAGAGTAGTTTGTGAAATTAGTCTATGATTGTAGTGTCTTAATTTTTTTGTCAAATAGGTAAACTGTCAGGAAGAATTTAAATCACATAGTTCTTCTCCTGAATCACATTTCTAGGAAGGCCAACCATTCAGACCCCAGACCTTTACTCTGAATTCGAAGAGAATGGTCCATAGAGATGTAGTTGTTCTTTACTCAAAGGAGGAATGAGGGTGCACACCTGGGCCTTGATCGCGGCCACTGACTATTCTGTGTGGGAATATTATCAGTGGTGACATGCGACAGCAGAGGGACAGATAGTAGCCCAAGACAGACAGGCTGACAGGGCAGTCTGAGACCACGTAGTCCTTATCACCCCCACATGCCCTAGGAACATTGGGGGATAGAGCCACATAAGAAACTTACAATGTTTTTAGTCAAGAAAGGGCATCAATTCATGTCTTATAACCTCCATGATAGAAGGCAAAGTTAGAATAAAGAATATATCTTTCATTCTCAATGATGTGCCAACTTAATCAAAGGCACCATTATGAATAAATGATACTTTTTCATCTAAGCCTGAAAGAGACCTTGTTTGCATGGTCTACCAGGCACTCACATAGTTTCGCACACATGTAGGACATGCACACACACTACCAGACATTCTCATGGTCCATGAATATGCTACAACTCATGGCCGCTAATGTTACCAAGCCTTAGGTGCATCAGTTACTGCATTAAGAGCTTTGTTTACATTTTACTTGTTTTATTTTCACCACAAACTTACAAAATAGGCATTAAGACCATGCACATTTTATACATAAGATATTGCCCTGGATCACACCATCTACAGGTGGTGAAAACTGGGTTCAACTCCAGCCACCTCCTCTGACCACCATGCTAGAGAGCCTGGTGTTGCAAGGGACTCCACGGACAGGAATGAGGTCTTTGGAGAAACCCAAGGGGCCGGGGAGACAAGTACCCCGCCAGATCGCCTATGCTCTCCTCAGGTGGAGGGCTTGGCGTTTCACCACACACCTCAACCACAGCCTGGACTAGATCATGTTTCCGTGGCGCTGACGGGCTTTTCTGATGCTGGCTGTAAGAAGCACCCTGAATGCATCAGAACTCATGGCGGGAAATGCTAACCCCGCGGCAGACCCTGTGCTTTTTAGACTGCCCGTGTGGAAACGTGGGCATTTTATTTAAGGCCTGCTCTTCTGTCTTCTGAACTGGTGCAAGCCGGCCTCTGAGGGATTGGTTGCATCTGCTGACGGGTTGCACACCATTTTAAATACAATTTCATGCTGCAGTAGGCAGTCGCAATGACTCCCACGGTTAGCCCATGTGCTTTGCTCTGCTTCATTCTGTTTTGCCTATTTTTATTCTTACTTTACTGAAATCCTATTTCGGGCACACTACTTAAGCCATCCATGTTCTTTTGGATTAGAGTAGAAACAAGCATTGTAAATATTTGGCGATTAACATAAATCCCATTTATCAATGACTGGCTTTTATATTAGAAAAACGCAACGGCACATCCCCAGCATTAAAATTACAACCGAGCCTCATGTGATGTCGTCCAATTGTTCAAATGGCCCTTGGAAGCCGCACATATTTCCAGGATATCATTATGAGTATCAGCTCTCAGTAACCTGTGGATGTGCAGAAATAACTGATAAAGATTTCCAGTTGCTAGAGATAATGAAGTTGGTAATAAAACGGTGGATATTTGCATATTGATTCACTCATAAAAGATTAATGAGTGCTTCCTCTACCACGGAGGAAGAAAGTCCTATTCTAAGGTGAGATAAAGGTTGAATGTTTTCCCCCCAAGACTCACGTTTTGAAGTCCTGAGCACCCACGCCTCGGGAGGTTTATTATTTTCTTCATCGCTATGACTACATACCTGACGATAACAGCGTAAGAAAGCTTTACTTTGGCTTAGAACAGCATTTCTCAACCTTTGGGTTACAACCCTTTTGGGGTCACATATTAGATATTTACATTACCATCGCATTCATAACTAGCAAAATGACAGTTATGAAGTAGCAAGGAAAAAAATTTATGGTGGTGGTTGGGGGTCACCACAACATGAGGAGCTGCATTAAAAGGTCACAGCCTTAGGAAGATTGAGAACCACTGGCTTACAGTCTGAGAGGACACAGTCCATCATGGTAGAGCAGGCATTTCAGGAGCTGGTCACATTTCGTTCACACCCAGGAAGCAAAGACAATGTTGGTGTCGTCTCAGCTTTTTCTCTTTCTTCACTCTGGGACTGAAGCCCATGGAGTGATGCTGCCTTCATGTGAGCATTTTTGGAGACTAAGTAACAGAATGAGAGAAAGGATTCCAGCTCTCAAAAATGGGGGACTTTGATTTCTTGGCTTGCCCTTTTCCATTTCTCAGCAAAGAAAGCAAGGTTCTCAGCTTGTTAGCACCATGGTCACTCCATTTCCAAACAACCTACGAAGCTGGAAAATGTATTTTCTGCAGAAACCAGAATTTTCCATCTTATTCCGCATGAATGGGGCTGGGAATGCCCTCATCTGTACCCAGGGCCAGCAAAGTCAGACTTCTTGAACGGGACGCTGTGGCTTGGCTAGGAAATGTCCCTCAAGGCTCATGCGCTGAAGAGTTGGTCCCAGACAGTGGCTCTGTTGAGAAGTGACTGGACTGTGCAAACTCTAACTTATGCAGACTCTTAATCCATGAATGGGCTCACCAGGATCTGAATGAACTGTTGCAAATGGGAGAAACCATGGAAGTTCTGATTAGAGGAAGTAGACAGTTGGGGACGCGCCTTTGAAGGGTCTGTTTTGTCTCTGGGCCCTTCTCCTGTCTGTCTCTGTTTCCCATGAGATGAGCAGCCTCCTCTCTCTTGCTTGAGTTACTATGATCTTCCTGAACACAGGCCCATGGCAACGTTGCAGGCTGACCATGAAGCCTCTGAATCCAGGAGCCAAGAGAAATCCTTCTTCAAGTTGTAATATTTTTACATTTGTTTGTTTATTTGTTCATTGTGTGTGTGCGAGTATGATGTCTGAGGATGTGCTACTGTGTGTGTGTGTGTGTGTGTGTGTGAGGATATGCCACTGTGTGTGTATGTGTGTGTATGAATGTGATGTGTGAGGATGTGCCACTGTGTGTGTGTGTGTGTGTTTGTGTGTGTGTGTGTGTGTGCTCACATACACACCAAGTTGATTCTCTCCTTCTACCACGTAAGTTTGTGAGTCCTTGGGGTTGAACTCAGCTTTTCGAGATTGGTGTCTGTTATCCACTGAGATATCCTGTTGACTTTTTCTTAAGTATTTTGTCATGGTGAAGGGGAAAAAAAGTGATTCATGCAAGGGCTGAGGATTCTAAATGGAGATTAGCAAAAGCCAGTCTGAAGTGGTTTCTTCTGGCCCTGCTGTGGGAAGGCCGAGGGAAGGCAATGGCTCCATAGACTCACTGGCTCATCCTGCTGGATGCTATCACCAGAGCATCGCAGATAAGCACCCCAGCTCCTGACAAAAGCTCTGGACACTGAAGGGTTACAGAGCCTAATGAACTCACAGCCTTCTCACCTCCAGCGTCTCAGGGCATGAGGAAACACTATGGGATCCAAAAGGCAGAGGCCCACAGATGGGGTGGATCCTGTGTGAGCAAAGGAGACCTTCAAGGCTGTTCTAGAAGTGACAGAGACAGGCCTTGGTGTCCAATATCCCATTGGTTTTAATTATGCATTTATCTATTTGCGTTTTGTATGTCGGTCTTTCCTCACTGGATTTACAAGCCTTGTGTCTTTTTATTCAGTGATTTTTATAAAGCATAGCAGGAGGTATATTCTTAATACCTGCTGGATGAGGTTTGTAGGGTGTCAGGGCAGATGTTGGCTGCACCGCAGAGGGAAAAATGGCCTCTGAGTAAGGGAGTTCACCAGGCTGCCCATAGGCAACCAGCCAGTTAGGGGATAGCCTGAACTAACTAGACTCTCCATTCCAGGAAGCCATGGAAAGCCACCTTTACAGGCAGCATATGTCCTCACACTCTGCCTAAGGGGGAGATTGCCATGAGTCGTGGCAGAGTCAGAGGAGCACTAGATCGGGGACCCAGGGACTCGGCAGGCCGACATTTGGTACATGTCTCTCCCCTGTGTAGACTCCTGTATCCAGCTTCCCACCATTTGCATGTCTAGAGGTGTAGCACCTCTCACTAGGCAAGAGGGACACCATCTCTCCTGTACCTTATGCTGATGTCAACATCTGCTTGCTCCCTTTGCAGTCTCACCTCGGCCATCCTGACGGCTCCTTTTCTCATCCCTCAGCTAATCATGCCCACCCTTGACTCTTCCACGTCCGTCTTTCTCTCTGCTCTCCTTAAAAGCCAGATAAGGGCTTTTAAAGTACCATGCCATATTATATCAGCCCTCTGCTCAAAACCTTGCAGGACTCTCTTCTCGTTTAGAGGAAAACGAGAAGGAGAAATTCAAAGTTGTCCATGATGTCAGCTCACGTCCTGTGGTCCCTTCTCTCTCCATCCTGCCCTGTCCCTCTGGACCTGGTTTTCTTTGCTGTAACTTCGCTGGCCTCTTTGTCATTCCTTGAACGCACCGCGCATGCTCCCACCTGTGGGACACTCTAGGCTGTCCTGCAGACCACCTTTTCCTCAGTGTCCTTTATCCTGCTCCCTCACTCCCTCCAGATCTGTGAAATGTCGCTGCGTCTCTGCTCTCTGGCCAGCATCTCTGCTCAGTCTGCCCTCTTGCTCTCTAGAGCCCTGACTACCATCCTTTTGGTCTTGGGAAGTCACCTGGGAGTCTGTTTATTTGCTGACCGCCTATATTCTCTGCAGTAGGTTGCCAGAACAGCTGTAACAAAGAACACAGACTCGGCGGCTTAAGCAAACGGTTCTGCATACTGGAAATCTAAGAGCAAGCTGTTGATAGGATCTGTAACCTCAATGTTCCAGAGGCAGAGACAGGGAGACCACAAAGCTAAGGTAACCTGGGTTACATAGTGAGATCCTGTATCAAAACAAACAAACAAACAAACAAACAAAACCCAAAGGATGTGGGTTGGATTGATTCCCTTCAGGGCTGTGAGGGAGGGACTTTCTGAAGCCTTCCTCCTGGGTTTGTATACATGCCTGCCTTCGTGTGTCCTCATCCTGTCTCTCAGCTATGGGTGTTTCTGTCCAAACTTCTGTTTATAAGGCCCATGCTGAATTAGAGAGCACGCTCCAGTGAATTCATTTTTACTTAATTACCCATAGAACTGCTCAGTCTCCAAATAAGGTAACCCGCTGGGATGGTTAATATAGATTATCAGCTTGACAGGGTCTAGGATCCCTGAGGAAACAGCCTGTGGGATGTGCATGAGAGACTTTCTAGATTTCTCTGGGCCTGTCACTGGGAGCCACTTTTAGGTCATATCCGAGGCAGGGCTAGCAGGACTCTGAGGAAGGTCTAGGAGAGGCTGGCTGTGGCAGACACTGTTGTCTGTCCGTCATGCAGCAGCCAGTCTCTCTACCTTCTTCCAGCCAACAGAGTCTATTCCCATCCCAGGGGTAGGAAGAGCAGGTTCTCACTGCCTGCTCTGGCAACACTGGTGAGCTATGCTTGAAGAGAACTCGGCTGTGGGCCTTCTGGGCAAGATGTAACCAAGAGAAATAAGTGCATATGTGAAAATCCACATCTCACTCTTTCTAGCACATTTTGGGGGCTGGGAGGGTCAAGGCAGTTTATATGAAGCTTTGGCAACCCTCTTGCATGAATGAGGAATAGTCTCAAGAGATTCTGAGAGAGGCCCCGATGGCTGAACCATTGACTCGGCTCCCTTAACCGCTGTTACGTGAGAAAAAGAAACGCCTATGGTTTCAGCCCATTCTACCTGTTTCATGCAACAGGAAGTCTCTTAGCAATACATCTATGCTCACTCCCATCTCTCCCTCCCCTCCTGCCTCCCCTCTGGAAGGAACCGCAGACCTCCGTGCAGCTGTTTAGTGATGCCCAGGGATCTCAAACAAGAGGCAAGACCTTTCATTTCTGGGATGGGTTTTAGGTTGTTTGTTGTGGAATATTCCTTTGCACGGTGTGAAGATGTGCCACGGTGATAGGTTTAATAAAAAAGATGAATGGCCGATAGCCAGACAGGATTTCCAGACACAGAGGATGCTGGAGGAAAGAAAAGGGTCACCAGCCAGCCAGAGAGGGAGCAGGCTGGGAGTACAGAGTGATGGTAACCAAGTCACATAAAAGAACTTAGATTAAAAATTATGAGTTAATTTTTTGTTGTGAGCCTAGCCTTTAATGGCTGAGCCTTCTCTCTGTCTTGAAAAACCAAAAATTATATATATATATATATAAATTTAAACTGTAAGAGCTAGTTAGGAGCAAGCCTAAGCCGTCGGCTCAGCTTTCATAATTAATAATGTCTCCATGTCATTATCGGGGAGCTGATGGTCCCGACGAATAAGTCTGACTGCAGTTGTCTGTCTGAGATCCTTCCAACACAGTCTGATGCATTCCCCTTGCTCGGGTGTATTTTTCAGAGCGTTTGAAAATGTTCTTGAATGGGCAGTTACCAGGCCCCTCTGTGCCTTCCTTCCTCAGAGAGAAGAGGCTCAAGGGGGAAGAGGGAAATCACAGCTTGCAAACTCATGGTGAGAGGGTGAGTGGCCGGCGCCATGGTCCGGGATTTGGGAGGGCGCAAGTGTCGGATGCCCAGCGAGGAAACCAGGAGCCCGAGGTGGAGAGAAGACCCGGGAGTGAGAGGCTGACTGCCCTGCATGCATGCGTGCACACGGCACCCCACTTCCAGTTTTCCCCGCTGCCATTCCGCTTCGTTCACACCCTTCTCTGCTGCCTCTCTACCCCCAAAGTGACGGGATCACCACTTAGTCCGGAAGTCTAAGGCTCCCTCCTGTGGCCTTTGTCTGAAGACAGACAACTCCTTGCTTTTTGAGCATTCTCGGCTCTCAGGACCGGCCATGGCCTGAGGTAAAGTCACAGCGTCACCCCATCCATACCGTTTCCTCTTTCTCCACACCTGTTCACTGTCTCCATAGCTCAAAGCATTGTGAGGGCACTCCAACCCCTACACTTCCTGTATCTCTACAGTGGCAGACATGGCCAGTGAGCCCAGCTCCGAAATAATGCCTTGAAGTGCATCGAGGTGTCTTGATGTAAGTTATCCAGGTTCGTTATCTCTGGGGAAAGCAGGTTGCCCTGTGAGCATGCCAGAATAATGAGCGCTGTGCCTGCAGCTGCAGGGGCTGTCCTTGGGAAGTGCAGGCAGGATTAGACTGATTCCTGCATTTCTGGAGTAGCACTGAGATCCCAGACAGCCAGCCAGAGGGCAAGGCTCTGGCCTATCTCCTGAGACAGGGAGCAGATTGGGATTTTGACAGTGGAAGGTCTGAGATCCTTGCCTGGAGACAGTACCAGAGACACATTTCTATGCTGCTGTTCCTCTCTGTGTGTGTCTGTCTCTGTATATGTGTGTGTGTGTGTGTGTGTGTGTGTGTGTGTGTGTGTGTGTGTGTGTGTGCACGCGTGTGCGTGTAAAGTGTGTGCAGACGCACAAGCACATATGTATGCATGCTTGTGGAGGCCCAAAGTTGATTTAGGGTGTCTTCTTCCATTGCCTGCGCCCTCCTTTTATTTACTTTATTTCAATCCCAGTCATATACAGCACTCTCCGACTGGCTAGTCTAATTACCCAGCTTGCTTCAGGATCTCCTACCTATGCCTCCTTTGGAATGGATTACAGGTGGCTGCCATGTCTGCCCGGCTTCTGTGGATCCATCTTTGGTCTCATTCATGCTTGTGTGGCAAGTATTTTATCCACCGAGCCGTCTCTCCAGAGCTCCATCCTTCTTATTCTTGCCTGGCAGACCTGATCCTGAGGCAGCTATTTGGACTCGAGAAGGGAGGAAATGGCACAGTGATAAGGACACTCACTTGTCTGGGGACATGCAGAGAGACCAGAACTTAGATGGCTGTTCTGATTTCTGAGCACTGGGAACCTTGGTCTGGGGGAGAGGGAAGCTCTCTGAGGAAGGGCACCCGTGCAGGGAGGGAAACGCTTCGACCTCATTCAGCAGTCTATAAAGACCATGCACAGAGCAGGGAGGGTGGAAACAGCGCTGGGGGAACTGAGTAGATGAACTCTTGAACAGGGTAGATGAACTCGGCAGTGAGACTCTAAAGCAAGCAAAAATCACATCTGTTCGCTCATACTTCCTTATTTCTGGGCCACTGGTGGAAGGAGCCCTCCCCCCCATTTAGGGTGGGTCTTCCCACTACAAATAACCTAATCAACAAAATCCCTCAGGGGTGTGTCCAGGGGGGCTTGACTCATGGCTGATTCCAGATCTTGTCTACTTGGCGATCAATATTGACCACCCCAGTGGTCACACAGGTCACACAGGTCACACAGGGTCTATCAGTAGAAGTTTCTACATGAAGACTGGATGTGATTGGATTTGGCTCCTGGATTTGCTATCTTATCACCCAGGGAGGATCTCACTCACTTGTAGACTAGCTGTAGCCTAATGCGGCTGTGTCTAAAATCCCTCCACAACTCTGTACAGCAGTTTGTACTGTAACTGCAATTAAATAAGACATTCTATACTTTTTGCTGGAATGTCTGGTGAGTGGGTGGGGGGGTAGCTACTATTTAGAAGGGTAACTTGAAAGGCTTCCTTGTCTATTCTGGTCAAAAGTAAAAATAGGCACAGCAGATGTTGAGCAAACACAAAGCTGACGTGTTTCTGAGTGGACTTGAGTTGGTGGGTGAATCAGGGCAGCACGAGAAGACTCCTGGGACCGGCTATTAGACGAAATCGCTTTGGTCAGAAAGGTTGCGGCTTCCTTTAGGTTTCCCGGGCCAGATGGCTCCTTTTCAGAACTGCATGGTAAAGTGATTTTGCATCTGGGGCCTATGGAAACTTTATTTGATTATGCAGCAGCTTGCAGGACTTTTCCGAAATCCCAGCGCTTTTCTTCCTCCGTTCTCTTCTTCATCCCTAGAGCCGGCGAGGCAGAGAGAATGCACGACCCTGCCCATCTCACAGATGGAGAAATCCAGGCCCCGAACAGCTCAGGGATGTGTCCAGACATGGCTGCCAGTGAGTCAGAGCCTAGAAAAGGAGGCAGTCTGCCTGCGCCATGGGAGCTTTGTCCTCTGTGTTCAGTAAAGGCACTCGGGGACTGAGTCTCTTCTTTTTAACGTAATTTTTTTTGTTGAATCTTTCAGAGTTTTGCATCATGCACCCCACCCCTCTCATGACCCAGTCCTTCCATATCCACTCTCTACCTTTGTAACCCTTCCACCCCCAAAGGAAAATAAGAAAACAAAACAAACAAATAGACAAACAGAAAAATACCTCGACGACTCCTCTGGGCAATGACCTGCTCCTCTCTCAACCACAGCCTTCTGTGCATGTACTATTCTGCTCCTCCAGCTTTCCCACATCTCCTTACATTTTCGTTCATCATAGTGGCCTTGGAAGTTGTGGAGTGTCACGCAGTGTATAATTTTTCCCAAACAGCTTTACTTGCAAATGTTCCTTACAATGACTCGTTAGTCTAGTTCCAGGCCTCTGGCTTCTGCTGCACCATCAATACTGGACCCTCATAGGGACTCTCTGACATCCTGCTGTTGCCCTGAGCCACGGAGATCCTGCAGCTGTGGTTCGGCAGGACCAGCCCATTCATGCAGTCCAGCTGCTCCTAGGTGGGGCAGATGTTGGGGTGGGCCAACTCAAAAGTCCTAGATCTGGGCCTGGGTGGTAGCTGAGTTGGTCAGCTGACCAGCTCTCCTACACCCACACCACCAGAGCCAGCTCTCCCACTGGCCAGGCAAGGGGTGGGACCAGCTCTCCTGGGCAGCACTGCAGTGTGGTAGCTGGTGAGGAGAACAGCCAGCTCAGCAAACTGTAGACGAATTTCTAAACAGTCTTATTAAATAAAAAAACATGGGGCCAGATATAGGGGTGAAAACCTGAGAGATCAGGGAAATAGGAAAAGCCACAGCTAACCTCACCTCACCAATTCCGCAGCTTCCAGAAGGGTGAGTGACTTCCTGTCTCCCCACGCCTATCTGCCTTGCTGTTCTGCCATCTGATTTGTTCTCTCTGTCCAGCTACATCACTTCCTCTTCCTGCCCAGCTCTGTCACTTCCTGTCTGTCTGTGCAGACCTACAGACCTCCACGGTTAACTAGTGTTGAAATTTAAGGCATGTGTCACCATGCCTGGCTCTGTTCCCAGTGTGACCTTGAACTCAGAGATCCAGACAGATCCCTGCCTGCCAAGTGATAGGATTAAAGGCATGTGCTACCATTGCCTGACTTCTATATAGTGGCTGGCTTTTTCCTCTGATCTCTAGGCAGGTTTTATTTTATTTGGAGACACAGTATATTGGGGGACACAATACATCACCACAGGGAGCAGCCAGCTCAGCAAAGTCCTTGAACATGAACATGGCTTCAGGCTGCATTACAGACCATGGACATCCGCATAGTCTTTAGTGGTAACACTGGCCATGGTCATCAACACACACACACACACACACACACACACACACACACACACACACACACACACGGCTGCAGTAGGACCACGGACCTAGACATGGCCCTTGGCAGCAGCACAGGCCCAGACCATGGCCTCAGGTGGAGTCAGAGGAGATGCCAGCCAGCCAGCCACCAGGGAAGGAGGACATGTAGAAATTGAGATAACAAGCCAAGAGCCATGTGGCAAAGCATAGTTAACAAATATGGGTTAATTTAAACATAGGAGTTAGCTAGTAACAAGCCTGAGCTATTGACCGATCATTTATAACGTCTATTAAGTCTCTGAGTCAGCTATTTGGGAAGCAGCTGCCGGTTATTTGAAAGCAAGCAGTTAGGACAGGGAAACTTTCACCAACAGGATATAACTTGAACAAGAGAGAATTCTTCAGCAGTCTTTGGGATTGAACTTTTGAATTGAACCTTGGCATTTCCCCAGTCTTCAGCTAGTTAGCTGCTGTGGATATTGTTCTGTATGCTGTGAATGTGTTGCTCTGGTTGGTTAATAAATAAAGTGCTGATTGGCCAGTAGCCAGGCAGGAAGTATAGGTGGGACAAAGAGAGAGGAGAATTCTGGGAAGACGAAGGCTAAGTCAGGAGTCACCAGCCAGACACAGAGGAAGCAAGATGTGAAGGCAGAACGGGGAAAAGGTACCAAGCCACGTGGCTAAACATAAAAAGAATTATGGGTTAATTTAAGTGTAAGATCTAGCTAGCAAGAAGCCTGAACCATTAGGCCAAACAGTTTTAATTAATATAAGACTCTGTGTGTTTATTTGGATCTGAGTGGCTGCGGGCCTGGGCAGGACTGGAGAAAACTCCAGCTACAGTTAGCCACCAGCAGATTTTAGGCTTTCAAGTCTCCACAATCACATGAGATAATTCCTTAAATCTAACCATTTCTCTGCAAATCTACTTATTTCTATCTATGTATCTATCTATCTATCTATCTATCTATCTATCTATCTATCTACTGTCTATCTATCTAATATCTATCTATCATCTATCAATCTCTATCTGTCTGTCTGTCTATCTATCTATCTATCTATCTATCTATCTATCTATCTATCTACCTGTCTATCTTCTGATCTACCAATCTATTAACCAATCTTTCACTGCCTGCTATTAGTCAAAGCAACTCACAAACAGGCCAAAGTCAAAGTGAGGCTCCATAGATCCTACCTCTTAATGGCAGAATTGAGAAAGTTGTGCTGTAAAAGACAGTGAGGACTGAGAAAATAGCTCACTTAAAAATCACCACAGCCTCTGAGGAGGCAGAGACAGGTGGATCCCTGAGGCTCCAGCCTACTTGGCAAGAGAACCCTGATTTTGAAAAAGGTGCATAGTGCCTGAGTAATGACCCTGAGGTTGACTTTGTACTACACACACACACACACACACACACACACACACGCATGCATACACACACACACACACACACACGCATGCATACACACACACACACACACACACACACACACACACACACACACACACACTTCGCCCACAAAGACAAGAGAGATGAAAGATATTGTTGTAGCTGTTTTTGGAACCTATCTGCCATAAATCATTCCTCAAAGTTGCTGGGGATATTAAATTTAACAAGGAAGACAAAGAGCAGAGTTTGATAAATATTCCTTGAATACATATCTACATGTGTGTTGATGCATAGATGGGTGGGAAACATGCCCAGCACTTACGATTATAATTTCAAAGGCCCATTGTGACTTAAGAGACACATAGGTGATCCAAACCCTTCCACACTTTATCTTTACATACTGGGAGTCCTTCTGGGAGTAAAGTATTGTACCATGTGGTCATGCTGGGGGCTTTGGGCTTTGGAGTCAGACTACAGCGCACTAGACCCAGCTCTGCCACTGTGTGGGAGCTGTGGGGTCTTTGTTAAGGTGTTTCACTCCTCTGTACCCCAGAGATGGAGTGTTCACCATCTCCAAGGATGGTAAAAGTGGGGTGCTGTAAGGAGAGCCCTAGTACAGATTTAGAAGCTTGGTGGTTTTATCGGGACACTTAACACCAATAATAATTACCAGTGTGACTAAACTTACGCCATGCTCATGTACTGCCTGTGATGTGCCTCCGTCCTTTCGGCCCATGGATGGCCATCCCCCTATCTCAACACTGCTCCTCTATCTATGACCACAGTCTCAGAGCAAATGACCCCATGCCACATCACTGACTGTTGTTCGGCACTCAAGGGGCACAAACAAGATGCAGTACTGCTTCATGGAACCGTGTCCCCTGGGAACCAAGTGAGTACCTCTTCCAGCTCTCTTCCCTGACTACGACTCCTACGCTTATCTCGTACTTGGAGGCAGACACTGTGCAGTGGTGTCCAGGACCTTAACAGGTCACTTCCCAAAGCCGGTGTCTCCAGTGCGCTGTCATCTGCCTATGAAGCAGTGTGTATGCTGAGGACGCCCTGGGTCCGGTGTGATCAGGCTGCCTGCGCTCCTGAGCTGCAGCACTCCAGGCTCCTTGTTGTTCTGTTCTATGTCAAGGCCCCAAAGCATCCTGGTTTTCTGAACTGGACACGGGATGTCAAGATGAATGAGTCTGGTTTTGAATGGTGGCTTTGGCTTGGATTGTGTGTCTGGGTTTCACTGGCTTCTGCATCTCATGATGCCGGACAAGGATCCTCTCAGCCATTCATTTCTGGCTCCTGTGGTTTCTTCTTCATCCGGAGTAGAGAGAACAAGGAGCTTTTGGCAAACCCATTTTTAGATTTATGGCAAGCTGTTCCTTGATTGCCAAGATTCCTCTATTCACCAGCATCAGCACCGCTTAGTCATTAAAAGGCCATTACTGAGTCTTTGGAATTCTGGGTGATGGTTCTGGGATACCACATAGGCTTGTTCAGGCTATTACAAGAGCTTCCCAGCTAAGACATCCAGCCTCACTTCAGCTCACCAGGCCATTTGCCCTTCTCAGAGAGATGCATCCCTTTGTGACTAATCCCCACAGAGTAAGAAGGTGTTCAGCATTGCACGGGCAGGTTGTACTGAAGGGTTTCTCTTCACCATCCTTCATCTTACGGAGATCTCAAATAAGAAGTAGCTCAGTTCAGAGCCACCAAGGCTTTTTTCTCCTTCTTACCTCACTGTCAGTGCATCTGCTGCATCGGCTCAAGGTTTGGGGAGCATGTGCCAACCCACGCCTGCGCACGATGAGTCTATTTCCATTTCTACCAACAATATTTCTTGGTATGGGTATAGAGGCTCAGGATTTGTGTCTGTTTTTTTTTTTTTAAAACCAAGTCCAGGGCTAGAGAGAGGGCTCAGTGGTTATGAGCACTTGTTGTTCTTGCAGAGGACCCAGATTAATTCCTAGCACCCACATGGCGGCTCACAACCACCTGTAACTCCAGTTCCAGGATATATATATATATATATGCAAAACACTCATACACACACACATATATATATGCAAAACACTCATACACACATATATATATGCAAAACACTCATACACATAAATTAAAAAATAAATGAATCTTTAAAAAAATAAAAATAAATAAAATCCTAAGCCCACTGAAACTTTCCAAGGCCCACATCAGAAATTGGAATCTTGTCAGGAGTCAAGATGTCACTCATTGGGACAAGGCCCCTCAAGCTCCTGGCTTTGGTCATCTAGAGAGTTGGCGTTCAGTCATTGGCTCCCCCTTGTAGGGTTTATAATTCACTCATTTACTTACCCAGTGTGCATTAGAGGAGGCAGTCCCGCCTGGCACTGGGCAGCCTCAGTTCAGTGCGGGCTGCCCTTCTTTCTATTAAGTAGCTCTAGACAATTATTATCCTTTCTTTGCTCTGAAAAATGGTAAATCATCCCTATCTGCGAGCGCCGGGATGGCTCAGTGAATTAATTTGTTTAACCTGTGCATACATAATGCAAGCCTTCCCCAATTGCTAAGCTCGTCTTCAAGGACCTGATATCAAGAGCAATTAAGTCTGGTTTGGAATGGTAGCTTTGGCTTGCGTTGTGCATCTGGGCTTAGCTGATTTCTCTGTTTCATGATGCCAGACAAGGGGCCTTTCAGCCATTTGTTGCTGGCTCCCATTGTTGCTTCTCCATCCAGATTAGAAAGAGCTAGGAGGCTTTGGCAACTCATTATTTGATTTACGGTGAGTGGCATAAATTGTGCCAGCACTGAGAAAACACTAAGAGGATATGGTGGGCACCGGGTCTTCTGGGAGCTGACCATTTAACAAGGACCACAGGGCAGGTACCACCATCACTGTCCAATGGATATTATACCAAAGAATCCCACACTCCAAGGGGCCTAAGAACGCTCTTCATTAGCCATTAAAGACTCTCAAACCCAAGCACCGATAAGATACCCCTTTCACAGCCACTAGGATGGTTTTAATAAAAGGCAGGCACTAACAACTGTTGGATGAGAAGCCAGAATCCTTCCCCACTGCTGCTGGGAATGTAAAATGGTGAAGCCACTGTGGAAAAGTCTAACAGTTCTTCACAAACTTAGAGTTGCTGTACGAGCCAGCAATTATACTCCCGGGCATATAGCCAGGCATATGTGCACACAGAATTTGTACATGAATATTCATAGCCGCATTATTCATGATCGCCGACAGCAGGCACAATCCAAATGTATAGCGACTAATGACTAGGAAAATAAAAGTTGGCATGTACGTTCAGTGGGATACTATTTGGACAGAAAAGGAAAGGAGAAAAAGGTCCATGAGACTACAATGTAGAGGAATCTTAAAAAAAATCATCTAAGTGGCAGCAGCCAGGCAGGACCCCATGTTGTAGCATCCTGCTTAGACGCAATGACGCAGGTACTTGGAAGGCTGAAACGGAAGGATCACAAGTTCAAGGCCTTCCTGGGCTACAGGATGAGGTCAAGGCTAGGCTGGGCAATTTAGAGAGATTCTGTTTCAGAATAAAAAAGTGAGAGGAGGGCTCGGGACGCAGCTCAACGGGAGAGTGTTTGCCAGCACCCACCAGGCCCCAGACTCCGTATCTGCTGTCGCCTCTACATCTAGAACTTTCATCCCAAGAGTTTGATTCGAGTCTGGTGGGAAAATATACAAAACACCTCTGCCTTTTTGAATCTTCTGTGAGGTTGGCAGCTGAGACGATGGTTTGACCAACGTAAATCATGAGTGGCTTCCTGGAGGAGGCTATACCTGCAATGACCTCTACAGGGTAAGTTAATAGAGGGAGGAGGACACCGCAGGGGCAGAGGAACAGGAATCACGTTTGTGGGAAAGAGAACACACAGACAAGCCAAGGACCTCATGGGGGCGGGGACTGCCTGGGGTCAAGGAAGAACAATTGTCATCCTCATAAACAGTTCATTCTCTCTCTCTCTCTCTCTCTCTCTCTCTCTCTCTTCTTCTTCTTCTCTCTTCTCTTCTCTCTTCTTCTTCTTCTCTCTCTCTCTCTCTCTCTTTCTCTCTTTCTGTCTCTCTCCTTCTCTCCCCCTCTCTCTCATCCCTCCAAGCTGCTTCAATCAAGATATCTTTAGGTGGTTCACACACTTAATCACCCAGGGCAGGGAAATGTCAGAGAGAACTTCGTGGGGACAGGGAATAGTCCCCAGAGAGCAACAGCAGCATTTCTCCAGTCACCTTCTCTTTGGAACTGGCACTATGTCAGGTAGAAAGGGGCAAAAGGCAGCCATCAGCAGCACACTGAAGGGCTGAGTCTAATGCCCACAGGGGTTCTGGGGAGTGAGCCCTTGCTGGTTGTCCAGGAGAAGCCCTACGTGGGGCTCACTCCTGAGTTGACCCCAGGATTAATCATTTTTCCCCCAAGAGAAGGCTGAAATATTTGGCGGAGTTCCCCTGGTGAGGCGAAAGTGATGTGAATCTTGCACTATTAATATCGGGTGGAACCAACCAGAATTGATTGACGTCACAGGGCTAGGAAGGGAGGGTGTGGGAGAGTAGGGTTTAGGGAAACTTCTAGACAGAGCAGAGGAAATATAATATCTGAGTCTAATTTGGGAGGTTAATGTGTGATTTTTGTCAAATTAATAATGACTATAGAAGTGAAATACATTTTAAGAAATACATCTATCTATCTCTCTATCTCTCTATCCATCATCTATCTATCTATCTATCTATCTATCTATCTATCTATCTATCTATCTATATCCCATGGACATGGATAAACCGTGCCTTTTTGTAGCTAGGGTGACCGACTTGTACAGTTGTCTGGACTTCCTTCAGAGCTTCCATGTCCCACAAATTCTCTTGACCTAGCAAACTGGAGTCATCCGTCCCTCTGCTTACAGTAAAGACACACCACTCCCGGGGTGTCTACAGACCCAGTACAACACAGAAAACACAGGAGTCACTTCCTGGATTGTGGGTTTCCAAACCTAAGGACAAACACAAGGCAAGAGGCACATCAGATTGGAAGACCATGGAAGAGCAAGCCTTCTTCCCCAGGTCAGCAAGGATTCTGGGGGGAGGAGGAGCAGAGAGCCACCCGAGGAAGCAGCCTTAGACCAGTGCCATCGAATAGACCTCCCTGGGCACTGGAAATGTTCCACAGGACAAGCCTTTGGAATGCTGGCATCTGTGCGCATGACTAAGGAGCCCTTGAAATATGGCCAGCACAACCCAATGAACACACTTTTGCTTAATTTGCATTTGAATACCCACATTCAGACAATGTCTATGGGACTGGGAAGCACAGCCTTTGAGGCTGGGAGAACTCCCTCTTTCCCTAGAGTCTTGGGAGGAAAGGAGTGGTTGATGGTAAGTGAAGGAATACTCAGGTAGCATTGGGGTCTAAACGCAGAGAGCACACCTGAGCTGCACTGTCACGGTGTGGGAAGACTCCTGGGCCCCTAGGCATAGGAGGTGTGACAGCAGAAGACATATCTGTGTAGCGAGTCAAGACAGAAAGGACCAAGGCTGCCTCAGTAAGGTTCCAGAATGATCTGAGCAGTACGTGGGGCGCTTTCTGTGTACATTGGAGACATCATCCAGATACGGCATGTGGGATTTGCAGGCCTGCAGATGGTAGTGGTGAGGACAAGACAGGAGCCACACAAAGCAGGGACCAAATAATAGCCAAGGCTATCTCAGTGGGAAGGGAACAACAAAGAAGTTCAGAAGACGTCTCCCCCTCTGCCCTTGAACCTGGAACTGGATTTGTGTCATAGACCTTGGCTAGGAATGGACTGAGATTCAATGTATGTCACCAGGAAGGGAATGGCTTAAAGATGTTAAGTTCCAGTATGGAAAAATAAAGTTAAATTTATAACATAGATGAGTTTATGGACTCAGCCTCATTTATTCTCCATTCTGTGGCATTCAAGTAGTTCCTCTTGCGTGATATTGTGCAAAGTACTTGACCAACATTCTCTGGCAGAAGTTATGGCAATCTATGAAAGACATTCTAGTATGAATTCCATTTTATAATGGAGGCAACTGAGGCCCTCTATCCTAGTTCGAATTTCCTTTTTGGTCAACTTCAGATTTTATTTTCTTCTGGAAACAATACTTTACCTCACTCCAAAGATGTGTTTGTAGTGGGTTGCTGGTCAGGATAATTCACCTACCAGGCCATGGAGTTCTGCAGGCGAGGGAGAAACGACGATAGGCATTTGAACCCTGTTTCTTTTTGTCTTTGAGCACACGGATGAGATGTGTGAATGAATTTTGGGGCATGGCCTGTGGAAATATGTGAAGGGGAGGGTGTGGGGAGAGTAGAGAGAGAGGAAGGGATTGTAAGGAGCTCCTGACACAGTGCCAGCTCAACGCTAGAGAACTAACTGTTGAAGCCAGAGAAATCACAAGCATGCATTTAAAGGAAAATGGAATATTTGGATTGGTGAAGTTATAAATCCACCTTAGTTTGGGAGACCAGTTCCCACTTTTTCCCCAGGGTACTCTCGAGGAGAAAGGGATAAGAGATATTAGATAGAAATATAGAGGGGAGACGAGAGACAGATAGAAACACAGGATAGCCTCGGGAGGGCCTGGATCCTTATCCACCGGCCCCTTCTAAAGGGCTCTTTATAGGAATGCCAAGGGGTAGAGCAAAGACCTCCCCCCAGCACAGCCAAGTGCAAACCTTTCTAATCACCTGGTGACCATGCACATGGTCAAGCCATCCTCTAATGCAGCCCTGCTGCATAAAGCAAGCTCAGCTCTCACTAGGAAACCTTTGTGGGCCTCCACACCTGAGACTTGTAAGTCTGCTCTTGGAAGAAGGCCAGGGTCTCAAAGCTGTGTCACTTCCCAAGAAGCATTGTTGTCCTTGTCTAGCTCAGACACGCCATGAAGACTGCAGGCAAAGCCATGTCCCAGGGACACATACTGGATGAAATCAAGGAGTTTCCCACAACTCTAGCCTTTCAGAACTGCTGCGGACAAGGGTTGTTTCTTCTGTGACTCCTCTGTTTGAATGGGAGCTTTTGTTTGGTGGGTCAAAATGGGTACTAATTTGATTTCCAGAGCAGAGGAGGCCAGTCCAGATCCTTGGTGAGGATTAGCCATGCCCCTGAGGTCCTTGACTCTGAGCTATTTAAAGTTACTGGATGCTCTTTGGGTTTTCTCGGTTGACATGACGTGATGATGACCAAGAGTGAAATGGATCTTTGTTGACCAGATAGGTAGACTATGCCATAGACAAGGCTATGTGGCGAACAAATCTAGCTTCATTTTGTTCCTGACCACCGAGCAAGCCTATATTTCCCAGCTTTCTTTGTATTTTCCTGACACAGGGTGTGGTGGTTTGAAAGAAAATGGCCCCCAAAGGGAGTGTCACTATTAGGAGGCGTGGCCTTGCTGGAGTAAGTATGGCCTTGTTGGAGGAAGTGTGTCACTGTGGAAGCAGGCTTTGAGGTCTCATATATGCTCAAGCCACGCCCAGTGTCTCAGTTCATTCCCCGTTGCCTGCAAGTTGAGAACTCTCAGCTCCTTCTCCAGCACCACATCTGCCTGCACGCTGCCATGTCCCACCATGATGACAATGGACTAAACTCCTGACACTGTAAACCACCCCAGTTAAATGCTTTCTCTTATAAGAGTTGCTGTGGTCATGGTGTCTCTTCAAAGCAAGAGAAGCCCTGACTAAGACACAGTCTGACCAAAGAGTGGCCTATAGAATGACCGATGCAAGGGTGTCCCAAAGAGGTTGAGAAGACACGTAGGCCAACAGAAGGGACACAGGGCTGGATATTATGAGGGTGCAGGGCTGTCCCTGAAGCACTTAGACTAGCTCCTGAAGAAAACTCAAGGGGTTTCTAGACACGGCTGGCACTGTACCTGCTGTGTGCTGCCCAGTGATGCCTGGTCACAAGGTGAGGGAAGGCGGAGCTCTTATCCATGCTCTTCCCACCTGTCTGTGTCCTGGCACCAGGACAAGCAGCATCTAGGAGTCTGACCAACAGCTCTTCTTTCCCCCAAGGCACATGCTTGTGGGGCTTTGCCTGCTTGAGAAGGGGGCGTATCCCCTCTCTGGCACCAGCTAGAGGCCGCCATCTGAGACACGCGGCCATTCCCTGTAGTGAATGTTTCCCCAGGTGTGGGAACAGGAGGCTGGCTCCATGAAAAGTCTCTGGTTTGAAACAAGAAAGCTTTGCTTTCAAAGAAGCCTGGAGTGAGTTCATCTCCTGTCTCCCTGGCTGCTTCTTACCATGTATGGCAGGCTAATCGGAAGTCTGAGTTCCTGACAGACAGCTCAGAACTACCAAGAACTGATGAAAGCCGTGTACACTTTTTTTTTGTTCCGATCATTTTTCTTTTTGCCTCCTTGATTTGATATTTCTAGTAAACCTCCTCATTAAAGCAATATTAAGCTATCTCATACATATGTATATAGTCTTCTTAATTATCTGTTGATGGATATGGACTCTGATACATTTACATAATGAGCCTTTAAAACATGCAGATGCTTCTCACAATTAGACCCAGGTGGGGGCGGGGAAAGGCAGCAAACACAGGAGGGAAGCAGGCTTCGCTTTTGACGACACCGAAGGCAATGTTTTAGAGCAAGCCAGAGCCGGAAGGAACCCATTGGTCCCGTTGAAGAGCAGAGCTCCAGCCCACGGATTTCAGAAGATATTAAGGACGCTGCCAAGTTAGAAAGAGACCAAGTGGAATACAATCACGCCGTGTTCCAAAAGGCTGAGAGCCCAGCTAATAAAACCGAACAAAGGTGGATGGCACTCAAAGCTCGGGTGCCATAATGAGTGTGGTAAATACCACCACCTCCACCTACTCGCTGCTCAGGGCCATGTCGCTTTGAGTTTAGAAGTTAAGGGCAGCCATGACATGTGCTCCAGCCGAGGGAAGGTGAGCAGAGGTGTGTGTGGCCATGGGGGCGGGGATGGGGGGGTAAGGGGGTGGGCATGTCAATTTGGAGGAGCGTCTTTGCAGTTTCTCCGGCCCTTTCTCTGCTGTTGTCAGGCTGGAAACATCAGCCTATGTCCTCAGCTGGGGAGTCTATGGAGCGGAGGACACGGCTAACACATGCCGACATGTGGCCTCAGGAAGAAATAAGCCTGTTATGCCTTAACGCACAATGATTTGGAGGACTATTTGTTAGCGGGACAAAAAAAAAAAAAATGACGATAAAATGGGCTGAGGAGATGCCTCCGTTGGTTAAAGAGATTGCTGTGTGAACATGAGGACCTGGCCTCAGCTCACCAGCTGTCATGTAACAAGCTGGGCAGGGTGGTACCTAGCTATAATCCCAACCCAGAGAAGGTAGAGACAAGGAGGGGCGGATCCTTGAAGCTCTTTGGCTGGCCAGCCAAGCCTATTCAGTGATCTCCAAGTTGAATGAGAGTCTCTGTCTGGAAAAATAAGGTGGAAATCCATCAAGGTCACTCAATGTGGACCTCTAGTGACCACATCCATGTGCACATACACCTGCACACCACATGTGCCATACACATGGATGCCCATGTACCATGCATACCAGAGAGAGAGAGAGAGAGAGAGAGAGAGAGAGAGAGAGAGAGAGAGAGAGAGAGAGAGAGAGAGAGAGAGAGAGAGAGAGAGAGAGAGAGAGAGAGAGAGAGAGAGACTGATTGGGGCTTGAGGGCTTGCAATGTTATTCGGAGAACAGCCCCGCTGGGAAGTTTGAGTGTTGGTGCTCACTGCTGAATGACTTCAAAGCAGACCAAAGAAGCTAAGAGAACTCCTCTTTCCATATTCTCCAAGGGAACCATTCATTCAGGATCCCTAAGCTTTTAATATAAAAGATAGTAAGGTTATTCTAGTTTTCTTGGCTACCTGATCTCTTGTCCTCGCTCCAGCAGAGGCTCCTGAAGGCCTCTGGGATTTGATGTTCACAGTGACTCAGTATAGTCAATGCCTCTGACCCACCTGAAGGGCTATTATGATAGTGAATGGTGATTTGAGATATTCATTCTGTTAAAAAAAAATTGAGATCCCTCAGATGAAAATTGCTATATAAATCTTTGCCTGATGGAAATATCCTGACGGAGGAGAAAATTAGAAAGTACTGACACCCAAAGAGTTCTAAATTAGAAGGTGGTTTTCATTCTCAAGCAACAGGGGAGGACAGATGTGGACTGGGGACTTGCAAGAATCAGCAGGCCTCATCATTTCTGTCCTTGTCCCCAGAGGGCATAAAGGAAGAAGATACTGTCTAGACCCAACATTCTCTTCTGGTCTCTGCGGGCAACTGCATTATACGCCCATATCCCTACACAGACACACATATATACATATAATTTAAAATAAAAATAAATCCCCCGCAGGGGGGGTGATTCCTTATTAAGATCCTTTCATCATCCCACGCTTCATAAAACACTTTTACCATCCAAAGCAGCAGACTTTTAGAAGATACTTGATGTCTCAATTGCTTTCGATCTAAGTAGATGAGTGTGTGTGTGTGTGTGTGTGTGTGTGTGTGTGTGTGTAAGCAGTAGTAGAATAGCAAGAGTTTATCCTACTTTGGTGAAAGAGTAAAGCCTATATTTCAAATATAGGCTTGTTTGTTCAGCAGGGCATGCCAGATCTCTACTAATTGATGACTTCTCCACATCCCTAGGCTCAGTCTAATGGAGAGGAGTAATGGTTGGTCCCTTGCCCCATCTATCCCCCACTAATATGCCCTCTGTCCTAACCACTCTGAAGCGTGAACCTAATTAGCCTTATCAGTAAAAACCAGGACTTAAATATCGGGGTAATAACCTGAAAGATCAGAGAAGCAAAGGAGCAGCCACTAGTGATTTTTTTTACCTCTCCGACTCCTCAGACCAAAAGGGGCCGAGGTCCTGTCTCCACCTGCCTTATATTCTTGTCTCAACCTCCCGATTGTGAGGATTAAAGGCATGAGTCTCCCAAGTGCTGGGATCAAAGGTGTGAGCCTTCCAGTGTTGGGATCAAAGGTGTGAGTCTTCCAAGTGCTGGGATCAAAGGTGTGAGTCTCCCAAGTGCTGGGATCAAAGGTGTGAGCCTCCCAAGTGCTGGGATTAAAGGTTAAAGAAACTACCACCTAGCTTCTATAGTTAACTAGTGGTTAGCTCTGCCCTCTGCTCTCCAGGTAAGCTTTATTTGTCAGAACACAAACAAAATATCATACAACACCAGCCTCCAGTTGAGAGGACACTCAGTAGAACACCATCTGTGCAGGTGGCATTAAGCCAGCCTTACCCTGTGTTTGCTCCTACTCTGGAGGTTGCCTGCAGGTATCTTTCATCTCCCAATCCTAACTGGGATTTCCACTGTTCTTTTCCCCACAGCTGGAGTGGGAGCATCCAAGCAGGCTTACTCCTACCCCAAGTAACAGTAAGAGTGAGAAATGAGTCTTTGAGGCCACAAGCCACCAAAATTTTCAAACGAGTACTATCTCTCCCAAGCCTAACTTCTGTTGATCAACACGGTCTTCCACGTGGGGCCACATCCTATTAATTTACCGTCAATTCCTTTCCTTTGAGCAGTAAGCCTGGCCAGCTGTTTTCATTTCCTGCTGCTGTCCTTTGGGCGCCATAGACACGCAACAGTCTACATTCTGTGTTACTGTTTCCTTCAGGCCCGATTTGGGTTGTGGTAAAAGATGTCTCAGAGAAGGGCTGCCATTCCCCAGACATTGAGAGGCCGTCTTATTCCAGCAGGCAGAGTGATCTGCCAGAGACTCGAAGGTTGGGAGGGACAAAATGTCACTAGGCAGCAGAAAGCCTGCTCACATGGTTTCTTCTCATAGACCTGGCAAGATCTTTAATTGTTTCTAAAGAAATCTCCAGGCTGATGTTAGCCATATGGAAATGTGCAAACACGGAGAGCAGAAGAATACAGTTGCATCATGTTTCTTTAGTTGTCTATAAAATGGCATGTAATTTGCAAACCAAAAATGATGCTTACAGAAACAATTACAGCAAAGCTCTGTATTTGAAATTCCTCTATGGGCCATTCCCCCATCCCCCCCCATAAAATTCCAATGGAAGGCATTCTTTAAAACAATCTATCTTCATAACATGGCTTAAAGGGCCAGAGCCATTACACTGTGATCCTCACCCCAAGCCTAATTCAAACTTATCTTACTAGCCTCATAAGCCACATATCACCCACACACACCAACACACACACACACACACACACACACACACACACACACACACACAGCATATTAGGTAGTACTTTTTCCCCCTGTTTTTGCTTCAGTGGTCCAGTTGAGTAGATGTGACATGTACCTACCCTGGGCAGCAGAATTATAGTATTTCTAGTATCTATATGAAATTTCCCAAAGGTAGGCTTCCTTCCTTCCTTCCTTCCTTCCTTCCTTCCTTCCTTCCTTCCTTCCTTCCTTCCTTCCTTCCTTTCTTCCTTCCTCCCTCCCTCCCTCCCTCCCTCCCTTTCTTCTTTCCTTCTTTCCATCCATCCTTCCTTTGCTCATGCTTAGCAAATTCTCCACTACTGAGCTACGCCCCCAGCCCTTGAAGGTATTCTTGTAACTGGACTTGGACTTGACAATTCAGTGATAAGAACCAAACACACAAAATGAGAGGAAATGGATATAACTAAGCAATGGCTAAATGAAAGACGGTGTGTACGATAGTTAAACAAATGGCTTTAGACACATGTGATTTTGGAACTAACTATAACTCTTTCCTGAATTGCAGTGGGAAAGGTTTTTTTTCTCCAGAAAGACATGGCCTAAAGTTTTAGCTTTGCTCCGGTTCTAGAAGGCCTGTTTCTTATAGTCCTGGTTCTATTTCACTGACCATCATTAGGCCCTTCTGCACCTAAAGGTGACCATGTACAACATCATGGGAGTTTAGATAGGCACGCACTTATGTGAAGACTGCTGAACTAACTACAGTGGGCAGTCTGTCGCTCTCAACTGTCTTTCTGTCGTGGTTCAAATCCTAAGGTTTAACGTGTCCGAATCCTGGAGACTTTCACGTCAAGTGTTGAAACTGATCTTGTTTGACTCTTTTTATTCCAACTGTGCAAATCAGTGGGGCTCCTGGAATTACGACAACAGACGCTGCTGAAGTGAAAATATGCTCTAGAGCTTCCGCACTTCAGGGTACTTAAGAGTCACCGGGGATGCTTGTTAAAAATGCAGAGTTCCAGGCTCCATCTCAGACAACTCTATCAAAACAGAGCAGAGCTTCAGAGTTCCTGCTTTTCCAAATGAGCTTTGCCTATGATCCTCAGACTACGGGCCCGGCAACCCTTCTATGAAAGATGCTACTGACTAGATGCCTACCTGGTCCGATGGTTCAGTGAGATTCCCCTACTGTGGTTGGGAACTTCATATCTCCCAGTCTGAGTGATGACTGAAAGCATCTCCACCTCTCAAGAGATGTCTCCCTTAGGACAGAGGCTCTCAACCTTCATAATGCTGCAGCCCTTTAACACCATTCCTTATGTTGTGGTGACTACCCACATAATGGTGGGTAATTAATTAATTAATTGATTTATGATAAGAATATAAAATCATTTCCTTGCTGCTTCACAACTGTAATTCTGCTGCTACTGTTATGAATCATAATGTAAACATCGGATATGCAGGTTATCTGATCTGTGACCCCAGAGGGGTCGCGACCCACAGGTTGAGAACTGCTGCCTTAGGGGTTGGCTTTGCTCCAACTCTCACATCTGCTTCACTACGTTTTTGCTGTCCCGTTGAGTTTTGTGTCCACGTAGCCCAGGTAACAAACAACAGTGCTCCCGTCCGCAAAACTGGTATAAACAAGAACAATAACATCTATCACGACTGTCTTCACCGAGCAGTATCCGGGAGAGTTGATGTTTTGAAGATATTTTTTTAAAAAAATATTTATTTTTATTTCAGATTATGTGTGTATGTGTGTGTCTGTGTGGGAATACGGGCACAAAAGTGACATTCCTGAAGTGGGTGTTGGATCCCCTGGATCTAGAATTACAGGCGGTTGTGAGTCACCCAATGTTGGTGCCTGGAACTGAATTCAGGTCCTTTATAGGAATAGGATGTGCTCTCTTTCTCTCCAGCCCCTAAAGATAAATATCTTTAAAATATCTCCCTAAATGTATTTCCAAATAAATGCTGCAAAAGATTATAGACCCTTCAAAGCAACAGTTAAAAGATCCTGTACTTCCCAATGGCGTTCTTCTTCATTACCGGCTATGTAGGAGTAATTTGAAATCCTTCCCAATAGAAGACACTTTGAAACAGTAAATAAAATATAATAAACATTCTCAGGCTAGGGAGATGGCTTGGCTCAGTGACTCTCAACCTTTCTAATTCTGCGACCCTTTAACACAGTTCCCCATGTTGTGGGGACCCCCAGCTGCTGTGGGACGGTCTATATGTCAAATTGCTCTGATTGGTCAATAAATAAAACACTGGTTGGCCAGTGGCCAGGCAGGAAGTAGGTGGGACAAGGAGAGAGGAGAATTGTGGGAAGCAGAAGGCTGAGGCAGAGAGACACTGCAGCCGCTGCCATGACCAGCAGCATGTGAAGACGCCAGTAAGCCACCAGCCACGTGGCAAGGTATAGACTTATGGAAATGTATTAATTTAAGCTATAAGAACAGTTAGCAAGAAGCCTGCCACGGCCATACAGTTTGTATGCAATATAAGTCTCTGTGTTTACTTGGTTGGGTCTGAGCGGCTGTGGGACTGGCGGGTGACAAAGATTTGTCCTGACTGTGGGCAAAGGCAGGAAAACTCTAGCTACACCCAGCCATACAATTATTTTCATGGCTATTTCCTAACTAGTCTTGCTACTGTTATGAACTGTAATGCAACTATCTGTGTTCTCTGGTGGTCTTAGGAGAACCCCTGTGAAAGGCTTAGCAGATGAGAGCATTTGCTGGGCAAGCCTGAGGACATGAATTCAAATGCCCAGAACTCATGTAAAGAACCAGGCGTACACACCTGTAACCCCAATACTGGGTTGGGTCGAGAGAAGAGGCTTCACCGGGGGTTTGTGGGTCACAAGGCTGGCTCCAGGCTCAGTAAGAGACCCCGTCTCAAGGGAACAAGGCAGAGAGTTCTATGGTGGTATTCTATTTGTACTGAAATGTGATTTTATTTGCATGTTAATAAATAAAGTTGCCCAGGGGTCAGAGCTAATAGCAAGCCATAGCAGAGCTGGGCGTTTGTGGCACACGCCTTTAATCCCAGCACTTGGTAGAAGAACTAGGCAGATCTCTGTGTGGTCAAGGATACAGCCAGCATTGGAGACATATGCCTTTAATCTCAATACCATAGGAGACCTGGAGGGCTGTACATACAGGCAGTGACGAGGCAGTCATGTGTTTGGGTTTACAACCAATGAGAAGGCAGAACAGAAAGACTATATAAAGACAAACACACAGGAAGCAGGTCTCTTTTGGAGAGGTAGGACCACTGCAGGAGGAAGGGTAAGGTTTTAACTCTGAGCTCTGACCTCTTGGCTTTCTTCTTTGCATTGGTTCTGTGTTTCTTATTTAATAAGATGGTTGGTTACATCTATAGAGTTCTGAGTGCTGATGGCATCCTTCGGCTTTTGTGTGTTCATGGCGTGAGTGCACGTGCATATATCCACACATACACATGCACGTAACTCGTAAGCATATGCCACATACACGCTCACACACACAGAAAAATAAACATATTCATAAATGCAAAGGTGAAGAGAGAGAGAGTGGGGAGAGGTGAATAGGTTGGGTTTTTTTTTGGGGGGGGGGATTACCCAAATGAAGAAATCCAAATCTCAAGATTTCTTTCTAATTTTGCAATCAAGAAACATGACTTTCATGGCTCTGTGAAGAAAAACAAAAGCAAGCTTGGACTGAGATATTTCTTTAAGGGTCCTTAAAGTAGTCACATACTGTATCGCTGTGTCCAGCCCCTAACCCAGGTAGATGGCCCCTGCTCAACCATTGGCCATGCCTGCCACAAGACAAGCCCACTAGGTAGGCTACCCACAAACCCTCCCCCACTCTCTTTATTTCCCCAGACCCAATTCTCAGGATCACCCCTAGCACTTCAACAGAACACCAGCTGCAGCTTTCCCTCCCCATGTGCCTCCCCTGCCCCCGTGGCTCCCACAGACCAGTCCCCCCTGCCCTGCCCTGCCCTTCCCCCACCTCCCAACAACAGCAAGTATTCCCCCATCAAGATACCAGATGAACAGGCTAATAAAACAGAAAACGCTCAGCCAGCGCACTCACTGAAAAATCCAGAGAGAAAACAGAAGCCAAGGAGCAAAACATCCACCCAACCAAGACCAACCCAGAAATCAGCAGCTAGATCTCTAATCACTCCAAACCCAGATGCCTAGATGACAGCATGAAAAGGACAATCAATAACAACCAGGGCAAATGGTCTCTACCAGAGCCCAGCTATCCTGCCACACCAGGTCCTGAATCTTCCAACGCAGCTGAAGCACAAGAAAAAGACCTTAAAACCAACTGTGTGAAGATGATAGAGGTCCTTAGAGTGGAAATGAATAAATCCCTTAAAGAAAGCCAGGAAAAACAAACAGTTGAAGGAAGCAAAACTGTTCAAGGCCTGAAAATGGAAATAAAAGCAAATAAAGAAAACACAAACTGAGGGATCCTGGAAATGAAAAATTTAGGAATGCAAACAGGAACTACAGAGGCAAGCTTCACCAACAGAAAACAAGAAATGGAAGAGAGAATCACAGGCATTGGAGATATTATTAAAATAAATGGATTTATCCATCAAAAATTGTTAAATCTAAAAAAACTCCTGGCACTGGAGTCCAGTCGAAGAGAAAGAGAGAAGGATTCTATGAGCAAGGGGCATCAAGATCATGATGGGGAAACATACAGAGATAACCAAACCAAACTAGTGGGAACTCATGAACTGTGGACCAATAACTGTGGAGCCTCCACAGGACTGGACTAGGCCCTCTGCCTAGGCGAGACAGTTGTGTAGCTTGACCTGCTTAAGGGGCCCCCTGGCAGTAGATCAGGATCTATCCCTGGGGCATGAGCTGGCTTTTTGGAGTGCATTACCTGTGGTGGGATGCAGCACACAGCCTTGAGGCAGGGGGAGGGGCTTGGACCTCCCTCTACTGAATGGATCAGGCTCTGCAGACTCCCCATGGGAGACCTTGCCTTGTTGGAAAAGGGAATGGGGGGTGGGTTGGGGAGGGAGCAGGAGTGGCGAGGGGAGGGAGGAGAGGGGGATCTGTGATTCATAAACAAAATGAATAAAAAAAAATCCTTAATAAAAATTTCTTTTTAAATTCCTGGCACAAAACATCCAGGAAATGTGGGACACTACATTTGGAAAAAAACAAACCTTCAAATAAAGAAGTAGAGGAAGAGAAGAATACCAGCTCAAAGGCCCAGAAAATATTTTCCAAAAAATCACAGAAATTTTCCTAACCCAAAGGAGATGCCTATAAAGGTACAGGAGGCATACAGAACACCAAATAAATTGGTTCATAAAGGAAATACCCCTTGCCACATAATAATCAAAACACTAAACATACAAAACAAAGAAAGAATATTAAAAGCTGCAAAGGAAATAGACATAGTAACATGTAAAGGCAGGCCTATTAGAATTATACCAGACTTTTCAATGTAGACTCTAAAAGCAAGAAAGGCTTGGACAGATGTGTTGCAGACTGCAAAAGACCACAGACGCCAGCCCAGATAACTATACTCAGCAAAATGTTCAATCACTGTAAATGGAGAAAATAAAATATTCCAGGACAAAGTCAAATTTAGACAATATTTATCAACAAACCCAGACCTACAAAAGGTGCTAGAAGGAAAAATTCAAACCAAAGAGGTTAACTACACATGTGAAAATAGTAGATAAATAATCTCATATCAGCAAAACTAAAGGAAGGGGACACACACACACACAGACACACACACACACAGACACACACACAGACACACACACACAGGACACACACACACAGACACACACACAGACACACACACACACATACACACACACATGAACATACAACAAAATAATCAGAGCTAATAATCATTATTCATTAATATCTCTCAATACTAATGGCCTCAAATCCCCAGTAAAAAGGCATGGATGAACAGAATGGATAAGAAAACAGGAGCCATCCTTTTTCTGCATACAAGAAACACACCTCAACATCAAAACTAGACATTACCTCAGAGTAAAGGGTTGGAAATAGCTATTTCAAACAAATGGACCTAAGAACCAAGCTGGTGTAGCCATTTTAGTATCTAACAAAATAGACTTCAAACCAAAATGAATCAAAAGAGATGGGGAAGGACATTACACATTCATCAAAGGAAAACTCCACTAAAGTGACATTTCAATTCTTAACATCTATGCCCCAAACACAAGGCACCCATTTTGTAAAAGAAACACTACTACAGCTATGTCACACATTGACTCTCACACACTGATAGTGGGAGACTTCAATACCCCACTCTCACCAATGGACAGGTCATCCAGAAAAAAAACCAAACAGAGAAATGCTGGAGCTAACTGACATTATAAACCAAAGGGACCTTACAGATATCTATAGAACATTCCACCCAAACACAAAAGAATATACCTTCTTCTCAACACCTCACAGAACTTTCTCCAAAACTGACTACGTACTCAGTCACAAAGCAAGTCTCAACAGATACAAAAAAATTGGAACAACTGCCTGCATCCTGTCAGACCACCATGGATTAAAGCTGGGTATCAACAACAGCAGAAACAACAGAAAGCCTACAAACTCTGGAAACTGAACAACTCTCTAGTGAATGGCCACTGGGTCAAGGAAGAAATAAAGAAATTAAAGACTCTCTAGAATTCAACGACAATGAATATACAATGTACCCAATTTATGGCACATAATGAGAGCAGTGCTAAGAGGAAAGTTCAGAGCAGTAAGTGCCTACATAAGAAAATTGGAGAGGTCCATAGTAGCAACTAAACAGCACACCAAAAGCTCTAGGAAAAAAAAAAAGAAGTAAGTACACCCAAGAGGGAATAGACAGCAATAAATTATGAAATTGGGGGCTGAAATCAATAAAATAGAAGCAAATAGAACAATACAAAAAATCAATTAAACAAAGAGTTGGTTATTTGAGAAAAATCAACAAGAGAGACAAACCCTTATTCAAAGTAAAAGACAGGGAGAGAATATCCAACTTAATAAAGTCAGAAACAAAAAGGGATAAATATCAACAGACACCAATGGAATCCAGAGAATTGTAAGAACATAGTGTATTCCACCAAATTGGAAAGTCTAAAAGATATGGATAATTTACTTAATAAATACCATTTACCAAAGTTAAATCAAGATCAGATAAACAATTTAAATAGACCAATAACCCCTAGTGAAATAGAAGCAGTCATCAAAATTTCCCAAGCCCCCCCCCCAAAAAAAAAATGCCCAGGATCAGACGGTTTTAGTGCAGAATTCTATCAGACTTTCAAAGAAGAGTTAATGCCAATACTCCTCAAATTATTCTGCAAAATAGAAGCAGAAGGAACATTTCCCAGTTCATTTTATGAAGTCATAGTTATTGTGATACCCCTAACCACATAAAGACACAACAAATAAAGAGCATTACAGACCGATTTCTCTTATAAACATAGATGCAAAAATACTCAATAAAATATATTTGCAAGCTAAATCCAAAAACACATCAAAAAGATCACCTACCATTGTAGCTAACGTTTTCCTGGTTCTGTTCAGCTCCTGCAGCCCTGTGGCTAGCCTCTTGGACCCAAGTAAACACACAGAGACTTATACTACTTATAAATTGTATGGCCATGGCAGGCTTCTTGGTATCTGGTTCTTATATCTTAAATTAACCCATTTCTATAAATCTATACCTTGGCACGTAGCTTGTGGCTTACTAGTATCTTACATCATGTTTCTCATCGCGGCGGCTGGCAGCGTCTCTCTGCCTCAGCCTTCCACTTTCCAGAATTCTCCTCTCTCTTTGTCCCACCTATACTTCCTGCCTGGCTACTGGCCAATCAGCACTTTATTTATCAATCAATCATCCACAGCATAGCATGATCAAGTAGACTTTATGCCAGAGATGCAGGGATGGTTCAACATATGAAAAGCAATACATATAATCCACCATATAAATAAACTAAAGGAAAAAAAAACACACATGATCATCTCATTAGATGACAAAAAGTCTTTGACAAAACACCCAACACCCCTTCATGATAAAAGGTCACCCTCTGAAAACTGACAGTGGTACCCCACTGCTGAGGACAACATCCACACAGCTCGTTGAACATAGAGAGGTTGAGCTGGTGCCTACATGGAGCCTTCACCCCTACATTCTAGTCTCTTTGGTACAAGAAAGTACTCTGCAGGCTACTGAAAGCAAAGCCTGGACACCAACCCAGCCACAAAATCCTCCACCTACAATCTGTCCACACTGCAAGATTGTCAGGCAATGGGGAAATGGTGGCAGAGAACATGTCGGAGTGGCCAACCAACATCTAGTTTAACTTGAAGCCTACACCAAGTTAGGGATCCCATGCCTTATACTGCTTGGATAGCCATGAACTGGAGACTGGATAGTCCAGATCCCTAGGATAGAACCAAACACAAAAGGCAAGAAAAAAGATTAATAAAGATTTTTAAATAGAAAAAACAAAAATTAATAAAGATTTTAAATACTAAGAAAAAAAAAAGTTACACACTCAGTGAAAACATGGTCTAGAAAAACATGTGCTTCGTCATGGAAATGCGTGTCACAGCCAAGGTTCGGAGTGAGTAAAACATTCCCTCAAAGGTAATGACCACACATCTGTTAGCACATCAGCCTGAACTAATATCTACATAGCCCTGGAAATTCCAAAGCAAAGGGTAAATATGAAATGACTCCAAGGCACTGTTAGAGGAGGAAAATTCCTCCCTGAAGGAATAAGCTTTGAATGCAAGCCTCTGAGTTTCCACATATGTGCATTGAGGCTCAAGACCCCAAATTGCAAACACATATAGGCAGGTTACCAGAAGCCGGATCAAGTGGTATGCTCTCCTAAGAACTTCAGGTATTAGCATTGTCCAGTATACAATATAGACAGTAACCAACTGAAAACCCAAGAAAGTAGCATATTATCAAAGATGTCTAGAAAGATTTAGAATGTCTTTTTATTATAAGACAGACAGGAGTGAAATTCTCAGTGGAAGGGCTAACAGCAGATTCGGCAGCTAGAGTGAGAATCAATTATGACAGAGGGGACTAAGATACTCAAAACAGGACACAGAGACAAGGGAATGTGCAGAGTGGAGCCAGCTCTCAGTGGGCAGTTTTATACATCCATCTCCATCACTTTAGTGGACACTAAGAGGACACTAGAGGACCTCACCTTAAGACTCCACGGCTTATCAGAGTGAGACAGAGAAGAAAACCAGTAGTCATAACCTAATGCTGCAAGGACTGTAACAGTATAGGTTTAAGGACCAATTAAGCCAATGTGAAAGGGGTCATGTTTAGGTTTTCTCAGCAGGATCCCGGTATCCAGAACAGTAACCGTCTCCTCGCAATGCTCAAATCATAATAAACAGATAGTATTTAGGCCACGGATCTAGGAATTCTCATTCTTCTATCTCTGTCCTACCCTGTAGAGGTGTGTGTGTGTGTGTGTGTGTGTGTGTGTGTGTGTGTGCGTGTGGTGTGTGTGTGTGTGTGTTCTGTGTAGAGGTTCATATGTATGCATGCACACGTCTGTGTGGAGGCCAGAGGTCAACCTCAGCCATCATTTCTCAGAACCCATATGCCTTGTTTGATTTGAGATGGCGTCTTCCACAGGGACCGGTGGCTTGAAGATCAGTCTACACTGTCTGGGCAGGGAGCCCTGGGGATGCTCCTGACTCTGTTTCTCCTGTGTTAGGACCTCAAACGCACTCCACCAAGTCGGGCTTTTTTATATGGGTGTTGGAGGTCAAAGTCACACCGTCATGCTTGGGGTGTAAGCTCTTTTCTGACTGTGCCGTCTCCCCAGCACCCCAGAAACAAGGAGAAATACTCCTTTAGAAAGGGTAATTAATGTCCTGCTCTATGAGGGCAGCTGTTGATACTCTGGCTGGAGAGTTCCAGTCAAAGCATGGCTGTGGCCCTGATTAGGGTACAAGTAAGCGTGCAGCCATGTTTTTCTTAAGTCTGCATCCCAGTTCTGGTTGTGCTAAAGGAAATGAGGTGCAGGGTTGACATAGGTGCAAGGAGGTAGAGTGTAGGAGAGGGGGCCTGATGGACCTGTTGATGACATGGATGGGGACAGGGGCTGGCCCTGGTCAAGTGCCAGATCCCCGGCTGAGCACCTCTCATGAAGAACATAATCTTGTCTCTGTCTATTTATGACTCAAGTCCATTATTTGCCCAATTTTACAATGAGTCTCAGGAAGTCACAATAGACTAAATGTTCAACGTTGAAGTAAATTCCAGGACTCACAGTACTTGGGGGAATCTTAGCACTCTTAAATAGTTACGTATTTTAGATAGACAAAAATGAAATATTATGTAGTAACCACACATGTAATCCATAGCTGATTTAATAATTCACATTGCATTAGGTATGATGAAATATGGTATCAGAAGTGCAGTAGCTCTTTCTTGAATAAATGAATACGTTTATCACTTATTTCCATATTTTGGATGATGAAAATCTTTTGTCTTTTGAGGATCCATGGTAATTTCCTCACACCATTCTTTGGCTGGAGAACAAGGCCATGCCTCATGAAAACCCATACCCTATTTAGACCATCTGAAATGGGAAACCATTTCTCCAAAAACTGTACTTCTCCTCTTTAATTCTTAGCTATTTACTTTGTCTTTTAGCCACACCTGTAACATCCATAAAAGCAGTCTCTCTCTCTCTCTCTCTCTCTCTCTCTCTCTCTCTCTCTCTCTCTCTCTCTGTCTCTCATGGACCTTGTCCCTTAGTGCTTCTAATTTTTATGTTCCATACATTAAAAAACTATGGTAAAGCATGCATCATGTAAATTTTACTGTCAATCATTTTGAATGCACAATAAAGTAGCATGAATATGCTCACACCGTTGGGCAGCTGTTACTACTGTCTCTATCTAGGGCTTGATCCATCCTATGTATTTTGCAATTAGTTTGGCCACAGCAAGGCCGAAGACCACATTTTATCGCTAGCCTTAGTAGAGGCTTAGACTTGAGTGCATATTTGCAGTTTTTGGAAGCTGCTAGAGATTTGCAACCCTGGGAAAATAGAATTTTGCAATAAATCACAGAACTCATCAGCAAAAAAACAATAATATGAACAGCTGGTACTTAGCTTAAGAGGTTTTTGGAAGCAAGATTCCATATTCTTTTAAAAGAATTATTTTTAGGCAATGTCGTAATTCATTACATGTATAGAATGCATTCTGATTGTTCTCTCTGCCCCTGCCCTCTCTTACCTCCCTCCCTCTCCTGGCTCCTTCCCTTCTTTCCTATAATCTCTTTCCCACATTCATGCCTTTTTATTTTGTTTGTAACCCACTGGGTTTGGCCAGGCTATCTGTGTGACCACAGGCTTGTCATTACCCACCTCGGTACCTGGTAGACTCAGGAGCGGGTACGTAACTGAAGGTAATGGCTCCCCTCATTCCCAGACTCTCTTGGTAGTCACCAGTTCAGCAATTAAGGGCTAGCGGCCTGTGAGCCCTTTCCCACCCATGGTTGAAGACTCCGTGTTCTTCTGTGACTGGATTAACTTTGCAAATGCCTTTTTTAAAAAGTGGGTAATGCCCACTTTAAAAACAAGAAAAATTGAATCACAAGAGAAAAGCCAAGAACTACCTGGGAGTTTTAGGGTAGAAATGCTGAAGTTTAGGGACTCAGTGTAAGACAAGATGTGTTAGGCCAGGAGAGATGTTGAGGACGCTTGTCAAGGGTAAAAACCGCAGCAAATGGTCAAGGACAAGGAAGCTAGGGTTGAACTACAGCATTTCTTGCTCCAGGCCCTCTTCCAACAGGCTAGTTATTGATGCTCAGTGTGGCATCTCGTGAGTCCATGCCTAGAGACTTCACAGAGGGAGATGCCATCTGTCACTTCTTAGGGACAACTTATCCAGCCTTTAGAATACAGGTTACTGATGGAGGTCTATTCTGTTCAAATGCTGCCACTGCCCCCAGCAAGGGACATATTCCTGAGACTGATGGAGGTGGGAAATTACCCGTGTGGAGAGGGTGAGTCGTCACGCTCCCGGAGGACATCATGTCCTTCACAGTGAGTTGTTCTTTCAGACAGCCTGACATTTTAGAATAACCCTACATCCCTGACATTTTAGAAGAGCAGCAGGCATGGTTTCTGGAGGTTTCAGCCTGGAGCATCAGAGGACTCTGTGATACAGTTATGGTGACCGTACAAGCTACTTCCCAAAGCACAGCATGCTTGAGAGTGGAAGACACTACTAACAACTGCAGTAGCCACCCCCTTACCTATGGCTTTGCTCCCCACTGTTCCTGTGACCCCAATCCGACTTTAGTCTAAATAAGTGTTAAATGGAAATTTCTGAAAGCAAGAAATTGATAAATTTTATTTATTTATCTAGCTAAGTTTCCATTTTTTATTTATCTGGGGTTTTTGTGTACTTGTAGGTGCTATATTCATGTGTGTACAAATTGTCTCCAGAGGTCAGAAGTCAATGTCGGGTGTCTTTCTTTTTTTCCCAGTTTTTGTTTACTTATTTCTGAGACAGGGTCTTTCATTGAACCTAGAGCTCACTAATTGGCAAGACTCCCTGGCCACTGAATTCTGGGGGTCCTCTTATTTCTGCCTTCCAATTCTGGACTATAGGCCCACACTGTCAAGCTTGGCTTTCTACATGAGTGCTGAGGATCTGGACTGGGTCCTCTTGCTTAGGCAGTGAACACTTAATCCACTGAGCCATCTTCCAACCTCAATCCACAAATTATAAATTACAGTATTGGGCAGAACAGTGAAATCTCATTCCATTAAGCCCTGCTCTATTTGAAACACAAATCATCCTTTGGTCCAGGGTATCCATGCTATACACATACTATCTGCATGCTATTCACTGAGTAGCTCTCTCAGTTACCAGATGTCACAGTATTGCCATAAGTGTGTCCAAGAAACCCTTCTTCTATTTAACAAGGCCCCAAAGTACAAAGGGAGGAAGGTAAAGAACCAGCCTGTCTCTATCTTAGACTTAAAAGCCATGCTGCAGTAAAGACAAACTAGCTTTATTCCTGTTTATGACTAAACTCTGCTTCTCAAGGTTTGGGCTATGCCCCCACCTGTAACCTTAACTACAAATGGTTCTGTACTGCCTGCTCCAGGAATGGCAATCATGTCTTTGTTTCAAAAAGTTGTTTATAACCATCTTACAGCCCTTGAACCCTTGTTCAAAAGGTTATGTGACCACCTATGACTACCTGTTGTTATAACTACCTATTGTTATGACTACCTGTTATTATGACTACCTTGTTATGCCCGCCTTGCAATCGTGTCTTTATTTCAGGAGGGACTAACTCGTTACGCTTATGTTTTGCTCCTGTAACCCTGCCCATTTTGCCAACTAAATCTCTGATTTAGAAACCCCCTACCCCTAAGCTAAAAAAGCCTTGACTTCCTCACATCCAATGCTGACCTCTTGAACCCTCACTTAAGGGGGAGGCAACCTGTGTACATGAATTAAAAAAAACTTACTTTAATGAATTGCTTGCTTTAATGAATTTGGCCATGATGATTTGGGTCAGTGGTCTTGCCCCTCTCATCTTTGGGGCTAACAGAGGAACCAGAAGTGGACCATGGAAGGACAGATTTTCTTGGTGTTATGTGGCAACACAGGAGGACATGTAGAAGAAACAATGGTCTAGGTATTGTTCGGTACAGTGCAGACAATGACCCATGACAGCTCTGCTTTTGGCTTTGAATGAGTAAGCTTATTAAGTATATTACAAGCAAAAGGAAAAGGACAAATAATAGCAAGTGACAGATAAGAACCATGGGAGATAGAAAAGTACCAAACCGGGAGTCTGCAGCAGCCAGCACAGAAGACTGGGTCAGTCGGACTGAGAGAAGAAAAGCAAGGTGACGTCATCCCACTGGGGCTCAGCAAAATCACCTAGGTACGTTGGGAGAGTCAGTGGGAGTTTCTGGTGGAGTTTCCTCTTGATGGGTGAGCAGCCGGCTTCCCTTTCCCACCACGGCCATGCTTCTATCACGACATAAACAACAGAGATGTCTATTGGAAGTGGTTTGTCTCCTAGCTGTTCTCAAGGATGCAATGTTTTTAATACTTTTAGCTGCCTGTTTTTTTCCTCTCTCCCTGTCACAAAGCCAAGGGGACAAGCCTGAGCCAGGACGGAGTGGGGAGAGGAGGAAGGGATCGGAGGGATCAGGGGAAGGCCTCTTTGCTCCACAGTCGACATTTAACAATCTTAGACAGCACATGAAACTTACCAATATAATTCCTATTGCCGGTATGTAGTGTTCATTACCAACTGCAGCTTTTCTCATTTAACTGAGGATTTTGAAGCATAAATCTCAAAGATAAGGGGGAGCTACCATGTGTGGGGACAACAGTCATAAGCTAGAATCGCCTTGGATTCACCATGACGTCTAAGCAGAAAGGATGCTGCTTCCATCCATTTAGTGACATGTGTGTTCGATGTTATGGCGGACGGCTGAGGGGATGGGATGGTAAGAGTTTCACGTGAATGAATGTCACTAGCATCACTCATGTTGTCTCACTGAACAGGAGCCTCCCCTGTCTTCCTGGCTGCTGACAGCTTAGTCTAGGTTAGATCCAGCACCCAGCGTCTACAGGGGTTTGATACAAGAGTTCTCAAAATACACTGTAATTATATGGAATCTGGCCATCCAGCCTTGCTAGAGGGTGAGTCTGGTTCATGTTCCCAAGAGCATTATAAATTACTATGTATCATGGACTTTTAGGAGACTCTTCCCATAGTCATATCCAAGACCCATAAATCTCCCAGTGCTGAGGATAAATGGGATCCGCCAAACCCAACTCAGGGTTTTCAAATGCTCAAAACCAGTGATTCATCCCTGAAAGCAGCATGTGAGAAGATAATTTAGTTTCATTCTGCCTGCACTTACCCTGTGCTTGCGGTATTAGCACCCAACAATGTGATGCTCTAAAGCTTAACTGCGTGGGTTCAAATCCTGGCTCTGCCATTTGCTAGCTCTCCGTCTTTGGATAGGCTGTTCATTTCTCCAGGCCTCAGTGTTTGTTTTGTAGAACTGAGTTAACTCAAGAGAATGCAGCAAGGCACTTAGAGCCGGGGGGGGGCTGATGTGGACCCCATCATTGACACTGCTCATGGTGAAGGCACCAAGTTGGCCATAGAACTACAGAGGAAGGCTCTCCAAGCTTTCTACTAGATCTTGGTTCCATATCCCTCCCAGACTCCCACATTGGTCCCCCAAATCAAAGGCATACTTTTCATTGGCCACCATGTTCCTCCATCTTTCCTACTCAGGGGAAGGAAAAAAAAAAACCCTCCCTTTCCTCTCCGGTTCCCTGTGTGGGGCCCTGGAAACTAGGATGACAGAGGACAGGAGAGATGACCTGGGGGAGGCAGTGTACACACACACACACACACACACACACACACACACACACACACACACACACGAGAAGAAACTGATTAGCATCTGAGAGGGGAGTGTATCTTGGGTTTCTGTAGCATCCTAACAAAGAACAACAAATTTGCAGAGAGGCCAGAACAAAGAAAAGGAAGTGGACAACCTGCCTTGGGTGGGAAAACGTAACAGAGGAGAAGGGTCATCCAGTGATATCCGCTGTGCTTTTTCCTCTGGAACCATCTCCAGGCTGACAGAAAGGGAAGGCCGGAGAGTTCCTTGGCTTCTTCTCACTTACCTTCAGTTCGACATAATCCTTTTGCCGGAGTGGCATGTTTTAGGGAGTCGTACTGTGACCTCTTTTAATATCCTCTCTCTTAGTTCACCAATGGGGTTTATTCGTGGGAATGTAGCTCAGTTGGTAGAATGTTTACCCAGCATGCACGAAGCCCTGGGTTTGAGCTCCAGTATAACCGGGCATAGTGGTGCAAGCCTGTAATCCCGGAGTTGGGAGATGGAGGCAGGAAGATCAAGAGTTCAAGGTCATCCTTGGCTACATAGCAATTTGGGGTCAACCTGGACTACATGAGACCCTGTTCCCAAAACACAGAAAAGAGGTGATTTTTTTTTGTTTGTTTTACAGCACTTTTAGATTTAAATAAAATGTAAATCAGCTGACTGTACAGAGTTGTCATAGACAGCTTCCTGACCTACAAGTATTCCCTAGAGTTCACATCTTGTAGTATGCATGTTACTGTGAACAAACCAATGATACAACCCTCAGTTTATTTGGGCTATCTTAGTGTTTACACAATATTCTTTCTCTAATTAGGATCACGTCTAGGACACTATGTACCGTTTAGACATCCTGTCTCCTTTGGGTCCTCTTGGTGGTGACAGGTACTCAGACTTTTCCTGTCTCTGATGACCACGAGAGTTGAGGAATACCAGTCAGGCACACTGTGAGATGTTCCACTATTTGGGTTTGTCTGATGTGGTTTTTGGTGTTGATGCTGTATGGATTTGGGGGCAGAAAGTCACAGAGGTGCCGTGCCTCTTTTCCCGTCCACTGAGGGTACAAACCGCCAGCATGACTTATGGGTCCTGAGGTTGATTCTGATCAACTGGCTGAGGCAGCAGTCATCAGAGCCCTCTACTGTGAATCCACCCCTCCACACTACAAACAGCCCACCTATTGGACCAGGGCATCCTTTCTGCCACCCTCTGAGGGCAGAAGAGAGAACACCCTTTATTTTATCTCCATATTTTTAGTAGAGTTTGGAGATGATACGATTAATGCACAGTGGCTAGCAAGGCATGAAGACATCTCAGGGGAAGGCCAAGACCCCAGCCGGAGCACAAAAAAACGTCCATGTGGAGATAGGCTAGGTTTCTCCCATGCTGGCCAAGACAGTCAAATGAAATCACAAGAGCAGGGTGAGAGGGAGCTAGAGATGTGGACTGTATCAGGGATGGGCAGCTTTGGACCGATGGCCTGATGATACACACAGCAGTTCTTGCTATCATTTGAAGTCACTTCTTGAACTAGGGTCAGAAGTAAGAGTGCTGATATAATTATCATTCATTTGTTATTGGAGGGGATTCTTTAAAAAAAAAAAAAAAAAAAAAAAAAGCTCTTAGTTAAGTTGAGGAGAATTAGGAAAAAAGAGAAGAACACGTTCAGACGTTTTTAAAGAACTCATTTAATTGCTTCCTAATTAATTAGTCTGCTTTCTGAGAGCAAACTGCTGTCTAATTGCTAGGGGGAAATTACTCTTAAAGAGACAACCCAAAGTGTCTACAGCAAAACGTGATTTTCTTGCTCGTATCCAGAACGACCTAAGCTGTTTAACACAGGCAGAGAACTTCATTGATAAAGTGAGTTTCTGTCATCTGGCTTCTAAGAGCTGAGTCTATTTTCAACTTATCTCTTTACGGGAAGTGTTGGTGAGGGGAAGGGAAGAACCATCAGGTTGACAGGTCCTTGAATCTAAAACCCTGGGACACCTAGCCAATGACTCTTCCTCTCTAAAAACTCTTCTCAAGTGAGCACTGTGCTCAATGCCCTGGGTAGGGATCCCAGTGTGGGATAGTGCGAGATAAAATCTCCCATGTGATAAATGCCAAGTTTTATTTAACAAGCGAGTAAGCTGGCATCTGGAAAGAAGTCTGCAGGCGGATCCTTAACTTCCAGGAAATCTGCTGAGGATTTAATGTTGCCATAGCAACAGTTATTGCAGAACTAAGTATGAAAGAACATTGCTGGGTTTGCTTCTGCCTATCATATTTCATCTCTGTTCCCTATAGCACAGAGGTTAAGCCTATGTACAGACACACTCCCACTTAACCATGGGGCCATAGTCCGAGAAACTCACCACAGTTTGAAAATATCTGAAGTTGGGAATGTAGTTAATATACCCACCTGCCAAATATCATAACCCAGTAACATAGTGCATGGCAGAATCTGGGTTGTCCATTCTGCTGATTGTATAGATGGTGAATTTGTGCCCAATTTTTGCTGCCCAACATGCAAAGACAGTCTTCTATCATGCATGTCACCAGCGGCCCCCCTCCCCCGTGGGGGGGGAATCAAAATTCCAAATCTGAAGTATGGTTTCCACTGAATGTGTGCCAGTCTGCACCACTATGGAGTCAAAAATCCTAGGTTGAACAATTGTGAGTCAGGGGCCATGTATACTATTGTATTCAAATTATCTGTATTATATGAACACTTGTGAGTCAAGCAGGGGCCATCTATACTATTATATCCAAATTATCTGTATTATATACTCTATTTACTCTGTGCAGTTGTGTATTTCACGTTTGTCTCATCCCTGAATTCACATCACAGCAGAAATCTAAGTCTTTCAGAAGCTTTTGAAATGTCCGCACAGGAAATGACCTGCCTCTTCTTCTCAGCTGACAATTTCAACATGAGTTGTCTTGTTTCTCCAGGGGTAACACGCTTCCACCACAGGAAAATTCCCTGGCCAAGCTGGAAAGAAAAGGAAGCCATCACTAAAACCATTAGAGAAGTCGGAACGAAGTGGACATTTTTGGGTCTACTGTTTCTCAGAGTGGCATGAATATTCTTGGCTCTCCAGCCTCTCAGGATAGATGGCAAGCTTTTTAGCCCATTTTAGGAGCTAAGTTGGGGTTGGTTCAAAAGGAAAAGAATACAGATATTTCTTCCCTCACCTACATGTTTCTCAGATCTTATTTTGTAGCCCTGACTGCTAAGCTACCCATCGCTTTACTTCTATACAAAATGAATTTGCAGCAGGTGGAACTGAAAATTATTGTCAGGGGAGAATGGACTCGGGGAGCAGGGGGCTAGAATTAGTACCATTTAATGCTTCCTGTAGCTTATAGATATTCCCTTCTCTTAGCATCTGAAATCATGTTCCCTTTGTAGTGTCACAAACATCACAGAGTGGTTAATAAAAGGCTTAAGTTCCTTTTGCACCAGTGCAGAATTGGACTCTCGCCCTGTGGACTCTCATTTATTAACGGGAGGATGAAAGAAACATAAGGCCCAAAGTCTCATATGCATATTTTATTCCCTTAGAAATCGCTGTTGAAATGAACCTTCTCCCGAGGTGGTTATCTCATTCCTTCTCTTTGATATATTAGAGGAGGTTTAACTGTCTTTTCCAAGTTACAAGCTGTTCATTAGGCAAAGTGAAGTGGGCCAAAGGTCAGGAGGATTGTGTGTCTAAAACTGTCTTCATAGCTAAATGATGAAACTTGGTGGGGAGCCCCAACGGGGGATCGGGAAGGTCAGAGAGAGAGAGAGTGTGGTTGTTGCTTTCCATGTACCATACTTCAAAGCCAGTCTGGGCAGCCTTAGTGTGGTCCCTAAAGTTTCCATTTAAAAAAGGAAACCAGGTTCCATGAGATGTTAAGAACACTGTAAGGAACTCTACCCAGTGCATGAGAGTATGTGCAGGGTGATTTCAAGAGAAGCAACTGGTGTTAGAAAATGACCCTTGATCATGCCTGTCAGAAACATGAGAAACTAAGGTATTGTTGAGAAAAAGTGTAAAATCTGGAAATCTGGTAACAAAACTCAGTGTCCAATCCAAGATCCACCAATTACCGATAGCACAACTTTGGGTAATCTTGGTCTCCTCTATGAACTGAAGACAATAATGATGTCGTGTCTCTGTTCTGGGCCTGTCTCTTGGTCTTTCTTCCCCTACCCGCCCCTCCTGGTTTCCATTCACTACAGAAGCTGGAAATTTCACTTGCTGGCAGATAGGGACTGTCAGGAGACTGCATCTGGCTGAGACGTAAATGGAGACCTATTAGGGATTCGGCAAGAATGTTTGCATCCTTGTAGAGGACTGGGCTTAGGGAAGAGAGCGCTCTGCCATCCACACTTTCCCTTCTCCCTTTCTTATCTGGAGCTTCATCAGCCATCTTACTTTCTTGATGAAATGAGCACACTCACATAGAAGCCAATCTGCTCAGTTTTAAAATTTTCATTTTTAAAACGGAAAACCGGGTCTGGGAACCTTTCCACCTTGAGACTTGTTATAACATAAGAGAATGAGCCATATTTTTGGAGTAAGGCACCATCCATGAGTTAGTTAGACTCATGGCTAAAAACATTCCATGTATTTTATAAGGATAAAATAAAGCAAAGATTAAACCCTAGTACAAGACCTGGCTCACAGTAAACAATAGCAAATGTCAGTGCTTCTTTTTTTCCACTCAGTACTTTCTGAGGATAAAGGTGTCTTGATAGAGGCGTTCATGAAACAAGCCAAACTGTCTCTCAGGCTGTTTTTGCTTTTCTCTTCCAGAGGGAAGAGAAAGAGTGTGTAGACGATGCCGTTTGTCCTGGAAACAGAGAGAATCCTGAGAGCTTTTATACGGTGAAATTTACATCTTACATAGATCATTGTTGAGGTTTTAGGGGATATGTTTGTAACAGACTGGGTCAGGGAGAATGGAAATGGAAGGGAAGCCATGCATCTTTGAGATAATGAGCGTTCAAGCCAAGGCAGCAATGGCAGACACAGAAACAGGAGGAAGGCAATCTTTATTGCCATAAAATAACCAGGGTTTAGTGTTTGAACAGAATGGGTGTGAAGGGCAGGGCAGAGAAGAAAGAAAATCCTTATATTCTATACTGGGATACCATGCTACAAATAACCAAGAAAAATATACTTATTGTTGATTTGGAGAAACGTAGACAAGGATTGAACCTATGAAACTAGTTATGTACAATAGGAAATGTGTGAATATGAGCTTCCAGCTCTGAGGAAATCTGGAAACGATTAGTTTAAACCATCGGAGGGGAGGAGATGAATCACAAAGAGGGTACATGAGTGTATCTGAGTGTGTGTGCAGATAGATTGGGTGGGGCTGTGGTAAAATTTGTACTACACACTGGATAGCGACAAGTCAGTCTATACTGTAAGAAATGAAAGAATGCCCAAGATAAACTTAGTTCTAGATATCTCTATTATCTATGATTAAAATGTGCAAAAGATGAGTAGTTTACTTGAGAAATTACAAAATGAGCAAGAAAATAAACTAAAAATGAAATGTATAAAAAAGCTGAAGAGATGGCTCAGTGGTTAAGAGCACTGACTGCTCTTCCAGAGTTCCTGAGTTCAATTCCCAGCAACCACATGGTGGCTCACAACCACATGTAATGAGATCTGGTGCCCTCTTCTGGCCTGCTGCAAGGACACATGCAGGAAGAACAGTGTATACATAATAATAAATAAATGAATTTTTTTAAAAAGCTGAAAGCAGTGAATCTGAAAATGAAGTAATAGTGAAAAGAATATTAATTTAAAATATATCTTCCTTCCATTTTTTTAGAACATTATATTGCCATGTAACCCAAGCTGACCTCAAATTTGTGATCCTCCTGCCTCAGCCTCTGGAGATCTGAGAGTACTGTGTATGTGTGTGTGTGCATTTATGTCCACATACATGCAGAATCCAAAGGACAGCCTTGGGTGTAATGTCTTGAACACTGTCCACTGTTTTCTTTGTCTTGAGACAGGCCATCTGACTAACTGAGAATTCATCATGTAGAAAGAACATTGACTAGCCAGTGAGCCTTAGGAATCCATCTGTCTCCACCTCGTCAGCACTGGTATTCCAAGCTAAGCCGCCATGTCTGGCTCTTTTATATCATCAGTTCTTGGGATCATACTGAGAGCCTCATGCTCACAGGCAAGCACTTTACTGGCCAGGCTAAATGCTACTTCTTGACCAATGATATAGATTTATAAATCATACACATGCTTATGAAAAAGAAAGTATAAAGTTGGAATGAATTAAGACACACAATCACACACATACAAGACATAAGGATTAAGGCAGGCTTACCATATATTTGAAAACTTCTTGCTTTTTGAGGGGGCGGGTGGTGTTTCCAAGACAGGGTTTCTCTGTGGAGTTTTGGTGCCTGTCCTGGATCTCACTCTGTAGACCAGGCTGGCCTCGAACTCACAGAGATCTGCCTGGCTCTGCCTCCCGAGCACTGGGATTAAAGACATGCGCCACCACCGCCTAGCTGAAAACCTATTGCTAAACAGAGGATTTTAATATGAATTTAAGTTTGGAAGATGACCTCAGAAGTAAAAACATTAGGGGTTGGGGAGGTGGCTCAGCTGTGTAACCATGAGGACCTGAGTTAGGATTCCAGCATCCATGTAAAAAGCGGGGTGAGTGGTATGCATCTGTGATTCTGTAGCAGGGCCCCAGACTTTATCACAAATGACTCCATGGTGGAAGTATCATTCAGACTGTGAAACTCAGCAGGTAGACAGCACCACCTGCCAAAACTAAAACAAAGACCTAATCCATCAAAGTCCATACAGCTCTGGGAAAGTCTCAAAATGTACTAACCTTGCCTTTTAGCTTTTATAGTTCTGCTTCTGGCTAACTGTTCTTGTTAACCGAAGTATGTCAACCCAGAATTTGGTTTTTGTGCTGAAAAGCTCATGCTGATAAAGGCTCTGTGCTACACTGGGATCCCAAACACCTAGTGTAGTCACTGGCTGGCTAATAAAGACTTTCTATTGGCTTAAACCCGTGTCTGAGCAGTGTTCTCTGGTGAACACTCCACAGTAATTCCAGCACTGGGGAAGCAGAGATAGATGGGTCCCTGGGGTGCATTAGGCAGCTAGCCTAGTTGAATTGGTGGGCTCTAGACTTAAAGAGAGACTGTCTCAAAAAAATAAGGTAGAGTGATTGAGGAAGATGCATAACGTTGACCTTTAGCCTCCAAATACATGTTTGCACACTCATATGCACTTACGTGTATATAAGCACACATACACATGAATACACACACACACACACAGAGAGAGAGAGAGAGAGAGAGAGAGAGAGAGAGAGAGAGAGAGAGAGAGAGAGAGAGAGAGAGAGAGAGAGCACTTCATTAGATCATTAGAAATACTGGGAAGAATAGGTAGTAGATAATTAAATTTAAAAAGGCATTAGATTGCTGTTAAGTGGTGGCACACCTCAGTACTTGGGAAGCTGAGGCAGGAGGATGCAAGCTTGGGCTTTGTAATGAGATTCTATCTCTCAAGAAAAGAAAAGAAAGAGAGAAGAAAGACACATTAGAATCCAACAATGGAGAACTAAGTTTGAGTAGGAAACATTTCTACAAACTAACTCTAATAAATTATCCTAATTTGTGGAAATAAAAATTAAAAACATCCAAATTCACATTATGAAATGTGCATCACCTAAAAGCCAAACCTGAAACATTATCAGAGTAGATCATTATCAACTAATTACACTAATGAGGGAAAAGACAACAATTCTATGTTTTATGAACTAGAATTCATGGGATTATCAGGAGAATAGTTCACAGCTCTGAATACGGTTATTCTGGGAACTCAAGAAAGGTTGATTATGGGGAAATTGTTTATATTGCATCAACAAACTAAAGGCATCAAACAATGTTACCACGTCCATGAATGGTGTTGTGTTTGGATTGACTCGACACTTACTTAAAACACACTAAGTGCTGTGGGCATAGAAGGAATGTACTCGGCTCTTAATGAAGATTATAAAGGTCAGCATGAGAGAGCAGCAGCAAATATAATCATGCATGGTGAAGTGTGGTAGAGTGTATTGTTTATTACTTATTGCTTTAGAATAAGTAATATTCTAAAGGGAGGATTAGAATTCTCCACAACATTAATATTGCAACACCATGGGCCCTTCATCTGGCCGTGTATTGGTCTTGGGCAACAGAACATGAGAGGAATAGGTATGTACTGCTTTAGAGCTGAAGTCTAACGGCCACTGTGTGAACTGGCCATGGCACCTTCCTCAGTTATAAAAATGGCAACTATCCCCCAGAGAACTGGGCTGAGCTGGATCCTAGAATGAGAAAACAGAAACGTAGACACGGGTAACCTACAGCTAAGAATCAAGGTGAGTTATTTTATTAAAAATGATATTTTGGAGCTGGGATGTAGCTTAGTTGGTAACGTGACTACTTCTTATGCCTGAGGCCCTGGGTCCAATATTCTGCACCACATATATCAGGAGTAGTAACTATGCCTGGAGGCTGGAGGGTCAGAAACTCAAGATTATCTTTGGCTATGTAACAAGTACTAAAAGTAACTGTTCCTGCCAAAATCAAGAACCAGATAGGAACTTATAGTATTGACATTATCATTTAATATTGTCTGTACATCCTAGTAAATAGTTGCACACCCAATACATATGTTGTATACTATACAAACTATAAATATGGAAGAAAGAGGTGAAACTTGGTTGGTAATATAATTTTATACCTCACATCACTAAGTAACTCTAGTAAAAAACAAAAAAAGGTAAAAAGATAATTTGAGGAGCTAGGTAGATACAAAATAAAGAGATAAAACCATTAGCTTTTTCTACATGACCAAAATTCACCTGCACATGGAAATAAGGAAAACACCCAAACCATAGTAAATGATAAAAATCAGAAATATATGAAAATTAGGTCCTACTGTGGGGAAAAAAATGACCTGAACAAATAGGAATCTATACAATTTTCTTGAAAAGGAATATTCATTATCACAAAAATTCTGACCTCTAATAATCTTTACATATTATGCAAAATGAAAACTTATAGTGGTTAATCATTTATCTTGCAATCTCTGCTGAAATCTCTTAAATCATGTATACACTGAGACAGACTCAAGACATACAAGCAACGCAACATCCTCGAACCATTTAAGAGGACTAATTATTCAAAATATTATCTAGTTAATAGGAGAGCGATAAAAACATTAAATAGTATGAACCACCAAAAAAGCTTTTACAGAAGTTGTATTTTGTAAAAAAATAAAAACAAAAAAGCTTTAAAGCCCTCTGTCCCAGTTAGCTTTGTCAACTTGACATAACCTAGATTCCTCTAAGAATTTTCAAAGGATGGATTTTCTAGATCAACCGGCCAATGAGTATGTCTGTGTAAGATTATTTCCATTGCTTCAATTGATACAGGAGGGTCCTGTCCACTATGGGCAACACCATTCCCTGGGCAGATGGTCCTGAGCAGCATAAGAAAGCTAGCTAAGCATGGAGCTGTAAGTGAGCCAGAAAGCAACATTTCTCTGTGTATTTAGCCTCCAACTTCCTGTTTAAGTTTATACTGAGTTCCTTCTATGATGGAATATGATCTAGACATGTAAGCCAAATAAACCCTTTCCTCCCCTAAGGAAAAGTAAATTATTTTCTCCTGAAGATAAGATATAAATTTAGTGTTACTTATAAAGCTTCAAAAATAAATTCCTGATAGGCTGACACCTGGAAGTAAAAATAAAATAATCATTTTAGAAAAAAAAAAAAATAGGGAGTTGAAGAAATAGTAATTGTAGTGAGTCGTGACCTCTTTTGAGCTTGTCCACAGAGTGGAAATAACGTCTCTACAAAACCAAATGCTTGTTACTATAACTTCTGTATCACAGTTAAGCTCCCAACAGTTTTTAAAAATAATCAAGTCAAACAAAGCCCACAGTGCCACAGTGCCATTGAACCCACAGTTGAACTTAAACGTGGTTTAGACTTAAGTTCAGAAATCTGGCTGGCTGGAAAGCTAATTAAACCTCCAACATAATCAAACAGAATTTTAAAGTGCGAAATTGTGATTTCTCACAGAGGTACAGTGCCCTGAAATCACCGATGCTGATGAGCTGTAGAGTTCTGAGTCCTGAGAGAATAAGGAACCACACGCCCTTTAGATGAGGCCAATTTAAGTAGTTCCTAGAGACACACTCTAGAACAGTGGTTCTCAACCTGTGGGTCACGGCCCCTTTGGGGTTAAATGACCTTTCCACAGGGGTCGCCTAAGACCAGCAGAAAACACAGATATTTACATGATGATTCATAACAGCAGCAAGATTTCAGTTATGAAGTAGCAACGAAAATAATGTTATGGTTGGGGGTCCCCACAGCATGGGGAACTGTATTAAAGGGTCGCAGCCTTAGGAAGGCTGAGAACCAGTGATCTAGAAGGAGCCCACTGTGCTCAATAATGGGGATGCCCAAATCTCTGTGACTGCATGAAAGCCCGAGCTGGAGTCACGAATATGTCCACAGCAACTGCCCTAGCTGGAGTCACGAATATGTCCACAGCAACTGCCAGCCAGGACTTTGCGTTTGAGCATCGAACTGCTTGGCTTGGTCTGGCTGGAGTCCTTCCTAGCCCTACCGCCAGCCACTCTGAATTCTGCCGGACCTGAAAGAAAGCAGAGCAAAGGTCATAGCAAGATCCAACCACCTGCTCTTCTGTGGCTCTAACTGCCAGGTATATGATTATTTATTAATTCATATTCATTCATTCATTCATTCATGGAGGAGGGGTGTGAGTGTGGACACATGCACACATGTACATGCCATAACACATATGTGGAGGTCAGGACAGCTTGTGAGAGTCAGTTCCTACCTTCCCTGTGTGGGATCCAGGGATTGAACTCAGGTCTTGAAGTTTGGTGGCAAGTGCCTTTATCCACTGTCCCATCTCCCTGGCCCAGGGGAAATGGTCTCAGTTAATACCAGAATATACATGTACTGTGTGTATTCTATGGATATATGCATAAAGTTCTCAGGTATCACTTGTAGCTCAACAGATACCAAGTATAAAGTCCAATAGATACCAAGTCTGAAGTCCCAAGGCAAATAAGTTGGAGAAAATACTTTAAATTCAAACAATACATTCACATTCGTATCTATAATTTAAGAAGAGCTCTTTTACAATTTAAAAAGAGATAAGGATAGTCAAACCAACAGCAAAATGGGTTGGAGATACGAAAAGGCAATTTGTCAGAAGAGCAAGCAAGAGAAAATGTTCAGCTTCCCCTAATGGGCAGAAAAATGGAAATTAAAATGACCGTGAAGATATCCATCACTACGGTGAGCATAAAAGTACAATAGCACCTCTTATTACCAGGGATGGGGATCTGGGCAAGGGCACTCCTGTATCACTGTAGAGACATGTAAAAGCGATTTATGACCTCCGTTAAAAATGTACGTGCACATGCAATTCTACCCAGAATTCCACTCCTGGGACCGTGAACTACAGAAATTAAACCCCTAATGTTCAAGTACATATGTGCAAGGCTGATCATTGTGACCTTGGTTTTAATAACTGGAAGTTGACAGGAAACCAAAGCCATTAATAAAAGGATACCTGGATGAAGTATGACAATCCTTAGGATAGAATATTAAGTAGGAATCAAATATTGATGACCAACACCAGTTGACCTGGAGTAATTTCTGTTATACGTTGGGAAGAGACAGAGAGTTATATGTCACCAACCCCTTGGAAATATGAACTTAAGGGTATTCCTTCCTCGGAACCCCTCCCATTCTCCTGAGGTCTTTCTCACTGTCCCTTAATAAATCTACATCCACTTTATATGGTGATATGTTAATTGTACTGAAATGTGATTTTATTTGTATGTTAATAAATAAAGTTGCCTGGGGGTCAGAGCTAATAGCAAGCCATAGCAGAAACTGGGCGGTGGTGGTGCACGCCTTTAATCCCAGCTCTTGGGAGGCAGAGCCAGGCGGATCTCTGTGTGTTCAAGGATACAGCCAGCATAGAGACACACGCCTTTAATCTCAATACCAACCATAGAAGACCTGGAGGTCTGTACAGACAGGCAGTGACGAGGAGGTCATGTGGTTGGGTTTACAACCAATGAGGAGGCAGAATAGAAAGTCTATAAAAAGACAAACAGACAGGAAGTAGGTCTCTTGCTGAAGAGGACAGCAGCAGCAGTGAAGGGTAAAGTTTTTAGCTCTGACCTCTTGGGCTTTCATCTCTGCATTGGCTCTGTGTTTCTTATTTAACAACTTTACTTAAAACAAAATAAGTACATCCTTAAACTTTGCACGTGTGTGCACTTATACATCTATTACATGTGCATACGCTATTATGCTTATTCCTACATAATATATAGCTACAGGAAAGAATGCTCACTTAGTTCCTCTTTCCCAGGACTTTGCCCCTTAACCTGTTAGTTCTCTGCAATGAACATGGTCAGTTGATGTCAGGAGCATCTTAGATACCATAGCAGAAAACCATCACTGATTAGCTTATAAACACCAGATGTTTATGTCTCACTATTCTGAAGACTAGGAAGTCCACGGTGAAGGTGACTCAGAGTCTGCTCAGGCAAGGACCTGCACACTTGTTCATGGACGCTCATCCTTTCTGCCTCTCCTCTTGTGTCTTGTCTGCTTCTCAGGGCATAGGGAGACGGTAAAGTTTTTGAGCTCTTTTTTACAAAGCCACTCTTCCCAATTAGGAGGCTCTACCTTCTGACCAATGGCTTCAGCTCTAGAGAAAAAAGCTCACATTGCTATGGGGAAGAAGACATTGGAGAGGAGATGGAGGCATCAGGTCCAAGCTGGGATGTCTCAGCATTGCTCAAAAAAAAAAAAAAAAAAAAAAAAAAAAAAAAAAAAAAATCACAAGAACCCGTGGAAGTGTAAAGGTCTAAAATTAGGCTTTGGTTAATATGTTACAGTCCATCATGAAAATACTGTCAAGTAGCAATTTAAAATGATGAAATATACTTACCAACATGGGACATACTCATTTATTGTTAAGAGAAAACAAAACTATTCTAAAGAATCTATAGTATGCCATTGGGAAGGAAAAATATATCTTATGATTGTATGACTCTGTGCATATGCAAATATGTATTTATGCAAACTATTTACACACAAACATTTGGAATTGACAGACCAGCATATATTAATATTAGAGATTTTTTTTTTAGGTTTTTTTTTTTTCCTGTGAGACAGTGTGTCACCATGTAGTCTTGGCTGGCCTGGAATTCCCTATGTAGACCAGGCTGGCCTCTAACTCAGAGACTCGCTTGCCTCTGCCTCCAAAGTGAGGGGATTAAAGGGATGCACCACTACACTCTGCTGAGATGTTTATTTTTTTGGTAGCAGGTTTCTAGGTGGTTTTATTTTCTTGTCTCTATTTCCGATTTTTCTGTATTGTACCTGTGACTTATATGAAGAAAGGCCTGGGCATTCCTCTTCTCTCCCATGACCCATTGTCCCATGAGCTTCCCCATTGTTAATTGATCATTCTTCAACCCTGAGGATGGAGAGGAATCAGCCACAAAAGGAGCCACCTTCAAGAGAAATCCTCTCCTCAGAATTCTTGGATTGTCCCAGTATTGAGCGCCGTTAAGAGGACACAGAGTGGATTCCTTATTCTCATTTTTTTCCTTCTTCAACTTAAAAGTCAAACTTGGAAAAGCCATCGTTAACGTTATTAGCTCCGATCATAGCTGCATGCCATTAAAATTCCTTGACTGTTCCCTGTCACCATTTGCTATGAACCTTAATGAACTGATATAATCACTCCTGTAGGGACTGCTTACGAACTACAGAAAGACCTTCTGCCACGTTCATATTCATGGCGTGGTTTTCAAACATTTGCTCTGATGGATTAGATCTGACTGCAGCTGACTAACTCCCAGCCTCTTTGGAAAGCAGAAAGCTGCCCACCTCCAAGCAAGCCCCATACAGAGTGAGTGTTGGAAACCCTGGAAGGCTCACAAATGAGGAAATCTAGACTGCTTTTGAAGAATGGCTGGCAAAGGAACCAGGCCTCAGCCTGGTTCATCTCTAGGGGACAGAGCCTCATGCTGGGGACGACTGGACCCCAGGCTAATCTTTCTTTCTACACCCTACTGAGTTCTGCCTAGGTTTCCTGATAATACAGCATTTCCTAATAGTACAGCATTCATTTCTGAATTCACTTAGTAGTCAGCTTCATGTAAGTTCAGGAAAAAAAAATAATGCTTCTTTCAAAGCCCATTTTCTCTAAAGATGCTGAGAGCAAAGGATATGTTCTAGCAGCCTTCCCATCCCTATCTTATATTAATAGGAAGAATAGTTAACCAAAAAGTCAGTTACATAATGGGGACCAAAATGGAAGTCTCAATAAATGGTCTAATTGGATGGCAGACATGAGCTTACATGTAATAGCTGTATTTTAAATGTTGGCATGGGGATTTTGTTTATTATTTGTTGTTTTATTCTTGGAGTCAGAGTCTCGTGTAGCTCAGACTGGTTTCATATTTGCTACATAGCTGAGGATAATCTTGAACTCTTAATCCTCCTTCCTCGACCTCCCTAGTGCTAGGATTATAGCCATACGCCACCATGTCCAGCCTATTTCAATTTATTTTTTTTAAAGACAGGGGGTCTCATTGCGTATGTAGCTCAAGGTGACTTCAAATTTGCTATCCTCTTTTCTCAGCCTCCTAGACTCTACACATCACAGGCCCACATTTTCTCTTGTTCCCCCAATCCCCATTCCTCTGGTATGTGTGCGTTTCTCTTTTGTGGTGCTAGAGATTGAGCCCAGGAGCTCACAACCTCACCACTGGGCAAATACTCTACTACAAAGTTATGATCCCAGACTCAACTCTGAGAATCCTGTGTGTGAAGTCTTTGTCATAATCAGTGATGCCATTTTTAGTGCTTTCTTTCGTCTTGAGAGAATTCTAGTAAATTATTTTTGAATCTGTTCATGGTTTAGTTTTGTGGGTTTTTTTTTTTTTTTGACAAGTCTCACAGTGTAGCTCAGGCTAGCATCAAATTTGTCATCCCCCTGCTTCAGCCTCTCAAGTATGAGGCTCATAGACATGTACCACTACATGCAGCCCAAACACCAGTACTTCATTCACCATTTTCTTTTTTTTTTCCCCTTTTCTCACATGTGATTGAGTTTATTGTACAGACAGGTAACAGAAATTGGGGTTGGATAAAGAGTTAGACATAGAATTAATGTGGCCTTCTATCCACAGGCCTTAGCAGCCCTGCCGTGGATCTGCCCGGTTCTTTTGCATCAAGAAGTTAATTTTCCAAGCCATGTCCATGGTGTAGATCCTCCAGCATGTTTTGTAGCTCTCCTGCTGGCGATCGTGGCAGGGCTTCTCATAGAAGCGCCATGGCTTTATGATTTCGGTAAGTCCATCAGCAGTGAGAATTCTGTTTCGGGTTCTGTACACACCTTCCACGTTCCCCTCCTGGACCATCACAGTCCTGGTAATGAACTTCAGGTGCTATGGGATAATGCTCTTGTACACTGGTTTAATAAAATGCTGATTGGCCAGTAGCCAGGCAGGAAGTATAGGCGAGATAAGCAGACAAGGAGAATTCTGGGAAGAGGAAAGGCAGAGTCAGGAGTCACCAACCAGACACAGAGGTAGCAAGATGACAAGGCAGAACTGAGAAAAGGTACCAAGCCATGTGGGTAAACATAGATAAGAATTATGGGTTAATTTAAGTGTAAGAGCTAGTCAATAATAAGCCTGAGCTAATGGCCGAGCAGTTATAATTAATATGAGCCTCTGAGTGATTATTTTATAAGTGGCTGCAGGTACACTGGGGGGCCAGGAGGGATCCGAGAAACCTTCTGACTGCATTCTGGTGGTCAGCCATGGCCTTGCTTTCAAATCTTCATCCTTCAGGACCTAATGACTGCCGCCTCAGCACTCAGACTCCCTCATTCACTATTTTCAAGGCAAACTGACTTCTACTTCACCATGGTAATGAGCTCTTCTTTCTCTCCCTCTGGGAGCTTCCATGTTTTATTTACCAACGAGTTTCAGATGCTTTTTTTACATTGACATTGAATTGACCACACACACACACACACACACACACACACACACACACACACACACACAGGCTCATGTAGCTTAAATCATGCAGCTGGTACCAAACCAAGTATCTTTATCTTTCCCCAAGTCACTTAATACATTGCCCTGGCCACATTTGATGTTTCCAGAGAAGGGGCCTCTCAGACTTGAGCAGGTGTTTGCTCCCATGTTCTGCTGTAAACTGCATGCATGTAAACATTTTGAAATGGTGCTAATTTGAGTCAGACCTAATGCTTATCACTGGTCACTTCAAATAGAAAGGGAGTTAGATCTACTCTCTTTTACCCCTCCCAGTCTGAAAGAAAGATCTTCCTTTAGAATCCACTCCCACCAGACTCCTTTTTACTGAAGTCTATTTAAGTGGATATATATATTACATCCATCTATATTATACATATGGATATACTATTTTATAATACATATTTGTAGAGTATAGAATTTGGTGCACTATGCAGTTTATACTAATTAAATCAGGGTAATTATCATTTCTACCTCTTCAAACCCTTCTAGTTCCTTTGAAATATAATTTGTAGACTATGGTTACCCTACTGTGCACCAGATTTGATCCCTCCCATCTAGCTGTGTGCTGGTGCATGCTACTTAGTCTCTCTTCATCTTCCCTCTGCCTTCTCTCGCTCCTTGTCTAGTAATAATTCTCTTTTTCTACGTAGTCATCTTGTTTTTTCAGCCTCTACCACTCAGTGCTTGTCTTCTTTGCCTGGCTTATTTCACTAAACGTGATGCCCTCTGATTCCATCCATATTGCTGCAAATCAAAATATTTAATTTTAAAAATGTATATATATATGTGGTGTATACTTACCCTGTCTTATTTGTTCTTCTGTTGATAGACACTTTGGAAAATTCCATGTCTTGGCTAGTATGGATAGAACTACAATTAACTTGTGAGCCCAAAGATCTCTTAGACTTACCAGTTTTATTTCCTTTGGGTATATGACCAATAATGGGATGGCTGGGTCACACAGTAGGCTCTTTTCAGTTTGGGGAAGAACTTCCACACTGTGTGCCGTAACAACTGTACTAATGTGCATCCCCACCAACAGTACATACCAGCTGCCCTCTCTCTAGATCCCTACCAGCATTTGTTATTTTTTTGTTCTTGACTTTTTGATAATAGCAGTTCTAATTAGGGTGAAATTAGTACATCACAGTGGCCTTGATTTGCATTTCCCCGATGCCTAGTGATAATGAGTATTTTTCTTTCATGTCCTTCTTGCCTATTTCTATGTCTTCTTTTGAAACACGAATGAGATTGAGATCACTTGCCCAGCGTTTAAATCAGATAATTATATATTCTGAATATTGATCTTTTCCTGGGTGGATGGTTTGCTGATATTTTCTCCTGTTCCACTTGTCTCTTCATTCTACTCATGATTTTGTTTATGGAGCAGAAGCTTCTCTGTTGGATGCAATTCTGTTTGCATATTCTCGCTTTAACTGCACATGACTGATGGGGGAGGGGGGTCGTCCTGCTCCTGTACTGATGGCTTCCAGCATTTCCCCTATATTTTCTAGGGGCTTCTTAGTCTCGATCTAATAGTCTTTGATCCACTTTGAGTTGTGTGTGTTTTTTTTAAATATTGTTGCATTTATCTAATTATTATCAATAAAAAAATCGGGAGTCAGATATTGGGGTAAGAACCTAAATGATCAGAGAAGTGATGGAGGTAGCGAACAGTGACCTCCTATCTCATCTGTTCCTCCATCCAAAAGGGCTGAGATCCTCTCTAAGCCCTACCCTACTACTTCCTGTCTCTCTATCTGTCCTTAGTCCTCCAAAACCTCTATGGTTAATTTTGGTCAGCTAGTAGCTAGCTCTGCCTTCTGATTCAAAGTAAACTTTATTGTCTGAATATGATCAAAATATCACATAACAGTATATGTAGAGGGGTAGTAATCGAGTTTTGTTCTTTGGTGGATGTATATCTAGTGCCCCATTATCACCTATCCAAGAGACTGCCCTTTCTTCCATGCGTCTTCTTGGTGCCTTTGTTGAAAATCCCTTGGCCATATGTATGCAGATTAACTTCTGGGTACTCCATGCTGTTCCATTCATCTGTACAGTTTTATACCAGTACCATCCTGCTGTGCCATAGTTTTGCAAATGCCAGAGACACCTGCTGTGGAAGCCACCTGTCCTCGACCCCAGAGACACAGTGGGAACCATGAGCCCGAGGCTGTGCTTTGCAGAGGGCCATGTCATTGGGCTGCATGAGGAGAGCCCGGATGGCGCTGGGATTCTGATAGCAGCTGCTGTGATGAAAAGTCTACTTACTGACCCTGGGGCAAGATGGAATCTAGCGATGGTTCTGTCCCACTGATATGGCGCGGTGCTACAGCAAACCGGGCACTGGTGTTTGGAGACTCACTGTGTGTTCCTCCTGTGGAGCAAAGCATTTGCGTAGACAGATGGAGTTTCAAGTCTCTGGTGCTGATGGCAAGGGCCTGGACTTCCCTGCTTCCCTGTGCCCGGAGATGCAAGAGCAGGAAACCAAGGACTCTGCTGCAGTGCACTGTGTCTGTAGACCACCCATCTCTGTGGCTTAGAGCTTCCTGACATGTCCTTGTGGGTTTCTAGAGCTCACCTGCAGCAGTCACTCCCCTGAAAACACAGGCAGGCATTCCTTAGTCACCCTGGGTCTTTATGGGGAAGCGAGAAGGGAGCTTGCTAGGTGGGATCCTCTCCTCCACCTGAGTCTTGACCTGAGTGTGAAATCAAACTGCTCAGTCAGGTCCCGAGTCGGCTTGAGTTGTATGAGTACCGCGGAGTGTGACTTGCCCGCGACTTGGCCACTCTTTGTTATTTATCCTGTCAATAATGCAAAGACCTTAGGGGACAGCTTGGCTTCCCAAGGTGACCAGGCATCCTGTGTGGAGTTTTCAGCTGGCTCTTATCCCAGTGAAGGCCAGGCTTAGGGCAAGGCATCTGGAAGGATGTGGGAGGGAGGGCCGGGAGCTGTGTTTAAGGCAAAGTGGTTGAGTCAAGGAGAGGCACAGGGTGAGGGTGGGGAAGCAGTCTCGAGGCTAGAAGACACAGAGAAGCAGAAACATCTGTCAGGGTCTAAAGGCGTGTCTGAGAGCCTATACCGAGTAGATGGGGGTCTTTGCTTGCTGTCGTGGCAAATCTTTCTTGCCAACTTGACTGGATTTTAGAATAGTTCAGGAAACACACCTCTGTGCATGTCCGTGAGGGTGTTTCCGGCAAGGTCGAACAGAATGTAGTGAAACCAGGAGCTGGAGTCCTGGCCTAAATAAAATGGAGACAGAGGAGACGGCAGGCTGAATGCTAGCATTCATTGCTCCTTACTTTCTGACTGTGGATACCATAGGACGGCCTGCCTCACACCCCCACCACCATCATGGACTTCCCGCCTCACACTCCCACCACCATCATGGACCCCATGTCTCACACTCCCACCACCATCATGGACCACATGCCTCACACCCCCACCACCATCATGGACTTCCCGCCTCACACCCCCACCACCATCATGGACCCCATGCCTCACACTCCCACCATCATCATGGACCCCATGCCTCACACCCCCACCACCATCATGGACCCCATGCCTCACACCCCCACCACCATCATGGACTTCCCGCCTCACACTCCCACCACCATCATGGACCCCATGCCTCACACCCCCACCACCATCATGGACCCCATGCCTCACACTCCCACCATCATGGACTACCTGCCTCACACTCCCACCACCATCCTGGACCGCATGCCCTCAAGAGAGATGCCAGACCAGGCATTTAGTCACAGCAGTAAGGCAACAGATACGATTGTTAATGTAAAACGTGTCACTTTAAATGTGTTGTCTGCATCTATTTTCAGCCAGGACCTAATCTCCTCTTTGTTTTAATGCTTCAGTTTTCAAACGTTTGTTGTAAAACCAATAGAAATTCACTTTTCCTCACAATCCATGACACCTCTTATCTCTACTCGCCCAACTGAAATCCGAATTCCATGAAACAATCTTTGTACTTCTTACGTACACTCTGGTGCTGTCCTACGTCCTCCCTTGTGTCCACCTGCTTCTCGCCTCTCCTTCTGTATTTCACAGACACTGGCTGTGACCGACCACATTCATTCCACAGTTTCAGAAGGAATCAGGAGATTCCTGGAGATTGAAAACTACGTTTCTATTCTGGTCCCCGTTCTGCTGCTGTTTCTTGGGGCACAGCTTTCTCAACTGCTCAGGCCTGCTGTGGGATGTCTTTTCTGTACTCTGTGAATATGTGTTGCTCTGATTGGTTGATAAATAAAGCTGCGTTGGCCTATGGCAGGGCAGGAAAAGGTTAGGCGGTCCATTCAGACTGAAGACGAGATGAAGAAGGGTGGAGTCAGAAGAGACGCCAGCCCGCAGCCCGAGGAGCAACAAGATGCCAGCAGTCCGGTGGCCACCATGGCCACGTGGCAGCATATAGATGAATAGAATGGGTTAAGTTATAAGAGTTAGCTAGCAAGAAGCCTGACCCATAGGCCATACAGTTGGTAATTAATATAAGCCTCTGAGTGATTGTTTTATAAGCGGCTGCCCACAGCGGGTGGGAGAGATTCATCCCACTGCAGGGCCGGGCAGGACCAGAGAAACTTCCAGCCACGCAGGCCAACCTTTGCATAACCCCTTGTTATTCCCACCTCCTCAAACAAACCCTTTGCCCAAGGCAGCCCCAGATTTCACTGCTCCGGGGTCTCTTCCTCCTGTCCCCACCGGTCACCTCTGTTAGCCATTTCCTCTCAGAATAGTCTTCCATTTCATTTGACGTCATCTCTTGGTTTTGAAGAAATCGAATAAAATTAAATTTCCAAAAGTATAGCGAAGACACCTCTACTGGCATCCAGATAATTTTAGGGCCAATGAGACGTGTTATTTAACACATTCTTTTGTTATACGTTTTTTTCTAGTGGCCTTTCTCTAAGACACATGGAAGTCGATCATAGCTAAATGTTAAAGGAAAATTTCCAGATACGTCAGACATGATTTTTAAGGGCTTTATGTGTACAAACTTGTTCAGTTCCCATTATAATCCTGTGGGTTAGTTACTGTTGTTATTGTCACCATTTAACAGATTGCAGAAGCTGAGGTCCAGGAAGGTAAGGCTTGCCTGCAGTCACACGGACGAACTGGATTGCAAACCTAGTCGGTTTGCAAGCCCTGCCTCCTCTGCCTTTGTAACTGGAATATAGCAAGTGTGTATTGGTGAAATTATTAAGGCCACTCCACGTAGTTAAAAGGGAGGTTTATTTAGTGGCGTAACTTACCAGTGAAGGGATAGGTAAGTTGCAGAGTCTGGGAAAGGTGTGTCACAATCCAGCGGTGTTCTCTGGAGAACTCTGCTCGGTCTACCTCCAGCGTCCAGGGTCCAGGAACCAAAAGAGCCCACGCATCCAGATCTCAGGTCTTCAGGGTCCTCTCTTAGCCCTGCCTTGTAGGCGTGACAGTTACCAAAGCCTCAATGGGGGTTGGAACTTCCAGGTCAAAGCTGGAATGGCTACCCACTATAAGTATGCAAAAGAATGAGTTTCATGATCAAATCCAGTAAGTCTGAATCCTTTCAAGAAAGTCCACTCTAGAAATTACGTAGATTCCAATTCCAGCTCTGCCACTTTCTAGTTGGTGAGTTATTTAATCCACCCAAGCCTGTTTCCTCACTGAATGTAGCACACCACCAACTTACGTGCCATTGAGGAAGGCTTGAAAGCGTGCAATTTGCCATGACTTACACACTTCTTCATCAATTCTGCGATATACCTGGAAATGGTAAATATTAAAAGAAAACAAAACAAAGCAATGGACATCTTAGAATCACTGAAGCATGCCAGTGTTATCCACCTACCCCAGAGCGTTACTACGAGGTACAAGTGAATCAGGGGTCGTATGCCTGGCACCCATGCCCAGCACCTGGCAATCCCAGTAAATATGAGTTCTTCCGATTGTGGTGTACAGCAAAAGGAACCAAGGCTTAAGTCAAATTCTCAGGATGTTCTGGTAGGAAATCAATGGCATTTGGATGGGACTGAGCTCTGCCTGACCAGTGGCTCTGGCTGGGTATCACTCACCCAGGGTAGAACTGGCTGCAGTGAGTTTCCAGCTCAGTGCACTCTCCCTGCGCTTCCCATGTCCAAGCCAGGAGCTCCAGAGCCCATTTACTTCAAGATCTGGTTGCTTAATGCCTTTTGGGTTACAAAAGAGACTTGAAGGGCATAGAAACATACTGCCTGTTTCCCATCCCCAGGGGAGTGTCTAGACTTTCTGACTCAAGGCAAATTACTAAATGCACAGATGCCCATGCTCCTTAATGACTTGACTTCCACTTTTCGTAAGACAAGGAGATGTGGCCAGAAATAGCCCAAACCCTGTAATCACTCACAGAGCTAAGGGGAGTTAAGTGAGGAGCGTTTCTCCAGAGCTCCTTCTCCAAGCACTTAACTGGTGGTGTGTGTTCCCTCCCCCTTTGGCTCGCAGAACAGATGCTTTAAACAAAATGGCAGTTGACTGTGAATCCTGAGTTTAAAAAAAAAAAAAAAAAGAAGCATTGCAAAAATGTGGATTCTGCTTCTGCCCGGACACACAAATGCTCCAGGCTGCTGTATTGTTGCCCTGTAGGAAGCTTTCCCAGTTCAACCCTCACACTCGCGTGCACCTTTGTGCATGTGCATGTGTGTGTCGATGTACCCCCGACCGTCACCATTTACCTGAGCATGGGAGGCAGGTGGATTTTCTCACCTGTGTTTTGGAGTTTTTGCTCCACTGCTCAGCTCTGGGTGAATGTTCCCCACATTTTCCTCATGAACTGTAGACGTGGCGTGCTCATCACAGTCTGGCAGTGGATTCTTTGAGAGGCAGTCCAAAGGGGACTGATTTGGTAACAGCTAAACAACAGTGCCACAGACTCCTGTTTCCTTCCGGCGGCGGCGTTGCACGCTGCTCTTGGAATGAGCTGAGTCCTCTGGGAGCACAGGCATGGCGTGGAGGAAGTCCTGACTTCCACACAGAGCGACAAAACCTTTGTCATAGACAGAGCAGTAGGTCTTAGGTGACGACATGGTGCCTTGGACTCTCACAGAGGAACAAAGGTTAAAGCTGACATTGCTAATTGCAGTCTTTGCAGATAATTGTACTCTTTCCTACCCTGTTGGGAAGATTGCAGTCTCAGAGAAGAGCTCCCTGTGGTGAGCTTTCCTTCCCGTCACCTTCTTTTGTGATCAAGGAGAGCAGGCGAGGGGTCACAGGTGCCACCTTGTCTTGAGAGATGAAGACATGTGCGCAGGAAGCTGGATGCTCCACAGGCTATTTCCTTGGGAATTGGGAGCTTTTATTTATGTACTTCTTTATTGACTGGGACTGAGGATCAAGTCCAGGTATATGCCTGAGGGGCAAGCAGTTACGAATGAGCCACATCACCAGCCACGTTCTGGAGGCTAGGGTCCTGTGTGATTTTGTCAGTTGGAATCCTCTCTCTGTGGTGTACTGATGGTTTATCTGTGCTAAGACCAGATCTCTTGTTTCCACAGGGAGAAGCAGAAAGGGATGTATTGTTTCCTCAAACTGCAACATAAACCCCACAACTTCCAGAGCACAGCTTTGCTTAGAGATAGCGGTTGAATGAGGTTGGCTCCCATCTGACCATCAGGTGGCCTCTTGCAGACAAAGTGAGGGTCATCCTAGACACAGGAATCACTGGCTTTCTCCGTGTCTCAAAGGAGAGACTCGAGGTCCCCTTCAAGCTCAGAAAGAGAGCATGATTTACCTTCTAAGAGGGAAATGGAGTATTGGGTCTCCTCTCACAAAAACGTCCCCCCCATTTTTTATCTTGGCAAAACGCACATAACATAAAAGTTGCCATCTTACCTATTTTAATGTAAGCAGTTCAGTGGTAGTTCATGTACTTACAAGTATATTGTGCATCTATCCTTGTCACTCATCTCCATACCTTTTTTGTCCAGAATTTCATATATGACCACAGTATTCGCATAATTTCTCCCTTCCTCTCCTCCCTCCATTTCCTCCTATACCCCCATCCCTCTCAAATTCATGACCTCTTATTCTATAATTTTTATTGTTTCCCGAACACATACAACCTGAGTGCTCAGCTCTGAACACGTACCCATCTCTGCATTTCTTTATGATCTTGTACAACTGAAATTTCATACCCAATAAATACTCCACATCCCCTCTCTCCTAGATTCTGACATTGACAGGTCTGTCTTCTGCTGCTATGACTTTGACTGTTCTAAGCAATTCCACTACACAGTATTTACATTTTTGTGACTGACTTAGTTCACATAGCATAATGTCTTCATATGCTACGACATATGTCAATGTGTCCTTTCTTCCTAAGGCTGAGTAATATTCCATGGTGTGAAGATGTCACACTTTGCACAGCTATTCATCTGTTCAATAGACTCATACTAAATATTCTCTTTTCAATGATTTTCCCCCAGTTTTAAAGTTCTGAAGGTCCAATATGCCCCCAAGACAATCCTGTTTCATACATTTTTTCCGGTGATTGAGCAATATTTTAAATGCACATCTAACATGTCATCTGTATGTTTTCTTATTGTCTAATTTTTTACCATGCAATGGACTTTCAATGTTCCATTGCAATAAACCAGTCAGAACAAGTTAGCCAAAACTACAGTAACAAGCATTCCCAAGCCTAGATGACATGAAATGGTGATTTTTAATTTTTTACTCACTCTATGGAAAACTATGTGGTTGTCCTTAAGATTTTTGCCTATAAGCCATGTGGTTTTTCCTTTCATATTTCCTTAGCCAAACTTAGTATGAGGAACATGCAACATTAGCTTTGTCCAGATGGAGAATTGGAAATGTTCTGTGGATAATGATTACTGCTTTTGAATATAACAACTGAAATTTTTAGGCACATATATTTTTTTCTGCAAGTTTAATATATTTAGTTAGAAATGCTAGTTTATGTTGAGATAAACTTTGAACAAATTATAAATTTCAAACTCTAAACTTGATCTTAGCCAAAAGGCAAAAAAAAAAAAAATGACAAAATTCCAAACTGAGAGATAGATGGATTTGAATCTTGACACCTAGCATCAACTCATATACCGATACTGCAAAGGAAATTAGACACCAATAACCAAAATTTTCAATGCTTCATTTATGACCTAAAATCGTTTTATAGGCTATCTTTCTGTTGATGAGCAATCTTTTGGAAGATCCCCAATCTTATCAGGTCCACCTGAAACTTCGGAGTGTACAAATTATTCAATGGTTGTTGCCCCTAATCGTGAATCTGTGTGAGGTTTTGAATGCTACATGAGCACATGTAGCTCTAAGCATGGTGTCTCATTCTTTCCCACTACAGCCATGTGAGCGCTTGCTCACACACACTAGCTATGGACAAGTCTGTTTACCCTAATCACACCCTTTCCACCATGTGCTATTATACTCAGGCAACAGTCAATTAATTAATAGCCGTATTAGTTCAGGGCACCACCTAATGTCCAAAGCAAATCAAGACACCTGAGATAAAGTAACACAAAATGCCTTAGGAAAACCCAACCCAAGGACAACTGCTATCTAAAGTTACTGGAGTGGCTTCTTTCAATATAACCCCACACTTGGTCAGTGGCCTTGGTACCTGCTCCCTCCTGTCACAACTCTAAGACGAAGGGGAAATGCCAGTACTTGCATGGCATATGGAAAATCTAGAGCACGTTCAGACTGCTGCTGTCCCCAGGAAACCAGCCAGCCAGCCACTTGCGTATTTGATAGCTACCTTCCATTATTTTTGTTATCTCTTTTACTATTTAAAGGCATTTTCCTCAAACTGTGTTCCACGGGTGCTTTTGTATATTAGATGATAGAGGGGATGATCAAAAGGATTTGTTCTGAGATCCGTTTGGGGAAATATGAAATGAAATGAGAGAAATGGAATCCTTTGTTTCTCAATAACTTCTCGGGGCTTTTTTTATGCTAATATGATGGCAAATCTTCAAAAGATGCCTGATTTTATCAACAGAAATGGCCCCAGTACATCTTTTTCAAACAAGGATTCAAGGTATCATTTATCTATCAATAACTAATTCGCCTCTTTCTGACATGTACCCTCCATGAAAACTTCAAAGTGCATATAGATAGTGTCTCTCTCCACTTGATAGTCACATCATGGTCCAGCTAACCACAGCTGAAATAGCCTGTGTCTTAGAATGAGGAACACGGCAGGGCTTTCTTGAAAGAAGTTTAAAATGATGTAAAGATTCTAAAGGGTAGGGGGCATGCAAGAATTTGGTGGGGAGTTGAGCCCGTCAAGAGAGGAAGAGGCCTTAGAAGGGCATCAAGATTGAGATCGTTATAGAGGGGAAGAGTGAGGAAAACAAGTCAAGAAATGATGCTGTGGGTGATGAATGGGATCCCCTTTAAATCTCTTGCTGATTGTGGTGAAGCATGCCAGGAGGGTATGTCAAAGAGATAGACAGTCCATACATTAAAAAAAAAATCACAAAAAATGTGTTGTTCTTTTGTTTTTTAATGCTCATTTTGAATGCTATACACGGGACCTGGAGACATGGCTCAGTAGTTAAGAGCAGGCGCTGTTCTTGCAAAGGACCCAAGTTCTGTGTCTTAAGGGCCATTGTCCTCTTTTGGCCTTGTCAGGCACCTGTACTTACACACACACACACACACACACACACACACACACACACACACACACTGTCTTAGTTAGGGATTACTATTGCAGTGAAGAGATACTATGACCACGGCAACTCTGATAAAGAAAACATTTAATTGAGGGGACTCACTTATACTTTCAGAGGTTCAGTCCATTATGATAACAAAGGGGAGCATGGCAGTGTGCAGGCAGATGTGGTGCTGGAGCTGAAAGTCCTACATCTTGCAGGCAACAGGAAGTCAACTGACAGTCACACTGAGGGAAGCTTGAAAAAAGAGACCTCAAAGCCCGCCCCACAGTGACACACTTCCTCCAACAAGATCACACCTCCTTATAGTACCACTCCCTTTGGGGGCCATTTTCTTTCAAACTACCACACAACACACACACACACACACACACACACACACACACACACACACACACACACTTAAAAATAAAATCTTTAAACTTATTTGCAAAATGAAACAAGGTAAAGGTCGTTAGCACACATGACTATTGGATGGCTTTTGTGACTGCTCATTTTGTTGAAACTGGCCAGCTGAGCCCTGGAATTATTTTCAAGCTATAAAACACCACTCCAGCGTTCCATAAAATATCTTCAGAGAAGTACTGAATAACACTGCGTTTTCAGTTTACAAATCAGGAATATGAATAAGCAATTAAGCAAAACTTTTTTTTCTGCTAGCTTAAAATCTTTTTAATATTTATGGAGCAAAGCATAAAAACAACATTTTTCATATTTTAGGGCTTGACACCAAATTTCAGATGAACTTCTAGGTACAAGACAAGGCTTCATTTTAGATATTTATTTCATAAAATGAAAAACACCAGAGCAGTATTAGCGCGCGCGCGCGCACACACACACACACACACACTTTTCATTGTTGCTTTGATGTAAACATTAAATGTGTCAGTTCAAATAAAAGCTTTAATAACCCAACTTTGAATTGACATTAAGTGTAAGCCATCTGTTGGGTTAATTATGGGTGTTACTTATGTTAATAATATATACCTAGTCAGATAGTTAGGGCTGAATTAATTGTATGTAGGAAACAGAACGTGGCCTATTATTTAGCTGGAGCTCCACAGAGTCAGTTATCGTTGTTATATCCACAGTCCACGTCTCTTTTCATTATATCCATGTACTTAGGATGGTTTTCAGTCTATCTGTGTGCTATTAAGAAAATATTCTATGGGCTGGCAAGATGGCTCAGCAGTTAAGAGCACTCATTGCTCTGGCAGAGGACCAGGGCTCAGTTCCCAGCACCAATTTCAGACGGCTCGGAACCATTTGTAACTCAGATCCAGAGGAACACCCTCTTCTGGCCTCCACGGGTCCCTGCACACGTGTGGTGCACAGACAAGCAGTCACACACAGAGAGACGTAAATAAAAGTAAATTTTAAAAAAAGGAAAGTATTCTAGGCTAGATGGCTACTATACAGCAGAATATGATGTCTCCGAGTTCTAGAGGTTGGGAAGCTGAAGATCACAGTGAATAAAGGCAGCAGCAGACTGTGTGAGGACCCATCTCCCTCTCCACTGTAACCTTACATGCAGACAGAGCGGAAGCAGCACCCAAGTCTATTACATGTAGACAGAGCGGAAGTAGCACCCACGGTCTATTACATGTAGACAGAGCAGAAGTAGCACCCATGGTCTATTTTGTAAGGGAGTTCCATTTATACCAAGGCTCTACTCACGACCTATCACCTTTCCTTCATTATTCTTCATATTTTACTGTTTTTTTGTACTTCTAAAACCATTACCTTTGTTCTTAAATACTGATAGCCAAATACATAGATTTCACATATAACAAAACAAAACAACAACAACAAAAAAACCTAAAAACTTTCTATCCAAGGAGACTTGACAGAGTGAATTATATTTTTGGACAATCAGGGTTGTAGATAATACATCACCCATTTATTATCCACTGAGGATATTAGACACAGGAGTTAAAATGAACAACAAATTAATCATAAGAGGCGCTTCAAGGCAGAAGAAGATGGGGAAGGCAAGATATGGGGTTAAGTAATGAGCCTTAAAAAAGACACGAGAGTTTTCTGAACCAACATTCCTGTAACAAACCTATTGGGCCGACGATGATTCCTTTTACAAAGAGACTCTGGCAGATGCTGATCTGCATGAAAGAAAGTTCTCTGATCGCAGGTGGCAAACAGTCTCTTGGTAACTTCAACCTCTTTTGAAAGGAGGGTTGAAAGCATATAGCAAAACCAAAGGAACAGACTCAGAGATCTCACACACAGAGACGGCTGGAGAGCCAGCACAGCCTGACCCCGAGAGCTGGGTCTTGTCTGAACACCCAGCTTCATTTTCTGGAACATTATGGCAGATGGAGTGAGTTTACTATTTTTCAGTCTCTTAGCCTTTCTGGTCAATAGTAAACATGAACCAGATGTGGTGGGGTACTTCTCTGATCTCATAGTTTAGAGGCAGAGCCAGGAAGAACCTAAGTTTGAGGCCAGCCTGGGTTCCATAGTGAGTTCCAGGCCACCCTTGACCACATGGAGTCCCTGTCTCAGAAAACCAAAAAATCAAAATAAAACCAAAACCAAACATGACTGAGAACACAGGGGAGGACCTCGTGGATATTGTGGCTCTCCGCCTACTCCTTGTCTTGGGAAAATCAGATTATCTCCAAGAGGGGAGGCAAGCCTCATCCTCAAGGAACAGAAAGCAGGCCCCATGGGTAAGGGAATGGTGGCACCCATCCTGAATTTCTAAAACCCAACAGATGCCCACTGCCAGCCTGAACAATAATCATCAGCCGTTGGCTACCCTAGCACTTAAAATTCTGCAAGCCAGTAGTAGGAGTGAACGGCTCTTCTCAAATACAAAGAACTATAAATATCCCTCTCCGTCTAAAGCCTGCGAACAGAGATGCTGGAAGGCAGCATGGATGGTCTAAAACCCTCCAGCTCAGTCTAGAATCCCTCCACCGCCCGACAGGGACACCACGTGGGTGGAGCTGCGTGCTGCAAAGAAAGGAGCTTCCTCCCCCTACCCCCCAGGTTTTTCATTTCTGATGCAGTCATCCAGCTATCAGGGCATGCAGCAGTACAGATCAATTTCAGTCGCTCCTGATCAACAATACTCAGATTTGTTTTCATCTACAAGGTTAATTGGAGTTGGTGGCTTGCCTTCCTCATTAGATGATTCATGGCACACAAGCAAATACGCCTCTGTTCCTGGGCGTGTATGAGTCAACTGTTTCCACTCACTTGGGCAAGTGCAAGCTGCCCGTGCTCCTAGCACCTGGCTTTTTTAGTATTCCTCTCCTTGCCCATTGCTCTAACTCCACAAACGAACGCCTCGTCAGAAGGCCCGTGTTCCTGCCATGCCAAAAACCAAACCCAAGGGGAGCCATTGAGCTTGCTACTTGCTGTTCATTTTTGCAGCTGGGGCGAGAAGGTTGCCCCTCAGACTTAGTGGGAGCAGGCGGGAATCCCGGGCTTCAGGTGGCTCTCATCGGCAGACGTCCCCAGGTGGTGCCTTTCTGTCTCCCTGCTACCTTTCTAAGCTGTGCTATATTACCAGCACGGGTAGTGAAGGAGATCTTTTCCAGACTGGCTTAAGTTCAACATTAAAGATACCTCAAGAGACCCCAGTAGTTTAAGGGAGAGTTGCCAAGCTGGTATTTGAATATAAAACTGGATGTAGAAGATGGAGGAAACCATAGAAATTTCTTGTTAATACGACATTTCAACACAGGATTAGGCGGTCTTCCCTTGATTTACGCTTTTGCTTCTCTGTGCATTAATGCCGATTACACACAGAGTTCTGTTTTAATGGCTGATCCTGTACAGAGGCAACTCTGACAGCTCCCAGAAGCATTTATTGCTCCAACCTCAGCTCTGAACGCTCTCGTCTGCCCTGTTCCAACTCGCACTCGGCATCCCAGTTTCAACCCACACTGTGCTTCTCCATCCTAGGCTCTCCTTGTCCACGACCTTGCCATGCTCTCTGGACCTTGATTCTCCTCCGGGCCTTGCTTTGTGCTGCTACCAGCTCCAGCCCAACCTCCAACATCTCCTCTTTGACCAGAGAACACCTACAAACTGTGTCTGTGAGCAGAATCCAGTCATTTCATAGTAATAAAAAAAAAAACCATAAAGCAAAAACATAAATGGAACTCACAGTCCATTTCAGGAAGCAGGGCCTATATATGTATGGACCAGCAGGAAGTGATTTACTATGTAAGCATACTCAGAGAGACAGGACCATCAAAACCCAACCTTTGCCAGTAATTTTGCAGGCTGAAGAATTACAAGACTTATCTCTCCTGTGCCACTTTCAGGAAGCTGATAATAAGGGCTCTGGAGAAGGATTCTAATGCCTCCTCTGGTGAGTAGGGAAGAAAAGAGTGTCTTCATCAATTAGAAAGACGAGCTTTGAGAAAGTTAAGATGAGTTCATCATCCCTGATGAAATGAACCGTATGCTACTAGAGATTTTTAAGTCGAAGAGTCTTAGGAAATAAAAGTATTTTAAAGGGACTGGTTTGGCTCTATATGGAATGGATTTGAGGCAGACAGGATGCTTTCAAAGAAATAAGTGAAACTCTCTTGTAGGGGCTGAGGATATAGTTCATAGAATACTTGCCTAGCATGTTCAGAGCCCTGGGTTTGATTTCCAAACTCTATAAACTGGGCATGGTAGTGCATACCTGTTTACAGTATTTGGGAAATAGAGGCAAGAGAATAGGCCCAGGGACACCCTCTGCTACACAGTGAATTCAAGGCAGCTTGGGCAACATGAGACCCTATTTTTAAAAAGGAGCCAACAACAACAAAAAGAATATGGGAAAAGGACTCTAGCATCCTTCTTACACTTGATCTTAGCCAAAGGCCGAGAAGTGATCTAGCATCCTTCTTAAATGACAAAAAGCACAGTTCTAAAGGTCCAGGCTGCGACACAAATATCAGAGCAGCATTGAGAGACAGTGGGGCCAAGCTGAGGCCAGTGGGAAACAGCCAGCCCGAGGGAGAAGGTTACAATAGTAGACGTGGAGATTCCTTTTCTCTCCTGAGGAGGGATCAACACAATCCGGGCATTGATTACATCCCTAGCCCAAGCCCAAATAGGTGGCAGAAAACTATGTCAGAAGTGCTTGCCTGTGAAGGGTTCTAGATCCCCCTGCCAAGCTGTCCGTGGAAAGAAGGTCATCAATCTGAACATCCGGCATGGGGCTGGGAGAACCAAAGACCAATGCAACTCTCCAGATGGTAGTGAGTAGGGAAATAGAAGGGGATGGGTTAAAAGGCATTTTAAGAAACAAAATGGATTTGATTAAAGGACTAAAAACAACAAAATTTTATAAGTGCAAAAGAGCTAGGTATGGAGAAATGAGTCTGTGGCTTCAGATCTGGAGAGAATAAGAGTGTCCTTATGAGTATGAGTGAGGAGCTGGGCCGTGATGGGACAGTAACTGCTACGTTTTCTGCTGAACTGCTACTCAGACTCCATGAACAGAAACCCCTCATGAATCCTGGGGGTGCTGAGTTGGAGGGAACCGTACTGAGCTTCCTGCACAACTGGAATCTTCTGTTCCATTCATGGTGCCTTGAAATAGACATGGACAGATGGCCACTCATCCAGAGCAGGGCAACCAGGGTAAACTGGAACTAAGAAGCCAAAAGAATGAGCTATGTTTAGCCTAAATAACTGAAGTGTGGGAGGAGGGTGGTGATGGCACCTGTTCCCAAATATCTTAAGAATTATCCCTTGAGAATGTTGTGTGTGGTTCCCTGGGTGGGGTGGTTTTTCTCAGGGCTATGGCATGACTCCGTAGCAGATGGGATTAGAGATAAATCTTCTAAATCTTCTTAAGACAATCCGTATGACTACACAAAGCCTTCCTGGCATAAGCCATTTGAGAATGGAGCCCTTGATTTTGGCTTGGGGTCATTTATGCATCGGTATGAATACGTTGCTTAGGCTCTCTACAGAAGGAAAAGAACATGTAAGAAGGTCGAGGCTTTGTGTCCCGGCAACCTCCTCACTTCTTGGTCCTGTTCTCTGAATCATTTCACTCTTCTCCATCCATAACAAAACAGAGATTTCCCCCACTCAATTACCTCAGTGTCTCTTTAAGAAGTCCAACTGTCTAAACTAGATAAGAGATGGTTGAGTCAAGGTAACAGCTTTACAGTCAAAGGAGAGAGTCTGGGAATGCTTGCCTCTTGTCAACTAATGAGGTGACGTTGATGAAAATACCTCTCTGAGCTCCAGTTTCCTCAAACAAGGGATTTAAAAACCTCTTCCTGGTTCTAAACTTCTGAGATAAGACATTCACTTAAAGTAATTCACATTTTGTTTTCAAAGGAAAATGTCCAAGACTTCCTTCTTTCAAGATCCTGCAGGGCGGTGGTGGCGCTCGCCTTTAATCCCAGCACTCGGGAGGCAGAGCCAGGCAGATCTCGTGAGTTCGAGCAGCCTGTCTCAGCGATTCAGGAAAGGCACAAAGCTAAAAAAAGATCCTGCAGTCACCCATCAACGTGCATGCCACCCTCAGCCATGGACTAAGCTCCCCAGTTCTCTTTTCCTCCCATTATCTGGGTAATCGTTCCCTTCCTCCTCCACCTGTCTAAAGGCTCTCCATCCTCCCAAGTTCACTGTAGAGAGCTCCCTTGTGAAGGCCAATGGATTTGCTGTTTATACGTTGACTAATCGGACAAGATTAAAGTGTTTGTGGCAGGAAACTGAGTCCCTTGCTACCCTCTCAAAACTGTTTCTGCTTAGTAAGTATTGCTTAATGGCTGGCATGACAGATCAATCTGTGATGGCGGATTTGAGCTGCATCGCAGTCCATCAAGGTGTCGGGAGATCAGCAGACAACTGCGTTTTCCTTTCCAGTCACATAGAAAAGACTGCCCTCGGCAGTCCTCTATCTGAGCAGGTGTGTTAGGGAATAGCGTAGCTCTTCCAGAGTCGTGGGAGAGATTCAGCTCTGTTACATATCATATCACCATTCAGTCCGCAAAGACTCACTGTGCAATGACCCCGCGCCAGACACTGCTAAGTGCTTTATATTAGCCACCCTGATGGATGCTCATCATAAATCCCATCCATTCGCTTATTGCTGTTAGGTTCCTATTAGGTCCGCCATGCTCTCCCCTCTCTCATTTTCTTTGTGTCCTCAGTCTGGAGCATTCTCTCTTCCTCCGACTTCCTCAGCTCGTAGGAAATGCCACATGCACATGACATCTCAGGAGCCTTCCCAGGGCCGGCTCTGTGCTCCATGGCACCTATTAGGAACCTAATAGCTTGTTGCTAATAGGTGGGGAAAGAGAAACTCAGAGGAGTTAAATGACTTGCCCAGGGTCACTAGGAAAGAACAAAAAAGCCAAGAGCCAAAGCCAGGCTGTCTGATGCTGAAAGCTGAGCACTGACCCTGGCCTCCAGCAGTGCCTCCTGGTAGGTACAGGCTTCTCCTTCTTCCAGCCTAGAGACCAGAAGGAGAGACTGACTGGAAGACGGGTCATTGAAATAGAAACCACCCAGACAAATCCAAGGTGTCGTAGAGCACACAGCAGGCCCTGGGAAGGCTCCTGAGATGTCATGTGCATGTGGCATTTCCCACGAGCTGAGGAAGTCAGACGAAGAGAGAATGCTCTAGACTGAGGGCACAGAGAACTGGCAAAGAGAATAGTGGAGCAGAGAGCATGACTCTTATAAATGCAGATGGAGAGTGGACAGAGAAATGAAGCTGGGCAGTTTCACTGGGGTCACAGAGCAGTGGGAACCGTATGATCACATGACAGCAACTGGAGCCATTGAAGGGTTTGAAGCAGAAAAGAATGACGTAATCAGATGCGTGCATTATTAGAGCAATAATTCAGTTTGTAATGTAGAAATGAAATGAACTGGGTGGGGTGCGGTGTCCGTGCCCATAACCCAGCACTTGGAAGGCAGAGGCAAGAAAATGATAAACTCAAGACCAGCCTGGGCTTCATAAAAGGACTCTGCCAGAAAGAAAGAAAGGAACAGGTTCAGCAGGGCTCCTTCCTTCCTAACAGAACCGACCGTCTGTTCGAAATTCCCTTCTCATAACCGTGGCCACTAAGGAGAATCTTCGGAGGTGTTCTAGAGAGGTTTTCTCACTCCTAAGAGAAACGCGACAGAAGAGGTGGTTGTCCTAACTCTGACAATGTAGCAACTGTGTGCGACACCAGGAAGGGATCTGGTTATCCACCGACTAGCCTGAGGATGAAGCCACCACTTGGGGGAGTTTGAGACTAAGAGATGTAGAGGGAAGGGAGGCCATTCGCTAATGTGCTTCTGCCCTGAAGCAGACCCTCGGAAGGAAGCTGCTCTTCAGTCTGCCCGGTTGCTGTTTACTTCCGCTACCGGCAAAACCTAGAGAAACGGCTTGCTGCTCTCACACCAAAGCCAGCTGCTGTCCTCTGGCTGGGGACACCATCTCCACTTGACTTCCCAGCTACCCCTGCTACCTGGGTGCCCCCTGTGCTCCCTGGGAGGGACTCGTGGGGTGCACACATGAGCTGCCAGCACGCCCATGATCCCTGCAGCTTCCAATTGAGTTGAACACCAGCAAGACTGGCGGGGTGTGTGTGTGTGTGTGTGTGTGTGTGTGTGTTGTGTGTGTGTGTGTGTGTGTGTGTATGTGTGTGTGTGTGGTGTGGGGTGGGGTGGTGGGGTGTGTGTGGTGTGGGGGGGGGTGTGGTGGGGTGGGGTGTGTGTGTGTGGTGTGTGTGTGTGTGTGTGTGTGTTAGATTGAGAGTGCTGAGTCCCAAAGGATTAAGGCTGGTGCGCCTGCACCTGGGGAACTGCATATGGCTATATTCCTTCTGGAAACTTCCCAGCTCTAAAAAGCAGCCCCCCCCCCCCACAACACCCCAGTCTCTAGATTCCAGACACTGCTTCTTGCCTTTGTTCCTTCTTGCCTAATATGGGGAAGCACTGGCTCCCACTCATTTGCTCACCACTCCTGAGCAACTATAGCTCTCTGTATGGTTCTGGAGTATCCCACCTTGAGTCTATTTCTCTCTCCTGCTTGGATCCCAACAGGGTGAGTTCATTGTGCTCACCTGAGACCTTTGAAAAAAACAGATGCCAGGACAGGACAGGATTCAAGAAGTAAGCATGGTTAAACAAAACAAAACAAAAAAAAAAAAAAAAAAAAAACCCACAGCCCCAAGAAGCCAAGGGGTGAAAACAATGGATGGGAGCCTTCTAGACTACTGTACAATCCAGAAGAGGTTTGGCAAGGCTGATGGGAATTCTCAGGCCAAAGCCAGACATCAGAGGATTCCTATGTCTCTTAGGATAGGTTGCCTCATTCTTGTCCCAAGCAGGGACAGAGAATGGCCTCTGAAAATCTTGTGATGGGCTCCAGAGCACACACCTCTCCCTCCCTGTGGGTGGCAGTCTATGAGGTACAAATTTCTTTTCTTTTCTTTTCTCCCCCCCCCCCCCGGAGCTGAGGACTGAACCCAGAGCTTTGCGCTTGCTAGGCAAAGCGCTCTACCACTGAGCTGAATCCCAACCCCGAGGTACAATGCTCATGGCCACCACATCCACTTCCTTCAACACTTTCAGCCCATCACCAATCTTGCAGCCAATACTCTGTTTTTACCTTGCTAAAACTATTTCCCTAACAAGGATTGTATTCGAGTTCAGCATGTGGCAAAGCATGGGGGTACACACTTTCAGTGCCTGCATTTGGGAGACAGAGGCTGGTGGATCTCTGTGAAGTCAAGGCCAGCACGGTCTATAAAGTGAGATCCAGGCCAACCATGGCTGCATAGTGAGACCCTACCAGAGAAAGAGAGAGAGAGAAGGAAAGAAAGAAAGAAAGAAAGAAAGAAAGAAAGAAAGAAAGAAAGAAAGAAAGAAAGAAAGAAAAAAAAAAAAAAAAAAAAAAAAAGAAAGAGAGAAGAAAGAAAGAAAGAAAGAAAGAAAGAAAGAAAGAAAGAAAGAAAGAAAGAAAGAAAGAAAGAAAGGAGATCTAGCTAGCTCCTGTATTTGAGAATGTGCTCCTTGGGAAAGTTCGGTCTGCCTTCTCAGTCAGATAGCTAGGACAGCATACCTTACTCCAAAAATATTGGCCGGCTGGCTTGCTAATGACCCAGGCTCAGTATTATTTATCACCTTACAAATTTATAACCCCAGTGTTCTGATGATTAGGCAAGGTCAGAACCCGACCTTGTCAGCACGCCAGTAGTTTATCTGTCTCCAAGTCAGGCTCCTGTTAATCATGATCAAGGGGGTGGAGGGAAGTCAGCTTACCCTTTGCGTGAGGAAAACAATTTCAGAAGGACAAGAGTATTTGAAGGCTCTAGGATCAATACATTATTTCCCTGAAGAAGTTTAATAATAACTGAAGATTGCTAACTGAGTGTGATGTCAGGTCAAGCAGACCTAGATGATCCGGAGAGTTACATCCGCGCAACAAGACATCTCATGTACCGTTCACACCACACCAAGATGTTCTTTCAGACAGGATATGAATTCTAAGTGTATCTGGGCATTAGGAAAGATGCTATACATCTATTGGCTGGGATTCCTTACCCATTGAATAGTTGTTTAACAAGCACTGCCCACATCTGGCCACGCCCCCTTTCCATGATTGACTGACAGAATCCACCCCTCCCCCCTTGCAGCGCACCCCTCTCAGCCCAGGCGGCCCAAGACCTTTCAAAATCATCTTGCTTTCCATGAAGCCACCATAGAAAATCCAACAGGAGTTCCAGCTCCTAGACTCCCTTTCCTCAGAACGGAAACAAGAAAAGTCACAGAACTACTTTGGTTTTCACCTACTGTGGCTAGAGCAGAAATAAAGCCCTAAGAGTGAGGAAATCTCATTTTCTTAGGGAAAAAACTAGATTTATTTTATATGTGTGAGTATTTTGTCTGCTTATGTGTGTTTGGGCACCGTGTGTGTGTGCCTGGTAGTTTTGGAGGTCGAAGAAGGCATTGGATCTCCGGAAGCAGAGTTATGCATGGCTGTAAGCCATCATGTGGGTGCTGGGAGATGAACCTGGGTCCTCCGCAAGAGCAGTAAGTGCTCCTAACTGCTGAGTCATTTCTCCAGTCCCCATTTTCTTTTCCTTTAATTATTTAATTATAATTAAGTTGTGTGCGCGTGCGCGTGCGTGCGTGCGTGCGTGTGCGTGTGCGTGTGTGTGTGCGTGCGTGCATGCGTGCGTGTGTGCTGAGACACAAGTGTCATGGTCAGAGGACAGCTTGCAGGGGTTGGCTCTCTCCTTCCACCATGTGGGTCCCAGGGATCAAACTCAAATCTTCAGGCTTGGTGGTAGCCATGTTTACCTGCTGCACCATCTGGCCAGCCCAGGAAACCCTCTCTCCAGGCTGGTTTTGTCCTAACCTAACTTGGCATCTTTCATTAAACATTGCATCCTGAGAGGGTGCTATCAATCAATCCTTTTATTTTGCCCCACTCACTTCCCAGAGCTCTCAAAAGGGGAAAAAAAGATGTGATAATGGCTAAGAAAGTGCTGCGGGTGAAGACAGTAAGCGCTCAACCAAGAGCAAGGACTCTGAAGAAGATGCAGCAAAGGCACTTTCTTAAACAAAGCGAGACAAAATGCAGGTTCTTCTCTTTAACCTCAGAAGCAATGTCCAACAGGTTCCAGCAAACGCCATGAGAACAGAACATCCTTTTTTGTTTGTTTGTTTTTTGAGACAGGGTTTCTTTGTAGCTTTGGAGCCTGTCCTGGAACTCACTCTGTAGACCAGGCTGGCCTTGAACTCACAGAGATCTGCCTGGCTCTGCCTCCTGAGTGCTGGGATTAAAGGCGTGCGCCACCACTGCCTGGCAGAACAGAACATTCTTAGGACAAACTCTCTGCTCTCTGGGTCTATGCAGCACAGCAAGTTGTTTTGGGTGGTGCTGTTTTGTTTTGTTGTTGGTTTGAGGGGAAAAGAATCAGAGATTGAGTTGGGAACAGGTTGAGTCTGCTCTGTGTTTTCTGGTATAGCAGCTTTGAGGCCATGTCTAATTTTGGATTACTCCATTATTGAGTGTAAGTTCCAAGAAAGAATTACTCTCAGGGCTAGGGAGATGGCTCAGAGGTCAAGCATGCTCACTGCTCCTGCAGAGAACCTGAGTTCAGTTCCCAGCACCCATTTTGGGAGGCTCCCAACAGCATGCCACTCCAGTCACAGGGATCTGATGCCTTCCTCAGGCCTCCTCAGGCACCTGCTCACACATACACAGAAATAAAAATAACTCTTTTAAAAGAAGACTGACGGTATCTTGTTTCCATAAGTACATAGCCATCACCTGCCTGCACAAAAGGAGGCACAGCTTGAGAAATTGTTTGTGCAATAAATAATGCCTGCAAATACATCCGATTACAGGAGAAACACCAGACACAAGGTTGTCAGTCACACCGGATGTAAACTCCCCTCATGTGGGACTATAAAATAATGAGGACCCTGCTGTGGACTATTGCTTTAACAATGTAAAAGTGTGTTGTTACATTTGTTTATGCTGCCTTTGTTTAAGTATGTAAAGATGTGGTACATTTGTTTATGCTGCATTTTTAACAATGTAAAGATGCCTGCCTAAGGCACCTGATTGGTCTAATAAAAAGCTGAACAGCCAACAGCTAGGCAGAGGAGGGATAGGCAGGGCTGGCAGAAAGAAAGAATATGTAGGTGGAGGAATCTAACACAAGGACAGCCTAGAGGGCTTTGTGACTTTTGCCCTTGAGGTCACCCAAACCCCTAGCACGTCCTGAGAAGCTGAGGACTCGGCGGAGAGTGATTCAGTCACAGTGAGACAATGTAAGAGGATGCATCTATTAAGACCTGGTTTCCAGGGACAGAATCTGTCAGCCATGGAGGCCAGCGATGGGAATTTGTTGGAGGTGGGTCTCGTGACTGTGGGGAAGTGCAGCTGGACCAGGGGGACAGGTCAACTGGGGACTCGGTTCTGTCTGGTAGGCATCTTTCTATCTTAATCATGAAAACATTTATTGGGGTGGGGCATGCATGCTACAGGGTATGTCTGGATGTCAGGGGTCATTTCTCTTCTTCTGCTAGGCAGGTTTCTGGGACAGCACTCAGATTGTAAGAATTGACAGCAAGTGTCTTCACCCACTGCGCCATCCCAAGAGTCCCCTCTTTTCATCTTTTGTCTGCTGTTCTCTTAACAGGATTTGGGAGACATGAGCCCCATGACAACGTCCAGAGGCCAGTCCATGCCGTGGTATGGTGTCACCTCCAAAATGAAACCAACTGTCTTTCTTTGTGTTCCCACTTGAAAGGTTCTGAGAAATGACTCTGATTGGTCTGGTATTCCTCAGATGTTCACCTCTGGGTCAATCAATCATGTCTGGGTGGATGAATTGCCATAACCAATCAAACTGAGTGAGATCTAAAGGCCGGAGGGGGAGGGAACCATCAAGATCAAGAATCCAGATACAGTCACAGGGCTCTGTCATTTAGGGCGATTCAAGAAGCCAAGGTATTGTTGCAAGCTGTAGCCAATCTAATTGTGGGAAGTAAAGGGAGCTGCTAAAAATGCCTCCAAGTTTGGTCTTTTTATTAAAGTTGGAGTCATATTTATCCAAGAAATGCAGAGCCCGGATGCTAAATCTACTCAACAGCCACAGTGTACTAAGTACACTTGGTCACAGTGTATGAAGAAGGGGTAAAAGCCTACTTGTTCTTGATCAGTATAGGCTCAGAATATTCAAGTGAGAAGCAGCAGACAAAAACCTACCCAGCACCTTACCCCCACCTCTCAGAGGACACTGGCTTCCTAATGGTGATGTAACTCTATCTTCCTCCTGCTTCCCCTTTCCCAAGAAGCTCATGTTAAAGTTCAGATCAGATGCTTTGTGTTAACTCATTTCCATGACAACAAATTACCGCTCTTTCTCTTTGCCCTCGCCTCCATCACGTGACATGAAAGGGTAGCAAGCCTCGATGTGTTTCTACACCAAGAGTAGGACATTTGCTAATAGGAAAAGTGCGTGTGCCTCATTAACTTTTATCAAGAGCCGGGGAGAACAAAACAAGAATGGACAGGACCAGGCTGACATTTTCTTCCCGGATACCCAATTACATTTCATTCTTCCCCAAAGCACAGAAGCAAGTATAACTTATTTTAAAACATAATTAATCATAGCCAAAACTTCTTAGGAATTATAATGATTTTTCTTACGGAGCATCTCTCATAATGACTTTGTGTTTTGGGTACATACTGCCCCAGAGAATTTCCTAGAAGGCCTTAGTCCAGCATTACATGGAAATTTTCCCTTTTTTTTTTTTTTTTTTCCTTTTTGGTCAGATGTGAAAAACACGACTTTTTGTACTTTAGTGTACATTTGTATGCTAGAGACATTGACAGTCTGAAATAAAACTCCAGAAAAAAAAAATCACTATCAATCCTACACACAAATGCACACGTGTGAACCAACATATCACTGGGAAACTTCCCAGTGACACATGGGGCTTTGGCGGCAGCCTGTCACCTGATTTCTGGATGTCAATTAAATCCTTGGTCACCAAAAGAAAAAGGTTATGTATAAAGTCGATCTCATTTTAAAATAATACCCAACAACTTACCTACCCGCATGGTAATGGCAATAGGTTAAATGCTGGTCTCCAAAGATAGGCTTGTGTCCTATTTCCTAGAACCTAGGGCTATGACATTATTTCAAAGAAAGTGCTTTAAGGATGTAATTAAGGATCTTGAGATGAGGTCATCCTAGATTATCCAGATTTGCTGAATACTTCACTGACAAATGTCCTTATAAGGCAGAGGTTGGAACCATGGGGCCAATAGTCAAGGGATGTCATAGCCACTAGAAGCTCTAATATGCAGAGCTCAGAGCCTCCTTGAGAGCCTTGGGAGGCTCTGCCAGCATCTTAACCCTAGGGTTGACCTCCAGGATTGTGAGCCTGTAATTCTGTTATTTTTAAGCTGCCAAGTTTGTGGTCGTTTGTTACAGTTTTTCCAGGAAACAAACACAGCAACCCACCCAGATGATGAAGCCAGGAGACCGGAAGAAGATTTAGTTATTCCAGCATAGTTGCTGTCTAAACACAACATCCTGCAGGAACCGGTTTCACATAGAGACGATTGAGCCTACATCTGTTACTGGTCCACATACGCTGTGCATTCCAGCCAAAGGCTCCTTCATCACCCGCTTTGTAGAGCGAAGCTCGCGGCTGCTGTGAGCACACAGCACCAATCAGAATGAAACCACGGGGTTTTAAGGGGTTTCTTGTGCTGGCAGGTCAACCTAGCCTGCTCTGACCGACAGACATTCTTGTGTGATCTGTTTAATGACTTCATAAAGTAAGTATAATCCATTTTCTTTTGGAAGTAAGAAAAAAAAGAGACCCAGAATTTAGTTTCGTTACCCAAGGACACAGCTGCTGAAAGCCAGCCCTGGAACAGACACCTTGAATGCCAGGGGGAACAATAACCCTTGTGAGTCAAGGTGATCGGTAAAAACATGCTCCGGAGAGCTGTATGGAATGTGCAGTGAGGTAGAAAAGGTAGGAACACTTCAGGGGTTAGGACATGGAGAGACCTCACAGAAGAACCCAGGGCCACCCTCCCAGCTAAATGCCACGCTGAAAGTTAGGAAGCTGTGGTAAGAAAGAACAAGGCACGGCCTTGGGACAGCTTGGACTATGAAACAAGAAGAAAAGAACAACTCTGGGAGTTCCCCGTCCCACCTCAGAAAATTCTCAGAGGGTTCTAGAGCCAGTCAGACAGACCTGCTTTGATTCCTGCTTGCTAAGCCACAGCATCCCCCTAAGTCAGTCAGGGGAATCATAACACATCTCCCCTGGTTATTGACCGGGTTGAACACTGTAAGGCGAGTACAGAGCTTAACAGAGTCTTTGACGATCTAATAAAATTCAGGATCTTGAGGCGGGATCATCTCAACCCACTGAGTCTGCCACGTGTGCCCAGCACACTAACGGCTCACCCAGCACTACTAGTTAGTTACGGCTGTTATTCCTAAACTTACCTCAGGCACAACTCTTGTGTCTTGATTCTTGTGACGGAATCCAGAAATCCAGGAGACATCACTGCTGTAAGAGCCGTTCACAGTCTTCAGCGATCTGATTGTCTTCACAGAGAAGATCTTATCACCATCAGCCTTCATGGGGACAGAGGGTGGACCGGGGAAGAAGACTCAGTCAAGAGGGTACCACATTTTCCTCACGATAATGAATTTAATCCTCTCAAAAACCCAGAAGGGTGTCGTATTTCCTAAGGAAAAACTTCTTTATGCAAATTATGTAAACAATTTTCCCTAGATATGAATTAATTCAATATTATCTGTCAAAAGGCTGGTGTTGTCAACTGTTCTAGTTAGGGTTCCTGCTGCTATGACGAAGCACCAGCTACACTTTCATTAGTAGCTTTCCCAGGCTCTCTTCATGGTGCCAGACCTCAGCTTCTCTCCATGACCCCTTCAGTTCTGGAGCTTCAACTGTCCTGAGGCCACACCTTCTCCACTGGCCTATTCTGGCCTCTCACAGTGCCAAGCCTCCACTGCTCTTTATGACCCCTTCAGGCCTTCAAACCTGTACCCCTCGGGTGGTGACTCTTATGCTACCAAGTTCAGCTATCCGCACAAGGTACAACCTTGGCCACCTCTAGAACCCAGCTTCTGAGTATGGCCTCTGAGGAAACACTTCCCAGGAGACTTTATCGCAGTGATGTGGGTCTCTTCTTAGTCACTGCTAATTTCTTAGCTCCAGCTAATCAACATCTATTGTCCCAGGATAGCAAAGGTTTTACTTTATTGGTTCTGGTCTCTTGTTAATCATAGCTGATTCTTCAGCACCAGCTAACCAGAACCCACAGATTCTTAACTAACAATATGCAACAGCCATGATGGAGTTGTTAAAGGACTCTCAAATTTCCCTCTGGAACTTCACAAGCCAGGCCTCTATTGTGTGCATTTCTCTCAACACTTTTTTTTCCAGCTCCCATAGAATAGCTCATCAAACTTTGAATGTCCAGTGGCTTTTCTAGCCCAAAGTTCCAAAGTTCTTCTACAGTTTTCCCCCAAAGAGACATGGTCAAGTCTGTCACAACAATACCCCACCATTCTGGTACCAATTTCTGTCCTCCTTAGGGTTACTATTGCTGTGACAAAACACCATGACCAAAAGTAAGTTGGGGAGGAAAGGGTTTATGCGGCTTACACTTCCACATTGCTGTCCATCACTGAAGGAAGCCAGGGCAGGAACTCAAGCAAGGCAGGAACCTGGAGACAGGAGCTGATGTAGAGGTCATGGAGGGGTGCTGCTCACTGGCTTGTTCATCATGGCTTGTTCAGATTGCTTAGAACCCAGGGCTACAAGTCCAGGGATGGCACCACTCACAATGGGCTGGGCCATCTCCCCACCCCCTTTGATCTAATGAAGAAAATGCCCTACAGATGGGTCTTATTTTCTCAATTGAGTTTTACTCCTTTCAGATGATTCTAGCTTGTGTCAAGTTGACACACAAAAACAAAACAAAACAAAACAAAACAAAACAACAAAACACCTAGTCAGCACACCAGCCAACCATTGTGCTCATAGTGGGCGACAGATCTTCCTAAAGAAGCTGTTATTCCAGTGGGGAAATATAGCTTATTGACAAATAAACAAGACACAATCACAACTTATGAGGCATCGTCTGGCGTGACCAGAGAATCGCTAGGAAAGCTGAGGCAGGCCTGGAGGAGAGAATGCACACATGCATGCAGATTGCATGGCTAGGTTACTTGGGAGGGGGGTGGGGGGTGGGGATGGGGGGGGGGGATGGGGGGGGGGGGTGGGGGGTGGGGGGGTGGGGGTAAAGGAATACCTTCTTAAGGAGGCTTAGAACATCCAAAGATGTCAGCTTTGGTGGGGACTCTTAGCGGCCTGAGGACTTCTTTTCGTCTTTTAGGAACCTCAACACAAGCCAGATCTTTGACTTTGATGCAAAAGGGAAGTTCAGGATGAACCAGTAGGAAGGAGAGTTAGAGTTTATGAAAAGACATTTTTAGTATAGATTTTAGGAGATTTTTTGGTTTGGTTTGGTTTGGTTTTGGTTTTTTTTTTTTTTTTTTTTTCGAGACAGGGTTTCTCTGTGTAGCTTTGCGCCTTTCCTGGAATCACTTGTAGTCCAGCTGGCCTCGAACTCACAGAGATCCTCCTGGCTCTGCCTTCCCGAGTGCTGGGATTAAAGGCGTGCGCCACCACCGCCCGGCCTAATTTTTATGTTATATGCATGGATGTTTGGCTTGCATTTATGTCTACATGTCACACATGTGCCTGGTGTATGAGAATGCCAGTTAAGAGTATCAGATCCCCTGGAACAGGTTGTGAGCTTCAGTGTGAATGCTGGAAATTAAACCCAGACAGCATTCATCACTGAACTACCTTCAAGGCCCTTCGTATAGATTTTAAACATGAGGGTTAAGAAAAAGAAAAGATATTCCCCAGAGCATGGGTGTGGGCTTCTCAAAGAGAGAGTCCTACTTTGTTGTCTTTAAAATAGTCTTAGAAACAATTTTGGAGGGGTTTTAAAGCTGTTATCTTTAAAGGATTACTAAGGAAACCTATATGAAATTACAGTGTGGCTTCCAAGGGCGCCTGACGGATTACAACTGATAAGTCTAGATGCCAAGGATACAGGGCATTGGGATCTTACTGTAAGCAAAGCTAACAGTCTTGGTTGAGGTTCCCAGAAATTGTCTTGGAGAGGAGTGAGGTCATATACATACAGGTCTTAAGGTTGGTCCAGGGATATTTTAACAGAAATATCCAGGAAAAGATCCCTATGTGAAAGGCATATTCTCTGTATATTGGTAACCCTCACAACAAATAATGTTAATTGTGCTGAACATGTGGAAACACATGTCCACATCCTCTGGGCCAAGGACTAGAAAAGGATCAAACTGAAGTAGATGTCTTCCTATGAATCTCAGAGACGGCTCCCAATCTTCACCCGAGATCTTGTCCTGACAATTTCCTTTTGTTTCATTCATCCCACAAACAAGAGCCTTGGGCAGAGTTTCTAGGTGGATTTAATGGCCCTCCTGTCCCCTTAACTGGACAGATGATACTGGAGGCATTAAATACCACACAGTCAGAGACACTCTAATGAACCAGCATGTGACCAGAAAGGTCAGTAACTGATGAAGTGTTGGTGAAATTATTAAGGCCACTCCACGTAGTTAAAAGAGAGGTTTATTTAGTGGTGTAACTTACAAATGAAGGGATAGGTAGGTTGCAGGGTCTGGGAAAGATGTAGCACAGTCCGGCGGTGTTCTCTGGAGAAGTCTGCTCTGTCTACCTCCAGCATCTAGGGTCCAGGAACCAAGAGAGCCCCTGCATCCGGGTCTCGGGTCTTCAGGGTCCTCTCTCAGCCCTGCCTTGTAGGTGTGACAATTACTGAAGCCTCAATGGGGGTTGGAACTTCCAGGTCAAAGCTGGAAGGGCTACCCACTACAGTAAAGAATTCGAATGCTGTGTGTTGTGGTTGATTAACCTCAAATAGCCACAGAGCTGTTAGTGGGAGCCTATTCCTTCCCAGACTCAGGTCTAATGCTCTGCTCCTCACAGACTCAGCCGTTCATTCACCATGTCAGACACAGCCTGCTGGCTCCTGTTTCCAGCCACAGTCCAAGCCCAGGAGTGCCCCATGGCTTTGAGGGGCAGGATTTCCTCATTGTGAGTGCCAGACTCCTCATGGCCTCTCCCCTGAATTCCATCTGTGAGGCTGGAGTTTTTTGTAAGTGTTTCCACCAGCATTTTTGCTGTAACTTCGGAGACAGTCTGAGTCAGACCCATCTAGATAGCTCACCTGCTCCAAGATTCCTGGCTCACAGAAGCCGTGAGGTGACGCGCACTTGATATTTGTAACTACTGTAAACTGAAGTTCCCTCGTTGAAGATTCTACAAGGCCAAATGACAAACTTTGGGAGTACAGGGAGTTAGAGTTTTGAGGACCATGGACAAATTATCTTGGCTACTTCTACACTCATGGAAAGCCATTCCTTGCCCACCTCTGTGTCCAGCCACTATTAACCATTATGGTGTCATTCCTCTGTTTTCAGCTAAGACTTTATGGCGCAATGGCCAGAGCATTCCAAGCCATCCTTTAAATCCTTCAAACACGTGTTCCATGAGATAAGCATAGCAGAACACGTCTACAATCTTTTCTTGAGTGTGATCTTAAGCTAAGCATGCTTAGAAATGGGCCAACTGTGTGCGAATGCCTACAGCCTTCCTGGGTGATTGCTCCAAGCTTCCTGTGTCCCAGAAGGCAGAACTTAGACGTACTCTCTGTGTCTCTTGCCTTCTCCCAGTAAGAACCGTTTTCTACTCTGTGATGTCTTCGCTATGCACCACAATGCGACCCACTGAGCCCAGGTCCAGGAGGGTAGCTAAAAGAGGCAGAACAGGCCGGGCGGTGGTGGTGCACGCCTTTAATCCCAGCACTCGGGAGGCAGAGCCAGGAGGATCTCTGTGAGTTCGAGGCCAGCCTGGACTACCAAGTGAGTTCCAGGAAAAGACACAAAGCTACACAGAGAAACCCTGTCTCGAAAAACCAAAAAAAAAAAAAAAAAAAAAAAAAAAACAGAACCACAGAACCCTAGTCTACTTCTGACATTCCCCAGTTGGACTGAGAAGTTCTAACACTTACCAGTTGGAACTCAATGTTGCTAAATACCAGCTTCCTGTTTTCCTGTTTAGGGCACAGAACTATCTGTTTTGGCCAGCCCAGGCCTGTCTCACTGTGTGTGTTGGGAGTGGGAAGACGATAACTTTGACTCTAGTCAACGGAGCTTTAATTAGAAGTGTATTTAAGGAACTACCACGAAAAACCCCATAGTCACCTGCTCTTCATTCAGATGGCAATTCTGTAAGTTAAGATGATTTGTTGCATGGTATCACTTACAGGAACCTGGGAGGAGGGTGCATATATTTACATATTTAGTTCATATTCAAACTGCAAGGTGGGTTTTTTTTTTTTTTTTTTGGTAGAATGTGATGGTTTAAAAATATCCACTTTTTAATGTTTTATTTCTTTGGTCTTCAAGCGGTGGAACTTGACTCCCCTTGCCTTGAATGTGGGCTGAACTTAGTAACTTCCTTCTAATAGAAAGAAGAAGAAAGAACAGACGGGTACTGGAAAACTGTGGAGACCCCCATGTTTCTACAAAGCAGAGCTCTCTGTGCAGTGGGAGCTGACATTCCCTCTTAGCACAGATTATCAGGCTGGGGGTGCAGCTTTGTGGGTAGAGTGCCTGTCTCAGGAAGCCGTGGGTCCAATCCCTAGACCTGCATCAAACTGGGCATTGTAATGCAAGACTGTGATCCCAGCACTTGGGACATAGGGAAAGGAAGACCAGAAGTTCAAGGTCATTCTTAGCTACAGTATAGAAAACAATTTGCTCCTCACATCCCAATAAACTCACCCTTTGGGATAGCCATTGGTTTCTAGTCAAAGGAAAATAAAATCTTACTTATCTTCTCCAGAGCCACAGGCTTATATCGTGGACAGAATGCTTTCTATTCCCCCTAGAGACTGTTATTTTATATTATAGGTTCTTCTTCTTTTCTGTAATAGGAATTGGAGTAAAAGATTCAGCTGGAAGGTGGACTTTGAGTTAGCAACTTCAGAATTCCTATCATGTAGAATAGATCCTCTCTTCCACCTGCACAAGATCGAGCTGTCTCACTCCATGTCAGTCCTAGGACTCAATGGCATACAAGAAAGAGCTAGTAAGATAGTCTGCAACTATTAATCTTTGTGTCTCTAGCCCAGAAACCTGATACTTTCAATAAACCAAATGCAAAAAGTAAACTGTAGAGGAACTCAATGGTAGAGTATCTGCTGAGCATCCATGAGGCCCTTAGTTCAATCCCCAACAAAGAAAGAAAGAAAGAAAGAAAGAAAGAAAGAAAGAAAGAAAGAAGGGAGGGAGGAGGGGAGAGAAGGGAGAGAGAGAGAAAGAAAAGAAAGAAAGAGAGAGAGAGAAAGAAAGAAAGAGAGAGAGAAAGAAAGAAAGGAGGGAGGGAGGGAGGAGGGGAGGGAGGGAGAGAAGGGAGAGAGAGAGAAAGAAAAGAAAGAAAGAGAAAGAGAGAAAGGAAGGAAGGAAGGAAGGAAGAAAGAAAGAAAGAAAGGAAGAAGGAAAGGAAGAAAGAAAGAAGAAAGAAAGAGAAGAAAACAAACCTTGCTAATGAGTTCATAGATTAAGTCATAAAAGGATTGCCTCGACTCTCCTTCTTATTATAGCCTATACTAGGACAGTTGCCATGTTGGAGACATACCAAAATGGGGTCTTCATAGAAAAAAAAAATGGATGACTCTGGCCAGTGACAGGAAAGGCACTGAGACCTACTGTCATCAGCAATGTTAGAGAGCTCAGAAGTGGACCCCCATTCTCAGTCAAGCCTTCAGATGACTGTAGCAGGACAGGCATGTTGGCTGAAACCTTATGGGAAGCCCTGGCCCAGAATCACCTGCTAAGTTGCTTCTGGAATCCTGGCCTAGAGCAACTGTGAGGTAATGAGTCTTTCTTTGAGGCACCGAGTTTTGGAATAGTTCTTCTTCGGCCAAAGATAGCTAAAATAGTTAGGCAGAGTTGGTTCCCATCGCCACAGAACCCTGACTAAGGGGAAGACAGTTAGTAGCGACCTTAGTGAGAACTCGACACACAACGGTGGTTACTATTGTCTTATTAAGAACTCAGTCTACTTAACCTGCTTCACTCCCAAGGGTAGATCTAGAACTAATGGGGGGGAAAAAAACAGAGTTCAACTTGATGAATAACTCCAGCAGTCAGAACTAGAAACAGAGAACAGTTTGCCCGGCCAACTAATGAGCTCTCTGCTTGGAAGGATTCTAGCAGAGGAGAAGGACTGTGAATATCAGAGAACAATTTTTTGTGTGGGGAGGGAGATAGAGCTAACCAATCTCCTGGTACCCATCCAGCCTTGGGATTCAGTTACTCTACGACTCAACGTGCCTTAAGGGATGCTTGCTTGGTGCTGATATATCCAGCCTCTCCCGTTTCTCAAGGCAACCAGCCCAAAGATGATGTCAGCTGAGAAGGTCACCGAGGGAAGGGGAAATAGATCAGCGGGATTTATGAGAAACAGACCACAAGTACCAAGCCCAAGTCTTCTATTTTGAATGGGATGTCCTAAAAGTTCCCTCTAAGTCATGGCTTTAAAAAATGGCCATCTTCAGGTTAAAGAGAGTCAATGAGAGTGATCAAGTAACAGGTTAACCACAAGCTTGGGGAAATTGAAAGAAAAAAAAAATTTCTTAAAACTGGCCCCAGACTTTTGGCTAGCCAATCCTTGCAATTGAAGGGGAAGGGCAGCCAGGGGTCTCAGAATGGTACAGTCAGAGGGTGACTAAAGTGTGAGCCAGAACCTTGGCTGTGGCTAGAGCTGAACTATATCTGAATTCTGCAGAAGTTAAATAAACACATATGGCAGTTCCAGCTGAGTACAGAACAGCCCGTATTTGGGGAGCACTCGACTCCCCAAATGAGCAACCTTGACTTCCGTTGGAAAATATGAACATACTGACTGCCAGGATATCTCTATGAAAAAAAAAAAAAAAAAAAAAAAAAAAAAAAAAAAAAAAAAAAAAAAAAACAGTGCCAACAGCCAGAACAAGGAAGGACTCATGACCCCATTCCAATGCTCAAGTAGCTGAGATAGGACGTCTCTGCTCTGTAATCCACAACAATTAGAGTGACTGTTAAGGGGATTTAATCAATATGCTATCGCTGGACACATGCTGAGATTAAAAAGGGCTGAGATCTGTACTGAGCCAGCGTGGCATGCCTTTATCGTCTCCGGGCCCCTCTGGAGGATGCTTCACCCGTGTTGTCGAGGAGCCAAGTTTTATTGCAGCAGAATGTTTTGTAGTCTCCAGCTGTGGCTGCCTTGTGATGGCAGAGGTCAGCCAGCATGTTTCAGATTTATGTAATCTGGGGGATGGGTTCATAGTGAAGACCAAATATTCTTGAAGCTAAGACATCTGGGATGCACCAGGGAAGAGGCCAAGGAACCTCAGGAAGGTAACATTACCACGTGAGACTTACCTAGGATGGATGCCACATCTCCCAGCTGAGGCAGAAGTTGCATTTTCAGCCTTCTTCAGATCATCTACGCATGATAACTGATCACGATGGGTTGTAGGTTGTTAAGGTCCCAAATTGAGGGAGGAAAACTATGAAAAGGTATTTTTAAATGTAGAGAGCAGGTGTAATCTATAAAATTATGAGTTTATGTCTTTGAGGTTATGACATCACATAGTCAACCTCCATGGTCTGTGTCTTAAATTCTGCATCTTGCCCAAATCACACCATTTACACGGCCTCTAGGAAAACTCTTATACAGACTGTATCTTCCCAGTTTTATGCCAGAAGAACCATGAACAACAAGGGACAAGGCACTTGGTGATATTGATAAAAAAAAAAAATATGCAGAATAAAAGCGATAGAACCTAAACGAGATATCTGTTATCACTCCCCTTCCCCACAGGCTCAGGGGGCCACTGTGGAAGAGTGGATGGGAAAACTGTGAGAACCAGAGGTAGTTGGTGACTCCAGTGAAATAGTGTCTGGAGGACGTGAGACGGCCATTGTACATGTGAGCTCAGTAGCTATGAGTGCATGCACAAGACCTACCCAAATCGAGCCAGACGAGATCTATGCATAAACTGGGGACAGAGTCCCAAAGTTCCACCCTCAGCTGAGGAACTATTGGAACTGATGGCTGCTGGAGGCAGGAGAGTCGGTTGTCTTCAAAGATGTGGTGGCCATCTTGACATCTAGCACATCATGTTCCAGTAGACGGCCCTACACTTATGCACATACAGACAAGCAGGCAAGTGGATTCGATGGTTTGGTCTGGTTTGGTTTGAAGCAAATTAAGTGAGGAGGAAATAATGGTGGGAGGGAATGGGGAATGTGGGGATGGATTTGATCATTTGCTTTTAGTAATAATCTTTTTTTTTATTATTTTAGATTATGTGATGTGTGTATGAGGGCATACGCGCATGAATTCCGATGCCTGAGGAGGCCAGAGGCATCGGATCCCTTGGAGCTGGAGTTATAAGCAGTTGTGAGCTGCCTTGACTTGGGTGCTGAGATCCAAACTCAGAAAAGAAACACTCCATGGGCTGAGGAGTCCCAGAGGTCTAGGGTGGAGTCTTACTTGTATGGTCTTCAGAACATGACTCAAGCAAGTAACTTAACTCTGAGCCTGTGTCTTCCACCTAAGAGATAGGGGAATATCATAATCCTGCAAAGGCTGTAGTGAGGGCAAATGAATTGAAAGCCAAGAGCTTACCATGGCACTTGGCGAACAGCGGAGGCTCTTTATGCGATTACTGTTGCAATATCACAGGTGCTGTATGAAGGCACTGTTGTAAACTCTGCATGGCTCTGAAGGGCCAGCTCCCCATATCTCTCACAAGAAGACAGACTCATTCTGTGGCCTCACTGATTTCTGGGCAGGCAGGGTTAAGTAGAGCCCAGGCGCGTAAAAGGCAATGTTTGCATTAATTCCTCTTAATGTTGCTGTTGCTGAAACACTTGGCAAACTCAGTCGAAGGAGGGCTAAGTTGATGCTGGCTCACTGTTCCAGCAGGAGCCTGAGTCGGCTGCTCACATCGTATCTAAAGTCTCTTCCCTTTTTGAAAAGATGTATTTGACTTTTAATCGTGTATAAGGTGTGTGTGTGTGTGTGTGTGTGTGTGTGTGTGTGTGTGTTTGTGTGTGTGTGTGTGTATGTGCAGTTGCTTGTAAAGGCCAGAGGCTCTGGATTCCTTGCAGCTGGAGTTGCAGGTGGTTGTGAGCAGCCTGATTCCAGTGTTAGGATCCGAACTCGGGTCCTCTGCAAGAGCAGCAAGTCTTCTCCAGCCCAGGGGAAACACTTTCCCCTTCTTATTCAGTCCCTGAGCTATGGAGTGTGTCCTTCAAATTTAGGGTGATTCTTACTACTTCAGTCTAGAAGCTTCCTCACAGACATACCTAGAGGGCTGTTCTTATGGTTATTCCACATCGCCTCAAACTGACAGTCAACATTAACCCTCACAATATTTAAAGAACCTTACTCCTGCCCTCCATTCCTTTTCTGGAAACTCTAATATCTACATGTGTAGCGCCTCATCAGGGAAAAAAATAAACAAATAGCATTTGGTTCATTTTTATTTATTTATTTATTTATTTATTTATTTATTATTGTTGTTATTGTTTTTCGAGACAGGGTTTCTCTGTATAGCTTTGGCGCCTTTCCTGAACTCACTCTGTAGCCCAGGCTGGCCTCGAACTCACAAAGATCCGCCTGCCTCTGCCTCCCGAGTGCTGGGATTAAAGGCGTGCACCACTACTGCCTGGATATCATTTGGTTTAAATTACATGTAGAATGATAGTTTGCAATCTCTAGGAAATTCAGTGATTATGGACTCCGGATAGGAGCTATTGCTTAAGGCCAACTCACCTCTGTAACAGCAGACAACAGCTTTCACTTTAATTTCCTAATGTAATAAAGTCAGTTCATGGACTCATTCATGTATGACGATATCGACAAGTATTTTCTACAGTAGCTCCCCGCTTTATCTGCAAGGGGACACATTTCAAGACCCCAGTGGACCTTGGGAATTACCTACCCTGTATTTTCCTATACAAACCTACCTGGGATAAAGTATAACTTCTAAATCAGGCCGGCAATAGCTCAACAATAATGAATAATGAGAGTAGTTATGACAGTGTACTATGACAAGTTTGTGTCTGGATAGGGGTACCGCTACACCTCACATTTGGTCTTAAGGCATCTCTACTAATTGCTATTCATTGAAGTTTTTGTTTGTTTGTTGTTGGTTGGTTGGTTGGTTGGTTGGTTTGTTTGTTTTGGGTAAGGTCTTTATGTTCTGTCAGAACTAAAATGTTTCTGGATTCATGTTGTGGGGTATTTGCACACTGTGGGAAGGTGTACTGCTGTGACATGTGTAATAAAAAGCTTAATGGCCAATAGCTAGGCAGGAGATAAAGGCGGGATTTCCGGGGGGAGAAAGGAAGAGGAGGAGGAATCTAGGTACATGGGAGATGCCAGGACATGGAGAGGAAACAGGGTGCAAGATGAAAGAGAGGTAAAGCCATGTGATGAAACATAGATTAATATAAATGGCTTAATTTAAGTTATAAAAGCTAGTTGGGGGCTGGAGCGATAACTCAGCAGTTAAGAGCACTGGCTGCTCCTGTAGAGGACACAGGTTTGGTGCCCAGCATCCACATGGCAGCTCACAACCATCTGTAATTCCAGCTCTCAGGACTCCAACACCATCTTCTGGCCTCTTCTGGCAATGTACGCACGTGGCGCCGAGACATACACAGGCAAGAGACCCATACATGGAAACTAAAAATAAGTCTTTTTAAAGAAAAAAAAAAGCAGCAATCAGAGAAGAAGGGTTACAAAGAAGGAATCTGAGTTTGATATGAATACCACTCTTGCATGCAATCCCAAGAAAACAGCTTTGTTCATTTGGTGTTGTAGCAGAATGGCTCTTGATAAAAATATGGGGCAGGTTGCCGGGCGTTGGTGGCGCACGCCTTTAATCCCAGCACTCGGGAGGCAGAGCCAGGCGGATCTCTGTGAGTTCGAGGCCAGCCTGAGCTACCAAGTGAGTCCAGAAAGCACAAAGCTACACAGAGAAACCCTGTCTCGAAAAACCAAAAAAAAAAAAAAATATATGGGGCAGGCAAAGCAGCTCTGGGCCAGTTTCTCCTACGCTGGGCTTGCTGCCACACACTTGTGCTTATCAGTGCTGTGGCTGGGATTTGAAGTGAAATTTCATTGGATTAAAGAGAAGACAGCATGTGATCTGTCAGTGATGGCTGTTGGTTTTTAACGGCGCTCTCACCCTGCGAGGAAAAGTCATGAAATACAACGGAATCCACTAACAAGAGTTTTATTAAGATAAGGAGAGAGAGACAGATGTGCACAGGCCTACGGGGAAAAAAATGTGTGTGAAGGGGGCTGGGGAAATCATGGCGCCGGTTTATAAAGGCTGAGCTGCGCCTGCGCACACAGGCTCATGTGGCTATTCCACACATGCGCGTAGATCACGTGGTTGCACTGTGCACTTTATGCAACCATATAAAAAAACCACGGGGTCCTGGGTCAGGTAAGACATTTGACCTGGAAATGACTGGGTGGAAATGACTAGGTGTCCTGCCAGGCATGCGTGACCCACAGGGTCATGGGTCACACAGGACATTTGACCTGGAAACGACTAGGCAGAAGTGACCAAGTGTCCCACCGGGCATGCACAAGCATGCCCAACCGTGGGGGCGTGTTGGGAATTTCTATCAATGGCTACTTTCAATCGTCAACTTCACTGGATTTAGAACCGCCCAGAAGACACATGTCTGAGCCTGTTCATGAGAGGATTGGGGGCGGGGCTAACCGAAGAGGAGGACTCACCCTGAATGTGGATGGCTGTATCCCACAGGCTTGGGTCCTGACTCAGTAAAAATGGGAAAAGGAGTAGGTGAACCGAGCACCCGCTTCCTGCCCACAAACACAGTGTTACCAGCTGCCTCAGGCTCTTAGAGCCACAGCTAGAACAGCTCCGCCACCATACTTTCCCCACCATGATGTCTAAGCCATGGGGGCTCTATCAAACTCAGGTTGTCGGACTTGGTGGTGGCAAGCAACGTTACCTACTCGGCCATCTCACCAACCCGTGATCTTTCTTTTACAGAGCTTGGAAACTGAATTTCAAATCTGTTGAATATTATTTTGAGCTGTGTTACTTTTGTTTATGTTACATTTGTTTAACTCTGTGAAGCTGTGTTACTGTGCCTGTCTAAATTAACTGATGGTCTAACAAAGAGCCGAACGGCCAATAGCAAGGCAGGAGAAATATATAGACGGAGAAAACTGAGAGGAGAGATCTAAGATCTAGGAGCCAGAGAAGGAGGAGGACTCCAGGGACCAGCCACCCAGCTACACAGCAAGCCACAGGGTAAAAGTAAGATTTACAGAAGTAAGAGAATAAGAAAGCTGAGAGGCAAAAGGTGGATAGAATAATTTAAAGTTAAGAAAAGCTGGTTAGAAACTAAGGCCGGGCATTCATAATTAAGAACAAGGTTCCATGTGTGATTCATTTGAACAAACAACATTTTAGCGCCCCACATTGGGTGCCAAACGTTTATTTCTGTTCTTTTTGGGGGGAGCCTGCCACCAAGCTCCCAAATAAATCACACATGGAAGCTTATTCTTAATTATGAATGCCTGGCCTTAACTTGGCCTTAACTTGGCTTGTTTCTAGCCAGCGTTCCTTAGCTTAAATTATCCTGCTATCTTTTGCCTCTGGGCTTTTCCTGTTCTCTTACTTCTGTAAATCTTACTCCTACTCTGTGGCTTGCTGTATAGCTGGGTGGCTGGCCCCTGGAGTCCTCCTCCTTCTCTGGCTCCTTCTTCTCTCCCCAGATTTCTCCTTCTATATATCCTCTCTGCCTGCCAGCCCCACCTATCCTTTCTCCTGCCTCACTATTGGCCATTTAGTTCTTTATTATTAGTATTCTAGACAGGCTCAGTAACACAGCTTCATAGAGTTAAACACATGCAACATAAACAAAAGTAATACATCTTAAAGTAATATTCCCCCCCACACACAAATCCTCTGTGGATGCTCTCCTCAAAGCCATGGTCAAGTGAGGTTGGCTTTGTCTTTTGCTGTGGCCATTTACCGTTACGGGCCATGTCGCTTCCCATATCCATTAGACAATTAAAGGAATCACTTACACTATAGACGCCTAAGCAGCACGTCCTGGTGAGCCCTTGAAAATCACACTGGGGATGATGAAGAGAAGGGTTCTTTCCCCTCAAACACAGTTCTAAAACCTGTGGAGCACTGAAGGCATCCGACTTTGCCTAGTGTGCTTAGAGCAATGAAGCTGATAGCCGTGAGAATAACCTCCCTTTGCTCCACAGTCTCCCATCTGCCTCTGCCGTCCTGCTGATAATCCCAAGAACACACATTTCAAATGTGATTAGCTAAATATCTCCTTCATAATTTATTAAAAGGGAATCGACTTTTTTTTTTTTTCATCTTTAAAGGAGAATAAGATTCTGTTTGAAGGCCCTCACAGCCTAATGCCGAGCCTTTGAGGACAAAGAAAGCCACGACAGCTCATTCCGTAATGAAAGGATCGGATTTAAAGAATTAACCATGAAAGGGCTCCAAGGCAGGAAAAGATGAAGGCTGGAGGCAGGCAGGCAGGCAGGAGCGGTAGCTCCACCCACCCTGTGTTGCCCAGCTGCCAGTGGAGAGATGACAGTCCCCACTGGGGACAGCCACCACAGCTGGGCACCAGGAATGAAAGCAGCTGAGGCCTGGATACACATGGACACAAATGCCTTAACTTTAAATGGTTTTCCAGGCAAGGTCTCCAGACCTTTTGCTAACGGTATGTATAGTTTGGGGCCAGCTTTTTAGGAATGGACATGAGAACTCAGGTTGTCTGGTCAATGATTTTATGAGCTCCAGAGCCCCTGGGGCGGAGCTTAGCTTCACATACACCCTACACACACACACACACACACACACACACACACACACACACACACACACACACACAACACACACACACACACACACACACACACACACACAAAGGACGGGCCTCGACCTTGTCATCCAACCAACAAGCAGTGGATCTGGCAACACCCCCTTTCCACTTCTAACAGATCGGGGAAGCAGATCTGAGCATGTAGCTCCTGCCAGCTGGCTGTACCATAAAGCCTTTTCTTTTTGCAAAAGCCGGGCTCCTAGTGCTGGTCTCTATGCGCACCAGGCAGCAAGCGCATCTCAGTGACGGCAGCCCTGCTCCAATAAGATGAACATCTCAAGTATGGTACTGTTGGGGCAGCTCTGAGCTTGTAGGGCTTGCCTCTGAGCATCACAGGCAGAGTGTGTTGGTTCTCCATCTCTTTGGAGAAAGCACCACACACAACAACATTAAAAGAATGAAGGGGTTCTTTCGGATGCTAAGTCAGATGTTTGTGTCAGTGGTGGCCAGGTGGCTTTAGGCCCATGGAGAGGCTGGATGAGCATCAAGCTGGGTCAGGTCCTAGAACAAAGCTGCTCACCTCTTAGCAGTGGGGATGGGAAACAGAGAGATAAAGGGGCTGGAGTCACTATCCCATTCAAGGGCACACCCCTGATGACCTAACTTTCTTTCTACAAGGCCACACCTCTTCAAGGTTCCCCCACCATCCCCCACAAGCCTTTAACTCATGGTCCAAACTACAAGATCCAAACTACAAGAGAGAGGAGCAAAATAAATGTCCCCTACATTTTCTTGTTCCTAATGGGAACAAAGCCCATAATAAAGTTACATTAGCAAGGAAAAAAAATTGAGTAGAGCGAACCTCATGTATAGGTGGGAAATAACCAGGAAATAACATCAAGAGTCTGAGCAAATGTCAAACAGTAGCTTTAACTTTAGTCTTAAATGCCATGTTCCCTAAAACAAAGGTAGACAAGGGGGTCGGGGGAGTCCATTTAGGGGAAAGCTGTAGAAGAGGCATTCTGAACAGGGAGAAGTTTTGTGCAGTTTTTTTTTTTTCTTTTCTTTTTTTGAGACAAGGTCTAACAGCAAGTTGGGGAAGAAAGGGTTTATTTGGCTTATACTTCCATATCACTGTTCATCATCGAAGGAAGTCAGGACAGGAACCCAAACAGGGCAGGAACCTGGAGGCAGGCGCTGATGCAGAGGCCATGGAGGGTGCTGCTTACTGGCTTGCTCCTCATGGCTTGCTCAGCCTGCTTTCTTATAGAGCCCAGGACCACCAGTCCAGGGATGGCACCACCCACAATGGGCTGGGCTCTCTCACATCAATCACTAATTAAGAAAATGCCCTACAGGCTTGCCTGCAGCCTGATCTTATAGAGACGTTTTCTCAACTGAGACTCTCAGATGACTCTAGTCTGTGTCAAAGTGACATAAAAACATCAAGTAGAGTGTCACACTGTGTGTGGCCCAGACTGGCCTGTGGAACTGCTGGGTGGGCAAGCAAGTGCCACTATGCCCGGTTCTGGTGTAGATTTATCACCTTCTCCATTAATATGAGATTATAGAAAAACAGTCTCTATAATCTTAATAGAAATTCAAGAAATTGTTTTTCTTGTTAATTTAACTTTATTAAGGGTTTTGTTCCCCACTAGGAACAAGAAAACGTAGGAGATGTTTATTTTTCTCTTCTCTCTTGTAGTTTGGATTTTGTAGTTTGGACCATGAGTTAAAGTCTTGAGGGAATGGTAGGGGAACCTTTAAGAGATGTAGCTTTGTAGACAGAAAGAAAAATAATTGTCATATTATAATATGAGTTAGAGTCACCCTTCTGAGTACAGTGAGGGGACATTTTTTGTAAGTGCAGGGTTTTATTTGTTTTGGGTTTTTTTTTGTGTGTGTGTATGTTTGTGTCTGTGTCTGTGTGTGTGTGTGTGTGTGTGTGTGTGTGTGTGTGTGTTTGTGTGTCCACACAGGTGTGTGGAGGCCAGAGGTCATTCCTCGGTCACTCTCCACCTTGATTTTTGAGACAGTATCTCTTGCTTGGACGTGAGGCTCATGGGGCCTTGAAGTTTTAGTCCGGCTCTATTTCATGTCTGCAGAGCAGTGTGAGCTGTGGTCATTCAGTCATGCATAACGTCTTCCAGTCAGCCACCAACATTTGCCTACAGTGGGTGCCTGTGAGTCGTTCTTAACAGTCTGGCTTTGTATGTGGGATGCAGATTGACTGCAACCTTAGGTCCAACTCTGATCCTTACAGAAACTTTGCTTAAAGCTGTACCACAATGGCATTCCACAGAGCAGCGGCACTCAGTGATGAGTCTTCACTGCTGGCCTCCAGAGAGCAGGCATGTATGGCGGCACAGTGGCTGTCAGCTCCTGTTTTTACCCAACCCCAGTGGGAGTGAACCGGAGGGAGAATGGCAACTAGGTGATGAAGAAGAAATATTCCAAGTCATCTTTGGAGATCTCCGGGTGCATCACGGGGAACGTAGCTCAGTGGGGGAATGTACGCTACGCATGTGCTCAAGTTCACCCGTCAACACCCAGGACAGGAGAAATGGACTTAGCTCAAGATGAGATGAAAATGTAAGATGGGAAGCAGCCGGCATCTGGGTTGCCCTTCGCTGGGAGCTGGTGACGTCACCAGATCGGAATGGGGGAAAGTAGAAAAGGATGATGGAGTCTCCTCCAAAGACCTGCCTCAGGGTAGAGGCATCCTGGTGACACTCTGCAGGAAGTAGCTCCAACAATACACCCACGTGGGCACAACTCACAATGCAGCCTCCTCTGGGCAACTCTCTCAAAACCTGCTGAGAAATCAGCCCCTAATTGCTGTGGATATGGCTCTGTATGCTGTGAATGTGTTGCTATGATTGGTTAATATTGATGTAACTAACTGTCTTATTAAATAAGAAACACAGAAACAATGTAAAGGAGAAAGCCGAGAGGTCAGAGCTCAGAGCTAAAATCTCACCCTTCTGCCTGCGGTGTCCCAGCTTCCCGAAAGAGAGCTACTTCCTGTCTGTTCGGTTTTTTTTATAGTATGTTGTTCTGCCTTCTCATTGGTTGTAAACCCAAACACATGACTGCCTCGTCACTGTCTGAATGTACAGCCCCCTAGGTCTTAAAGGCATATGTCTCCAATGCTGGCTGTATCCCTGAACACACAGAGATCTATGGGATTAAAGGCGTGTGCCACCACCGCCACACTCTGTCTATGGCTCTAATAGCTCTGACCCGGACAACTTTATTATTAACATACATCAAAATCACATTTCAGTACAATTAGATTACCACCACAGGTAATAAATAAAGTGCTGATTGGCCAGCAGCCAGGCAGGAAGTATAGGTGAGACAAGCAGAGAAGAGAATGCTGGGAAGAGTCTGGAGTCTCCAGCCAGACACAGAGGAAGCAAGATGTGAAGGCAGAGCTGAGAAAAGGTACCAAGCCACGTGGCTAAACATAAATAAAAATTATGTGTTAATCTAAGTGTAAGAACTAGTCAATAATAAGTCTGGGCCAACAGCCGAGCAATTTTAATTAATATAAGCTTCTGAGTGATTATTTTACCTATGGGCTGCAGGACTGTGGATGCTTGGCAGAACCCGGAGAGAGACTTTCCAGCTGCACCTGATCACTAGCGAGAAGCCTTTACTGGCTCCTCTTACCGCGTGCAGAGCACTGATCTCCATCTCCTACCTAGAATCTGCCAAGGGTTTCCCATGTTTCTTAATAAGTCCTAGCATGGCTTACAAGGGCCCTGTGTGAAGTGACTGCTGCCTCCCGTTGGGGCCTGGTATCTTGGCCATATCACTCTACATTCTGCACTCCGACCTTAACTGGAGCAGTTTTCATTTCCCCTTGGAACTGCACACACTGCTGCCCTGCCCCCACCCTCACCCACGCATGCATGCACGCACGCACGCACGCACGCCTTCCTGTATGTGGAGCCCCGGGTTTGCACCCCTCTCTCAGGGTCAGTCAGCAGTACCTCAGGTTGAGATACTTTCCATAACTGCCTGGCTTCCCTGCAGTCTCCAGGAGGGCGGGGGCCTCACCCACTTCTGTATCTGAAGTGTTCAGCACACATCTGGCACACCATAAGCGGGGTATTCTAAAGCACAAGTCTCATTAAGGAGGAAAAGGAAGATCACAGGCCTATTACCTACCTATTTCCTGGCAAAAATGTGAGCTGGGAGCCCTGAGGACCTTGTTTCCCTAGAAATAAGACACATTTAAATGATAAATACATGGACTCCAAAGGCCTGTTTTCTGGTGTTGAAAGTCACACCCCATAAGACACATGATAAAGATTTCCTTTGATCAGCTTGCCACTTGCCTCTGAAAAGCTCTGATCCTCACCCTGCTTTGACAGCGGATCTGAGTCGCTATTAAGCAGCCATTGAACAGTTCAGTCATTCTCTCTGCCTAGAACCACACACCAGCGGATGCCTGGGAAGGGCATTAGAGGAAATGAAAAGTGATTTACAGGAACACAGCAGAGCCGATGCCTTCGTGCCCTCCACCGCAATCACCTTTAAGTCCTTAGAAACCATTGCATCCTGCGACAAAAGAACTTTAAATGTCGCCTTCTAAAATCCTGTAACTGTTAGACAAGGAGAGAAACTGATCTTCTGTCCCATTGCTACTCAGTGCCCCTGTGAGCCATTCCATCCCCTCTTCTGGCAATTTCCCTAAGGCTCCGCAGACTTGGGGACCTTGCAGAGGCTTCTCAGCTCACTTTCTCTTCAACAAGGATGTCTTTCCTCAACTAATATAGACTTAATAAGATTCAATTAAGCACGCTACATATATTAGTCCATGTTTAGGTGGTTACAACAAAACATCTGAAGCTCCATGTTTTTTAAAGAAGGGGGTTTTATTTGGCTCACGGAGTTAGAGGCTGAAAGTTCAAGACCGTATGGCCTCCTCGGTTCAGCCACTGGTGGGAATTCCCTCGGCTGCTTCACATCATGATGGAAGACATCATGTTGGAAGATGAGGGAGATAAGAGGATGAGACAAAAAGTCAGGGACCAAGAGAAACATCAGGCTCACCCCTTTAGGACTTCCTACCTTTGAAGGAAAGAACAGAAGTTTCATGAGAACTACCTTAATTTCTTCCTGAGGCACCATCTTAATACCCTCAACACAGAAACAGTGAACACCACTCCTCTGGAATGTGAACCCTTCCAGAATATACTCAAACCATGGAACAACCCCAGTCAGCTCTTTACTCAATGTGTTTTATTTTACTTGAGAAGGCTATAGAACTTTCTAGCAAGTGTGACCCTTGGACACAGTTATTCTGTTTGAGTTATAGTTGAGCTCTTATGTTGTCCAAGTTCATATATCATATGGAACACTAAGAGGTATAGACACAGACTTAAGACAAGTATGCTCTATATGGCATGGGTATGAAAAGGGGATAGGGATATAGAAAAGTTACAGAGGAAAACCTGCTCTGGATTGTTAAGGCATACAGTGAGCAGTGAGCAACTTACAGAAAGAACTTGTTGACCAGATATGGATTTATACCTGTCGGTGACTTTATAGTATTGTGGAATATTAATTTAAGATGTGTTACATTGGTTCATGCTGTGGACACTTGTTTAATGATGCAAAGATGTGTTGCATTCTTTTATGTTACATTTGTTTAACTCTATGAAGCTGTGTTAGTGTGTCTGCCTAAAACACCTGATTCATCTAATAAAGAGCTGAATGGCCAATGGCTGGGCAGGAGAGAGAAATAGATGAGGCTGGCAGGCAGAGAGAATAAATAGAAAGAGAAAAGGGGCAAAGAGAGGATCAAGGAACAAGAAAAGAAGGAGGAGGATTCCAGGGACCAGCCACCCAGCTACATAGCAAGCCACAGAGTAAGAAGAAAAGAAAAGGTATCCAGAAATAGAGAAAAATAAAAGCCTGGAGATAAAAGATAGACAAGATAATTTAAGAAAAGCTGGCTAGAAATAAGCCAAGCTAGGGCCGGACATTTATAAGTCAGAATTAAGTCTCCATGTATATTTATTTGGGAACTGGGTGGTGCCCCTCCTTCCACCAAAGAGTAAAGAGTAAAAAGCAACTGACACCATTATAGTAATTGGAAGATAGTTATATTGTAGTGAGAAGTGTACTGAAGGGTTGCTGGCACCTCTGGTGTTGTCATAGGACTTGAAAGTTTCCAATGATGCTTCACTAACTTTTAACTATTAACTAGAAATGGGCTTTAAGCACAGGGAACGAGAGCCGCCACCTCTGAAAGATCATTAAGCCAGTCCCCAGGCTGAGAATAGCTAAAGGTCTAGGATGGGAAGAGACATAAGGTGGAGGAACCAGGTTGTTTAGGGTGCACATAGTTAAGACTAGAATTCAAACTTCATGACACCCAGCCAATGGCTTCTTCCATTGTACATGATTTCCTCTTTGAAACAAACCTAGATCACTCTGGTTAAAAATGAGCAGCACTCTTGTGCACACACAGATACTTACACACACACTCCAACAGGCACCTGATCAGATCTCTTCTTGACCTGGAAATGGGTCCCGCTTGGATTATAAACTATATGAAACACTGTGGAGGCTCTCCTCCAGAAGCAATCAAACTAGGGCAGAACAGAACTCTCCAAATATTTGTGTTGAGAGCTGGACATTTGGCACTGGTAAATACGAGTTCTGGTCACTTGCCCTAATTGCTGTAACTTCGTGAGGCTCTTACACCATTCATAATAAACCTGCATTAACAAGAGATTGAGATACTTGGGGATTTGGGATTATGTGGGACAGGAATGAAGGGCTAAGGGAATTTGCAGGGCTAGAGTGCTGACCCCTGAGGGAATGGCAACATTTTATGGCTCTCTATTGGCTGCAGGTGGTCGTCCTGCAGATGTGGGTGTATAAATGAGTTCAGTGCATCCGATCAGTAGAGGCAATTGGGACTCCAGGCGTAGGGGGGTACCAGAGACAGTGCGAATCTGTGCTGTGATGCTGAGTGATGATTTAATTCTCCGAACATCCACAGCCTAGCTCCAAGAAAGAGAAACAACATCCAGCCCCAGCGAAGACTCCTGGGAAAACAGAGGCAGAAGGCAGGCAATTGCCTAAGCAGTGTAGCATTTTTTTTTAAAAGATGCAGTTCTTGCAAAATTGTTAGAAGATAAAATGTAGTTGTAATTCAAGGCCCACATGGAGTGGCCGAGAGATGGATGTGACTCTGACTCAGTGGGGAGGCAAGCTCATGCATCTGTGCTTCATCTCAATGGTGCAAGCCAAGTCTCTGCTACGTGCAATACTCCATTAACATTTGTATTTGAAAGTGGAATAATTTATATTTTAGGATTTTAAAACCTGAAAGTATTTATATACCCAAAGCATAAACTGATACAGTCCAACTTCCCAGGTGAGGTGTCTTTCAGGTGCGCATTCTCTGTGTGTCCTTCTATACCCATTTATCATGGTTCTCCCTTCCTGCTTCCCAGCTCCAAACCTCACCCTCCCACAGGCTACAGTAAATGAGTTGTAGGCCCTGCGGCTTGCTGTTGCCAACATCATCACATTCTTCTTTCCCCCAGCACTCCTAATGGCCCATCCTCTTATGACTCCACTCTGCCTCAAAGCAGAACTGACCCCCTCCCTTAATCCACTTATGACTGGGACTCATTTCCAGTCCCTGGCCATCTTGTGCTGGGGCTGGCTGTGCTGGCCCTAAGATTATTGAAATAATAGGTTAATAAAAAGCCGCTTTCTCAAGACCCCACATGCTTTCTTCCTGCTGCTCCAGACCCCCGCCCCTCCCACAGAACAAGGACTTAGAACAGTGAATCTCAACCTTCCTAATGCTGCGACCCTTTAATATAGTTCCTCATGTTATGGTGACCGCCAACCATAAAGTTATTCTCATTGCTACTTCATGACTGTAATTTTGCTACTGTTAGGAATTGTCACGTGAATATCTGTGTTTTCTGATGGTCTTAGGTGACCTCTGTGAAGGGGTCAGAACCCACAGGTTGAGAACCCCTGGCTTACAGGGTATTGCTGCTCAAAGCATCAACTTTTCCTGACCTGGTCCCCAAATGCCCCATGGGTAACCAAGAGCACAAAACCTTGGCCTCTGGGGCTCCATTTTGCATAGGCCACCTTTGCTTTGAGTTGTTCTCTTTTGCACTTACCTCAGATTTCAGGACATCTTGCGACAAGACACGAATCTACCACCCAGGAAGCAATGACCTGCAACCAAGCCCTGCCTAACCAGAGCGGAGATAACGATCCGTGGAACCATCATTCGACTGGGATTGAAGATGTGATTTTTTTTTCACCACCCTTCTGTCCTTCTATAAGCTGGGAGCTCACGTCAGTGTTCCTGGGAACCGAGTGAAGGGTGGCTGCGTTCCGTTGTCTTGCTTGCATAGATACACTGATTACATTTCTTTGCTGGTTTTCACCATTTCTTCCTGTCTGGCGCTATTTGCTGGAATCCCTTCCCACCAGAGCCAGACCTCTATTGCAGGGTCCAGTAGCTAAAAGGTTAATGCTGGGAGCAGCAGGACTCTCCAAACCACCCTGGCCATGACCTTGGTCTCACCTATTCTTAGGAATTCCTGAGTGTGGATTAGAATATGCAAGTCTGAGTCTGCTTGAGTCACAGCTGCAACTGAACTTCCAGTGAATTTCTTGGTTCCTCTTAGTTTTCCCATCTACAGACAGACCTACAGACAGACATGAGGGCTACCTTGCCGGGTTTGCCATAAGATCACGTGGTTGACGGGCCCTTACACTTTGGATTGTAATAACCAGTTTATGCCAGTTTTGAAGAAGATTTTTAAGTGTGCCAGGATTCTGAGGGAATTCCAGGTGGAGAAAGTGCTCATCTGAGCCCCTAATGCTGGCATTGTTGCTGGCCAGCCCTGCCATATCCAGAAGCCAAAAGTGGCGAGGATGGGGGGGGTGGGCACATTTCCCAATGCCGGGGCACTGTCCTAATTTGCAGCAAACTTCTTAAAGACTTAACTGATCTGAAATCTCTCAGGATGTGTGAGAAGGCACAGTTTGCTTTGCTTTGTTTTTCCATACATCTCCCGATTAGACCAGTGAGCACGAAGGTTGAAAGGCCTTCTGAGAATCCCATTTTCTTGGAAGCTCTTAAGAGCCCAGGCACTATTCCCTGGAAAATATGAGGTTCTTGGGGGATTTTTAGAAGCTTAAACTTTTCCATCAAAGTTAAAATATCTAGAAACTCCTTCCTGGGAAGCATCGTCAACACCTTCTTAATTGGCCCAGTTGGCATCATCTCAAGGCTGTGGTTTCTAATTCAGATCCTGGCATGATACCAAGTCCTCCTCTGAGGATTCAGTCTCCTTCTGGGATGGAAGATAAACAAGAACCTCCAGCCTGTGTTTCAGAGTTGGAGAGAAAGAAAAGGAGCCTGGCTGTGGGGTGGTGCATAAATCATGCTTACGCTGCTTTTAGGAAGTGTATTTCTCTCCAGGAAATCATCGCCCTCAAGGGAAATTCTTCACCTTCCCCTTTGCCTCCATCCCCACAGTGAGTGAGAGAGCAGCTATAAGATGACTTGACTCTTCTTTGGTCTGAGCTCAGAAGGTCAAGTCTGGAGGCCAGAAAGCTTCTGTGTTTGCATCCAGATGAGTGAGAGCTTCAGAGCTGAAGAAGAAGAAACTAACAAACACACACACACACTCATATTCACACATACACACACACTCACATACACATATATGCACTCTTACATAAACACAAATTCACATACACACATCACATACACATAAACACTCACATACACAAACACATACACACAGACGCTCATGTACACACATACACTCTCACACACATACACACAGACTCACATACACATAATCACATACACACAGACATGCACACTCTCACACAAACACATACACACACTCTTACCCACACACACACCTACCTAGACACATACACACACTAACATACACACATTCTCATACACACTCACATACACACACTCTACACTCTCACATATACACACATACATACACACACTCATATATACACACACTCATATATATACACATGCACACATATACATACATGCTCACATACACAGACTCACATACATACATATACACACACACTCTCACACAAACACATATACACACATTCACATATACACATGCTCACATGCACACACACAAACACACACACACACACTCTCACACAAACACATATACACACTCACATGCACACACACACACACACACACACACACACACACACACAGACAGACATCCCTCTTGGAAAACAAAGCTGCTCCCCTCCTTGGGGCTGCAACCAGGGCCAGTTTCACCAGGGGCCATGCCTTCCGGAGTTCCTTTACTTCCCCCCACACACCCCCTCACCCCCCTCACCTTATTCCTTCCCCATCTGAATTCTGAAGAAAAGTCCCAGGAAGATGGGTAAGATGTTTACAGCTAAGCGTCCTTCAGATTCACAGAAACTCATTGTTTGGCTCTCTCTCTAAACCAACACAGGGCACAGCAATTCAAAAGGAGAATTGGAGGAGCCAGCCTCAGGGGACAGCTCACCGCAGTGTTTCAGGGAAGAGGACCGAGATCCACCCTGTGCCGCCTTCCGCCCGCCCTGCATAACCCTTCACGCTCCTGAGCCCCCACCCTGGAGCGTCAGCAGCAGCTCCTCTATGTTCCCAAGCTGTGGGTCTTGAATCAACTTGGATCTTTGCTGCCTAACTCTCCCTTAAGATACACCCTTTTATGGCCACAGTTGACTGCAGGGATGGAGTGACAGAGGACGGCAGGGTCCTGGCCAAACTCTCTAAGATGGGTCATGGACATGACTGAAAGATATCCTTGAAAAATATTATGTGCTTTTGGAAACTCAAATATCTCTCAAAGTATATATTGTATAGAATATGTACATGTATATCGGACATGCTATCCTAGACATATGTATATGGTAGCAACAATAATAGGAAATCTATGAGCATCATAAAATAATGCAACATAATGGTAACTTAGGATAAACTCCCAATACTCAATCGTTAATTACTTTTGCACTGGTAGGATGGCTCAGTGGGTAAAGGCACTTACCACGCACGCCAGGTGCCCTGAGTTTCAGATCTCCAGGACCCACATGGTCGAAGGAGAGAACCAACTCTTATAAGCTGTCCGCTGACTTCCACATGAGCACCCTGGCATGCCCCCACCAATAAATAAATACAACAAAACATTTTAAGGAGGAACTCAGTCACTTTTTTCTTTCACTAATTATTATCATTCAAATTATTTTAAAGCCGCCAATATTGCTATTTGCATGCCTGTTAGACCAGAGAAAGTTCAAAACTTCCCTTTGTGAGTGCCTGCACAGGAAACCGATTTGACTACGTTTCATTCAAGACATGAACATTTGACTCAGCTAAACAGTGTTTTTGTCCAAATTCTATTTCACAGGTTAATGAGCAAGTATCAAAACCAAGACTCTAATTCCGCTATCGAGACAGAAGAAAAGGATGGCCCGGGTTTTGAGTGCTCTGTGTGCTGACCTTGGCTCTCCCAGGAACGAGCTGACTCAGCTCGAACAATTTACCACTCACAAGTTTATCGTTTCCAACTAGCAATAAGAGTATCTATGTCTGGGTGACACCAAGATGAGAGGGAAAAGGGAATGCAAAATTTCAGCACAGCCACGGACGCATGGAGAAGCACCCTGCAAATGCTAACGGTGTCCTGCCTGCAGAACGGGTCACAGAAAGTCCTTACAGTGCAATCTTTGAAAACTGGATTTTGCAACTGCGGCCCAGAATGTGGAATTTGCCCCTTTGATTGCCCTTGCCACCTGCTCCTCATCAGTTCCCAAGACTCGGTGGGACATGTGGCAGTGCCGTTCTCAGAAGGAATACAGCTAAAGAAAAAGCAAGTGTGTGTCCAAGGCAATAGCCCAACGCAGATCACGGAGGGCATTACCTTTCAAGTCATTTGGAAATTGAAAACTCAAATCAAGTATAATCTCAAACATTAATAAGATAATTTTTAAAAAGACAAACAAAAACCCCAGCCGAGGCAGCGAGCCTTCCACATAGGCGAATCATGGGCACACAGACGGCTGATGACGTCAAATTAGCTTGCGTGTGTGACCCTCAACCCCACCAAGTGCCGTTCCATTTGGAGCCTGAGACACAGAGAGCCAGGTGACTCCCAGTAAGACCGACATGGAGAAACTGACCTAGGCTCGGGTGTGCTTTAGTCTCCCTGTCCCAGCCCTGACTTTCTGTAGCAACACACACCACTTAGGACATGTATGAAGGAGGAGAGCTTTGTCTATCCGCTTACTCAGAGAGGAATGATCGGTTTACCTGGATTTAAGCAACCATGCCCTGGGCTCTGAGGACTAGCTCACCGTTGCAGTACTTCCCGGTAAGGAGGTAGATAATCGTGTACAATCTTTCCCGCCTCCCAGGGGCCGGCACCTAGGTGAACAAACACAAACATCATTTTATTGTGACCTCCATATCTAAATGACAGGGGACAAGCTTCCTGTTTTCATTTTTCCCTTTGTAGGTATGTGGGTTTTGTCTGTTTGTTTGTTTTGTTTTTGGAGAGTCTGGCCCTGTAGCCCAGGCTGGTCCAGAACTTGTTATGTAGCCTAGCCTGGCCTCAAGCCATGATTCTCCAGCCTCGGTTTCAGAAGAACTGGGACTATGGGCATGAGGCACCACGCCTCTTACCTTGCTCCTCCTCTTGGTATTGATTTTTCTAAGTTAGCAGAAACTGGTTTCAGAGAATAATAGACGATAAGATCAGTAGAAACTCCAGGGTAGGGTGTTATAAAAATCCACTCACAGAAGGTAATGTGAAGGGGGGAGGAGCTTGGAGAAGAGAGAGGGTGAAACTTACTTTAACTGGAAGTCCGTGTATAAAGAATGAATATAATAAACCAAAAGAGTCTGTATAGCATTTTTTTAATCAATGTGGAGCTAACCATCGGGAAATTTAAAACCTTGAAATTTAGAGAAATGGTATCTAGAAAAAAGCGACCAGCTCAGGAAGAAGTAAAGCTGGTGCTTTTCGGTAAAATCACAAATTCATCTTAATTTCTTAATTTTTTCCTATGTGTATGTATGTATTAAGTGGCAATTTTTGTTAATTATGGGAAAACCATTTTTATTGGTACATTTTAATAGCAGAGAAGAAAAGACAATGGAGGCAGGGATCTGAGGACGTAACTCACTGATAGAGTACTTGCCTAACAGGTACAGGGTTCTTAGTTTGGTCCCCAACATTGAAAAGAAAAAAAAAAAATAGCCTGTCTTTCTGTGATGGAGATGATTCTGTGCCAAATATCAGAAACCACCCTGGGGGTTGGGGATTTAGCTCAGTGGTAGAGCGCTTGCCTAGTAAGCGCAAGGCCCTGGGTTCGGTCCTCAGCTCTGATTAAAAAAAAAAAAAAAAAACAAAATAACAGAAACCGAAGATTCTGTGGAGTTCTAGAAACAAGCGAACTGCCACATGGCGTGTCTTCTCAGACTGGATCCCGGAAGGAGTTGGGGCTGGCCGGTCACGTGCCTGCATGGAAACCCGTCCCCATGGCTCCCTTCTGTACATCTCTTTCCTTGACATGTCCCCGCCATGCTTACAGAAGTTTAGTGCTCCTCATCCTCACTGCTTGCCAAAGCATCATCTGCTTTCCCGGAACAGAAATGATTACTTTCATCTTTGTTCTCAAGGCATAAAGCAAGCCACCCCTCCAGGTTATGAGGACTATCTTTGACTATGAGTCAAGGTTTGCCGCGCAGTTTTATGGCATTTTTACTGATAAGATAAGCAGCGACCTTGACACTGAAGGTGTGCTTGCAGATGGCTTTTTTCCCAGGACCGAATCAGAAACTTGGATGTGAGTTTATTTTTCTCTGCCATGTGAAGCTTAGGGTGATTAAACCCGGCCTGAAGAGTGCCGGGGAGGGTGGACCCTGTGGAAGAAGAAAGAGAGATTCCACAGCTCCTTGGGTAGCCATCCAATGCTCACAGCTGGAGGCGAAACAAAAACAAAAAATGTCCGCAAGCATCCTTTTCCCACATTCACACTGCACCCTTGGATGAGGATGCTCCTTGGACGAGGATGCTCCTTGGACGAGGATGCTCCTTGGATGAGGATGCTCCTTGGATGAGGATGCTCCTTTGCTGTGTCGCTCTGCCGTGCTGTGCCAGGTCTGAAAGATGGACAGAAGGGATTCAGAGGAGAGGAGTCCAAAGACCGAAGGCTTGAAGATGGGGCAAGAGAATGAGATCAGTTAGAGCTGCATAATGGAGCTATCCTGGGATCAGGGGAATAATGACCCACATTTTAAAGGAAGCCTGCCCACACCCTCACTCAGCCTTGAGTCATACTGTGAGATTCCCAGCAAAGTGTGTCATAGGCGTTTGTGGTGGCTAGTTTTATGTCAACTTGACACAAGCTAAAGACGCCTCAGAGAAGGGAACCTCAATTAAGCAAAGGCCTCCAGAAGACAGGGCTCTAAGCAAGCCTATAGAGCATCTCTCAATTAATGATTGGTGGGGGAGGGCCCAGCCCATTTCAAGTGGTGCCATCCCAGAGCTGGTGGTCCTGGGTTCTAAAGGAAATCAGGCTGAGCAAGCCATGGGAAGCAAGCCAGTAAGCAGCTCCCCTCCACGGCCTCTGCATGCCAGGTTGCTGCCCTGTTTGAGGTCCTGCCCTGTTCCTTGGATGATGAACAGTGAGCGGAGGTGTGAGCCAAATAAAGCCTTTCCTCTCCAAGTTGCTTCTGGTAGTGGTGTTTCATTGAAGCCTTAGGAACCCTGAAACTGTGTTATGTCCAGTGCCCTCATCTTCTGATCAAGTTCTCCCATGAAGAAGTTTGCTTCCTCAGTTCACTTGAATAAAGCACCATCAAAACCTACAGAATGGAGTCTCCGAGTGTGTCAGGGGGACCATGCTCTGGAACACGAAAGTTACGGTCACAATCACGGCGTTATGAAGGGTTGACACAGAATGATCTTAAAGTTATACCCAACATCATTTGGGCATATCACTGGGAGAAAAACGTAAGGATGGAGAGGAAATAAGGGCCTCTTGGCATCCCTTTAAAGAATGCAGGGAGCCTTCCCGGGCCCCCTTGCCTGAGTAAGCCCTGGCGTAGTAGCGAGCATGGTCCAGAAGCAGTGCCTGGTGGCTGGAGGGAAAAATGGTAAGTCAACAGGAGGTAGACTCCAGGTCTGAGAGAGAAAAGGAAAAAGCAATAAATGGAAATGCCATGGCTCTGTAGGCAATGGAATCTATTACTCAGAGATTAAAATGTCATAAGGCGTATACGTCAGCTCCAGACCTTGCAAAATGTTTTTTCCATCATAATTACTCCTGTCGCCAGGAGAGGGGACTTTCCTTTCTCAGGGAGGGGGGCTGACGTACTGGCTGTCTTTTTCTTTGGACCTCAAAACCTGCCTCCTATTTATACAAAATACTAACAGCGACTAACACCAACGAACACTTAGCCTGTATGAACGCTTTACAACTTGTCATTCTTTCAATGACTTTGTGAGTGGGTACATTTTATTTCACCCCTACATTACAGATGAAGAAACTGAGTCACAGAGCTATCATGCACCATGTCCTAAGGTTTCTGGGAAGAAGAGAATTGGGATTTGAACTCAGCTCATTTGAGGGCTGGGTCTGTAGTTTGGTGCAGAGTGCTTTCCTGGCATGTATGATGTACCTAAATTCGGTCTCCGGTAGAGACTTCCACTATCAAGAAAGAAAAGGAGAAAAGAAAAAGTGAATTCAGCTCACCAGTTCCAGAAGGTGGTCCCTAACATTTCCCCAAACTTCCTTATCAGAGCCCAATTCTGTCCATGGGAAAGCGGAAGCACTATAAGGTCTCCTAGAGATTATCTTGTTGGCGTTTCCCTTTTTGCTCGCATATTGAGGAAGAAGAGATGCCAATATCTGGAGGGTGGAGGGTGGAACAGGCGTGTAACCACAGCTGGGGTTAGTTAAATAAATTGCTATGATTCACAGCTGATGGCTAGTCATTAACTAACCTTTAGGATAATGTGGCTGTCTTTTTCTTTGGACCTCAAAACTACCACATCCTTTAGTTCCAACCCTTGGGTGGCAGAGGCAGGCAGATCTCTGTGAGTTCAAGGCCAGCCTGGTCTACGTTGCAAGCTCTAAATCAAGTAGGATTACACAGTGAGACCCTATCTCAAAAAAAAAAAAAAAGTAATTTCCAGAAGATACTAAGTAGGTAAGGTCATGAACTGTACATATGGTAGGATCTTCAGCTTTAAAAGTTTGTACACACAGGAGCACATGTACATGCTTAAAGATACTTTGTATCAAGTGTGGAGTCACCAGATTAAGTACACACCTTCATCGGGTTCTCATAGATCCTCTTCCTCCTTCTCCTTTTCCCCGTCCATTTCCACTCAGGTTCCACTAAGGTTTGAACTATGGGGAAGCTGTGGAACCTTTGGTCTGGCAGACATGGGTCACCGAGGGTAGCCTTGAATACTGTTTCTGACTCGACCTCTGCTTCCTGGCTGACCAGCGGGTGAAGAAGCTGTACCACCAACTCTTGCTGCCACAGGCAGAGTCACGTAGCTTCCACGCCCTTTCTGCCATGATGGGCTGCATCTCCACACCACGCACCAGAGCAAAGCTCTCCCTTAAGATGCTGTAAATGTAACTGGTACGTGTTCCTACAAAAATCTCTAAAGGGGCTCTGCAAGTTCAAGAAGAAACCAAGGCATGAAGCTAGGACCATCTGAATGAAGCTCACTATGATGGTACCTTCTTTCTTTCTTCCTTCCTTCCTCCTCCCTTCCTCCCTCCTTCTCCCTTCCTCCCTTCCTCCCTTCTCCCTCCCTCCCTCCTCCCTCCCTCCCTTCCTTCCTTCCTTCCTCTGTCCTTCCCTCTCTTCCTCCCTTGCTTCCTTCCTTCTCTCTTCCCCCACCCCCACTTTAAGACACAATCACACTTGCTAAAAACCGAGAGCTCAGTACACAGAATTTTTTCTTAACTGATCATATAGGAAGTTGCTACTGTGATGCCCAGGCACCCCTGTGGTCGCATTCCTGCTGAGCTCCTCCAGGCCTGGCTCCAGAGAGCAGCACCCAGCCCTAATCCATCCTTTGTTTAACTGACACCTTTTGTTTCTCTTATCACCCTAAGTGAATCTTGTCTCAGAGTCTCCCAAGGATCAAAGGCCTATGTAAAACTTGGTTCAGGAAACCGGGTACCTGAGAAATGGAGGAATTTGCACTTGGCGTTGGAATTTTGGGAACTCCTTTCAGGTTGTTTTGAGCATATGAAATGAACTGGCTACATTGTAAATATTGAGAAAAATAAAAATGCCCAGGGCGAAGGGAATGTGCTTGAGTCCTTAGAGGCTGGACCCGCCCCCCCTGCAGCCATGAATGGTTAGATTCAGTCTTAATATGCCTCTGTGTCTTCTTTCCACGGATCCGAGTGAACCCGCACACCCATGCTGGGACAATCCACATCACACCCTGAACATTTCAGTGTGTGAGTCCTACAAAGTCACAGTTCGGCCATCACCAGGAAATCAACATTGTGATGTCTCCACTGCCCACACTTTGAACCCCATCTGAAAGCACACCAGTAGTCCCAATGATGTCCTTCACGGCTAAGGAATCTGGAATGAAGCTGTTTGTGGTTGGCTTCCTGTCTTTTCCTGTGCTTCAGTTTGAAAGTTTCTGGGTCTTTGTCTTTCGTGCCCCTGACTCTTTTGAAGGCCACTTATGTTGCGAAATAACCCTCCACGTGGGACTTCCTCTGTTCCCCATAACTGATGGTTTTTAGCGGTGCTCTTACCCTGCAAGGAAAAGTCAGAAAACACGACAGAATCCACTAACAAGAGTTTTATTAAAGAAAGGAGAAAGGGATAGATGTGATCAGGCCTGCTGAAAGGACATGTGAGGGAAGAAGGGCAGGGGGGACATGGGGCCCTCTTTTTTAAGGACCACCCCGCACATGCGCACACAGGCCCACATGGCTACTCCACGCATGCGCGTTGATCACGTGTTCATGCAGCGCATGGGTTACGTAGGACATATGACCCAGAAATGACTAGGTGGAGATGACTAAGTGTCCCACCGGGGCATGTGCGCCCATGGGGGCGTGGCTGGAATTCCTATTGATAACTACAGCCAGGCATTCATCTTCAGCCAGAGAGGGCACAAAGGTGATGCTGGAGTCCTCTTGCTACATCCTGTCAGATGGACCAGAAGCTCAGCTGGCCATCTTTTGCAGAAGGATGCATCTGCCAGAGCTGTGATTGCTCTTTGTAATTAGTAAGTATATTGGGAGAGGCAGTTTAAAGTATATAAATATCTTTCTTTGTGTTTGTGTGAATTTTCTACTTATTCATCTAGGTATGACTCGTGACTTCCCACTTCATATTTAATGGGTTATAATGTGCTTCTACCATTATGTCTTTATTTAGTTTTTTGAGACAGCCTCATGTATCTATCCCAGGCTTGCCTTCAAGCTCATTACATAGTGGAAGATGACCTTGAACTTCTGATCCTCCTGCCTCTGCCTCTCAGGTGCTGGGATCACAGACATATGCCCACACACACTTGTTTATGTGGTACTGGGTAGAACCTGGGGCTTTTGTGCATGGTAGGCAAACACTCTTCATCCCTCACCAGAACCATCATTATTTATTTTGATGTCCACATTTTCTCCATTTCACTGCCGAGTGAGTGAAGCTCACGTCTTCAATGGCTTCCTGAAAAGATGGTTTATCAGTAGGCAGTTCTGGGTTGTGTTCATACCCAATTTGGATCTCCCTGAGGATACATCAGAGAAAGTGGTCCTGGACTCTTCAATAGCCACAACCAGGGTCCTGTCCTATCCTTGAGGAGATCTAGGGCAAAGTGAAGAAGTGTAGGCCATACTTACCTTTAGAAGCCCTTCACACAAAAGGGCCAGTTTGGCAGGAGGGGGTTCTTCACAGGGTGTGGGTTTCCTTAGGAAACATGATCAAGGGCCAGCAAATTGGAGGCAGCCATGTTTTTCTGGAAAGTTCTTTGGCCACCACCGAGGAAGCACTTCCTTTTTGTGATGAAGAGTGGACCCAGAGAAGATGGGAGATAAGAAAGAAAAAGTCATTAAAAGGGAAAAAAAAATTACCTAGAGAATTCAGTCTCATCCTCGGAGCTCAAGTTCTCAGTCACCATTCCTGGCATATTATGGCTCTGGTGGGAGAAAGCAGACAAGGCTGGGTCAGTTTTCATCTAGACGCCACAGCCACTGTTCTGACAGAGAGTGAAGGTGTGGAGGCCCACAGAAATTTCATAGTGAGATCTGAGCTTGCTTTACCCAGCAGGGCTGCATTAGAAGATGGCTTGACCAGGTGATTGGAAGGGTTTGCACTTGGCTGAGCTAGGGGGAGGTCTTTTGCTCCACCCCTTGGCATTCCTATAAATAGCCCTTTAGAAGAGCCAGAAGGGGCCAGTGGATTAGGATCCAGGCCCTCCCGAGGCTATCCTGTGTTTCTATCTGTTTCTCTCTCTACCTCTATATTTCTATCTAAACTCTTATCCCTCACTCCTCAACAGTACCCTGGGGGGAAAAGTGGGAGCTGATCTCCCACACAGAGGTAAACAGGCCTCCTCCATCCCCCAGTCCCACCTGGCATCTCCCATCCTGCCTTCCTTCTTCAGATCCTCTCCTCCCCTCTCCCCATCACCAGTCGGCTTTCTGTGTGGTAAGGAAACACCCGAGTCGAACAATCTGAAAGGAAGAAAAGTTTGCCTTGGTCCATGGTCTCAGAGGTTTCAGGCCGGGCTTGCCTAGTTCTATCACTGTGGTCTGTGGGGAAATGGGACATCTTTGCAGGACCCTGTGTGGGAGCAGGGTGCTCATCTCAGAGTGGCCAGGGAGTGAGAGGAGAGGAAAGGGGCCAGGGTCTCAATATACCCCCTTCACCGGCACACCCCACCCCGGTGGCCTACCTTCTCTCTTCCAGGCCCCTCTTTCCCCCTCCACTGCCCCCTCCCACTGGTACCAGAAGCTAATAACCCAGCTCTTAGCACATGCACCTTGAAGGGTCTTTACAGCCCAAACGTTGATATACCAACGTGATTAACCAAGGTTTTAGCAAGGCCAAATTTCATGGAGAATAAAAAAAATCTCCCAAAGGGTTTTTGTTCATTTGTTTTTGAAACTAACTTCAATTTTCCATTCATTGGCTCATTTTATAAAATATACAGAACACACACCTTAGCATTTTAAACCACTTTTTTGTTTTGTTTTGTTTTTCGAGACAGGGTTTCTCTGTGTAGCTTTGCGCCTTTCCTGGAACTCACTTTGTAGACCAGGCTGGCCTCGAGCTCACGAAGATCTGCCTGCCTCTGCCTTCTGAGTGCTGGGATTAAAGGCGTGCGCCACCACCGCCTGGCTTTAAGCCACTTTTGAGTAGAGTTAAGTACGTTCACATTGCTGAGTAAACATTGCCACTAGCTTTCTCCAGAAACTTCTTCACAGTGCAAAGGAGAGGCCGGAGCATGGTTCAGCTGTTAGGAATACATCAGCACTAACATTTCCTCCTAGCTAACTAGCGTTTCCAAACTCCCTGATTTTAAATTGTTTTAATTTTATGTGTATAAGTGTTTTTTGTGTGTGTGTGTGTGTGTGTGTGTGTGTGTGTGTATAAGCATACCACAAGCATGTAGTGCCCAAGGTAAGTCAGAAGATGGCATTGGATCCCTAGAATTGGAGTTACAGATGGTCGTGAGCTACCACAAAGGTGCTAGGAATCAAACTCAGGTCCTTTCTCTCTAAGAACAGCAAATGCTCCTAGCTGCTGGACCATCTCTCTAACCCCCAGCTCCCTTTTTTTTTCATGATAAATAATCCTAACAGTTACAGCTGCCCCAGTGCGCACCAGGCATTGAGCGAGCCACTCCATAGATATTCCCATTTAATCTTTAAATAGATACTATCATTATCTTTATTTTTCAGATGGCAAAGTGGAAGCCTATAGAATTCCGGAAGCTCTCCAGATCACACAGATGCCAGGTGCCAGAGTCAGCATTCCAATCCGATGGGTCCACACAGTGAGTCAGGGGCCGTCAGAAGACTATTACAGGAGACTATTACAGGCGCTGAGGAGATGGCTCAGTGGTTAAGAGCACTGGCTGCTCTCCCAGAGGACCCGGGTTCAATTCCTAGCACCCACATGGCAGCTCACAATCGTCTGTAACTCCAGGCCCAGGGAACCCAACATCCCCACACAGACATGCATGCAGGCAAAACACCAGTGCACATAAGATAAAAAACAAGTCATTAAAAGACTGTTTTAAGACCATTATATAAATTTGCAGCTTAGGTCGTATGGGAGCACTGTCAGAGAACAGGTTACTTCTCTTTCATTTACAAATATCTGTTTCATTACTTTCCATTGAAATAAGTTTAAGAAGAAGACTTATTGGGTGTTGAAGTGCTTCTCCCTTAGGGGTTAAGTGGAAAGTATACATCGTTCCTCTAGGGTAAGCTGCAGAAGATGTTCCTGTTTGTCCCCAGCAAGGACTTGAACATGTGTCAGTGTGTCCCTTAGACAGCTGCTCCATTAGTAGATTTTCTAAGTATCAGGTTAAAAACCTCTGTTTCCCTTCTCTCTCCCTCCCTCCCTCCCTCCCTCCCTCTCTCTCTCTCTCTCACACACACACACACAAAGAGGCTCCCAGAACTGAGCTGGATCCCTGGAATATGTGTTGCAAACTCTGGACCCTGCAAGTCTATGACGTGTGTTGTCCATGGAAGGTTCTGGAAAGAGTCAGAGAGGGTTGGGCTGTTCTGCTTGTTTTCCTCAGCAGTAGAGCATTTTGCTCTCAAGGCAGTCAAGAAACCCCAACCTCACCACAAGCGACTCTCTTTTAGGCCAATCACAAAATTGTTCCTCTAAGAAATGAGAGACAACAATAAAAAAATGACATCAGCTATTCTGTGAATCGACTTTCTGGGACTTGTTGGAAAATTTGGTCATAAATAATCTCTGGCTTCTTTGCCTTAAAAAACCTAGAGCTGATTGTTGATCTCATATGATAAATAAACTCACATGGGATGTGTAAGATTGGAGGTGACCAGGTCTCCTCAGGCTTCCTCAGCCCACAACCCGATCTTCATGCTTAGTTTCATGGAGAGCTCCCTGAAAACCTCATGTCACAGTGTCTCCACCAGCCCAGCTGTGGAACCTACTGGTTCCTCAGCAACTTCTGGGAATGGTGGCCTTACCATTTTGCTTCAGGGGCCGCTGTTGTGCTGGCCAAAGCAGTTGTCACAAGCCAAAGACATCCAATATGGCTGAAGCCCAAGAGGATGGTCAAGTGACCTGAGTAGGGCCCCAGTTCTTCATAAGACCCGAGTATGTGGCAGTTGAGATGATTTTCTTGCCTAACTTTCTGCATGTATGTATTTTCCTATTGAAAAATGGGTCTCCTCCCCACGCCCATTGAAGTGTCCTGAGTATATCATGTTTTTCCAAATTGGAGAGCTTCCATACCATTGTCTACAGAGGATTCATAATCTCTACTATATCTGCTCTTTCTCAAGTGCTGAGTGTGTGTGTGTGCCTTGGATTACGCCATTCTTTAATTCCTTCTAATCCACTGTGAGTCTCTTGATCCATTCCTCAGGCTTTATTGGTTCTTCATGTTAAAAATTCTGTAACGCAGGGTTGGTAACACTCTTTTTACAGAGCACTACCTTTCTGAGACTTATCTGGCATCTGAGACCAGCAGCTCGGAACACCCATAGCACACTCCTTCCAGGACTTTTTCTTCCCACTCGATGCCCTTTCTCAAGTCATTATGGATCTGTACTTGTGTGGTAAAGATCTGCAAGTCTGTTTCCCTTTGGTTTGCCAATTCTGTTGGTTCTGATGGGCCAGATGTGGCGAAATCATTGTCATCTCAATCCTCACCCCTGGCCCCAGGTCTGCGCAATAAATATGGAATGATGATGACGTGTATTCCATAAAGAGCCTCTTCAGACTGGGGCAGGGACAATGTGCCAGAGTGCATGTGAAGCCACAGGACAAACACCTACCACTTTCCTAAAAAGTCAGTTTCACAGGAAAGGAAGTCTAAACATTCTTCTTATACGGTCATTTTAAAGTGTGGTCAAACGTAAGATTTACATGGCATCTTAAGAAATTTACTCCCCGACGTCTATTTCTCCTGGGTGAGTTTGTTTCTTTTTGTTCTAGATCTTTCAGTTGTGCTGTTAATTCATTGGTATGGGATTGCTCCATCTTCTTTATGTGTGCATTTAGAGCTATGAATTTTCCTCTTAGCACTGCTTTCATAGTGTCCCATAAGTTTGGGTATGTTGTACTTTCATTTTCATTGAATTCTAGGAAATCTTTAATTTCTTTCTTTATTTCTTCCTTGACCCATTGATGTTTCAGGTGGGCATTATTCAGTTTCCATGAGATTGTAGGCTAACTATAATTTTTGTTGTTGTTGAAGTCTAACTTTAATGCATGGTGGTCTGATAAGATACAGAATGTTATTTCAGTGTTTTTGTATCTGTTGAAATTTGTTTTGTAACCAAGCATATGGTCAATTTTTGAGAAGGTTTCATGGGGTGCTGAGAAGAAGGTATATTCTTTTGTGTTAGGATAGAATGTTCTGTAGATCTATTAAGTCCATTTGAGTCATAACATGTTAGGTTCTTTATTTCTTTGTTAAGTTTCAGTCTGGTAGATCTGTCTTTTGGTGAGAGTGGTGTGTTGAAATCTCCCACTACTAATGTGTGGGGTTTGATGTGCATTTTAAGCTTTAGTAGTGTTTCTTTTATGAATGGGGGTGCCTTTGTATTTGGGGCATAAATGTTCAGAATTGAGACTTCATCTTGGTGGATTTTTCCTGTGATAAATATGTAATGTCCATCCTGATCTCTTTCGATCAATTTTAGTTTGAAGTCTATTTTATTAGATATTAGGATAGCTACACCAGCTTGCTTCTTAGGTTCATTTGCTTGGAAAGCCTTTTCCCAGCCCTTTACTCTGAGGTAGTGTCTGTCTTTGAAGTTAAGATGTGTTTCTTGTATGCAGCAGAAGGATGGATCTTGTTTTCTTATCCATTCTGTTAGTCTGTATCTTTTTATAGGTGAATTCAGACCATTGACATTGATAGATATTAATGATCGGTAATTGTTAATTCCTGTTATTTTTTGTGGTTGTGTTGCGTTTTCCTTCTTTGGTGTTTGTTGGTGTGGGATTATCTATTGCCTGAGTTTTCATGGGTGTGTTTAACTTCTTTGGGTTGGATTTTTCCTTCTAGTGTTTTCTGTAGGGCTGGATTTGTGGATAGGTATTGTTTAAATCTGCTTTTATTATGGAATATTTTGTTTACTCCATCTGTGGTGATTGAGAGTTTTGCTGGGTATAATAGTCTGGGTTGGCATCCGTGGTCTCTTAGTGTCTGCATAAGATTTGTCCAGGATCTTCTAGCTTTCATAGTCTCTATTGAGTAGTCTGGTGTTATTCTGATAGGTCTGCATTTATATGTTACTTCGTCTTTTTCCTTTGCAGCTCTTAATATTTTTCTTTGTTCAGTATGTTTAGTGTTTTGATTATTATGTGGCGAGGGGACTTTTTTTTTTTTGGATCCAGCCTATTTGGTGTTCTGTAAGCTTCTTGTACCTTCATAGGTATTTCTTACTTTAGGTTAGGAAAGTTTTCTTCTATGATTTTGTTGAATATATTTTATGTGCCTTTGAGTTGGTATTCTTCTCCTTCTTCTATCCCTATTATTCTTAGGATTGGTCTTTTCATGGTATCCCAAATTTCTTGGACATTTTGTGTTATGACATTTTGTCTTTAGTGTTTTCTTTGACTGACAAATCTATTTTCTCTATTGTGTCTTCAGTGTCAGAGATTCTCTGCTCCATCTCTTGCATTTGGTTGGTTATGCTTGTTTCTGTAGTTCCTGTTCGTTTAGTCAGGATTTCTATTTCCAGCATTCCCTCAGTTTGTATTTTCTTTATAGTCTCAATTTCAATTTTCAAATTTGAATTGTTTCCTTCATCTGCTTAATTACTTTTTCTTGGCTTTCTTTGATTTCTTTCAATTTTTTGTTTGTTTTTTCTTCCATTTCTTTAAGGGAATTTTTATTTCCTCTTTAATGGAATTTTTCATTTCCTCTTTAAGGGCCTCTATCATCTTCTTAAAGTCATTTTTAGGATTGATTTTTTTCTGTTTCTTCTGCCTTGGTATGTTCAAGTCTTGCAGGTGTAGAATCGCTAGGTTCTGATGTTGTCATATAGGTCTTTATGTTGTTGCCTCTATTTTTGCACTGGCGTCTATTCATCTCTTCTTCTGCTCGGTATAGGCAGTGTCTGTGTCTAAAGGTGCCTCTCTTGTTCTAATTGTTAGTCTTGGTCCACTAGGAGTTCCTGACCTAAAGCTCTACTATAAAGCTATAATAATAAAAACAGCTTGGTACTGGTATAAAAACTGACATATAGACAAATGGAATCGAATTGAAGACCCTGAAATTAATCCATGTACATATGAACACCTGATATTTCACAAAGAAGCCAAAACTATACAATGGAAAAAAGAAAGTATCTTCAACAAATGGTGCTGGCATAACTGGATGTCAATATGTAAAAGATTACAAATAGATCCATATCTGTCACCATGCACAAAACTCAAGTCCAAGTGGATCAAAGACCACACATCTGACAGAGGACTGATCTCCAAAGTATATAAAGAACTCAAGAAACTAGACATCAAAATACTGAACAATCCAATTAAAAAATGGGCTAAAGAGCTAAACAGAGAATTCTCAAAAGAAGAATCACAAATGTCTGAAAGACATTTAAAGAAATGCTCAACATCCTTAATCATCAGAGAAATGCAAATCAAAACGACTCTGAGATACCATGTTACACCTGTCAGAATGGCTATGATCAAAAACACTAATAACAATCAATGTTGGAGAGGATGCAGAGCAAAGGGAACACTCCTCCACTGTTGGTGGGAATGCAAACTTGTACAATCACTGTGGAAATCAGTATGGTGGTTTCTCAGAAAAGTGGGAATTGATCTACCTCAAGACCCAGCCATACCACTGTTGGGCATATACCCAAGAAATGCTCAATCATACCACAAAAAAAAAAAAAAAAAAAAAAAAAATGTTCAACTATGTTCATAGAAGCACTATTTGTAATAGCCAGAGCCTGGAAACAACCTTGATGCCTGTCAACCAAAGAATGGGTTAAGAAAATGTGGTATATATACACAATGGAGTACTACTCAGCAGAGAAAAACAATGACAGCATGAAATTTGCAGGCAAATGGATAGAACTAGAAAATAAAATCCTGAGTGAGGTAACCCAAACCCAGAGGACAAATATGGTATGTACTCACTCATAAATGGATTCTAGATATAAAGCAAAAAACAATCAGACTACAACCCACAGAACCAGGGAGGCTATATGGCAGGGGGGACCCTAGGATGACTGTGGCTTAGAATAAGTTTTGGTTCTAGTCAATAAACAAATAAATGAATAAATAAGTAAATAAATAAATAAAGTTGTAATAAATAAATAAATAAATAAATAAAAGATTTCCCAAGTTAAAAAGAAATGAAATTTAATTACTTCAAAAACAGTAGTGTGATTACATAGTTAATTTTCCTATTTTTTTTTTTCTTCAGCACGGCTTCACTGAGCATGCTCTTCATTCCAGGCACCGCTCTAGGCCTGGAGAATACAGTCGTGAAGTAAACAGATTTGATCCCTGCCTTTGTGGGGTTTGTAGTCTAGAACAGATGTCAGCAAGCCTACTATATAAAATTCCACTCAGCAAGTGGTGTAGGCCTCTGGAGCCAAACACGCCTCATCACGCTCTTCCGCCCTACGGCTGTAACACAACAACAGGCAGACGGTGATGTCTCAGTAAAAACAAGACAGGCAGAGGAAAGAGCCAAGACGCGTGGTTACCAGAGGAGCAGGGAAATGAGGAGACACTGGCCATGCTGAATGATGCCGCACTGTTGTGGGGTGAATGGGCCCGGTGATCCAAGGTGCAGTGTGAGGACTGTAATGATGCTGTTGGATGCTGTCTACACCCTGGAAACTGGCTAAGAGCGCAGTCTTTAATGTTTTCTTGTCACATCTCCACTCAGAGAGAGGTGGGGTACGTCAAACTTCCCTGACTGGCATACATGCTTTACTGTGGCTAGTGTATGCTAAAATACATTTGCTCCCACTATTATAGGCTGTCTTACCACAGGTCCAAAGGAACGGGGCCAACCAGTTCTGGGGAAGGAACTCCACATTAGGGGGTTGAAACAAAGCTTTTCTGTCTTCATAATTGAGTCACTGGAGACATTTTGTCACCATAGCAGAAAGCTACCACACACACGCAAGCTCAGCTTGTACGTATAATTATGGGCAGTGACCTGTAGCTGGCTCAGGGAATAGTACCCACATGTAAGCTAGAAGATAAACAAGCAGCCCCTGAGTCTAAGGTGATTGTAGCAGGCAGAGTAGCAGATGTAGGGTCAGCAGCAGCAACAGCTGTGAGAGAGAGGAAGGCATCCTCTGAGGGCAGCCTGGGGCACATGATGGACACAGCTGGTCTGCACATCCATGACGTTCCCTCTGGCATCTCTACAAACACTAACTCTCCAGTCAACACTAAGGCCAGTGACCACTGACGCCCAGGTAGAAAGTTCCTCAGTAAATTACTATAAAATAAGTGTTCACAGGCACATTTCTGTGGAAAAAAAAAAGGGGGGGGGGACACTAGGAGTGTTTCAGTATACACCCATAACCCCAGGACTCGTTTAGCTGAAGCAGGAGGATCATGTATTTACCTATAGTCTGAGCTACATAGTGAGACTGTCTCGGTTATTTTCAATCAACTAGAACCTCTAGTTTTGAGAGCGGATGGCAGGCACATCACAAAGCACATTTCTACAGGCTTAGAAATAGAATTTAAATGGAGAGAATTCTATTAGGGCAAAATGAAACACTAACTTCATACAGAGTTTCAAATGAACTGGCAGTCCCTGACTAAATGACCTTCAAATTAATCCCCCTTGTGCCTGAAGACACAGCCAATGAGAACTTAAGAAGACACCCTAGATTATAAAAAGTTATATAAAGACCATGAAGACCCCAAGTCTCAGGATCTGTCAGAAAATATAACAATTAATACTGAAATACTTGAAGCTGAACTGTAAGAAGAGTTAAATCTTTCTGAAAAAATAGTTTCGCATGCTATCACCCCTAGGTTTACTATAATTCATATTTCAAGTAATTTTTCAGAACTACCCTGACGTCATCAGCCTGTGGAATCATAAAACCTGTTTCAGCAACACCTGTATTAGATTTTATTATCAAAGTTAAATTTATCTGAAAGTATTTGATTTTCCCTTTGTCAACAGCCACTGGCATTGCTGTCAATGATGTCATTTGAAAATTAATCTGCTAAAAGCACCAACTTTGCCATTTGAATGAATATGCAAGAAAAGAAGCCTGAAACATCTTATGATTTGTCATGGCAACACAATGATGTAAAGTATTGTTTATTACCCAAAACTAGGACCTCAGAATACTTCTTTTCCATTTAAAATGTGCAGTTATTTACTGTTACCATGCTTATCAACTTAACAGTAAAATATTTTTACAATGACAGTCTTTATAGTTCAGTAAATGCCCATTTCTCCTCTGGTTTTTGAGCAAGAACCTGTGGTTTTACATTAGGCCTTGCAATTTGTGTAGCTATAATGTACAGGAATTAGGACAGGTTTCCTGGGGGAGTGGGGAGGTCTAAAATGAGGAGGGAACTGGAGGTGGAGCGGAGTTATACGCAAGTAACTGAGTACGTGCGGGCCCTGGGTTTGAGTTCCAGCATCACTCCAGCAGGAAACAAAATTCTCATTGAGAAGGCGGAGCTTGTCTCCCAAAGCAATGGCTCTCAGAGTGGAGCCCCGAATCAGTGTGACCTGATATCCCTGTCGTCTGTAACAGAACACAGAACACCCTCACTGGGTGGTTCAAATACCAAACGCCTCTCACGGTTCTGAAGGCTGGAGGTGTAGGTAGATTTTTCTGTCCTGCCAGCCAGCTTCCAAATAACCATTAGAGATTTCTTATTAATTATGAAAGTGCAGCCAATAGCTCAGGTTTGTTTCTAACTAGCTCTTAATTAATCACGTGGCTCATGACTTGTTACCACATCTCCTGTATACTTCCTCCATGTCTTCTCATGACTCTGCCCTTCTTCCCAGCATCCTCTGTGCCTAGAAATCCTACCTACCCATTGGCCATTCGGATTTTTATTAAACCAATCAGAGTGACATCTTTACAATGTACAAAAAGATTAATCCACATTTCCCCTTTTCTGTCTAAATAAAAAGGAAAGGTTTTAACTCTAATACAATAAAATTATATACAATAAGAGCGATTATCGAGTAAGTATTACATTCATAATGTCCAGTCTATTAGTATCTGGCAGATTTAGAGAAAATATTCCATCATCTATCCTCTCTTAATGAGTCCAAAGACTTGTACCTAATTTATTTTCTATCATAACAAAGGAAAAGTATAACTGTAACTTGCTAGTCTTTAACTTCATCAAAGACCTCCGAAGGATATAATATTACCTGAGTAAACAGGAAGTACAGTGCAAGCCACTTCCAAAACTATAGACATGACAGACATCTGGCAGCCTGGACAGTCACCCAAGGTTCCTCTGCAATGTTGGGGCACCCATCTTCATTCTACAGGCCTCTAGAGCATCTGACAGACTTGTCTGTGAAGCAGGGATTTTGAAGGACTGTCCCATCTAGTCTTGGCCAATTTCAATAGTCGCTTTCCTGCGTCTCCTGTAGAATGCCTGGCAGACTCTTCTGTGAAGAAGCTGGACATGATGGAAAATCCTTACAATCCCAAGGACGGGGAGCAGACATGAGGGATTCTCTAGGGTTTGTTGGCCAGCTAGCTTAGACTAACTTGTCGAGTTTTAGGCCAGTGAAAGATCTTGTGTCAAAACAAAACAAAAAAGAGTGGATGATACTTGAGAAATAATATTTAATACACACACACACACACACACACACACACACACACACACGGTGAGGGGGGCAGGACACAGAGAGAGTACACGAGAAACAGAGACTAAAGGTCCACCTATCTCCTTTAAGGGCAAGTCCCCAAGGACCTGGGGAGGGCAGGCATTTCACATCCACATGGCAGGGGTTAACAGAAGGCAGCCTCTTTTCAACGCTTTAGGACACACACAGCTGGCAGGCTCAGCCTGAGCAGGCCTGTTGTCAGAAGGCCCAGTTCTCATCTCCACCCTCAGAGGCCTGCCAAGCCTCCCTCTCCGGGTTAGGCCACCCTGACCTCCATCTGTGGGCAAAAGAGAAGGACGCGAGCAACTCAAGAAGCTGCTGCTGTTGGACGCCAGGACTTCAGCTCCTGGAGACGATGACCCTGAAGCAGAAGCCTGCTGGAGTGTTTCTGAATCATCTTCCACAACAAAAAACCTTCCACGGAATCGTGGCAACTGAGTCCATTTTATTGTCTGGATTCCAAGTCTTTGAAAAATCCACAAGCTCCAAAAGACCAGCTGTGTAGGGAGAGGTGGAGAGAGGCAAATGGAGCCTGTGCTACCACTGGATGGGGTCGAAGATTTGGTCTCACCCCATCAAAGAGCAGTATTGGGCAAAAGGAGTTGAAAGGTCACGCTGGCTTTTATCAGGGATCCTTAAAGGGGGGTGTCTGTGAAAAGTGTTCCAGGGAGGGAAGTATGGGCAGGCGGTGGGCGTCAGGAGAGGAACACAGACCAAGACTAACCAGGGGCTACCGCTCAAAGTCGCTCTTCTTACAGGGAAAACAAGGACCTGATCATGCCAGCCCAGACAGACTGGAAGCTCTACCTACCCATTGCTATGACTCCCCATATTTTAGGGAACACTGGTGGCCTGCAGAGTTCAGCTGAATCACCTGGCCTAGCACGGGGTTGCCATTTCAGGTTTGGCCTGATTTGTAGGGTTCTCTGTAGTTGGAGTTTTTCTGGTCCTGCCTGGCCCATGGTCAGGACACATCTCTCTCACCTGCCAGTCTTGCAGCCACTCAGACCCAACCAAGTAAACACACAGAGACTTATATTGCTTACAAACTGTATGGCCATGGCAGGCTTCTTGCTAACTGTTTTTATATCTTAAATCAACCCATTTCTATAAATCTATGCCTTGTCACACGGCTCGTGGCTTACCAGTGTCTTACATGTTGGTGCTCATGGCGGTGGCCGGCAGCATCTCCCGACTCAGCCTTCCTGTTCCCAGAATTCTCTTGGACAAAAAAGGAAAAGGGGAAGTGCCGTGGGATGTTCTGTATGTCAAATGTGTTGCTCTGATTGGTTAATGAACAGAACACTAATTGGTCAGTGGCCAGGCAGAAAGTATGGACGGGACAGGTAGAGAGGAGAGTTCAGGGAGGTAAAGGGCTGAGACAAAGGGACACTGCCAGCTGCTGCCATGACAAGGAAGATGTAAGATACTGGTAAACCACGAGCCATGTGGCAAAGTATAGATTAATAGAAATGGGTTAATTTAAGATATAAGAACTAGATAACAAGAAGCCTGAGCCATTAGGCCAAAGAGTTTAAATAATATAAGCGTCTGTGTGTTTATAAGTGGGCTGTCGGACTGCCGGGGCTTGGCGGGACCCGAAGAGAAAACTCTCTAGCTACAGTTCTCTTGAAAAACCCCTGATCTGTGGTAATGCGGACGTAGGTGATGCATCCACAGCTGCTCTCTCTAGCAGCCGCTGTGAGTTTCACCAGACAGAAGAACAGCAGAAGATGCAGAGCCAACCCAGCGGCATCTCCTAGGGATGGCGCTCTGTGCAAACGTCATCATCACATCCCAGATCATTCGTATCCCCCAGACAGGCTCTTGCCTCCATCTCTGTCCTCAGCAGCTATTCCTCTTCCACTCCACCTGTCTCTGTGTCTTTCTTTCTCTTTCTTCCTCTTGCTTGTCTGGAATGGTTTTCTGTTGATTCTGTGTTGCTATTTCTTGTCATAATTTAACAAGCAGGCCAATCTCTCTCCCCGCAAGGATGGCCAGATTTAACAAAACAAATGATGCCCAGTTCATCTGAATTTTGAATAAACAGCAAGTATTTGGGACATATGTCAAAAAGTAATTTCTTGTTTATCTGAAATTTAAATCAACCTGGGAATCCGACAGTATCTGGCAGTGTGAGCCCAAGCTCATGGTAGCTCTGTGTAGGTCTCAAGTGTTTTCTTGTGGTTCTTCAAAATAAAAGGATGCTCTACCATAGACTTTGTAATTCTCTCATAATCTAAAAGATATGATTAAACATTTCCCAAATGTTCCAGAGAGTTTTGGGTCTCTTGTTTGTGCGTGACACCCATGCCTGGGTCTATGGAAGCTCTTTGAATCCAATGTCACCACACGTGCCCCTCCTGAACCATCCCAGAGGTCAAGGGAGGTTGCAGGGTGGCCAAATGCTAAGAGGCATATCGGGCCTTCAGGAAAGAAAAGGTTAATTTTGCCTCCAGTTGGGGTGAGGCAATTAAATTATAAGCTTTTTCTTTCATTTTTGTCTTGTATTTGGTATCTTCTCAGAATGAGAAGTATGGGGATAGGAAAGAAAGAATTCCTCTTGCTGGGGCTCCTTTGGGTGTCCTCGGGAGTGAAATACAAGCGAAGGTGTGCCGGCGGCGGCGAACACTGCCCAGTGATGTGAGGTCAGTGCTGACAAGACCCGGCTACCTAGCCTGTCACACTTTCCTGCTATCTGAACAAACAGCTTCGGCATGGGAAGGACACCGAGTCGTCTGAAGGAATCAGCATCCCGCATCTCCTTCCATCCTGAGTGACTCCAGGAACTGCTGGAAGTCCCACAAGAAGCCCCACAGGAGCAGACCCCATTCCCAAGGTCCTGAGGAAGCCTGCCTTCAGGCGCTGCCATTTCTTGGCGGTGTGGTCCAGGCCAGGCTTTCTGCTCTGCCTGCTGGAGGACAGCCATCCTTATTGAGTGTATTTCCAAGAAAGCAGTTGACAGGCTTTGGCAGGGCTATTCCTGGAAATGTTCAATAGGCCATCCTCTGGCAAGGCCTGCTGCTGCTGCTGGGTCTAAAGGGGTACCGCGTGCTCAGCGCCATCTAGGCCGGGCCTATTCCCAGGTGCCTCTGAGCACCAGCCATCCCCAAATACCATGGGCTGTCAGCTGGCCCTGGCTGTGGGCCTCTTCGGAACTGCTTCCTCCCTGGCAGGACGGATGCCAGCCCGCTTGCTGCTAAATGAAGACAGACGCCCTGTGACTATAAATTATAAAACAGCAGATCCAGCTGAGGAGCTTGCTGTGTGTCCCTGCACTTGGTGGGATGTGTGCACGCGCGCGTGCGCGAGAGATACACACACACACACACACACACACACACACACACACACACTTGACCATAGCCAGAGGGCATTAAATACAGCAGCTTTGGCTGTTTGGAGAGAGGCCAATGCTATTGCGAGGCAGAATAACTCTTAGCAACCCTCAAATGTGAGAGTTTCCTTCAGCTGTCCACCGCAGTGTGGACCAAGGCTTCTGGGGACCAGCACTCCATGCGTTTGGGGTGGTCCATTTGCGTGTTGGGGGTCCTGTGTGAGCATCCCTGGTCTCCTTCTACTACCATGTCAGCAGCAGGCTCCACTTGGCAGACAAAGACAAAGGAGGGGTGTCTGAACTCTCTGGAGGTACAGGCTGAAGAGCTGGTCTCTGAGCACTGGGCTGTGAGGGTCCCGAGAACTGCTTCAGGCCTCTCCTTCCCAGCACAGGCTGCGCTCTTGGGGGAGACCCAAGGTCACATTTGCTTTTGGAAGCAGGACACAGACAGACTGATAGGTGGGCAGATGAATGAACGTACGTACGTACATATACGTATATGTACGTATGTACACACACACACACACACACACACACATTCCAGATGTTGCTGAAAATCCCTCCTGGAAGGCAAAATTGCCCGTAGGTGAAAAAAATCACAATCTAGAAGCCAGGAGCTGGGCTCCCAGGGGCGGGGGATGGGGGGGTGGGGGGTGACGCCAGAGAGAGGGAAGGGCTAGCTCAGAATACCAGGCAAGTCATGGAATCTATGGGTCTCAGTTTCCTCATCTTTAAAATGGGAACAAAGAAAAATGTGGGAATCAGGGTTTACAGAGGCTGGGACAGGGGACATGCTTCCAGGGGTGTTTAGTCTACAGACAAAAGAAAGCAGCCGAGGTTTAACAGAGCTTAAGTCAAGGGCGGGGTTCCACTGAAAAGAAAAAGCCTAGGCTGGTTTTTTTTTTTTTTTTTTTTTTTTTAATATAAGATTTCCCGACTCAGAAGTGAAAACAAACACGGACTTTAGCCGGTTTCTCTCCCTCTTCCCCTTTTTTGCAGAAGTACGGTGCTGTGCCCCGGAGGTTAGCGAACAAGCTTTCCCCTAGCATTTCTTCAGAAAGGCTTTGGAAGATTTTTTTTGGTTGTTATTGTCGTCGTCGTTACAAACCCCCTCCCGCCCCCATCATCATCCTGGGGAATTGTGTTCCTCTGATGGAAGAATAGAAAGCAGTGAGAGGGGGTGGCAGGGGTCGGGGGGTGGGGTGGGGTCTCCTCGATGCTCTTCACAGAATCTGTACATTTTTTTTTTCTTTATAGTCAGACATGGAAACTGGCCGGGAAATACTCCGTGCCTATAGGCAGACGCTGTTGCTTTAAAACGGCCTTGCTGTTATATAATTCACTGCTGGCCTCTCCCTCCAGCTTTCAAGGAACTGTAAAGACACCTTGAAAGGTCTCTCCTGCTCCTACTGGCAAAAGGGGGGGTGACCTGAACCCCCTGCAAGGTACAGGCTGCAGAGGACAGGGCTGTGTGGGTCCCGGGGACTGCTTCAAGCCTCTCCTTCCCAGCACAGGCTGTGAGTGCTCTTTCGGAAGATCCAAGGCCACATTCGCTTTTGGAAACAGGACACTGTGATTAATCAAAGGAAACAAAACCAGCTTCGTTTCCTATAACACGTCCACGGAGGGTTTTTCTAAGAAAAACCTTGATCAAAATGTTCCTTCTGTTTTCCTAAAGGCCAAAGAGGAGGGATCCATGGAAGCTGGGTCCTGAAGAGTCCCCCTTCCCAGAAAAGGGCTGCTGTTATGCTAACTCGCTCAAAGCAGCAGCAGCGGGGTGGCGTCTGCTACAGCATCATTGGCCCCTCTGGGCAAAAAAGCAAGTGCTGTCTTGTTCCCACAGCCTCTCACAGGTACTCACCTGCTCTCCCTGGGCCATTCTGATCAGACAGGCTTCCTGGAAGATCTGGGGCACTGAACGGAACACTGTGCACGAGGATCAGAGGAAGCAGGCAGTTGGGAGTCCCGCAGGCAGCTCACACGGGCTGGCCTCGAAGAAGAAGGGGTTCTCGCTGTAGGTAAAAACTGAGGAGGGCTGATGGAGTGCGACAAAGAGGCAAACCAGGTACTGCCCGGGGTGCCCCATAGACGCAGAACTCAAATAAATAATATTTGAATGGAATGTGTTTAAGTAAAAATGCATTTTTAAATATCTACAGTGAACAAAATCTCTAACGTTCAAAGTATCAGTACGCACTTTCACAGGTACACCAGCGGTTGGCACACTCTTGACTTGACATTGGAAAGTCTCTAAGGGGTGGACCAAAAGAGCCCTGGATTTCGAGACAGAGAAGCGGCTGACCCCATGAGGATGCAAATGCACCTTCAACCTCTCAGACTGTTCCCCTGGGCTTAAGCCTGGCCATGTCTCCTTTGCAGGATTTGTGAAAATCAAATTGATAAACCATAACCGATGGCAGCCATAGAACCTACATCGAAGTATGATGATGCCGGCCATGGCGGGTCAGATGGGATGGTCTTGGCGAGTAAGGAAAGAAAAGTCAAGATGGGGGGTTGGGGGGTGGAGGGAGGTGCCAGGGCAGATGTGTGGAGGAGCATGGGAAGAGGCTGAATTTTGGATTCTGGCCTGCACTGGAGCGTCAGCTCAGCTCTTTACAGTTGACAGAGCCTCTCTCATCTTCCAAATGCTATAAGCCTCAGTTTACCTAGTCCTAAAGTGGGAGAGAGGAGATGGAATAATGGATGTCCTGAGTATTGTCCACACAAACCTAGTGTGGTCCATGGCATTTGCACACAGGTGCCCACACACAGAGACACATGTGACCTGTCCTGGGGAGAGAAGGGGACCGAAGAACTCGAGAGGCAGGGAAGGGCACTTACGGATACTGGAGGAAGGGGGAAGAGAACCAAGGAAGGGAGAGGGGACTAACTCAGATACCATCCTGGACTCAGGATCCTTAGACAGCAGGTCAGCCCCAGTTTCCCTGGAAATATCCTTGGAAAGAATCAAGCCTAATGATATATTTGACGTTTCTCTGTGCTGACACACGGAGCTCTGATTCAGTTGTTTTCCTCGAGTATTCTAGGACATTCTACCCTTTTCATCCGTCCTCCTGAAGGCTGACATTTAGTCGTACTACTTGAGAAGACATCTAGCCTATCGATGAAGGTTTATTATCTCAGTTGGGTAAAGAAACAGAGAAATCATTTTTTTTTCCCTACTCACTGATTCTGCCAAACCTCCATGCCTTGCCCTTTGGTTTAAGAGCCAGTGGAATTCTGGGAGTGGGTGGAGAACAGAGAGAGGTGAGCAGCAGGCAGGTAGGTGCCTTGCACCCAGCTCTGCCCTGCTCCAAAGCCCCCGAGCAGAGCTACTTCAGGGAAAATGGTTTCTCCTCCAAGGCTGAGCTCCTTTGAATGGGTTCCCTGTGCCTTTCATGGCAGGACAAAGAGGCAACGCTGTCTGTGAGCTAGGGGAGCCGCAACTGACAGACAGATGAGCCCCTGGAAGCCAGCCTTTATGTTTCCTTAGCAAAGACGGGGAGAAGGAAATGCCAAGAACTTAAAAGAATAAATATTCTAGAAATAATTCCTGACTGTCTCTGGAATGCGTCCTTCTTCCCCTAGTAGACTTGTTTCTTGGAGACTGTTTGCTTTGGCTACAAAAATCGGTCTGCATTCTGCAAGCACCCACCTGCTTCGGGGGAGTTATTGCCGCCCCTCTGGCAGCTGGGAGAAGGCTGCGGGGAGGCTGGACTGGCCTCCTCAGACAGCCTGCTGCAGGGTTAACCCATTAGTCCAGGACACAAGGGCTGGGATCTAGGGCACAAACTTGACATGATACCAAAAAAATCAGTAATCAAGGTAATGGATGCAGTGCTCAAAAAAAAAAAAGTACTGTAAAAATCCACAATGAACAAAATATGAATTTTAAAATAAAGACAAAAATCTGTGCAGAAGATTCATTCGGTGCAGCTGGGAAGGGCTACAATCAGAAGCCTTTGTTTTGTTTTATTTCAATATTTTTAACATCTATTTATCATGTACATATGCATATGTGGGTGTGTCCCAAAGCACGCAACTATGGGATAGATGACAACTTAAGGTCATTGGTTCTCTCCTTTGACATGTGGGTTCTGATGGAACGCAGGTCATCAGCCTATGGTGGCAAGTACCTACAGCAGCTAAGTCCTCTCGCCAACCCCATCAGATCTGAGGCCTTTAGTGTGGGAAAATCTGGTACCATCTTAGCAGGACAGGGAAGAAACGGTACCCATCACTTCAGAAAATGGTTATCTGCCCCACATCTGGATGACGGCTGTCCACAACTATCAAACTCACAAGCTCTCCTGCAAAGGGCTGAAAGGACCAAGCACAGCTGGGAACCTCCTCTTCCTCGTGTGTGTGTGTGTGTGTGTGTGTGTGTGTGTGCATGTGCGTGTGTGTGCGTGTGTGTGTGTGCATGTGTGTGTGGTGTGTGTGTGTGTGTGTGTGTGTGTGTGTGTGTGAGAGAGAGGGGGGGGCACATTTTAATTATTTGCAAACATTTAAAATTGGGACATTCTTATAAAAATAATCCACATTTTAGCTAATCTTTAAAAACTAGAATATTCACTTTGCCTTGAAAAATGTGTTTAGCAATTGATTAAAAACATTCGGGTTTTTTTCTCTATCTGTTGTATTTGGCAACTAAAAATAATAATCATTCCCATTTACTGATAACACACTGAATTTTAGCAGAGTTCAAGGCTTTTGGTATTTGTGTTTTTAACTCCTCACAATTCTGCACTCATTACTGTCATCCACAGAGGGTAAATCTGAAGCTCGGAAAACATAAATAATGTTTCCCAAATCCCTTGGCTAATTAAACAACCTGGCCAGCTTCCACCCTTGGGGGTGTGAACGGGAGGCTCGATGGCCCTGGGTGTGCACACAGGCGGGAAAGGGGTCCCACCCTCACCCTCAGAGGCTGGCTCAGCTCCGAGGCTTCTGTTTTCATCACACAGCTCACTCGCTCTCTCTCCCCTCTGTCTCTCTCTCTTTCTCTCTCTCTCTTCCCATCCCTCTCTTTGTCTCTGTCTCTGTCTCTCTCTCCCTCCTCTCTGTTTCTCTCTGTGTCTCTCTCTCTGACTCTCTGTCTCTGTCTGTCTGTCTCTCTTCCTCTTTCTCTCTCCCTCTGTCTCTGTCTCTCCCTCTCTCTCTGTCTCTGTTTCTCTGTGTGTCTCTCCCTCTCTCTCTGTCTCTATCTCCCTCTCTCTGTGTCTCTCCCTCTCTGTCTCTGTCTCTATCTCTCCCTCTCTCTCTGTCTCTTTCTGTCTCTCTCTCTTGCCCTCTCTGTGTGTCTCTTTCTCTCTCATTGTTTTCTTGTCCTTCTATCTTTTCTCTCTTTTTCTCTCTCTTCTGCTCACTTTTGCTTGATTACTTGGCTCATTCAGTGACAAACTACCTTCGGGTGGTATTGACTTTGACTGACCGACATTCCGAGGGTGCAGTCCATCATGGTGGAGCAGGCATGGCAGCCAAAGCACAAGGCGGATGGTGACACTCTCCACAGTCGCAGAGAGAAGAGGTCAACGCTGTGTTCCCTTCTCTCTTTCCCATTTCTTCTGTCCAGGGACCCAGGCCATGTACCAGTACTGCCTCCATGACCACTCAACTAAACTTCCCTGGAAACACCCTCACAGACATGGCCAGAAGTCTGCCTCCGAGGTGAGTCTAAATCCCATCAAATTGACAATCAAGATTAACTCTTGCAAGGCCATTGTCAACTTGACACCAAAACACATCACTTTTGAATGATAGTGTTGTACCCCCATTCCCTAAAGTCTCGTGTTCATCTTAGAATGCAAACCATATTTAGTCATTCTCTAAGAGTCCTCAAAGTCTTAATAGTCTCCAAATTGTTTATACACACACACACACACACACACACACACACACATATATATATATATATATATATATATATATATACATATATGTATGTATGTATGTATGAGCAGAGTCTGTTCTGAGACTCAGACAGTCTCTTACCTGTGAGCCCTTGTCACATCAGAATCAACTTGGAGACTTCCAGCAAACAATGATACACACCAAACACTCAAATTCTAAAATGGAGGGATGGGGATACAGCAAGGAAAGACTGGACCAAAGCAGGCCCCCAAACCCAACAGGGCCAACACCAAATGTCACGCACAGGGTTTGTGATGGAATCATATGGCTTTGGTGACCACACTCCATCTACTGTGCCACCCCAGCACCTGTAGGCTCTCTCTTGACTTGGTTTCATTCTTAGGTCAGTCCCAGGGGAAAGGTTTCACAAGTGCCTGTAGTTTTCCTTGCTGAGATCCCATGGCTTGGCATCTCCAGCAGCTGGATTTCTCCAGTTCTATGCAAGACTTCACCTTCCCAGTCTCGTGCAATGGCTTCTTGGGGCCTCCTTGCATGGAATCTGACCCTGCCTGGCCTCAGAAGCTGTCTGAAAACTCTGTGTAAGCCTCCATGGTCCCCTAACTCCTGCATTTTTTGCTGCTTATAAAACCAGTGCTGTGTAGATGATGCCTCCAGTTTTGACTGAGAGCTCCAGCTGCAGTCTGGACCTCTCTACCGCATCTGTAGTGGCCACTGGGCACCTTGGCAGCTAATCACATTGCTCCAGAGAACTGAAGCAGAGAGAGACAAATTCTATTATTTTCTTCTTTGTACTCAGTCTGGAACTCCAGTATTGAATGGCGCAGCCTACACCCAGGCTGGATCATCCCATTTTGGTGAAACGTCTCTGGAAACAAGCTCATGGACATGCCCAGAAGGTTGACCCCTAGGTGATACTAAATCTTCTCAAAGTGACAGTTGAGATTAATTGTCACACTTCTTTTCTCTTCTAACTAATGTAGATGCTCCTGACTTAATGGCCTTAGCATACCTTAAGTGACTAATTCCTATAATACACCTACACTGTGGCGCATCACAACGTAGAAACACAGTTCACTGTAGATGAGTGGTTCTCAACCTTCCTAATGCTGAGACCCTTTCATACAGTTCCTCATGTGATGGTGACCCCCAAACCATAATTATTTTCATTGCTACTTCATAACTGTAATTTTGCTACTTCTGTGAATCGTAATGTAAATATCTGTGTTTTTCCGATGGTCTTAGGCAACAGGTCTTGAGAACCACTGCTGTAGAGCATCAAGGACACCCCTCAGATTGCCTGACTGACTGGGAGATCACTGCCTCAACATAGCATCAACAGAGGACCACACCTCTCATCACTGGCTCAGGAAAGATGCACATTAAAAATTCGATTTTAAGTTTTTTTTTTTTTTAAAAAAAACTGTGTATGTATTGCTTCTCCATAATCATGATAAAGAAGAAAAATAGAAAGTCAAGCCATCATTTAATTAGGGACTTTGGGGGTTGGCCTCTCATTCAGTTACTCTTGGAAAGAGCATCCCCAACTCAAAAGCAAACACAGAGCAAGGTCCCAAATCCCAGTGACTTATCATCTCCACAGGGCTGACTCCCAGCATCATCAGGAGAATGGCCTCACCCTCCCATCTAGACACCTCTAAACAGACACCTCTCCATACCACTGTCACTTCTGCTAGCACCTATGAGTGTCATTGGGCCATGGTTTACGGCACACAAATGGCCAGACCCTTGGACCCATGGAGTCATGGGCATCCTCTAAGTCTTGCTGATAGTGCTCATGGAAAAGCTCCATCTGGTTGCCCCACACTTTTCCAGCATCATTTTCCAGATTCAGCTTGTGGATGCAGCTTCACTGTCACCCTTGGCTAGACGTAGAATCACCACGTAAACATCTGTGTTTGTGTGCCCAACAGTGTCAGGCTGAGCAAAAACAGCCCGCCTGGAATGGCAGTGGCCCTATCCCATGGGCTGGAGGAAGACAAAAGAGAACACAAGCTGAGGACCAGAAAGCATCACTTCGTTTCTTTATTGCGTATACAACATGACCAGCTGCATCTTGCTCCGGCACGCTTGCCTTCTCCGCCATGATAGACTGAAGACCAAAATCAATCTTTCTTTAAGTTGCTTTTGTTAGCTATTTTTTTTTTTTTGACAGCAACAAGAGAAGCAACTCATATACAACTCCTTAACACTTCTCTAAAACTTAGCTCCTTCTGCAGTGCCCTGTAGCTAAGGAACTGATCTCATCTACATCCTAGAAACCCGGGTACCACACTCATCCTGGACTGTTTCCCTACATAATCCCCACATTGAGCCCAACACAAAATCGTATTGACCTGATAACATCTTTAGGGAGCTCTTAAACTGGTTTATTCCTTCCCAGCTCGGGGGATGCGACTTGGACTAGACCATGCCCCGCTAGGGTATGAACATGGCTACAACCTCCTGCTTCTGTTCTTGTCCCCACCCCGTATCTCGTGCTCCAAATCAACAGGCTTTCTGGAATACACCTGCCCAGTACTATGATCTTTCAAAAACACATGTGGTCATCTTCCCCTCGTTCTTCATGGTTAGTTGGGGTGATCCTTAAGTCTCTAACACAGCGCGGCAGGCAACTCTCTGCCTAGCATTCAGCTAGCTCAACAAGCCACACTAGATCTCTTTCAGTTTCCCAAATATACCTATTCTCTTCAGCTCCTTTCCATACGTTCCCCACTTCTGCAGAGAATACACCCACCCCCTTCGTTCCTCATCTTTGGGGCCTTACTGAGATAACACTTGAGCGAGCCAGGAACTTTTTGCTGACCTCCCAACACCAGGTTGGATACTCCCATAGCTATCTGGGCTACTTTTATTTTAACTCTCACCCTAATACACAAGCCATAACTCTTTCCAGGTCAGGCCATAAGCCCCTTGAGAGCTGTTATGTGACTCCTCCATGTTTACCTGTCGTAACCTGGCCACAGCTGACTCCGTGCTCAATAAAATCTATTTTTCCAACTAAAGCGCTCGGGGCACCAATGACGTGACTCACCTTCTAGCAGCAACATTAAGAATCACTACCAGGAAAGCGCGTGTTTGCTCGGGAAAGGCCGGCCTCTGACGATGCTACGAAGTGGCTGTGAGCAGCTGTGCATTCGCTAGCTGCCTGGCTTCCTAGAAGTACGCGGATTTTAGAATTTGTTTGGGGAAGTTGTGAAACAAATCCCTTTCTATGTATTTGAGAACACTCTGTGTTTCCTTTAATTTCTTCTTGCCAGACTGATAGGGTTTCATAACCTCATTTTAGGGCCACTGTATCTTACCATGACCCTTGCCCTTTACTCATCAGAAGCTCTGCCTGGCACGGAGATCTCCCGAGAGCGTGTTTGAAGAGGAACTGTTGCTAAAATGCACGTCTGCCCCTGGCATTCAGAGGAGACACATACAAATTTTCTCTTTCATTTTAAATCAACAGCTTGACCTTACTTTTGTCCAAAGGCAAAAACTAAAGGCCTTTGTGATCAAAGCCTTTCATTAAAACAGCATAATTATTCTGGTTCCCTGTGTACTGTATTTGCTCCTATTTATAAAATGTAAGTGACTGGATTGGATACCCCTTGGCATGAAGTTATGGAAAACATAAAGGTGATAGATTCAAATGTTAACTCTTCCATGCATAAGCTTGTGACTCACTTGACCTTCCAGAACTTCAGCCCTCTCCTCTGCAAAGCCAGACAGACACCAGCCTCTCACCTCTCTCTCTGCCTGGAGTGTGACAAGCACTGAATAATGTCAACGTCCTTCCCAGACCGCTGCTATTCAGTATACCATAGCCATATGACAGTCCCCACGGAAACTCTCCGGACTGGGAACAATTTTTAGAACAACAAATCTCCATTGTGAACTGTGCTTCCCAGTCAGCCTTGGCGGCCACACTCATCATAGCAGCTGAAGCTTTGGAGACTCCCGTCGAACAACAAGACTGTCTGTCCTCTGTTCTCTAGAGTATACTCCTCCTTGTAATCATAGAGAGGGACTCAAAACCCAAGTGAAGGGGGAAACAAAGTCATGTGAGGAGGAGGAGGGAATAGACTATTCAAGGGGAGAGGGCTAATACCCTCTTGAGACCAAGGTAAGAGGCAAGGACCTGGCCACCATAGCGTGGCAGTTAGATTGCTTCCAGGTCGACATGTCCAAAAGCTGGTTCCCTAGCTTGCCCAAGGCCTTCGCTCCTACACACATATTTCACAGCTTTACAAGCATCTTGAGAAGTTGGCAACTGTTATCATACCCATTTTTCAGGAGAAGAAGCTGAGGGACATATCCCTGAATCCCACGAGCCTGTGCAAGCTGGAGCTGGATTAGACTTGAGGCTGTGCTCTAAGTTCAGGGCCCTTCCCACCCCACTCTCTCCCCTCTCACACAGTTGGAGGACAATATTCCAGTCAACCTCAAAGGGACCATATGCTTGGGAGCGCTTGTCAATGTCATAGAGGATAGAGGACAAAGTACCAAACTGAGTACTGCTCCAGCGCCATGTCTGTCTCACACCGCAGACAGCAGACAGTAACACATGCATTCATGCTCTCTCCAAGTGTGGCTCCATAGCGACTTCCTTTACAACGTAAATGGCTACAGCAAAGCAGAAATGTCTAAAAGATAAATCTGGAGTTCATCACACGTGAGGCTGTAATTACATCTTTGGCCTGTCGTGCCCCCCATGGCTGGTGGCAAAGGCTCGCCTTCTCCTTCGTGACTTTTTAGAAACAGGCCAAGCTCAACTTTAGTAACCGGCCCATAGCTCAGTTTCCTCATAGGAAAAGCAAGGATGATACGCTTTCTGGAGAGGAGAAAAGAGTTTTGAACTTGTTCTTGCCTCTTCACCGTTAGGAGGAGATTAAGTTGTTGATCTGGTTGGTCAGGGTTTGGGACAGGAACGGAGCCTCCAATCAGCGGGCAAAGGTGCAGTTAGTCAACATGAACAGACATTTTTTTCAGCACTCACGTCTGTCATGCAGGAGCCTGGGGGGAACTTGTCATACTCATCATCTTCTCCCCACGCATCCCTTCTAGAAAGCACAATGATTTACTAGGGATCTCGTAGTAAGAAATTCTAGTTCTGTTCCTTGTTTGCTTTGGAAACAGTCTCACTGTAGGGCCCAGGCTGGCCTGAAACTGCAGTCCTTTTGTTCAGCCTCCGGGTTGCTGGGGTCGCAGGTGTGTGCCATCATGTCTGGCTTTCTATTAATCCACAGTGAAGACTTGGATTGCTGGATCTGTAAAGGAAAAGCAATACTTTTCTCTTTTGACTCTCGTCCTCTGCCTGTCCCTGGGGAGCTGTGGTCGCCAGCCTCCCAGGTGATTTCTGACAAACCCCCACTCCTAGAAGTCCTGCTCTCTGTCCCAAGGTGAAGCAGTGTGACCAAGAGAACTTGGCATGAGAAATGACATGGCACCTTCAAGACAAGCTGTACAAGGCCCGAAGCTCCTGCCATGGTTCATCTCCTCATTGGATCACCATAATAGGGGAAGCCAGTTCCTGTAGCTGGACGAGCCTGATACAGAAAGACACTTGGTGACCACCTTTCTGGAATGTTCTCCTCTTTGTCTAGTTTTCCTTTGCTCTGGGGATGAACTGTGTGTTGTCTTCAACTCTTCTGTGTCTAGCATTGTAGCTGGCACTGGCACTCGCTCTTCAATTTAAAAAAAAAAAGCATATTTTTGTACACAGCTTCTTCTCCTATTTCCTATTTTCAATGTTTAAAAGGTTGCTGTAATTTTTTTCAGTAGAAAGCTAACTGTAGCAATTTGCATTGAATTCCATGGGCCTGTTATATGACTGAAGGAGAAAGTTGTTTGTGTAGAAATAAAAGACAAGTGTGAGAAATCTCTTGTTTTACAGAGGCGTTTCCAAATCTGTCTCCAAATTGGCTCTCGCGGCTCAGGTCCACACGCACCATAAAGTGACCCCATCTGCTTTTTTCTCATGCCCAGTTAGGTTACATTCAAGATTAATAAAATCATGCTCCACTAAGCTGACTATTTGGGCCCCAAAGACAACACAACCATTCCAAGTCTCTCGCTATTGTCACAGGGTCCTGTTTTCACTCATTTCTGGAGTCTCCTGAGACTGTACGATGTTGACTCTGAAGGCCGAGAAGACCTCTAAGAAACGGGAGAATTAAAAAAAAAAAAAAAAAAAAAAAAAAAAAAAAAAAAAAAAAAAAAAAAAAAAAAACCCCACAGAGGACAGCCTGACATTGTTTGTCTCCTAAGTCTGGATTCTCAGAAGTGAGCTAACCCTGGGCCATGTGCCCAGGAAATCTGCTCTGTGGATCTGCACCTTCCCCTTTCTTCCCTCAAGGACAAAGCCCAGAAGTCGATCCATGTATTCACTTACAGCCTTTGAAAAGGCAGGTTTAAGAGGCTCATGAAACTCACAAGCAGCTTCCAAGCCTGGGCAGACTTAACAGGACCCAGGGCCGGTGAGATGGCTCAGCAGTTAAACCCACTTGCTCTTTCAGAGAACCCACACCCACATGGTGGCCAACAACCATGCCACTCTGGTCCCAGCGGCTCGGATGCCCTCTTCTGGCCTCTGAGGGCACTGCACACACGCAGTGCACAGCTTAGCAGAGCAAACACCGATACACATAAAATAAAATTAAAATCAGAGCAAAAAGAGAAAGGAACTTGCAAGTCCCACAAGGCTCTTTCTGGGGTTTAATAAGAGGTAAACAATGTCTGGAGAAGAAACACCCTTCCCTCTGATTCCCACCTACAGGCTGGGCGGGGAGAAGTCTCAGCTACTGCTCCAGCACCATGTCTGTCTGCCGGCATGCCACCACGCTTCCTGCCATGATGACACTTTCCTGAGTTGTCACCACACTGGGGTGGGCTTTTCAGTGACCCAGCTGTCCACATGAACCATGCCCCTAGAAGTAACTCCTCATCTATGCTCCTGGAAGTCATTCTAGCAAACTCATTGATTCTCTGTGCTAGACTGGAATTATGTCTTTGTCTGTCTTTGCTCTCAGTGGTGGCTGAATAAGAAGGGCCCCCATAGGCTCATGTATTTGAATGCTTAGTCACCAGGAAGTGGAACTCTTTGATAAGGATTAGAAGGATTAGGAAAAGGGGCTGGAGAGATGGCTCAGAGGTTAAGAGCACTGGCTGCTCTTCCAGAGGTCCTGAGTTCAATTCCCAGTAACCACATGGTGGCTCACAACCATCTGTAATGAGATCTGGCGCCCTCTTCTGGCCTGCAGGCATACATGCAGGCAGAACACTGTATACATAATAAATAAATCTTAAAAAAAAAAAAAAAAAAAAAAGACGGATTGGGAGTGTGGCCTTGTTGGAGGGAGTGTGTCACTGTGGGGTGGGCTTTGAAATGTTCTCTCTGCCTGCTGTCTGTGAATCAGGGCCTAGAACTCTCAGCTACTGCTCCAGCACCATGTCTGTCTGCCTGCATGTCTGTCTGCCTGTATGCTACCGTGCTACCTACCATGATGACAACGGATTAAGCCTCTGAAACTGTAAGCAAGTCCCCAATTAGATTCTTTCTTTGAGAAACGTTGACTTGGTGATGGTGACTCTTCACAGCGAAAGAACAGTGACTAAGACACCCTCTGTTTGTGATGAATAGGAATGGACTCCCCAGGAAGTTCTGCCACCCTGCCCAGTGTGGAAACTCTGCTCTCTGACCGGGCGGCAGGGGAAGTGTTGGGTACCGCAGCCTACCACAGCTGAGGGAGACCCGCTTCCCCAGCATGAGGAAGGCTTGGTAGAAGAAGTGAACCCTTGGTTGAGTGTACCTGGAATATAGCTCCATGCACCATGGAGTAAGGGAACATGGAAATTGCCAACAGAACCTTCTGTTCCTGAAAGGGTGAAAATGTAGCCCCAAGTTGGGAGCAAGGAGAGAGGAAAGGCCTCCCTCCATGTCTTAATTTCCCATGCCCACCGTAGAGCTGGGAGAGGTCACGGCTCAGGTACCACAGGCTCATCCATTGTTTACTAAGGTGTAGGTTTTTCCTGGGTACACACTTCTCCATTAATTGGCTATATTCCTTTAGAATAATTTCAAAGACTTGGAATGAATTAGAAAAAACAAACAAACAAAAACAACCTTTCATCTGGGCATGAAGATACTTGACTACAATACTAGCATTTGAGAAGCTACGGCAGGAGGATCACAGGTTTCAGGTTCTCCTGGGCTACACAGCAAGGCTCTTTTAAAAAGGGAGACGTTGCAGGGAATCGGTGGTGGCACACACCTTTAACCCCAGCACTCGGGAGGCAGAAGCAGGAGGATCTCTGTGAGTTCGAGGCCAGCCTGGTCTACAGAGTGAGTTCCAGGACAGCCAGGGCTACACAGAGAAACCCTGTCTTGATAAAACAAAAGACAAAAAACACAAAGTGGGAGGAAGGGAAGGATGCTATGTCACTGGGAGAACAGACTAAGAAGTAGCACAGGTTGGTCATAACCTTGCTATGGGGGCAAGAAGGACCTTGAGAGCCCGACTCCACCTCCCCAACACTGAGATTACAGATGAATGCCGATGCCGCCACTCCCAATCCTTGCCTGGCTGTGACATTAGCTATTTCTGATGAGCAATCTTTGGCTAGCCTTATCCTCTGTCTCCTGTATGTGTGTCTTTTTATCTATGTGTTACAGATTTTTTTCTTCAATGTTGATTCCCAGTCATTTGGTAAAAGTATTTCCACATGTTTTCTTGTTTTCTTAAATTTAAAAAACATACTGTTTTATTTAATAATAATTATTTAAATTATTATTCAAATTTACAGTTATTAAGCCAAATCTCCTTAAATAGCTTTAGCCTCGTTTATTCTCTCTCCTCTACAAATGGTGTATTTTTATGGATATTTCTTCTAGGTAGTTGAGTTCTCTTCATTTCTCTGAATATTTTCTCTCATCAATTTGATCATTATTTTTCTTGTTGACTACTTTTCAAATATCCCAATCTTTTCTTCTGCCTTTTCCAAGTCAATATTAGTCTCATCCACCATGTTTTCAATTACCTGTTTTTTTTTATATTTCAGATATTTAATTTTTTCAGTTTTAATGTTGTGTGTCAGTTCTAAAACTTCCATTTTTTACTTAAGAGTTTTTCTATTTTTCCTGCACTCTGACATCTTCATACATTATATTCATCTGTTCCTGTAAAATACAGTAGTCACCTTCAATTCCATATACACTGATTCTAATAATACCCACTTGCTCTGTGGGGACATCTTTATTTCCCGAGACTTGTTATTTTATATGTTCTGGTCACATGTTTGTACGTCTTTGCACATCTGGTAACTCTGGTTGTGTGTTGGACATTGTAGGAACCAGAATTTATGGTGCTGTCCTCTAACGCAGTGGTTCTCAACCTGGGGTCGCGACCCCTTGGGCTCTAATGATCCTTTCACAGTGATTGCATGTTAGATACCCTGCATATCAGATTTTTACATTATTTACATTACAGCTATTTTACAGATATTTACATTACAATTCATAACAGTAGGAAAATTACAGTTACGAAGCAGCAACGAAAATAATTGTATGGTGTGGGGGGTCACCACAACGTGAGGAACTGTATTAAAGGGTCCCAGCATTAGAAAGGCTGAGGACCACTGCTTTAACAGATATTCGGTTTTATGCTCCTGGATGCTAAGTTTCTTGTGGATAACCTTAATGCATTGTAGGCTTTTTCCTAAGCCGCGCTAAGCTGCTCATATTTAATGTTGCCCTCAGTCCTGTGGTACAGCTCATCCCCCAGAAATGTACTCGGTATAGCTAAGGCATGATGCACGTGCTTTACAGACAGAATTCTGGAGATGTTTATCAAGTTCTAAGTTGGTGGGATTTTAACTTCAAACTCTATCTCCCCCGTGCCGAGCAGCCGCTCAGATCTCTACTCCTCATTTCAACACTCCAGCTGCTGGGTTTTGCTGTGATCTTTGGAATTTTGCCCTGTACGTTCCCACTTAAAAACTCTGCCAAGATTTTGTGTATACATCTGGGCTCTCTCTCTTCACTGGACCAAACCTTCTGGACGCCTTCTTTCAAGTGCCTTAGCCGAATAAACCTGCTTCCTGCAGATGTGTGAATGTCTGCGGGGGGTGGGGGGACTTGGTTAAAGTGCAGTTATACCCTGTTCAGTTCGTGCCTGCTTTTGAATCTGTCTTTAGAACTCTGCATATATACGCTCTATCACTGTTAATGGGAAGTTTAGTCTGATATGAACTACTGTTTAACTACTGGAAGCCTCTGTGTAAATTTAAACATAAGCGGTCATGATACATATTCTATTTTATAATGATGATTTTAATAATACATTTCATATATCGTTCCATGTTGGTAGATAGTAATTAATTAACCTTGTGTCTTTTCCCTGATTGGTGGTGCTTGAAATATTTAACAGTAAGGCTGCATAAAAATCATTAAGAAGAGATAATGAGTTGTGAACCTGAATTCTTTCAATGCTCATTGAAAGGGACTAAATTAGTTTATTGTGAACGTCCCCGCTTAGAAAGGCTGCTACAAGAGACTGGTTACATTTGTGTCTACAGAACCATGGGTTCTCATTCATTTTTCTGTTTCTGGTTTGCCCAGTAAGCAACAATGCCATGAACAGGCTTGGTACGTTCATTCTGCGGTCTTCTCTATAGAATCATAGAAATTAAATTGTGAAAGCAAAACAAGCCCACATTTAAAATCTGAATGTTAATGTATACAGTTGTCTGTTGTTATGCACAGGGAATTGGTTCTAGTACTCTCCCTGCGGGTACCAAAACACGTGGATGGGTATTTGCAATAACCGACACACATACTTCCTGATTTATAAAATCATTTCAAGATTTAATAACTGTTAATAATCACTGTTAATAACCAATGCAATGTGAGCATCACATCAACAGTTATTATACTATTGTGTGTACAGAATAATAATGACAAGAGAAGTACATCTGTACTAACACCTCCCAATAGTTTCTGTTCTTAATTATTGAGGTCTTTAATGTGGAATCCATAGATACGGGCTGTCTATAATCACCAACCATTCTTTACTGAAGGTATATACTATACAACGATATACTTCACAGTGGTATCTGAAATTGCCCATTTCATTAAAATTTTAATCGTGCATATTATTACTCTCTTAAATCTTCTTTCCATAAACACAAAACATGTGAACAGAACGGTGGACTCTCTCAACTTCTTTAGATCTTCTCAATCTTGATTGCAAGCAACCCTAGATTGCTGCTGAACTCTGCATGCGGGAGACACAGTGGGCATTGTGAATCCCACACATGGGCACAGGGATCACTTCAGGAGTGCCCACCTAAACTTGGCGATACCTAGCCGTTTCCTCCTGCTTCGGAGCTAAAGGCACCGAGGTAAGAGTTACTGAAGTATCTTACCATCAGCCTTTTCCACTGTCCTCTTCTGTGCCCACAAAAATGAACTGGAAGTTCCCAGTCACTGTCCTAAACCTACCTTGGATTCTAGGAACAGACCTTTGAAGGCAGATCACCCAGTGGTAAGATCACTCCCACGCTGGGAACAACTGGTCCCTTTCAGTAATAAGGACCTGTGACCGGCTTGCAGAAGCAAGCCTGAGATAGTGATTAACCATATCACACCTTGACCAACAGTGTCTCATTAATGCGCATCTCTTTCCCATAGTCCCAGTTCTTTCTCTATTCGAACCTAAAGTTCATGTCAGTACTCTTAAGATAAACATGGGGCCACTGATTAAATCTCCTTTCTCTACCCTTCAGCATCCTTTCCTCTTAGGCTGGCACACTGGTATGGGTAGCTGAACCCAGTCTGTGAGGACTCATGGGGCTGGGGATTTTATGGTAAAACTCCGATAACACCAACAGATAAATAAGCATCCAACTGCGCCGCCAAAATGGAAGGCAGACAGAGAAGAGAAATCCAGAATCCAGACCTGCAACCTGTGACCCTCCCTGAGAAACTCTCCTTTCAATACGCTCTCATGGCTTGCTTCTTTATAAAGAGTCATTTATTTTTATTTTACCTGTATGGGTGTATTTGTCTGTAAGTTTGCATGTATACCACATGGACACAGTACCACAGAGACCAGAAGGGGACATTGGATCCCCCTAGAACTGGAGCCACAGATGATCGTGAGCTGCCACGTGGGTACTGGCCATCGAACCCAGGTCTTCTAGAAGAGCAGTCGGTGCTCTTAACCACTGAGACTTCTCTTCAGTCTTCATAGCTTGCTTCTTACCATTTTCTATAGTTATAATTTTAAAGTAGATTGTAAGATCTGTGAGGACGGGACCTGTTTTTGTTTGTTTGTTTGTTTGTTTTGTTTGCCTTGTTTTGTTCTTCCACAGCCTAAGTCCACCTTGCATGGTACCCTGGAGACACTAAGAAAAACGTGTTTGCTAAGTAAGTAAACCAACTGAGAGCCAGGAAGCTTACAGTAGCAAGTGAAGTGTGGGCTTCGAAGCCCTTTCATGAGCTGAAAAGAAGACACATTGGTGGCTTGGTGTGAGATAGGAGATGTTTAGAATCCCGAACCTGCTACTGCAAAATACGACGGCAAGAGGCTGGAACACGCCATCCCAAATGTGCCTCTTTGGCGTAAGGAGTATTTTGAGTTGGTTATTGGGAAACTGCAGATGCAGGAGACGTTGAAAACAGAACAGAAGGAAGCCGTCTACAGGAGGAATCTCCATCTAGGAAGCAACTCTTTGTTGGCAAAGATGTCCCTCCTCCGTACCAAGAAGGAAAGGATGAGTGTAAGCCCCTGGAAACGGCGCACAAAGGAGAAAGATGCACGCCACAGACCTGCACACAAAACGCTCAGCGCGTTTCCTGAGCAGCCTGCCAGGATTCAGCAGAGCCTCTCACCCCCGGTCCTCTGTTCTAGGGACTGATGGCAGCTCAGCCGGAATGGAGACATGGAGACAATGAGTCTGCACTTGCCTCCTTTTTCCTATTGCCCTTGCACACGTGTGTGGTCTCCTGTTCTCTCACTGACCTCTTTCGTTATAAGACCATCCTGACTAAGAACCCCGAACGATATTAGTGATTTACAAGAGCAAATGACGCCGTTCATCGTTCCCCTGCCACAGTGCTAACTGTCTGGACACGGGGAGGAAGACGCTTTTCCAAGTTTCTCCTGTACCCGCGAGTTCCACTCAGGCGTGTTCGTGTGGACCCACTGAGAGCTGTGAACACAGGAACTCTAACTCTGAGCAGGCCTGTTCTGCGGCCACCTGATGAAGCCAGGGACTTGAGAAACAGAGTGCCAGGAGAATCAAAAGCCTCCAGTGACAAAAAACTAGCAAGTTGACGATGGTAGATTCCTGTCCAGGACAACCTCACTAACAACAGTTAAGTGAAGAACATATACAGTCAATTCAATAAAGCCTTTAAAAAAAAAAAAAAAAAAAAAAGCTAATCTTGGCTCCTACAGTGGCCCGTTTCTTGGATACACATTCTGGTGTTATCTGAAAATCTGAGTTCTGTAAATCATAAGGAAGATTGCTGATTAAAAGGCTTGATGACCTGATGTGTTTTGTTTTTTTTTCCTTGTAATTCCTTGTTCCTGGTATAGGTGACGCTGGCATTTAATACTATAAGCACTCAGGTGTGCCCTTTCTTCAGAACTGACAGTGTCAGGCAAAGGGCAGATGGAAAACAAAAAGCCCGATTCACACAAGACAATTTGCAAAGGGCAAGCTAACCTGCCCGATGGCTTAGGAAACGTGTGTGCCCTGCAGTGTCAGGGGAGGGCATCCTCCATGGAAAGCTGCTCGTGGCGCCCCGAAGAGAATCCTCTGGCTTTGACTTGGGAACCCAAACTTCAGATTGACCAACCGTGACCTTAGATAATCTTTGCTGGAATTAACAAATTCAGAAGACAGGCCGTTTCCCAATCCTGTTGGTGGCTTAATAAGATTAGCTGTGTGGAAAGCAGGGGCCAGTGACAGGCACCGCTAAAGGGCAGGAGGATTACTCCTCCGAGGACGGAGGAGGCTAATGACATTTCACTTTGGAAATAGCTTTGGCAAGGCCTCCACGGGGACAACAGGGAGGGTCTGGGGTGGAGACAGAGCAGAGGTTCCTTACAGAAGGCCACAAGGAGCTCACATTGTGCGTGGCTGGCTGGCAGAAGCCAGGACACTCCTCGGCTCACACACGGAGGCATCGTCACTGCATCTCAGTGGAAAACAGGAGGAAAAGGGGAAATCAAACCACTGATCAAAAAAATTCAGAAAAGCAAAAACCAGTATTGCCAGCTGTGGGATGCAGGATCCACTTGTGGCAGAGGGGTGGGGTTGGGGGGTGGGTGGAGCAGAACCCTTTCTCAGACAGACTCTGGCTCCTCCTACAGCCTCTCATGCAGGTGGTTATCTATTCAAGGTCACCAGTGGAGCGCTTTCCCTACAGCTCCGAGACAAGTCCCGGGGTCAGAACCCCAGCCTGCACCTGTCCCCACATTCGTTCAGACACGTTATCGTGGCTGCTTACTAAATCCTAAATCCTGTGGAACAACCAACTGTAGCCTCACTTTATTCCGCAATCACAGGACCTGATGCTGGGGGCAGGCTATGCCTAGGACAGACCATCTCCTTAATGAATTCACTCGTTTCCTGTACCAGCGATGATGGGAAGACGTCATGATGTAAAAATGGGGCCAGTGGCCTGCACTCACGTTGATGTATAGCCCTCCTGATAGTGTGGCAGGAGTTAAAAAAAAAAAACCAACTCCAACAGCAGTTAACTCCTCTTGGGCATCAGTTTCTCCAGCCTATAAAATCAGGTCACCAAGGCTTGACCCCTGACTCCTAAGAATATCAGATAATTAAGCTGTAACTGGAGTCCTCGGCCGCAAGGATTCCAAGTCATACCCAGCTACCTGACCCAAGGGAAGCAGACAAAGGAAATGACAAAAGGCATCAAAGGTGGCTGGGGAGGTGGATTAGAGGGTGCAGTGCTTGTCAGACAAGTATGAGGACCCGAGTTCGAATCTCCAGCACTAATGGAAATGCCAGTCGGGTATAGTAGCCTGCCTGTAACCCCAGCACTTGGGAGGAAAGCATAGAGGATCCCCCAAAGCAAGCTGCCTTGCTAGACCAGCGAAATTAGCAAGTTCCAGGTTTAAGTGAGAGATCATGTCTCAATATACAAGGTGGAGAATGGCCTAGGAAGGCACCTGACCTCAGCTTCTGGCCTACACACACACACACACACACCCTTGTACACATGTATCATATGCACATACTGATCCCCCCAAAGAAAGAAAAAGAAAAGGATAGAGAAGTTTTTTACCAGTAAGGCCATGTCAGGAAGATGGTGACCGAATACCTCATCCCACCTTTGGGGTGCAGATAAGAGTTTTTTCTAAGTAGAGGAACAACTGGGCTGAGGGTGAGGAGGAGGCATAAGTAGGCAGACTTGGTCAAACTGAGGCACATCTCATTATCCTTTCAGTTCTGGTTCCAAAACGTAGCTTCAGAGAAGTCCTTACTGAAGCTGAGGGACAATCCAGTTCCCGTGAGATGATTGCTCTCTCCTGGGTATGGAGGCAGATCCAGCTCTCACCCACGTGTAATTACTTCTGCCATCTCTCTGGGGTGATCAGCCTATGGGATTCCACTGTTTCTGGAATTCAAGGAGACTGCAGGACTGGAGATTTTGAGTCAATTTTTTTTGCGGAGGAGGTGCGGTCGTAAAAATGGCAGTAAAATAATTTAGCGATTTCAATCTTTGTACTTTCAGCTTTGAAGGGGGGGTGAGGTAGGTGAGGTCATTGAAAACCAATCACCCCTGTGTCACCAGGTTTTAGACAGACACCTCTTAGTGATTAGCATGCCTATGTGGCAAATTCAGCGGGAATCGGACCCAAGGTCGAGGAGATGGACACGGGCTAAAGGCAGAACGACTGAGACTTAGTCTGTATTTAGTAGGCCATCGAGTGAAGCTGGTGCTTTTTTTTTTTTTTTTTTTTTTTTTTCCTGTTTTTCGAGACAGAGTTTCTCTGCGTAGCTTTGCGGCGCCTTTCCTGGAGCTCACTTGGTAGCCCAGGCTGGCCTCGAACTCACAGAGATCCGCCTGCCTCTGCCTCCCGAGTGCTGGGATTAAAGGCGTGCGCCACCACCGCCCGGCCAAAGCTGGTGCTTTTTATCAACCATGGTTTCTAAGTCCTTGTTATGAAAGGATACTCGTGCTTGCTCAGAATCCCTTCCGAGGGCCCGGGGCCTACCAGGAGTTCCGTGAGGACTCTTCTCTTCCCTTGCACCCCCATAGCCCTGCGCCTCCACTACTCACGGCACGGAAGTATTTTGTTCCCGCAGAACGGAGTCAGGCGAGAGACAGAGCAGGAATTTAGCTAATTGGTATGTCCTAATGCTGTTCGAGATAACCACTAATCCACACTCCCTGTGAGCATGGGGAGGGGGGGACTGTCACTGTGTTCTGGGAAAGAGCTCCCTGTGTTGAGAACAGAACTGGAAGGATGGCCTCGCCTCCATTTGTTCAAGGCTTCATTCTTTCACGGAGACTTTTGTGATCCTGACTGTATGGCAGGCTCTGAATTAGGCTTAGATGGAATCTTAAGACACAAGAGCACCCCTCGCTGAGCCTATACGCTGAGGGGGTAATACCAAGTAAGCCTCATTTTTATGCTTGATTTTGGAATCAGCAAAGCGAGAGTTGGCTTGAGTCATGGGCACTGTTCTTGCTAGCTACCTTTCCCTGCTTCCCCAACAAACCCAACAACCACTGGAGCCATACACCCACCCTGCACCAACTGGGAACAACTGCTCCCCGAGACAGAATGGGAATGGGCAGGAAACGCCTGGAGCAACAGACAACTTTGCTGGCGTGGAGTTCCTTTCATGGGGAAATCCCAGTTCCTTTCTGCTCGAAGTAGGCATGCCACCACCTGGCATCTGATGATGACCAGAGGGTGCCCACTGGCTACCGAAGGGCAAGCAGTACAAGTTATGGCTTAGATTAAATTCGCTGTGGCAAAAAGCCAAGGAGAAAGTTTGCAGGGATATCGGAGTCCTAGAGTGAAAACTGTGACCGATTTATCCATCATTAAAGAAGATTCACCAACCCATATGTCTCTCAGCAAGTGCTCTGGAATGTGATGTGTTACAGTCGTGAAGACGAATTTTGGGGGAAGGAGAATAAATTATAGCATTGTTAAAATATCACTTGAGATACTATCCATGACCTTTAAAAAAAAGTTTTGGCTATTTCTGGTACTGGTGAGCTTCTGGTTTACCCACCACACTCCAAGGTCGAATGTTCTCTACCTCAGTGTGTCTGAGAAACAAACATTTCCAAAGGTATTCATAGGTGGTGTCATCGAAGGAAGATTCTGATGTAAATGTGGGAAGTAGTGCCCATTGCCATGTGGGTAGCAAGTGCTCACTGGTACCTGAAAGCTTTGAGACTTCTTCTCTGGCATTTGTAATCTAAACGGTGTGATCCAAACCAGTGGGCCTGCCTTACCTTATTCAACATAATTTTGTGTATTTATTTTTAATTTTTTTTTTTTTTTTTTTTTTTTTTTTGCAAGGGAAGGGCAAGCCAGCTCCACACAGGTGTTCCTGGTGTGTATCTTCTCAGAACCTCTTCATTATTGGGCTTACCCTTGTCTTCTTCCTCCTTCTGCTAACAGGGTCTCACTGTGTAGTCAACACCAGTCTTGAACTCACTGTGTAGGCCAGGCTGGATTTTGATTTGTGATCCCCCCCTCCTTCAGACTCTTGAGTGCTGGGGTGGAGGCAATGTTCCTCAGGCCTAGCTTCTCCTAACACTTCACCAGCATTTCCACAAATGCCATACTTCTGCCAAACCCCAGTTCAAGATCCATCTCAATGGCTCTTCTGCACAGCGAGCTTGCTCTTTACTGAGAGTTTTTTCAGATCTCTGTATGTTAGTGCTATGCTGTTGTATTACTTCAGGTTTCCTTTGGCATTAAGCTCTGGGTGTGGAGGGCACTCTGGGTGTGTGGGATACTCTGGGTGTGTGGGATACTCGGGGTGTGTGGGATACTCTGGGCGTGTGGGGTACTCTGGGTGTATGGGATACTCTCTGGGTGTGTGGGACCCTCTGAGTGTGTGGGATACTCTGGGTGTGTGTGAGGTACTCTGGGTGTGTGGGATACTCTGGGTGTGTGGGATACTCTGGTATGTGGGATACTCTGGGTATGTGGGATACTCTGGTATGTGGGATACTCTGGGTGTGTGGGATACTCTGGGTGTGTGGGATACTCTCTGGGTGTATGGGATACTCTGGTATGTGGGATACTCTGGGTGTGTGAGATACTGTGGGTGTGTGAAATACTCTGGGTGTGTGGGGTACTCTGGGCGTGTGGGATACTCTGGGTGTGTGAGATACTCTGGGTGTGTGGGGTACTCTGGGCGTGTGGGGTACTCTGGGTGTGTGGGACACTCTGGGTGTAGAGGACACTCTGGCTGTGTGGGGTACTCTGGGTGTAGAGGACACTCTGGATGTGGAGGACACTCTGGGTGTGGAGGACACTTGGTCTGTAAACATCCCCACTTCTTTCACTTCCACGTGGGAACTATCCTGTTCGACTCTCCTGTGTATTCTACAAGGTTTTGTAGAAAAATATGGTTTGATGTGTTTCCCAGTAAATGCGCCAAGGCTAGCCTTAGTCTCCAGAGGGTTTCTCTGTGTAGTCCTGGCTATCCTGGAACTCTGTAGTCCAGGCTGGCCTGGAACTCACAGAGATCTGCCTGCCTCTGCCTCCCAAGTGCTGGGATTAAAGGAGTGTGCACCACTGCTCAGCTTCGAGCTACCTTCTTGTGAGGCGTTCTCTGACACTTTGAAGCCGTTCCCCTGGCTCCCACAGTTTCTTTATTATGTTTTCTCCGTAATAGGGAGCTCTTCCTGGGGAGAAACTTTAGACTGTGCGTGGAGTGCCATATCCTTGCCAAGTTCCTGCCTGGTACCCTGAAGGTGCTCAGTAAGTGAACAAATGTACGCTGAATGATTGACCTAAACTGAATATCATTGCATGGTTTTCCAGAACAGTAAGAAGAGTTGTTTCCCTTTATTTGATTTAGCATGAGTGATGCAGGCCATTGTTTTTCCTTTCCCAAATTAAATAAGGAGACAAACGTCTGTTATAGAACAGGCCTCCAAAATGCCACAAGTCTGAGTTGTCTCATACTCAGATCTTACAAAACTGATTTTTTTTTCTTTCAAATTTGTTTTAGGCTCTTACATTAGTCCATTTTGCATTAATGCAATGAAATATCTAAAGAAACCAAATTTTATAAAGAAAGGGGTTTATTTAGATTGCAGTTTTGGAGACAGGAAGTTCAAGATTGGGTGGCCTTATTGATTGGTCTCTGGTGAGTAAGGGCCTATTGGCAGAGTTGGGCTTAATGGCAGGGGAACTTGTGAGTGGGAAAGACCACATCTCCAAACAGGAAATTGATGTAAAGATAAAGTTAGGGGTCACTCTTGATCCTATAACAACTCCCGCCCTACAGAGCTAGCCCAGGGTTCCACTAGAAGGTTCGTAATTTCTTTTGAGCAAAAGAGCTCTCAAAGACCTAAAGACTTCCACCAGACCCCCCTCTTAAAGATTCCATCTCCCACACCACCACAGCAAGGGCCAAGCTACCCACAAATGAACCTTTAGGGACAAATGATATCCACACTATATCAGGCCTTAAAAGTTTAAAAAAAAAAACAACAAAACACCCTGACCTTTAACACTGTTAATTTTATCCGAGTCCTGTGCTCCCTGAGGACAATGACAATTAAAAAATAAAGTGTAAGATGTTGGATGTGCTAATTTCATGGTCAGTACAATCATGTGCTAAACCAAAGGAGTAAAATCCTTTCTTGTGTTCACATCGTAAAAAAGAAAAAAAAAAAGAACAGCCAGTTAACAGCCATGAATGACAACGCAACCCTCAACCATTCTAAGACACATCTCTATCCTCTCCCACAAGACACCATGATAATTCCTTACCTCTCCATCCCTCCCATAAGACACCATGATAATTCCTTACATCTCCATCCTCTCCCACAAGACACCATGATCATTCCTTACATCTCCATCCTCTCCCACAAGACACCATGATCATTCCTTACATCTCCATCCCTCCCACAAGACACCATGATCATTCCTTACATCTCCATCCTCTCCCACAAGACACCATGATCATTCCTTACATCTCCATCTTCTCCCACAAGACACCATGATAATTCCTTACATCTCCATCCTCTCCCATAAGACACCATGATAATTCCTTACATCTCCATCCTCTCCCATAAGACACCATGATAATTCCTTACCTCTCCGTCCTCTTCCATAAGATACCATGATCATTCCTTTACTCAGTTGGTTTCTCTACAAAACTCTAAGATACTTTTCATTGAGCTTTCCCTTGTTAACAAAATTCCCCCTTTCGCCCCCCAAAAAAGTTCACATCCTTGTCTAGTGCGCATTGCCCTTGGGGTCAATACGTGACCTCTCCTTCAGATCCACAGTAATTGCGCACCTGTAAGCAGTCCTCAGGAGGTACTCGATCATGTGCATTTCACTAGCAACTGTGACACTCATCTGAACAAAAAATGAGGCCTGACAGTGCTGAACTTAACCCTCCTGCTATACTAAGGTATGCTTCATCCTTTTTGGTTGTAGGAACTGCCTGCCTGCGAAGGACCGTCCGGTCTCTGCAGAGTCTCAAACCCGCCTCATCCTTCTTCCTGACTCCATGACACCCATAGGTGAGGCCCTTACTTATCTGCCTCCCCAAACACCCAGGGCCTCCATGCCTCAACAGTGAGTGATCTCACTCGCCCAGGAAGCTCTTCCCCTGGCTGACTGGTAGATTTTGCCATTCACACCTTCAGAAAGGGTGTGCTGGGAGGGTTTATTTATAGCCACCCACATCAGCTGTCCCCTGGAAAGCAGGAGATGATGATATTGAGTGGCAAAAGAAGTCTTGACAACAGACCAGAGACAACCAAAGGGTCCACCCCCTCAGCAAAAAAACCAGCATGGGGCTTAGCTTCTGGGCGGAAAACAACTGCTCCCAGAAGCCGAGGGAAATGAGATTCAAGCAGATGGCTACACAAAAAGATATTGTTAGGAACAATTTCCTAGTATATGAAGTAAATGGAGCTTTGTTTTCTCTGATTTCCCCCCAAGAAACCAACAATTCTCAGCGTGCTAGGCATAAAACACTCATTTCTTCCTTGCTGAGGGGCTCTGGTTCGAAAGAGATGAGGTGGCGACAGGAAGTCCCTCCGAGGCAGAGACTGTCTTACATGGCGTGGCTGTAAATTCTTCTTTGCCAAGAGGCGGCTCGTGGAACACTTTCAGCCCAGACTCCCATAAGGGAAAAGGTCTGCGGTCAGTTACATAAAGACCTGGATTTAGACAAATGACTCTACCTTTAGTCCAATACCTTCACACTGATTTATACCCCTATGTAATCCAATACAAACAGCTCCAACTCCACTGAACACAAGGCCTCCAAATATCACTTCAAACCAAAAATGTAACTATTCTTGGTACGACAGTTTGATGCTGGAGGACCAGGGATCATGTGACTATGTGGGGCTCTTGGGAAGCCTGAGTTGGATTCAGAGACACTAAAAATTCCTTCAAAATTATATGCCAACTGAGGTACATGTCTGCCTGTGCACATGAGTGTGCAAGCGCTCATATGTATTTTTCTGAAGGAAGTTTCTGCTAATTTCTAATATTCGTAAAGGAAGAAATTTGTGCCCTTAAATGGAGAAGAATCACTTCCTACTGCGAATGTTCTGGGCCTTCAAAGAGGCATCCCCTACGCAGATGTCTCATCCTTGGTCAAGGAGTGTTCCAGAGACCCAAGTTCCCGACCATCTATTCCATCTGTATCCATGTGGAGGCATCCAGCCTCATCCCAGGGGTCAGCCATGAGCTAAGTCACCTCAAAGACATTGGCACCAGCAAGGTCCTCACAATACCAATTGTCTCCTAGAAACTGGGGTGGTAAGTGTCACCAAGAGCACGAAAAGTAATTATTGCATGAAATCCAACCCATAGTTCACATTTTCCACAAATATTCTCCATCAAGAATGTAATGCGACACCCAAAAGAGCACTGGCTAGAGATAAAATACGAAAATGAAGTGGAAACGCATGCTTATTGCCAAGGCGTTTGGATCTGCTTTTTTTCTTTTCAAGCATTCAAACCTGGGTTTCATCGAGGACGCTCCAAATGAACAATAGCTTGCGGAAACAGGGCCATATGTTTTGTGAGAGTTTAACAAAGCCAAGACAAGGTTTAATTGTGTCTTTGAGAGACTCTAATTTTCCTCTACGAACAGTAAACGCCAACAAGACAGACATCCCTGTTCCTCTCAGCTGTTTATAGTTCAAAGAAGTAAACAAGACATCCCGGGCATGCAGCAACATCTAGTTTGAATTTGTGCAAGTGTTAGAGGAGAAAAAAAAAGAGGGGGTGGTGGTGGTGGTATAGAAAGCACCCACAAATATGCCTGCTACCTAAACCTTGAAGCTTGATCTTGATTCTACTGTGGCTGAACATGCCCTGGCTGTCTTGAGGTACGGAACACGGGATGGCGTTTGTCAATGTGCTCACATTCTAATGGCTTCGAGAGCATTCAGGAGGCATATTCATCCTGTAGACGTAGGGCAGGAGCGCCATTTGTCAAGCTGGATGGAGAATCCATTAAATGGCTTCTCGTGTCTCCTAATGTCCCCGATGGGGACCATCACACTAACTTGGGCAGGGCTTCCAAGAGCCCAGCTCAAGTGTTACCGCCTCCTTGGCCAACTTAACGGCTCCCTGCTGGCTCTTGTGCCGGCCTTCCCGGTGGGCTGAGATCCTGCTGGGCAGGAGACTGTCTTATTTATCTTTGGATCGCCAGTAACTTGCAATGCTTTGTAACCGGCAAGAATCTGTGCCGCGACGGAAGGGGTTCCTCTAGTGAAAGCCCAGCGTTCGACCAGACTCCCCCCCCCCCCCCCGCCGCCCAGATTCCGAACATGCTCCACAGTGTGCCATCAGCTCACACTTCCTTATCTTTAGAGTCCCCAGGAATGCACAGAAGGACGGAACACTCCCAATGCTCCCTCCTGCCACAAGCCCCGGAAGGAGGGGGAGGGGTGATTTAGCCTAACATTTTCAGGCCCTAGCTCGGTAAAGAATATTAAAAAAAAAAAAACAAACAAACAAACCCAGGCATTTCCTGTGGCAAAATCCACCGTCGGCTCAGCGGACCTTTTTCCCTCAGGAAGGCTCTAGATCAGCTATCATGTACGTGTAAATGAACCTACTCAAGAAGGTGGAGTGGTTTGCCTGAGTGACAGAGCCTGCTGCTCTTCAGGCCTCCCATCTCCAGAGGAGCCGGGCAGAGGGGGTCATTTCTCTCTATTCCCACAGGCTCAGCGCTCAGGCGTAGACGTGGTCCATCCCATCCCGTCGTGATGAGAGATCTGTGGCTGTCTCATTTGGCAGCGAGCTCGAGAGAGCAGGGGTTGTGTCCTTATTGGCCAGCTTTTAATGTCCTCGATGAACAGAGACAAGATCAGCTTCTCAGTGGCACGGCACTAGCTTTTCCAGAGAGAGGTGAGCAAATGTCTGTCCTCCTCAGATAGGACATCCGTGACAGACCAAGGAAACCATCTTCCCAAATCTGGCCTGGTACAACAATGAGTTTTACTGGAACCACTTGGGAGGAACAATGGAGCAAGGGTAAAGGACACAGGTAACTTACAGGTGACAGCTATACGACCTACCAGTCTCTCCCCTCCAACAACTCTCAACTGCTCACACATTCTCAGGAAGTGGAGGGGCCAGGTACAGCGTCTGTGAGCTCACTCCCACAAGCGATCATTAGCGGGCTGGTCTTGTGAGATTCGAACATGGGAAGTCACAGCTGCTTTGATTTCAAGGCAGAAATTTCTGCAACGGTGGGTGATCCCTTACCCCTCAGTCAGAACTCTTGCTTCCAGAGAACCCCGGCAACAGAGATGAGGAAGTCCTCCTGCCCCCTCAGGATGGCTGGAGTGTGGAGTGTGCACACTCCATCACCCATTTTCCGTGGGCCACAGAAGCCTAGTGCGGCCAAGAAGCCTAGAAAACCAGATCTCCTAGATGTTGCCAAAGAGAAGGTAGGCTTCCCCCTGAGCCCCAGAATGGTGCAGAGTATTGAATCTAGAACCTTGTGTGTGCTGGGCAAGTGTTCTTTCAAAGAACCATGTCTCTAGTCCACAAAAATATTTTCTCAAAGTCAAATCGTTGTGTTGTTGTTGTTGTTGTTTTGTTTTTAGACTTTGTGTAACTTTAAACCCAGCGACTGCCTTCTGGAGTTTAAGAACCAGAATGGCTCTGTTTCCGGAGGTCAAGTGTCTCCGTGGGGACTGAGCAGGTAAGGCCATAGCAGAAGGAACCGGGTCAAGGGTCTGACACTGGAGGATGGTGTGAGTGTTCCTCTAGGACCCAGAAGTTTCAGCTGTAGAATCCCGGCTTGGTCTGTTGCATACAAAGGACCAAGTTATTTCCCCCTTGGTCCATGTCTTCTGATCACGTTGGTTCTAAACTGGTCATGTGACTGGCTTTAGGCAACAGAATATTAGCAGAAGAAATGCAGGTGTGACAGGGTGGGTTTACCTTCTCAGTGTGGGACTCTCGCTGGACCACCGAGTGAGGAAGGGTGGGCAAGCCGGCTGTGAAGGGCCGCTAGCCTACGCACCTCGGTTATCCTGTGAGGCCCGACACCTGAGTGAGAGTGTCCCGAATCACCCAGTGTCAGCCCAGCAGCTGAACACAGAAACACTAATGAGCCAGCTGAGGTCAGCAGAGTTGCCCAGATAGTGACATCTCCCCCTGGCTCACAGAATTTTGTGAGCCAGGTTTCAGGCTGCTACACTTGTTTTTCTAAGCCTATGCATGTTGGGGTGGTTTGCAACAGACAAAGAACTGATTGACAACAAATTAAAACACATTTAAAGCTACACAAAACAGACACAGTTCCTGGTCGCCTCTTGTGAATCGCAATGGGGGCTCCCTTTTATTGTTCCAATAGTGAAAGCATGAAGACCACTTGAAGATCCATCTAAAACTGATGTGGTTAATCACGGTGGCTTTACATCCATTGGAAAAGGAGAACACAATTGAAAAGAGGTGGGACTGTAGACACTCATAGGTCTCCCAACCTTGGAAGGACACAACCAAATTCTGATCAACGGGGAATGCAAGTTTACTGTTCCCCTCGCCCCCCAACATCATCCCACAGAAAAGGAACACAGAACACAGTGAATAGATGCAGTGCAGTGGAGAGGACATCTTGGGACAAGGAGAAAAGCTCAGAGAGTCCAGACATGCTCAGCTTTGCTTTTGGGGGGATATAAAGTGCATGATGGGGGCAGCGAACAATAGTTCTGCTCAGACTGTAACATGGGGGGGGTCGAGGGGGAACCGAAATGCCGGGCAATGTCCTGATGGGGAAAGCTATTGGTACACTTAGCAGGCTAAGTGCCTTTAATCTCTTCAAAGGCGCTGCTGAAACTATAGCACTTTCAAGTGTGCGCTAAGAGCAAAGGATGTTGTAAAATCCCTAATGGCATCAGAACAATCGCCCGCCGTGTGTTAAATCCAGGAAGCCGAGTGTAAAAGCGCTTTACAGGACAGTCACACTCCCTCGCCGCAGGAGGACTAGGCAGGCTGTGGTGACCAGGGCAGACTCTTCCTTTTCCTCTGTTTAGTCATTGGTTTCCAAAAATGATACAACAGGCATGCACTTTATGTGCATTGGGGAAATTTAGTAGAAGTTACACATTTCAAAATGTTAAAAGACACACTCATGTACATACATGCTCTACCTTACACACACACACACACACACACACACACACACACACACAGGGGTGGGGAGACAGACAGACACACTGACGGACAGACAGAGAAAGGACATCATTTTGCTGCTTTTAGTGCCTCCAATGTCCTGCTGTTCCACTGTCCCCATATAGAACTTTCTTGGGGCCAGAAAGCCTCTGAACCCACATGGAATCCTTGTGGGTTCCCCCTACCCCCTTGGGACACAGACCGATGAGATCTAGCATCACTTTGCAGAGGTAAAGACAGGCAGTGATTCGGCTGCCCGGCCCTATTCCCAAGAGCTTCTGCAGGAAGTGAGCAGGGGACAAGGAGTGGCCCTTGTCGTTTGGTAGTGGCACCACCCTGCTTACGAAGGGCTGTCAACCAGAGCTCGAATGACCCCCTTCACCATCAGCCCCTCACAGCCTCATTCCCCGATTGCCCTCACTACTGACAGCACAGAGGGGTCCCAGTGCACGACAGACTCGTTACAGAGGGCAGGAGAGGTGCAGCTCGTCGTTGGGTCTACACTAGCCAGCGGCAGCCAGCCTAGCCCTGCTCCCTCGGAGCCATAAGCGGGACTGAGCCGTGAGAGCGATAGCCAAAGCAATGCCCTACGAGGAATCCCAGGGAGAAAGGGCAAAGTAGTAAGAACCAAGTTCAAGGTGATAAGCGGTATATTGAAGACTCTGCTAAAGAGCGGTCTATCAGTGGGCACAGTCACGTGGCCCAAAGTGTTGAGTTTTATAAAATAATGAAGTAATGACTGGACCACAGGGTGGCAAATTAGAGTGGGCATGGCCAGTACACAGTGCTTTGGGGATTGTGTCTGCTGAATGAATGAACTGTGGAACAGCTGAGGGTACCAGATGCCTGAGAGGACATCAACGTGTCACCGCCAGCTTCCTGGGCACCTGCTCCATGCTCATCTCTACCTCTTCATAGGCTTGTCCTCAGGTGGAGGGAGATAAACAGCAGACTTTTTTTTCCTTGAAAATTGCATAGGATTAAGAACTTGGCTCTCCAGTCACTGTGAAGAATAAAGGATGACGTCTCCCCGTCCTCTCTAATGTGGTTCCCACCTTCTCCTCTCTACGTGTAGCTTAAGCTGGGCTTGAACTCACTGTGTAGACGAGGATGACGCTGAACTTCTGATCCCCCTGCCTCCACTTTCTGGAGTGCTGAGATCATGGGTTTGCCCCACCACACCGAGTTTATGAGGTACTGAGATAGAATTCAGGGTGCTGAACAGGCCAGGCGAGCACTACTAACTGAGCTACATCCACCGCCCCTAGGAGAGCCTTTTATGCCTCTCTTTGAAAGCATGCTGTCTGCCTCTAATCCACTCATGCAGAGGCAAACCACATTCTAGCTTAGTTAGCCCACACTGGTCCTGCCATCTCTAAAGAAGGGGTGTACCACTCTGGCATCCATACCTCACCGTGTTGCTGAGAGGCCCAGATGAGAACACACAAGTGAACAAGCCCTGAAAAGGAGCATTTTTAGAGACCCTGCGTGGTAAATTTCTGTTGATTTGCTTGAAGACAGGGTCTTGCTAACAGCTAAAGCTGACCCGGAACGTTATATAGTGATAGCCCAGGATAGACCTTGGAGTGATCATCCTGCTTCAGCTACTTAAGAGCTGGGCTTACAAGCATGTACACCTGTCTGGCTAACACTGTGTTCTCAATGAAAGGCTGGACAACCCATGACCTGCCTTGGGAACACAACACCTTCAGCCATTCAGGCATCAAGGGAGACATGAGCCCCCTTTGTCTCAGATCCAATTACCTTTAATAAATGGACAGAGATTTCTTATGCAATCGTTAAGGCGAAGAGCTGCAGTTCTCTCCCTGGCCTCTGCAGGGAGCTTGGGTGACCCATGCTTAATCCATACATCCTGTCTGAGCTACTTATCCCCACTACTTCACAGGTGCTATCAAACTTATTCCACTCCCACGATTTTACACCCTCAATCTATGCAAGAGAAGCACGGGCAGAGTAGACTTTCTCATGAATGAGGCGCATTCTACAACACAATTCACTTTTTATTATCATCATCATTCTGAAGGGCTAAGTCCACAGTCCAGTTTCCAGGCAACGGAAGAGTAGATGCTTTGTACGCAGGACACCTGCATGCAATGTGGTCGCATTTTTTTTTTTTTTTTTTTTTTGGTTTGTTTTCTTCTGGACCTCTGTTAAAAGGCAACCACGGAGTTCAAAACTGCAGTTACAACAATGCAATCTCCAAGCAATTAAAGCTGTTGGATTATTGAGCCAGTCGAATCCAGGTGTTCCCCTTCCAGCTAAGGCTCACTGAAAAGAAAAGAAAAAAAAAAAAAAAAAAAAAAAAACCCACCCAGAACAAAGCCACTTGCCGAGTGAAAGTCCGGTTCAGCCTGTGTGACTTGGGGACCCACACCCCAGCAAGTGGCGCACGCAGGGGTGGGGGTGGGGGTGAGGTGGGGTAGGGGGTTAGGATCACTCCAGCATGTGCTGGAGCAGTGAGGGATCTGCCTCCACGGCCTGGAGGCTCTTGTGCAAATTCAGGAAGGTGGCCTGCTTCCCGTAGCGCTGGCGCCAGCGGACGAATGCCTCCACCACCTGGGACTGCACGTTGTGGGGGTGGTTGGCCTTGCAGCGGTAGATGTCGGTCTGGGACAGCCCCAGGGACAGCACCATGGGCTCCCACTCGGGGCCAAGCTTCTGGGCCAGCTGGTTGATCTGCCGGTCTGATGGGGAGCTGTTGAGGACGTGGGAAGGGATTCCAGCCGTCCAGTCACCTGAGGAGGAAAGGACAGGAAGGGGAATGAGACAAGCAAGAACCTCAGATGGGAAGATGTGAGACACGGGGGGTGGGGGGAGCAGATAAGCAACTACACCCGGTCTTCTTGTATTATTTGGATCAGTGGGTTGCACAGAGTGCCATTTAGCCTCTCTGAAAGTGTTCACTGCAGATGATCTGAGAAAAGCCGCAGAGCAGAGAAACCCACAGATGCTCACTTATTTCCTCCTCCTTGTGTATACAGACAAACACGGATCATGCCCATGGACACACAGTTTTGTCTCAAGCTTCTATTTTTTTTTTTTTTTTGATTCCCATTCCTTGTCAGAAGCCACATCAGGAGGTCTGGCTGAAGGCCACTTCCCTTGGTATCAGCCTGGGGGGCCAGAGGTGCGCTGCTCCAAGCTGTGAGTGCTACTCCCCTTGAAGGAGGGGCTCCAGCTTGGAGGGGGAGGTCAAGGCCAATAGTTCCTCCCTCCTGTACCAGGAGAAAGGAGGCGGGAATCCAGAGTGCCCTCCCCGGGATAAACAAGCCATAGAGGCAAGAGCTGATGGGAGAGGAGAGCAGAGGCCATTTGGGTGGACTCACCGTCCCAGTCAAGTCCACTAGAGGACCACAGAGTGGGTGCTTTGAATGGCCTGACCTTGCACTTCCTGCACAGGACTCCAATCCACCCGAGTCTGCCTCTGAAGAAGTGTGACAGCAGTGGTGTGAATGTGCAAAGCACAGCCACAGACGTTTCACGGGCTCTACAGAAGGGGTGTGCAAGCTGGTGCGAGCCACGGAGCAGAGAGGCTAACGCTGACCCCCGCCCGAACAGGAGGAAGCTGGGCCAAGTGGGTGTCAACCCCTCCTAAGGGCGCCACATGAGGCCATGAGGCAGCGGATGGCAGCCAAGAGCAGAGTCTGAGAGGGACTCCAAGCATCCAAGATGGCGGCACGGGCTGCTGGTTAGGTTCAGACATCTGTGCCATGGTAACTGTAGGATACGTGCTGGCCAGCTCCATTGCATCTTAGTGCACGTCACAGTCACCAGCCCCTGCTTCGTTTCCCAGCTCAATGAAAAGGGGCAAACGATCCTGCTAGAAGAGCAGTGGGTCCCACAGCCCGGGTCTCTGACTCCCGGACAGTTTTGAACTGCCAAAACTCCAGGGCTGAGTTACGAAGACCCTTTCAGAATTCATCAGCTCGGCGATTAAAAATGGACTACGAGACAATTTGAATAATGAAGAGGATACTGATGTTCAATAGATCAACAACAATGATTTTGTAGATTTTATAAAAATATAAAATCATTAAAAAAATTCATTAAAAAAATTCAACACCCAGAAAAGTACGAAAGAAGAAATCAAGTCATCCACTATCCCACCTGGACCCCTCCTTATGTACAGCGCCGCGCCAAGAGGATGGCTAGATCGCAGTGACATTCAAAGGAGCAGCAGAAGAGCTTTCCTCTACCACCTGCTTTTGTCTGAAGATAGCAGGGGGAAAAGAAGTCGACCTAAATGTCCCTGCAACCCACAGTTAAATCCTTAACATAATACCAAAGAAAAAGATTAAAAACACTTCGTGTTTTACTGAAACCTCACTGCAACAAACTAAACCCACACTGTGCCCCTCCCTCCTGCCCCTCTGCCCCCTCCCCTCCTGCCCCCCTCCTGCCCCCCCTCCCCCCCCCCTCCCCCTCTAGCTCACACTGCTTGATCTTTGTGGCATCAGTCACTTCTGTCAGGTGTAATATTTTCCTGCTTCTGAAGTGACTCTACATCCCATGCCCACCCTAAGGAACGGCAACAGGACAATGTCCCCCGTGCCCAACAGTGCCTCTGCTATTGTGTTGTGACTGGTTTTTCAACTGTGACCCTTCTGTTCCTGTGTCTGTCGTTTTGATCTGTGACAACTGGCCAGTTTCAACACAAGTGATTTCTTACAAGACACGTTCATAGTCACTGTGGTCTTGGAGTTCTCTGAGGTCAAGATTGCCTATTGCCTCATTAGAACAATGTCTGCATCTTTAGAGAACCAATGATACACTATTTTATGCTATTTAACATCCTATTATTTTGAACTATGAACATACCTTTATGTTATAGAAATAGTTTTATTCCCCTTGCATATTTACAAGTTTACAGACTTCACTCCTATTTTGTACTTGGGAATGTTGCTTTGGAGAATTCTGATAGCAACTTGGTTACCCAACGTTTTGTGTATGACATTCAAAAGAAATGAAATACTGAACACAGCCTCTCTGCAAAAGGCAAACCCTGTGTGGTTCCAGTCACAGGAAGTACCTAAGGTAGGCACATGACCACAGAGGCAGAAAGAAGAGTGGCATCTGGGGACAGGAGGGAGAGAGGGGGTTGATGTTTAGTGGGTATGGAGTTTGCGATATGCAAGATGAAAGATGTCTAGAGACCTTTCCCTGCCTGACACTTTTCAAAATTTTGTCCATTTGTTACTTCATCTGCTGCTGGTGATTTGGAGTCAAGGCTTATTTTGGGGTTTGACTGATTTTCCCTTCAGTTGATTGAGTTTGGGGGAGGACCATCAGTGTCTAATGCTACACTCTGGCATCCTTCTATCTCCGGGCCAACTCAGAACGCAACAGACGCTGTGAGCCAATTGTCTGGCACCATGAACAGGCTGTGCTCCGATTCTTCTATATGTTCATGGTCATATGCCCTATAAATAGTGCCACATAATTGAGATGGCAGAAATCTGTGAACACAGGCCGGGGCAAAGATGACTGACATATACATACTACCTCCCCCAAGCAAATCCCACCTTCTATCCAGATACCTTCTCTCTCTCCTTCCTCTTTCTGCCCCCCACCCCAGTGTGCACAGCTTTGATACCATCTGACTTCTAGCAGAAAAGGTTTCTTCCCTAGGTTTTTAAGTTTGTGACTCCTGCTCAATCTGAAGTTACTAAAAAAATGAGACTCCTAAGGTTTAGAGTCAACTCCTGAGGATAAAATGCACGAGATCAGGGGAAGGTATACATTCATCCACTGTGACTAGCTGGCCGCTGTGTAGTGTGCGGGATGGTCTTGGGTCACACTCATACCGATGTTTTGTATGTCAGTGATCACATCTATTTGGATATGGTGGAGAAATTCTAAATGGCATTTTGAACCCCAGATTTCAAGGATTAATGTAGGTCCTTTTAAATTTTGAATTAAAAAATTTCAAAGGGAAGTGAATTTCGAAAGCAAATACAGAATGATGACATGGAAACAGAACAGACAAGGTCAATTAAAAAGACGAAGTAAACGTAAGGAGAAGGTCCAGTGAGTAGTGCGGGAGACACACACACACACACACACACACACACACACACAGCAAAACTGCACCCGTGGGACCCAGAGACCAGCGCTGGAAGGCCAGGTCTGTCACAAGAGTACCCAGCCGTGTGCTGCCTCAGGCCTTCCACAGCACCTCAGGGGCCCTGCCGGCTTCACCCTGTGTCTTCCTAATGGTTAGGAACACACCTCACCCCACCACAGCACACGAGGTCCTCTGTCCTGGGATGATGAGATTGGCCATGGTTATGAACCACCAGACCGTGCTGAAGAATGCCTGCTCTAGTATTTAAGACTCTAGATGAGAATCCAGCTGCTTACATGGATAAATGGTCTGCCTTTATACAGATCCTCGATCTTTCCTGTAGTTTTAAAATCTCTCGTCTCTGTCTCTCTCTGTCTCTCTGTCTATCTCTGTCTCTCTCTCTCTGTCCCTCTGTCTCTCTCTTTCCTCCCTCTCTCTTTCTGAGACTGGGTTTCTCTGTGTAGTCCTGGCTGTCCTGGAACTCACTCTGTAGACCAGGCTAGTTTTGAACACCGGCTTTAAAATTTCATTTTCGGTGAAGCTAAAACTCACCTATTTCAAGATGAGCACCATACACATGCAAACCCACCTACCACGACACAGTCAAGGATGAGGCAGCCCCTTCCCATACGGCCCTCTTCCTTATCTCTCAGCCCTTCATCCCCCCCATCTCTGTGGTCTCCGGAGTGGACATAAACAGTGTCTTCCTTCTTCAGGCCTCTTTTCTCTCACTCACACCTAAGAGCGGCTGTCCCAGACTCCAAGCTCAAGCCTCTCTGTAACTCCTGTTGGTGTAGAACCACACATCACTTCCTGTGTTTTATATGAGGTGGCTGCCATCCATGCCCCTTACACACAGAGCTATGTCTTCCACTTCTACGCCCACCCCTACCATTTTTAGCCCCTAACCAGGAGCAAGAGAGAGTCTGATGGGCTGGGTGTGGTAGTACATGCCTATAATCCCAGCACCTGGAAGGCAGGGGCGGGGGACTCGGGAGTTCAAAGTCATCTTCGGCTACACACTTTTTTTGTGGCCTGCCTCGGCTACATGATACCCTACAAGAAAATACACACACACACACACACTGGAGAGTCTGACAATATACCAGTCACCCAAACTCACTGTGGCTATGGAGCATTGCTACTGGTTTAAAATAATATGTTATGAAAAAGTGGAACTTATTCTATGTTTACAATAATTTTCAGCATCGGACTCTTAAGTATTTCAACACATCAATGGACTAAAGAGAAAAGCCATTATCTCAATAATGTGAAGATACCCGTCTGTAATTTCAAAGACTGTTTCCTGCCTATAATTTTAAGGATTAATTCTATATAAATCCTGAATTTAAGCACATTTCTTGACTTGATAAAACCTGAAAAGTATTTCAGTAAACATTTTCTTTGATGAGAATGTTTAAATGTATTCCCTTTAATAATGGAAATATGAGGGCCAGAGCAACGGTTCAAGGCTGATGTGGATACGTTAGAATGCACAAGGCACTCCCGAAAACCACCTGGAGAGAGAGGAGCCTCCACCAGAAAGGTGGCTCAAATTAGGGGAGCCACAGGAGCATGCACACGAAAAGGTGCTAAAACACAGAATTAAAAAAAAAACAAACAGCCGGGCGGTGGTGGCGCACGCCTTTAATCCCAGCACTTGGGAGGCAGAGCCAGGGATCTCCGTGAGTTCGAGGCAGCCTGGCTACAATGAGTCAGAAACAAAGCTACACAGAGAAACCTGTTCGAAAAAAAAAAAAAAAAAAAAAAAAAAAAAAAAAAAAAAAACAAACAAAACAAAACTGGAAACCACAATGATAAATCATTTTATGTGCAGAGAAACCCAGCACTACAGGTTTGTGTAGACAGCAAGCTGGCAGTGCTGGGGAACTGGGTGTACTTTGGAATACTGTTTCAGCTCGAAATATCAAGAAGAATTCTTAAACCCGTCCGTAGGGTGATGTACAAAGCTGTCTGTAGGTTAAGTTTCATTATTTGTACCAGTAAATACACACACATCTTGTAACACGGCCATCTCGTTTAGAAGATACACATATAATATTATATATAAAATGCATATATACCCACCCCATATGTATTCTCAAACATATTCACCAGGGTCATGCACACAGTTATAAATCTCGTGGGCAATGTGGTCGGATGTAAGACGTGGAAGCGATCTAACAGCTCACCACTGGGAAGATTAAGAGGAAGTACACATAGGTACACCAGAAAGGATGGTGAACACGGCATAACACCGAAGAAAGATCCAGAAGGGAGGCAAATTAAAAATAATGTCCAAGTGCCACTGACAAAACTGCACAAATAAATAGAAGAACACGTATCAGACAACATAATTATCTGTGGCGGGGAGGGGGAGGGGATGGAAATGAGGAGAGATGGAGGACAGCATACAGAAGTGGGTGGGTGTGGAGGACAGGACAGGCTTGGGTAGAGCAGGAAGAGAGCGGAGGGGGGAGGGCAGACCAAGAAGACCCACATCGCCAAGTAGTTGTCTTGTCACTCCTGGCGATGACCATGTGGGATGTTATCTGTGGTGAGTGGGCTGGGTTGGGGATGTTTTGGCTGGCAAGGTAGCCTAGTGGTCATTTCTAAGGGCCTGTGTGAACTTCCGTCCTTGAGTGTAAAGACTACAGAAACATCCTTTTGGCTGAGGAACTGACTTTTGAAAGAGGAAGAAAAAAAAAAGCACCTTGAAAAGCAAACCAATTAGAAACCTTCATTCTGACAGACAATCACAAAAAAACTGCTGTGTGTTCCTAGAGAGGCAGAGGAATTGGCCTTTTGATCTTCCTGAAGCCAATTTCCAGGACGACGACATGACAGTCTACTCCAAAGATGAAGGCCATGCTAAAAAAAACACCAACACACCCTACTTACTGTGATGGGAAATTGGATTTGACTGTCACGTTTGGAAAGGTCAACAAGAAGACAGTCAGCAATAATTGAGTTCTTGCTGAATTAACCGGGCAGGAGGTAGGGTGGACGCGCTCTGGGTCTGGGATCAGCAGCCCTGCACAGTCCTCAAAGTTGAGCCTGCCACCAGGTAACCAGGTAGCTTGGGCTAAGTCGCTGAGTGTTTCTCAGACCGCTCATTTATAAAAGATAAATCAGATGGTGCCCAAGGCTTCATTAGGTGTAACGTGGTACTATCTCTCAGAAGCGATTCGATTGTGTTTCTGCAGACCCGTGATTCTTGAATTTCTCATGAAATCAACCACTGATCATTTAGCACTGTATCCCTTTACATGTCTGTTAATGTAGGAGCACACCTGCAGGCTGTTGAGAATGAATTTCAGCTAATTATTTCTGTTTGGTTAAGACCACACACCCTCTGAAGAAAAAGAAAGATAGTCAGAAGACTATTTGGTACAATCTTTTTTTTTTCTTTTCCAAAACCGTATACAACACTTTAGAAGTTCTCAGGAAGCCATTTCTTCCACAGCCTACAGGGATCTGCCTGACACAGTTCCAGCTGTTCATCCTTCCTTGAGCTCTGCCCTCGGACCACAGCTTTCCTGTAGCTGTCCCGCGGTGGGACACATCTTCAGTCAAGCATGACTTTTCATCAAGCCATACTCCCTGCACCGCTCTCAAATTCAATTCCCACTCACTTGGCGATCCCTTTGTCCACCTAGGACCTAACCTCTCATATGCGATGCTGCTGTTTCCCCCTCCCTGGCCCTGCTTAATGTCCCCGACACCGTCAACGCCTCACCCGCAGGGAGCTCTGTCCATTTGCCCGCTGATGCACCCAGGTACCCAGAGCGATGCTTGGCATACAGCAGTCCTGCTTGCTGATTCAGGATAAAGGAGTGAATACAAAGGATGCTACCCTCAATTACAACACTGTCTTCTGTACAGACACAGTGCTATTGAATGTCCTACATTCATGCACTTAGCAAAAAAGAAAAAAGCAAAACAAGAAAGAAAGGTCTGTGGGTGCTCCAGAGAGGGAGAGAAATGAAGAGCAACATTAGCTCTACCACAGAAACAACTAAAAAAAAAATACAAAGCCCACGCAGAAAGTTCTTTACCCCTCTCTTAGCTTTATAAGGAGAAATGGATAGCATTTATTACTTTGAAAAAAATTTTATTCAGAATTTTTCTCAATGTCTTTTTTTTTTTTTTTTTCCCAGGATGTACTGGCTGGTTTTATGTCAACTTGACACAAGCTAAAGTCATCTGAGAGGAGGGAACCTCCTCAACTGAGAAAACGCCTCCATAAGGTTGGGCTGTAGGCAGGCCTGTAGGGCATTTTCTTAGTTAGTGATTGATGGGGGAGGACCCAGGCCATTGTGGGTGGTGTCACCCCTGGGCTGGTGGTCCTGGGCTCTATAAGAAAGCAGGCTGAGCAAGCCATGAGGAGCAAGCCAGTGAGCAGCACCCCTGCATGGCCTCTGCATCAGCCCTGCCTCCAGGTTCCTGCCCTGTCTGAGTTCCTCTTCTGACTTCCCGGATGATGAACAGTGACGTGGAAGTGTAAGCCAAATAAACCCTTTCCTCGCCAACTTGTTTCTGGTCATAGTGTTTCATAGCGGCAATAGTAACTAACTAAGACACTGGGCAAGTTGAAAAAGTTAAATATAATGACTTTTAAACTTTGAAAGCAGCACGTATCATATAATTCTACTTTTCTAGGCCATCTCTTGTCTATAACTATCTCCTATAGTCTGTAACTACATCTCCCACAGTTTGTAACTACAGTTCCTATAGTCTGTAACTACAGCTCCTGACTGTTCCTCTATTGAAAGCACCCCCTTTCTCTCCATCTATCTATCTATCCATCCATCCATCCATCCATCCATCCATCCATCCATCCATATTCACCCATCCATATTTCCATGCTTAAACAGATGTTCCCTTGATGATGATGATGATGATGATGATGATACTTTGTGAGGTTTTTGTTTGTTTGTTTGTTTTTGGTTTTGTTTTGTGTTTTACTTTTAGATACGGCTTGGATTCCTCTAAAGCACATGCCGAATTTTTTATGGTAAAGTCATAAGAAGCTGAATGAATGAGAAATAACAGCTAGTCTTCTAGCATTCAGCCTTGAGACCACTGGGTGCTGAGAAGGATAAACACATTTTTATATTTCTCTAGAAAGAGGGTGAAATAGAGAAACTGGTCATGATCGCTACACATTGTTCCAAGTAGCAAACAGGAAAATGCCGAGTCGCATTTGGGCTTGGACATTTGGCAAGAATTACAGACACTTCAGGCCAGGCAGGCAGACTGAACTGGATAGGCAGAGGACACGCATTTCTGGTTTTTGTTGTTGTTGTTGTTTTTGCCAAATTAAAATAAAAAAAAAAAAGCTCTTATTCTGAATAATATGTGGAGCTGCTTCCAGGGTTAGCAGAGATGCTCTTTGGGGGTAATGAACTGGTTTTTCCTTTTATAAAAACGTGGACATTATAATACAGAAGCAAAATCTAAAAACTGTAAAAGAAAAAAAAAATGACTTTTAATCAGAGCCATCTTACCACTAGGCACAACCAGACGGCCCTGAGGGCTCATAATACTTTTGCGAGAATGAGAAAAAATAAGTTTTTAAACTTTCATAATTAGAGGAGAAAATGAACATTAGGCGAGTGAAAATATTTGAATACATAGCACCACTATGATCACCTTCATATTTACTGTCATGAGCTTATTTTTATATTACTTTAGGGAAGAGTGGCTCGTAAAGATAAAAATGCCTACAGCCCAAGAGACCAGTGTGAACCTGTCTCTAATGTTTTAAGTCACAGACCCAGGGTCAGAATTGCATGGCTTGTAGAGACACGCTCTTTAAAATGACATCTGAAACTTCAAGACAGAGTGCAGTTGCTGAGAGACTAGGATCCGGAGTGCCTGCCATTTCCCTAGAATGCAGAGGTGACCCACAGACATTTTAAATGCTCGTGTCCACATTCCTGGCTGATCTGAAGGCAATGGTTGCTTCAACTCTTCCATAATGTCCAGATGGCTCCTTCCCAGAAGATCTGCAGAAGACATTTTTTAAAAAGATACCGTATGTGGAAACACCATCTGGACACACAGATCTGAGTTGCTCCCTTTCTCAAAATAAAGAAGTTAGGTTATTTCACATTAATGACGACTCTCCAAATTTTAAAAGTTCCTTTGGCTTTATTTTAATCTTCCGGATGAAATATACAAACCTGTAGACCGATACCCAAGCTAAAGAGAATGAGCTGGCCCCATAGCCCTGGATAAGATCTTTGTTGCTGAGTTCTGGGCAATGATGATTAGAGAGTTGGTTTAAGACCACAACCTCATTATAAACATAATTATGAAGCAACTCCAGGGGGCTGACATTTTCCCTATTGGTCTCCAGTCTCCTAAAGGAAAGACCATGAGGAATGCTGGGGACACCATTAACTCCACGCATCAGAGCCCCTTTCTTCGATGGAGCTCAGCTGCGGGTGACTCGGTAATAAGACTGTTGTGGGTGGGGTACGCAGGCCAGGCACACTGTCACCTCCTTCACCTGTGACAGAGCATCAATCCGAAAAGCAAAATGTCCGGCTCTCCTACCAGCAAACCCAAGAGGGAGAAAGCAGACAGTACCCCGCCCCTTTTCTTCTTTCTGAGACAGAGTCTTATGTAACACAGGCCATCTTTCCTCTCAAGATCTCCCTGCCTCAGCCTGCTGGATCCTGGGTTACAGGCAGTGCTCTACCCCATCTTGAAGGGTAGGCTTTTGTTTGTTTGTTTGTTTGTTTTGAGACAGAGTTTCTCTGTGTAGCTTTGCGCCTTTCCTGGAACTCACTCTGTAGACCAGGCTGGCCTCGAACTCACAGAGATCCGCCTGGCTCTGCCTCCCGAGTGCTGGAATTAAAGGCGTGCACCACCACTGCCTGGCTTGTTTGTTTGATTTTTAAACTAAACTCTTAAAATATATTTGTAGGAGCTGCTAACTACCAGATACTGCACAGGACAGAGCTGTGAACAAGAGAGACTTTCAGCTAACTGCAGCGTATGACCCCTGCCTCTGCCCAAGGTGACATGTGTCAGGGTACTTGGGGTTTGCTCACCTTCTGTCCAATAACGTGCGGTTGTCACTGGTTTGGAAGCGTGCCGTTTGGCTAATGTGGGGCAGTGCCTGAGACTTTGATCGTCCCCGTTCCCTGATTCCAGACACAGGTGTTAATGGAACTGACTTGCTCTCGCGTGTTTGGTTTTTATTTTAGGCCTGCACTGCCACCTTTTCTATATTTTTAACCAAGAATTTATTTTGAAAGACACGGATGTATTAGAAGCATGTGGATATATGTGAGAAACTGAAAGAAAAGTTTAACAGAACAAAGACACCACCTTCGCAATATGTTACCCTGTTCTATTTTAATTGTGGTTCAGTAACTACAGAATTGATTTTGTATCCTAGGAATTGACAGCAGGCAGAGGTTTGCCTGGAATTACTCTAGAGTAAGGGCAATCACACATTGCCTTCAGGAAACAATGGCAGAAATCCCATAAGCCATCAGTGCCAGTGCCGGCCTGGAGTCGCCACTCAGAGAGAACGCCACGCAGCCCCTCTGGGTTCTGGGCTCAGTGGTACAGTGTGTATGGAGCACGCACAAGCATTCTGTTCAACCCCCCCCCCCCAGCTCTATAACACAAAGTAACTTCAAAGGGCCATTCTGACCCAAGAAAGCACTGCCGTCAGCATCCATGGGCTGTGCTAGGGAAAAGGCCCCGGCTGCCTTCACTTCCTCTCTGGATAACACGGAACAAGGGCGACGCACAAGAGACGATGGCAAGAACTACAACATTGTCTTTTTTCTTGTAACCTTTGGCCTCAAATAACATCACTTGCATATAAAGGCTTCCAGGGTAAACTTGGGAGCAACAGTGTGGAAGATGTTTCAAAAGTTAGATTAGTCTCCAAGGCCAGGTGATATGAAAATGGGTTTCCTTACCATGGACACGTCTTCCTGAAAAACCCAACTGTTTCCAATCGAGAGCTCATCAGCACTCAGGGTCTGGGCCTGTCCCAAGCACCAGAGAAACAAAAGGACAACACCAGGCAAGCCACAGACTGGGAGAAACTCTTTGCAAATCATCTCTTTCCGTACACACATCTCACAAACAACTTAGACACAACATATGTTGGTTATGCTCATGGCTGGCCAAGAGAAGAGTCACGATCGGAAGAATTACAAGCCATGGTTACCTTTTTAGAGCTTTATTGGGAGAGAGAGGGAAAGAGGGAGAGGGGGGGGGAGAGGGAGAGGGAGAGAGAGAGAGAGAGAAAGAGAGAAGAGAGAGAGTGAGAGTGAGAGAGAGAGAGAGAGAGAGAGAGAGAGAGAGAGAGAGAGAGAGAGAGAGAACAGATGGAAGGAGAGAGCGGAAAGAGAGAAGGCTAGTGACCTAATTAAGGACATAATCCTTACAACATGTTCTAACAATTCTCAGAGCTTAACAGAAAGACAACCCCGTTTGAATGTTTGTCTACTTTGTTACTTTTTTAATTGAAACACAATTACATCATTTTCTCCCTCCTTTTCCTCCCTCCTGTTCCTCAAGGTCACCCTCCCTTAAACTCCTCCCACATCTCCCCACTCTCAAGTTGATAGCCTCTTTCTCTTTGATTCTGTTGGGTACACACACATGTGTGTGTGCACATGCACAGATACATATGAATAGAATCTGCGGAGCCCGTTTTTGTTACTTGTGTGTATACGGTTTCAGAGCGGACCGTTCTTGCACTGGACAACCAGTAAGGGGGCTCATCCTGGGAGAGGCTACCTCCCCTCTCCCAGCAGTCATTAGCTGTCTGCAGTTCTTTGTGTAGGGGCGGGATCCTGGACCCTTTCCACTCCCCCACATCAGCACATCTATTGATACTGCCATCAATCCAGTCTTGTTTGGGCAGCTGTTTCTAGGAGAGACTGCTTCACAGAGATCTCCTGGCATTCTGGCTCTTAGACTCTCCCCATCCCTCCTCCTTGGCATTCCCTGAGGCACAGATGATGCTGGAGCTATGATATAGATGTATCTGCTGAGCTGCCCGCGACCTGCTGATCCCTATATTGTGTCCATCTGTGGTTTTCTGTGGTGGCCTCCATTTGCTGTAAAGGGAAGCTTCTCTGATGAGGAATGGTAGATTTATCGGTGGGTATAAGATAAGATTTAGAATATAGTGAGGGAGTATGTTGGTTCAGCAGAGTGACAGCAGTAGATTCCTTTCTAAGATCCATTGTAGCTAGAGTTTTCCTGCCTGGCCCACAGTCAGGACAAATCTCTGTTACCCGCCAGTCCCACAGCCGCTCAGACCCAACCAAGCAAACACGGAGACTTATATTGCTTACAAACTGTATGGCCGTGGCAGGCTTCTTGATAACTGTTCTTATATTTATGGAAATTAATCCATTTCCATAAATCTATACCTTGCCATGTGGCTCGTGGCTTACTGGCATCTTCACATGGTGCTTGTCATGGCGGTGGCTGGCAGTGTCTCCTTTCACCTTCCTGTTCTTTTATTTCTCCTCTCTGTTAGTCCCGCCTATACTTCCTGCCTGGCCACTGGCCAATCAGTGTTTTATTTATTGACCAATCAGTCTGCATTTGACTTACAGACCATCCCACAGCAATCCGTGACCTCACCAGCCCTGAGAATTTGGGCAGGTTTCCAGTACCAGCCATGATTCCCCTCCTGCTGAGCGGGCCTTGAGTCTGATTGGACACTTGTTGCTTGCCACCGGCATGAGAGCGCCACGCTTGCACCTTGCCACCGGCATGTGAGCGCCACGCTTGCACCCTTCATGCACAGCTCACCGTCCTGGTCATTGGAATGGTCCAAATGTGCTGGAGCTCAGTGGAACCGTTCAATTGTTCCCCTTCTGTGGAAGCTTGTATAATATTTTCTGGACCCATGAACGATTGACTGAGAGAAAGAGGTTTTCAGGTTAGATCCAGCTGGAGTCATATGTCCTAAGTATATGGTGTAAAACACCCCATTTTAATAGTGGACAAAAGTTTAGACCAGATAACTCCGTGAAGATGATTCAGGGTGGAAAATAGATATACAAAAAGGGACTGTACATCAGTCACTAGGGGAATGCAAATTAAAACCACAGTTGAATACCATTCAACTCAGATGAATATGGCCACTAGGCAAAGAGGGAACAATACTGCAAGATGATGCTTGCAAGAGGACCCAATATGGTCACAGCCACAGAGGTGAGTCATGTTTGCCTGGAGCAGGGGATGGGGAATGGAATGACTTTGTCAGGCACAGTCTCGGCTATATAAGATGGATAGGTCCCTCACACCTGTCACACTGCACTGTGTCTAGTTAATGATAACATATTGTGTTGTTTCATGTTGTGTGGAAAAATGGTTGAAATTAAGGAGAACTCTATGCAATGTTGGCAGGGTCATGGAGCAACTGAACTCTTACCTGCTGCCAGGAGATCATCAGATGGGAAAGTTACTCTGAAAACAGCCTAGCCGTTTTTTAAACAAGTTAAATATATACCGAGCCTTTGCTCTTCCAACTGCACTTGTAGGTATTTACCGCAGAGAAAGGTAACCTCTGTTCACACAATGACATGCATACAGGGGCTCTCAGCAGCTTCCTTTATAATAGTTGTCGCATGATTTGCAATTCTCTCAGCATGTGAAGGAATGAACAATGTGTGGCATAGGTATACAGTGGAATTCTGCTGTCTAATAAAATGAATGAAGTGCTATACAAACGTCAACCTGAATGAGTCTAAAAGTAATTGTGCTAAGTGAAAGAAGCCAGAAAAGGGAGAAAGATGGTGGTGGTGGCAGGGGGACTAAAGGACTCCATTTATGTGAACCTAGGAAATGAAACTCATGAATAACGACAGAAAGCAGATGCATATTTTCCTGGGCTTAGGGTGATAAAAAGGAATTACAAAGGACCATGAGAAGAGATTTCAAGACGACAGACGTATGCCATTACCCTGACTGTGGAGGTGGTGTAAACATGCGTCAAAAACTTGTCGGTCCCCCTGTTGTTTTTGAGGCAGGCTCTCACACAGCCTCAGCTGGCCTCACACCTGCTTTGTAGCTGGGGTGGACCCTGAACTCTGGCTCCTTCTGTGCTGAATTCTAGGTAGGGGCCACCATATCCCGCATAGCTTATCACACTTGGCGGTTTACTTCATGCCAATTACACTTCAAAGAAGCTGACTTTGTTCCCTTTAAAGCACCAGAATGTCACCATTTCCTTCTACCCCACCCCCACCCCATATCACTGCTGGGGCTTCCTTCTCAAGACTCTCCCACGGTGCTTCATCACTGTTATTTTTGGGGATTGTGCCGACCAGGCTTCCACCGCCCTTCTGTTTCTGATTTGGAGAAATGGGAGTTGGCCCTGGCTTAACCTCCATCCTGCCTGCCAGCCACACCTGATAGCGAGGGCGTGGAGGTCTGGGGAGCCTCTGGCCCAGCTTGCTGGCTGACAGAAGGAGCCGCCACTTTGGAATCATTGTCTCCAGTGGATCCGATGTTGGGTCCTCGAAGCAGCTGGGGAAAGGTCGTGGGTCCTGCCTTACAGTCTCATCCCTTTCACCCACGGGGATCACTCACAATCAGGTACTGCAGGACCTTCCTCCACACCCCTCCCCAGCATAGTTCTAAAACATTCCACTTGAAAAGTATCTTCCAAAGCAGCAGAAACATACCCAGAGGCTTCTGGAAGCAGCGGGTATAGCTTCGAAAATGTCCAAAGTATTAAACATTTAGAACAAGCATAAATCACAGTGAACCCTGATTCCGGACATCTCTCACAGGAACATTTCCAGAGGCTGCAGCGCTTTCAAATCATATCATGTGCTCTGGCTTCAGCCTTGGCCACTTTCCCTTAGAACAACAGAGAGTCATGGCAGCTATTATTAAAGGCGGCTTGTTACATAATGCAGTTCATTGTACGTACCCTTCCCAGTGGGATTTGACCCAAGTTTCACAGTGGTCTACTTTATTTAGTATTGATAGTTTTATTCATTTCTTATTAAAGAGATCTTTCCACAAAACTGACTGTTGCCTCAGCCTTGGCTTAAGAAAGACGATGGTCTGAATTAACAACGTGAGCGACAGATGGGCCTCTGGTACAAAGAACGTGGCTGAAATTCCTCATGGAGGCAGGTGTCCGCATGCTAGTAAGTTCTTCCGATTCTGCTGAAGACACTGTTGTCTTACTCAGGCATCTTGCAGGCAGAACACAAAATCAAAGAGCCCTGTAACTGCTTGTCAGGGCTAGGGTAGCTCTTGTCATGCTTGGAACAACCAAAACCATGAAGGAGGTGGATGGAGGAAGCAGAGGGAACATGTAGCCGATACGGCTCCCGCTCTGGGGTCGGGGTCCCTGGCATCTTGTGTCAAAGGGTCTGTCTGGTACTGCGGCTTTTTCTACTACCAGGACGTGCTGTGGGATGTTCTGTATGTCCCGTGGGAGCCCGTTCTTGGGTTCCTCGTGGCTTTACCCAGCAGGTCCACATAGAGGATGATTAGGACCATGGGCCTGAGTGCAGGTGTCTGAGATGGTCTGCATTTGGCTGTGCTGGGGGATGGTCTGTATGTCAAGTTGTTCTGATTGATCAATAAATAAAATACTGGCCAGTGGCTAGGCAGGAAGTATAGGCAGGACTAACAGAGAGGAGATATAAAAGAACAGGAAGGCAGAAGGAGTCACAGTCAGCCGCCACCCTGACAAGCAGCATGAAAAGATGCTGGTAAGCCACGAGTCTCGTGGCAGGGTATAGATTTGTGGAAATGGATTAATTTAAGATATAAGAACAGTTAGCAAGAAGCCTGCCATGGCCATACAGTTTGAAAGCAATATAAGTCTCTGTGTTTACTTGGTTGGGTCTGAGCAGCTGTGGGACTGGTGGGTGACAAAGATTTGTCCTGACTGTGGGCAAGGCAGGAAAACTCTAGCTATAAGGAAGGGGTTGAGAAAGAGCCATGTGAAACAGGTCTTCACGACCCAGTTGGTCACCCCTTATCCTAGGCTAGCCAGCCCCACAGCTCCCTTCTAGCTGCTGTTTAGATAAGGGGAGGAAACAAAATGAAGTCACTTCCTTCATGACGGCGTGACTTGATACAGCAGATGCTGTGCTCCAAGTTTAGGGACAGTTCCTAGTACAGTCCTTTCTGGTTCCCGAGGGCTCCCCTACAAGTGTGTTCTCTGTTCGTATCACTTTAAAACAAGGACTAGGGGAGACAAAGAAATCCTGGTGCTCTCAGAACCACTGCCACAAGACAGGTATCATCAGCCTCTCAAAAAGGAGCTGTTAGTATTAGGAGACATTGAATGACATGCCCCAAATACTAACTAGGAAGTGCCCGAGACTGATTTAAATCCAGCTCTGGCTGGCTGAAGGTCTGGGTTCTTCCAGACAGTCTGCTGAGATGCTGATGAGATATATGGATGTCATCCACAAATCTCAAGAGGAAAAAAAAAAAAAAAAAAGAATGACCAAGAAGTCATCTCAACGAGTTTGAGTGCAATTCTCAAATGGTGAAGATACACACACACTCCTTCCTATTGGATGGCTCCTCTGAATCCTCCGGATAAGAATCCTATATCGCCTGAAGGGAGAAGATGATTCTTACCTGCTTCAATAATCCATGCTACAGCTATAGAATCCTAGAGGGAACATCTCCTGCCACACAGTTTAGGGGGAGAAACACTCTAACAAACAAAACTGACAGCAGAAACTTATTTGTCGGGATTGATTTAAGCCCTTGGTGAAGACGTGTCTGGTAATATCTGCTCGGAGAGACGATGCGAACAGTGATTGACCAAAAGATGAGTGGGTCCAAAGAGACACCCGGAATGCTCACTCACTTCTTTCCAACGTGCTTCATTTGTTCAGTGGCATCGGCTACCTTCTACAGGTCAGTTGCATCCCCCGGACTGTAGAAGATGTGGACATAGCCAATGGCTCCTCAGTTTGGGTAAATGAATACTCGATTTCTAGCATGAGAGCTTTTAGGAAGACCACTCACCAGGGGCTGCACTCAGCTATCACATCATCCAACTCATCCTTCAGTGTGAACGCCACACGGATGGCCCCTGGCTCCTGAGGTTTCCCCTTTATAACGACGCAGCAGAATGAGATCCATTCAGTAGAAAGTATATTTCAAAATTTAGAATTTGGATCTTTTCCAGGCATTTGTGGTATGTTTCTCTCTTGAGATGTTGGGCCGTGGCAAAGCGGGCTGAAGCTCCTGGCCAGCTAGCTACCGGCCACGGTACCCTTACCCCTGAGATACCTGATCCTCAACTGTGAGGATCATTACTACTAAGCACAGGTGCTCAATAGGGGGTAGGTATGTTAAATCACATTTGCAACTTAGGATATTTTCAGGTCAGAGCAGCTTTACCGTGACATAACCCCACTGTGAATTGAGCAGGATCAGTTCCACAGAAATCAATAATACAAACTCTGAAAAACAAAGCTTCAAAGTCGTATTTTCTTTCTTCCTTTTTTCCCCCCTTTTGAGGCAGGGTTTCTCTGTGTAGCCTCTCTGGCTGTCCCGGGACACTCTGTAGACCAAACTGGCCTTGAACTCAGAGATTCCCCCTGCCTTCTGCCTCTTGAGTGCTGGGGTTCAAGGCTGGGCCAAAGTAATATTTTCAATTTCTTCCTTCAGCAGAAAAGTGCTAGAGGAAGAGGAGGAGGAAGAGGAAGAAATGAAACAGAAAATTCCTTGTCATATTCTTCCAGTTTCCTGGCAGTATCTCTGTGTGGCTGTCCCAAAGAGCACAGAAGCCGCTTTTATGGTTAGAAAATTGAAGTGCTATCAAACTTAGGAAATTATAGAGATGGAGAACAACGACTCATCTACATATGCCCCGTCTGCTTTGGGTTTCACGTTTTGCATGGCCAGTTTCTGGGAGCATTTGAGAGTGTACTACAACACTGACCATGTGAAGGGGCTGTGTCCCAACTGCAGCCTGCAGGTGAAGTGCGGGCAACCGGGAGGGAGGTGAGTGGACGCTACCGTGGACTCCAAGGAGAGTGCCAGCAAACAGACATGCAGAGTATCACAAATACAACCCAAGCATGCAGTTGACCGGAGCCAGGGTTTTGGAACACGGTAAAAAACAAGCTTCCACTCAGTGGGGAAATGCCATCTCGTCCATGATTACGTTAGCTTGGGTCACGGTGTCCTCCAGAGCTCGGCGGTTCCGCTGGGTCAGAGTTGCTCCCAAGCTGCTCTGACTGTGGACATTCTGGTGTTTGACAAGGGCCCAGATGCCGACGCCGCTGCTGGCTTTTTCCAATGTGGCTCTTAGAGTCAAGTCTCTACCGAAAGCCCTTCCTTCCTCTCCCCGGTGCTCCAGATCATTCCCTACTTCCTACCGCCCGCCCCACCTCCTCTTAGTTCCATCATTATGGCCACCTCTGCATGAACCACAGCCTAGCAAGGAAAGGGACCTCACTCCTAAAAAGATAGGCAGAGCCCAGAGCAGCGATGGAATCACACACCAAACAAACAAAGCCTGAAGTGAAGAAGGATTAGCAGGAGCCAACTTTCTTTGGCTGAAAGAATTCAGTGGCAGAGAATTCTTAAAAAAATAAGAAGAAAAACGTGCTTCCTATCTTCACTGATCCACCCAATTCAATGCATTAGCAGAAGCAATTAAAAAGTTATTGTTGTCTGTCTGAGGGTAAGGAGTGGAAGCGGGTGGTGTGAGTTAGTATCGCTCACTTTTCGGGTACGCTTTTTAAAGGGGGAAAAGAGATAAAAAAAAATTCCCTGGGATTCTAGAAACAAACAGCAACAGTGTGAGCCTATTCATGCTCGAGTCCCTTTTGTAGCATAAATCACCAGACTCATTAGTCCGCTGTTAGTAGGAGATGACATCCCCTCATCGTAAATCTGATCTCCATTTCTAAGCCGTGACTCAGAAGTTTGAAAGATTCTACAGTTATGTCCTGGACAGCATATTTCTCTCCTTCTTTTCTCTCTCCTCTCCCTCCCTGCCTGCCCCATATGCACGCATGCATGTGTGCCTGTGCACCTGTGTGTGTGTGTGTGTATGTGTGTATGTGTGTGTGTGTTGTGCATGTGTGTGTGTATATGTGTATGTGTGTGTGTATATGTGGTGTGTGCGTGTGCGTGTGCGTGTGTGTGTGTGTGTGTAAGCCATAGGACAACTCCATGAGTTCTTCCTCAGGTTCTGTCTACCTTGTTTTTGAGACAGGGTCTCTCGTTAGCCTGGAACTTACCAATTAGCTTAGGCAGGGTAGCCCGTGAACCCCAAGAGTGTGCCTACCTGCACCTCCCCTGTGCAAGGACTGACTACCAACATACACCACCTTAATGCTTAAAGTGCCACTAAGCATCACAAGGCATTGCAGGATTCCAACGGCCAAGACAAAAGAGAACGGCCCAACAGAAACAGACCCAGGAGGTGAATACATGCCATGTGCCCACCCACTGTTTCTCTGAGAACTCGTCCCATCTCTACTTACCCTTCATAAATGCCTTGCCTCTCTGCAGCTTACACAGAAGCTTGCCAGGAGGACTGTCTAGAATCACTCATGACAAGGGGTAGCCTTGTGTGGTGGTTTGAATGAGAACTATCCTACACAGGCACACGAAGTTGGCCCCAGCCGCAGATACTGTTTGGGGAGGTTATGGAACCTTTAGGAGGGAGAGTCTTGCTGGAGGAAGTGTGTCACTGGGGAAGGGCTCTGAGGGTACACCCCACTTTTTTTTCTCACTCTCTACTTCCTGTGTGTGTATAAGGATGTGATCAACCAGCTTCCTGTTTCTGCTGCCATACCACGCTATGCCCTCCCTGCCATGATGGACGCCATCCCTCTGGAACTGCAAACCAAAATAAATCGTCTTCCTAAAATTGCTTTTGGTCAGAGTGTTTTATCACAGCATCAGGAAATGAATTCATACATCTGACTTCCAACTTCATAGCAACGATTCAATGGGATACAAGAGGATCCAGGAGCTAGAAGCTTCTGGTGGTTGTTGAGGCTAATTTCCCCAAGGATGAATGTCATCTCCTTCACTAAAGGACCCCAGGAGGAAGTTTTTCATATGAGTTAAGGCTCTGAGGCACAGGTTACTCTGGCTCCTTTTGACTGGCCAAGGTCACTGCCCATTGAGGAAAATTTTACGTTTTCCTTTTTCTTAGCAACAACACTGTCCACAGTAATTGTATCAAAGTGACAATATGGTATAGGGCACAGATGCCAACAATTCACCTTCTGACACTGACTCATAGCTCTCTATATTCATGTGCAGGTCAACAAGAAGAGAGCAACCCAGCTTTCTCCCTGCTGTCATCCTACAACAAAGGACGAGGCTGGGAGCCATATTTACCTTCCCCGTCATGTTAAATTCTCCCGTTTCTTCTTCTTGCTTATTCGGGCTATAGTTTCCTTCACATTTGGGCTACAGTCTCCTACAAAGTAAGGGCATTCTTAGAACATCTTCCCCTTCCAGATGTTCCAGCTTCCACGTGGCTACAAATACTATCAAGAACAACTGAGGGAACATTACCCAGCAGACAAGCAGGGAGACTATCAAACCAAGCTGTGTAGTGTGTCCAATACAGAGATCAGAAGCCACGTGATGGCTCATGAGCCAGTCCCATGGTCTAGAGACTGGTGTGACACCTTACGGACTCACCTTCTACATCTGTAAAATGAAAGGACTGAACCAGTTCCAGACTGTGGGTGCAAATCTCTCCAAGGGTGTGACAGAGACTATAAATAAGTATAAACACGGACCCACAGGTGCTGAGGAGACCCACGAGGACACGCCCCAATTAGGGGTCAGTGCTGCTCAGGAGGCGTTAACTGTAGCTCTGGAAAAGGCAGCCAATGTCTCCACATCACATCTTTGAGAAGAAAGCCACAGATTTTAGGTAAAATCTCTCTGGGTTTTGTTTTGTTTGTTTTTTTTTGTTTTGGTTTGGATTTTTGTTTTTTTGGTTTTTGTTTTGTTTTGTTTTGTTTTTGAGACAGGGTTTCACATAACCCAGGCTGGCTTTGAACTTCCTCTCTACTAAAACTGGTCATGAAGACTTTATCTTCCTGCCTCCACCTCCCAAGTGCCAAGATAACGGGCATGCACCCCCATCCTTGGCTAAAATCTCCTAGTTTTACATAGTGTCAATGAATTAAAAAAAGAAAGACATTTAAGAATGCTGTATAAGCCAAGCAAAATGTGTGTGTAGGCTGGCTGCGGCCCTAAGGGTTCAATCTGTGGCCTCGGCACTAGGCCAGGTCTCTAAGCTTTCTTTAAGAGCTTACATTCTGTGATCTGCCCCAGAGCATGTTTTTACAGCAAAACTGCTGCCCTGATTAATGTCTATTTGATAATGAAGCCAAAAATGACACAGAACAGGACGGCCGACGGGATGAGGCTGGGGTTTGCTTTGGAGCCCAAGGGCACAGGAAACCTTGAAAGATTGGGGATGCGGGTGAGGCCGGAACAAAAGCCGTGCGGCCCAGTTTCTAGCTAGCAAAACGATTCTAACTGTAGCTAGGAGAATGTGCTGGAAAGAGGGGTCCATGCAAGTCGGCTGAGCAGAGCATGAGGAGGCCCGTGCACAGACAGTGTGGGGTGCACTATGACCCGGGGTTGCCAAAACTCAGAGCGGGTGGGAGAGTTTTCCTACTCCATGGTTCTTTGTGGGTTGTCTGGCCTTGAGACAGGCAGGCGTAGAACCAGAGGGAGAGTTGGAAAGTCACTGGAGGGGGGAAAATGACCAAGGCCCTTGACCCAAGATGGAGGCAGGGGCTGTGGAGAAAAGTAGATGGACTGTGAGAATACAGAAAGGGAATGGGTATCCTGCCATGGGTTAAGGATGGGCCAATACAAGAGGTGTCATCCAAGACAGCAGGCTGCCAAGTTCTGGCGTGAATGACTGGGTGACTGCGACTGTCACTGCTGGAATCGAAATGCAGAAGCCAGGGAGATGGCTTCAGCAGGCAAAGACGCCACGTGAGCAAGTTAGATGATCTGAGTTCAATCCCTCCCATGGTGGAAGGAGAGAACCACCCCCCCAGAACTGTCCTCTGACTTTCCGCATGCTCAAGGGTGGTACCCCAAAACACACACACACACACACACATACACACACACACACACACACACACACATATAATAATAACACAGAGAAAGCTGCATTCAGGAGGGGTCAGTAGACGGGAGACTGAGAGACATGTTTGGATAGTTAGGTAGGAGATGCCCGGGGGATGCGAAAGTCAAAATCCGGACCACGTGACTAGAAAGGCAGACCCCACACGGGTCTGGGCTACAAAATAATTCATTCAATTCTATCATTTTCTTGGCTCATTACTTCTCAAGGTACTTTTTTGGGGGGAAACTAATTACAAGGAGAAGTTAAGCTGTATGTCGGGTGGGTTTTCCGGCACTGTTCCTCTCGGGTTATCTGGTGTAACCTTCCGACACACAGTGACAAACACACCGTGCTCACCCCGCTAGGCAGTGTTCTGTCTGTCGCGTACGCACCTGCTTGTCCTGGTCTCAGTTCTGTTGTGTGATGAGGCGTCCTGGCAAAGAGAACTGAGGAAGGGTCTACTGCGGCTCTCCATCCCAGGGGATGGCAACCCGTCCCTTAGTCACACTGGTGGAGGTTTGAAGCAGCAGCTCATCACATCAGAGCCACAGCCACGGGCAGAGGGACAGAGCTGTGCGTGCTTCGTGCTCAGCTAGCTTCCTCTGCTCTCACACAGTCTAGGGTCTGGAACGAGGCAAGTAGGCTTCCAACTAGCAGGCTGCGTCTCTGCACATTAACAAATGCAATGGAGATATATCTCCCCCCCCCCCCGCAGACATTCCCGCAGGCTAACCTGATCAAGACAATTCCTCATGGAGACTCTTTCCCCACGTGATGTGAGGCTGTGCCAAGCCGGCAGTTACACGCTAACCGTCACCGCTCAGTTCTCCTAACAGCCCTAAAGATGGACGCCACAGCAGCCCTAAAGATGGACGCCACGTTATCGTCACTCTGCTTAGCAGGAAACGGAAGCACGGTGGTGCTCAGGAACTCGCCAAGGTCACAACTGCCTGAAGTGGACTAAGCTGAAGTTGAACCCAGACAACCGGGCTTCTTGGTCAGGCTTTGAAATGTCACACACTGCGTTCTGCTGCCTCTCCGAGCGTCTCAGGTGATGCTCTAATGTCTGCAGCTCTGTTCGGTCTCCCTCTTTCATATTGCATATACCTGCTCCTCATTTGAACTGGTTTCTAGACTTCCCGTTAGGGCTTTCCTCACATGAACTGGTTTTTAGATGACCCCTTCCCCCACCTCCACCCTCACCCCCACTCCCGATCCATTTTATTTTCCCTGCTCTTGAACCACCACAGTTTGCTGGCTCTTGGTCTGTGTATGTGAATGAGTCCTCTCTTCTGGATGAAGAACAGGAAGTGGACGACCCCATGTTCATTCCTTCTGAATCCTTTACGGGGATGCCAAGAGTGGCACACAGAGCGAGCCCTCTCACACAGACCGGGCAGGCCAAGTGGGAATAATAGGCCTGGCCACGTGGACACCCATGAGTCACCCGGGAACATGCTTTTTAATCTGTCACAACCCCAATTAAGGGAAAAGGCCTTATTTTGTAAAAGACTGGCCTTGTGGTGGCCAGAAATGTCAACATAATGAATTGGCTAATTGTTCCTTCTCGTGGGAGATCTCTGCCAGCACCGTCTCGAGATCACAGCATCGGATCTGGAAGGCACCTTACGTGGCCGTGCCCGGTGACCTGACTGACCTCGTGTGACCGTGAGGCTGCCCAGAAGTCAGGCCGCCTCTCACGTGGCTTTTTGGGTCTCGCTGCATTTGGGGGTACTCTGCTGCAGAGCTCCCCCTCTGCATCCGCTCGCTCTCATCTTCTGTTCGGTTCCCCAGAGGCTGGGAGAGGTCCTCCCTGACAGATGCCTGGGAACGCTCTTCTGCTGTCAGCGGGGTGGCTCCCGGTCCCTGCCCCGGCCCCTGCATACTCTCCCTTCTAACAGCTTCCTCCACGCTCCCCACTGCTAATCTTCTTTCCCACCTCCCACCCACAAAACGCATCAACACAAAGCTGGCCTAATAAGAGAGCCTACCCAAAGTCAGATAATGGTGGCCTCCGGCAACCTTTGGTGTAGAATCAGGAGGGACGACGGACTGAAGGGAGGCTAACATTTTGTCCTAGGTTCCCTTTGTCATGGCCTCCTCGCATCTAAAGACTCGAATTTCTAACAGTAGTCTAACCAGTTGGCCGGCCCTAGCACTTCAAGTTATAAAAATGACCCGACTTGAGGCAGGATGCTTGGAAACGCATTCACTGAGAACACTCGAGAAAAACTCGCAATACTGGGCTGGAGAGAGAGTGGTCGGTAAAATGCTTGCTTTGTAATGATGATGGGTCTGAGTTTAAGTGAAAGGTGAACATTTTTAAAGAATGACACCCAAGGTTGTCCTCTGGTTTCTAACATGCCCTCGTGCATGCACATGCATACCACGCACATGCATACCACACACACGCATACCACACACACGCATACCACACACACGTATACCATGCACACACATATTTTGTGTATGCTATAACAAATAAAGCTTGTAGCTAGAGTTTTCCTGCCTGGCCCACAGTCAGGACAAATCTTTGTCACCCGCCAGTCCCACAGCCACTCAGATCCAACCAAGTAAACACAGAGACTTATATTGCTTACAAACTGTATGGCCGTGGCAGGCTTCTTGCTAACTCTTCTTGTAGCTTAAATTAATCCATTTCTATAAATCTATACTTTGCCACATGGCTCGTGGCTTACCGGCGTCTTCACATGCTGCTTGTCATGGCGGTGGCTGGCAGTGTCTCCTTCCGCCTTCCTGTTCTCTCAATTCTCCTCTCTGTTAGTCCCGCCTATACTTCCTGCCTGGCCACTGGCCAATCAGTGTTTTATTTATTGACCAATCAGAGCAACAGATTTGACATACAGACCATCCCACAGCAAAAGCTTGCCTGAAAATCAGAGGGCAAAGCCATCCACTAGTTAGCCACAGAGGCCAGGCAGTGGTGTCACACACTTTTAATCCTAGCACTCTGGAGGTAGAGACAGGAAGTGACATGGCTGGGCGGAGAGAGGAGTATAAAGTGGGAGGAGACAGAAGCTTGAGGTCCTTTCAGCTGAGGATTTCACAGAAGTAAGAACTCTCTGGTGCCTGACTGCTCTGCTTCTCTGATCGTTCAGCATTTACCCCATTATCTGGCTCTGGGTTTTTATTAAGACCAATTAGGATTCATGCTACAGACATGTATGTGCGTGCATGCACACACACACACACACACACACACACACACATACACCACATAAAACACACACACACCACACATACACCACACACACACACATACACCACACACACACACACCACACACACACACACACACACACACACACACACACACACACACACACCACACACACCCCTTGTGGTGAAGGAGGGAGAGAGAGAAAGCAGAGACTGACTAGAAACGTTGAGAAAGGCTGGATAAGCTCTCTCTTGAGACAACAGCATGTGTCAAGGTAACTGTGCTTGGGGGAGAGGCAACAGAAACAAACACAAAATTAAAAAGACTTGTCTTTGGGGGTGAAGCTCTGGAGCTGACGCTTGGGCCCGGAGGCACCGGGAGCGAGCGGTAGGCAGCCTGGAGATGCCGAGCCTCCCGGCACCAGCTCCACGCTGTGCATCTGCTTCCTGCAGCAGAGTCTGCAGCGGTTCAGATGTCACCTCAGATGATGTCACCTCAGATGATGTCACCGCAGAAGCTGCACTCCTTGAGCAAGGACAGCGATGGCAGAGCTCTCCCTCAGAGCCTCAGCCTTCGCTGCCCCCACCCCTCAAGATTCCAGGGTTCCTGACGAGGACACAGGGAAGTGCTCCGATCCCCCAAACCAGTTCAATTCCAGTCGCAGTGGATGCCCCTTACATAACTCCACTTGAACTCTGTGTAGTTTGGGGGGGCAGCGAACTCGACTGCTCACTCTTCCCCCAACACTGTTTGCTTCAGAATGGGGAAGTCCAGTCAGTTCCACAGAGGATTTGCCTTGCCCCTTAGCAGAGTCTGTGTCCCCATCGGGAACACTTTGCTCAGGCCAAGCAATTGGATCCCGTTTCAATGACAGTAGTTGTGAGAAAACATCATGTCTCCAGCCAGGACTGAAGCCTGGCTTGTTCTTCATGGCTGGCAGGGCCCCAACACGGGCTCAGCAGGCGCAGCTGAGAAACCTCTTCAGGACACCAGCCTACGACAATCAATTCCACTGCCCTCGCTTGCCCTCCACAGCCTCACCCCTCAATCTGGGTTTTTTCTGGGAGCAATATCCTCTGGCCCCAGGCCGTCCCTCTCCTGGGACGCAGCTAGAGAAAAGGAAGTTTCTAGCCTTGCCTGGTCTGTTCCCAGATTTCCCCCAAACACCTTCTGTGCCTTGCCTGGGCCACTCTGAGCTCACCTGCCTCCCTCTATGGCTCAGCTCCACACCTTCCTCAGGCCAATGATTACTTAAGATCCTCAGAAGCCAGACCAAGACCATTTTACCATGTAAGCCTGACACTTGGACCATTGAGGGTCTCTCGTCTGTCACACAGTTCAGGAACCAGAGAACCCAACTGACAATAGCAACAGAGGCCAGACAGAAGACAGAGAGTGAACAGGCATGTACAAGGTGGGTAAGTGAGCATGTACACGCACAGGTGTGTAGGGAAGGTATTTAGCAGGTCAAGGCGCCTGCCACCCAGCCTGAGGACCTGAGTTCCATGCCTGGGACCCACATGGTGTTGAGAGAGAGCCAGCTCCTACAGATTGTCCTCTGACCTACACACATGCATGAATACGCACAAAAACAGTGGGTACAGCAGAGAAGAAAGAGGAAGTTTCTCTCCTAGCTTTGTCTGACTGCTTATAATTCCACGTGTCTGGAGTGAGCCAAGAAAGAGACTGCCAAGAGAGAAGGTAGAGAATGGAACGCTCAGCTCTAAGAGCATCACAAATTCAAAGTCTATTTATTGTACGCTCTTGACAACTTCCACATTGCTGCTCTGGGTTCAAGGTTTTGTTGGACGGGGTCACTTTGGAAGGTTTCTTAGCATCTCAGGAGGACGGAGACTCTGACAAGAAGAGTTCCAGTCATAAACAGGTTGCTTTTCATTTAACGATACAATCCTCTCCCTCCATCAGGCGCTGGCGAAGGTTTCTAGGCACCATTTTAATGCTTTGCAATCCTTGAATGATTTAGCATTTCATTCAAACTTATATTACCTGCCTTTCCTTCCCACATTAATTTGAGCCACACCAAAAAAAAAGAAGAAAAAAAGAAAAGAAAAAAGAAAAAGAAACAAGCAAATGAACAAACAGCATTCACAAAAGCTCTCTGAAACAAAAGAGGAGAAACTTCTCCTCGCAGGACAAATGCGGATACTGTGTTAGAGCACTTCTTAACTCAAGTGAGCATTTTACATAACAGTACAGGGCCTGGGAAAAAATCAACTCAAGATGCAGTCCATCGCAACCGCCTGGTGACTAACCAAGTCCAGACCCAGACTCCACACTGACTACAAATCATGGTGCCTAAATCAGAACTCCTGCACAAGCCAGCTTCCTTCCCGTGGTTTTGGCAACGAATTATCATTAACCTTGTCTACGATAGGGAGCGAGAGAAAGAATGCTACACCCTTTTGTACCCATCTGTTGCTGTAAAGGGTAGCTAGTTCTCACTTGGTAGCAGCCCTGTATTTCTGAAATGCAAATAGAACCATGCTCAAATAACAATGGAATAAGAATAAAGCAAAACAAAGACAAACAAACAAAAAACCGACCATTCACTGGCAAGCACTGTGTGCTAGGTGGGAAGCTGGGACTATTGGATGCTTATCCTATTTCATCTTTTAGACAACTGACTGATGGACTTTAGATCCACAGACTATATCAAGGTTTTGTGCTGCACCGTGTAGTACTATGGCACAGAGAGGGCCATGTGTCTACTACAGCGTCACACGGAACAGCTTTCCTGCTCCAAGTATCTGATGCTTCACCAGGCATCCTTGATGCCCTGCACCTACTCTTCCTCCACACTGGGCAACCATCAACCTTTCCACCATTCCTATTGTTTTGCCTTTTCCAGAATGTCACTGCACAGTTCTGGACAGGAGGCATCCCTCCAGAAGGTCCACTGTGTTGAGGGCCTGGCTTTCCATGTAACAGAATTCAGAAAGAGGGAGTTAGGGGCGAGTGATTGGATTCTCTGAGCTCTAACTTCATGGGTGTGCGCACTGATAGACTCACGACTGAAGAGCACCCCTGGGAGGTGATGGGCCTATCGCGTGGAAAGGAGCGCCTGAATGAGGATGTGCTGTGCCCCTTCCCGGCTGCCGCGAGGTAAGCAACCTCCACCTCAAGTTCCCACGGCCACAAAGCTTGGCTTGGCCTCAGACACAAAGCAATGGAGATAACCAATCATGGGCTGACTCCTCTGAAACTGGAGCCAAAGACTCCACTTCCTCAACCTTTCACCCTGTTCCCTCAGAGCAACCGTGATGAGGTTGGGGGTCCCAGAGGGGAGACCTTTCAGACTGGCGTATTGTACCCATCAACATGCAGTCACTGTCTTCTGTGTCTTTCTTCATCCTCTACTGGCTCATCTCTTTTGCTGCTCAGTAACAGTTCACCACACAGATGCACGGGAGCTGATTACAGTTTCCGAAGTGTCCTGGCTGCTTCCAAGCTACTGGAAACATTCTCGTTATCGGTGTTTGTATGGGCTTCAGTTTTTAGCATTTGGGTGAACAGCTGGGAACAGGACTGCTAGGTCATGTGGTAGGAAGCTGCCCAACTCCCTAGGTGGCTTACCTGCCACTTCCATTTGCTGGACCTTCTGGTAGTCCTCAGTGTGGGTATTTTATCCTTGCTTCTCAGATGAAAAACCGAAACAAAAAAAACAAAAAAAAAACCCCGAGCATCTAAGGTGTCAAGTAACTAGCTTCAAGTTACACAGCAACGTGGAGACTAATGTGGGGACCCAAATTCGGGGTGACTTGGCTCTAGGGCTGGTGATTTTTCAGCTTCACTGTTCCCGGGGAATGGAAGGTTCCCCGATGATGCATGTGCACGAAGCCAACCTGTGCTGCTTGGATTAACGTTCTGTTCTTAGTCAATACAAACAGTAAAGAAATGTCCTGCTTTGCATCCGTTTACTTTTCCCCCCCTCCCTAAATCAGAAAGTTACTCTTCCTCTCCCCCTTGGCTACAACCCCAGGGTGAGGTTTGCAAGGCACTGTGGGTCTGGAAGGTGACAGGCATTCGAGGCAGCCGCATTTCAATATAACTCTAGCTATAGGCAGCTTGCTGTCAATTGAATTTTGCCTAATCACTCCTTAAGTCACATTTATGATGCATGCATGGGCCCTTAAATTAGGATGGAGATATATCCTGACAAACGCATCTTAAGTTAAGCTACCATCACTAAGGAGGGCATTGCATGCTCTGAACATACTGCACATGTTAGCTCGGCAACAGGCTAGATGCAGAGGGTCATGTAGCCATTTCCTCTCATAATAGTGGCTTGCAGCTTGCTGCTGCCGACCAACACTGCATGAGACCATTTGAACAATATCACTAGCCCAGGGAAAAAGCGAAGTTCAAATGTAAACAGTTTCTACTAAATGGGTATCGCTTTTGCACCATCAGAAAGTCCAGAAATCCCCCCCCCCCCGAGACAGGGTTTCTCTGTGTAGCTTTGCGCCTTTCCTGGAACTCACTTTGTAGACCCGGCTGGTCTCGAACTCACAGAGATCCACCTGCCTCTGCCTCCCAGTGCTGGTTAAGGGCGTGCGCCACCACCGCCCAGCTGAAATTTTAAGTGGAACCAGGATTGCCGCTTTAAGAAAAAAGTCTCAGGAACAGCCTTAGGAATCCAGGGTTTCTTTAGAACAGTATCAGCAGCTGCAGTTCTAGGATGAGGCTAAAGAAGAGATTCCCATCTCCAGAATCGGTGACAGAGGAGCCCTTGTGACACCGGCCTGGGAGGATAGCTCAGTGTCTGGGTTCTAGTCCCGGTACTGAGAAAAAAAGAAGAAAGGGGACCAAAGATTTGAACCTATCTAGGACTTAGTCGCTTAGAAACATCTCCAGCTTGAGACAAGGTAGTCCAGCATTGCACCTTTGAGGCATGGTCTCAGATTGTCCTTATTCTGAACCCAAGACAGCTGTCCCTTGGCTAACAGATCATCACAACCTGTAGTCCAGGAGTTAGACAAGGAAACAGGGCAGCCATCGGACTAGGGGAGAACGGCCAGTCTAGACCCAGGACTATATAAGAGCAGCTCTGACACTTACATCCTATGACCATGGGCATAATGTGGACTCTACCATCTGAAGGCAGAGAGTAAATGTACCCTGCCGTGATGATACATGTTTCAGCTATAATGTATTCGTCGAAGGTCCCACTGCAATTCTGCATCCTTAATGTGCAGATTGCGAGTAGCCCATCCCCACCCTCTCTTCTCGAGGTGCTTCCGTCACAGGAGTCACCCCGGCTTCCAAACAGGCACAGAGCATCCTACTTCAAGGAGTGCAGTTTGCTATGGCCTAGAGAGGCCGCTTAAGAAGCTTAAGGAAAGGAGCAATGTTAAGTCTCCTAGCAAAAGCACACTTTGCATAGCAATTTGGACTCCTAGAAGTAAAGTTCATTGCTGACAGTCACGCCACTGCTTTAAGGGCGTATACAACTCTCCAGCTGGTGGCTGACAAGGGTACACCACAGTATGTCTTTGGCTGCCACACGAAGAACGGTCTTCACCCTCATGACTCTCACATAATTATAGTCAAGCTGTTTTTTTTTTTTTTTTAAATCATTGCTGTTAATTGTTTGATTTCAGATAGAATCCCATTGTGTAGCCCTAGCCAGCCAAGAACTTACTATGTAGCCCAGGCTGGCCTCAAACTTGTGGTAATCCCCCTCCATCAGCTCCTGAGTGTGGGGTGTAAACCACCACACTGGGCTTTCTTTAAGCTCTGAGATTGAACCCAGGGTCTTTTGAATACTAGGCAAGTGCCCTACTACTGCGCTGTGCCCTCAGCCCCAATATTTTTATTACTCAATGAAGAGTGGATGGGCATGTTGGTTTGGCAGTGTATTTGTACCATCCTTCCTCTTTTCAATGTGGGTGAAATTAACTGAACACAGCCCTTCGTTGAAAGTTAAACACATGGGCATTGGACCTCTGCTAACTCAGCCCGTTTTCTTATTCATCCCTTCCTCTGAATCTGTCTCCATCCTGATGGAAATGTAATCACTTCTTTATTTTCATTCTTGATAGACAACGCAGACTACAAAAATTCCCAGGTCCTATCCCTCTTCTATCCATAAGACTGAAACTGTCTAGGGAAAGAGTAATAGACAACTTATGGTGCATTTCAATTCTCCATGTTTTATACAGCACACCAGTATATTAAGTCACGATGACCAGCTCATGCATCTGAACTTGGAGGTCACTAAAGGCAAAAAACCAGTGTGGCCCTCAAGCACTGCCAGCCTCTTTCCTGACTCAGGAGCTGCCAATGACTAGGTCTCCAGCCTGGCCTCGGCTCCTTGTTTGTAGATGATTCTGCCACCCCCGTCCTCCCGAGAGACTGCCAGTGTTCTCCACATGGCTCTTTGGAGTCTGGACTGCTATGGACTGCTTGTACCACTGGATCCTGAGTCTTAACTTACAGTGATGCTCCAGCTTCTCTGAAGGAAGAGTGGAGGTCCTAGATTTTATACTTACCCCATTTTGCCACAGAGCAAAGTGCTTCACTATATAATTTTTTTATCTTTATCAATGACTAATCATAATATTTTAAGAAGGAAAAAAGCATCAAAAGGGACACAGTAGAACTTGAAGTTGAAAAATCCAATGTTATTGATTCTAACACTTCAGAGAAACATTAGTTTCTAACATTCTAAAGATTAGAGAAACAGTTGACACCCTAGAGGCATCAACCACTAACTTCTTGAACTGCACCAAACTTAATGAGTTTATGGTTGAAATTTTTTATTTTATTTTATGTGAATGCACATTTTACCTGTGAGTGTGTGTGTGTGTGTGTGTGTGTGTGTGTGTGTGTGTGTACAGGTATGCATGTACTATGTGTGTGCCTGGTGTCTGTGGAGGTCAGAAGAGGGCACCAGATCCCCTGGAACTGGAGCTATGGATGGTTATTAGCCACCACAGGACTCCTGTATGGCTATTTTCTTTAAATGCCTAAAATCCAGTAACATTTTTAAATACAAGAGAAAATAAAAGGATTCCTTTTTCTTATAATTCTTGTCCCTAATCTTTAATATAAAACCTACTCTACCGAGGCCTTTCCATTTCACTGGGTGTGGTTCTCTTTCCAACTGCTCAGACCTAACCCACACACGGTCTCTTCTCTTTCCCCAGCACCCCACCCAAGTCTGACAGGTCCTGGTACCTCCATCCTCACAGTCCCACCAGAACCCATCACTTCTCAGAACCTCCACTCTCCTCACATCTGGGTCCCAAACGGCCCCCTCTTTCACTCATTGTCCCCTGACCGCTGCTCTCCACAGAGCAGCTGAGTGATCCTATTAAAAACCTACGCTACACCACGTCACCCCTTGCCTCAAAAGCCTGCAGTAGCTCCCCCAATACACACTCACTTTATTTAGAGAGCAAATACAAAATCCTCTCAATGGCCTGTGAGGCCCAGGAGACCTGACCTTCAGTGATGGTTTTGGCTTCCTGTCCAAACACTGGCCACATTCTTGTTCTTTATACACCATGTGTCAGCCATGTTCCTCCAGCTGAGGGCCTTGGTGCTAGCTTCCTGTCACAGCTTTGGCACGCAGTGAACTAACTCCTCCGAGTCTCTGCTCAGAGGATATCTGCTCAACAGTACCCGAAATCACACTCTCTGCTCTACAGTCTTCTCGCTCTTTTTATAAGACTTTACTCCTCTGCACACATTATACAACTGTTTCATGATTATAGTACCATCATGACCACACATACACGCCCTTTGGGCACTAGTACCCTCTACCGATTAGGTAGTCACGTCCCCAAGCAAAGACCCTTCCCTACTTTCTCAGAGTCAGTCAAGTACCCAAACGGAGCCTAGCACACAGTGAGCACACAACAGACACCGGGGTCTGACGGATGCACTTAGTGTGGCTTTCGGGCTCGGCTTAAATGCTACCTCCTCTGAGAAGCCGTGCCCGCCCTGCGGGATCTCGGGTGCATCACCTAGGCGGCCCTCACCACAGCATCTGTCTCGACCCTGGGTTAGCTCACACGCACAGAGAGAGGTGCCCTGGTACTTAGAACGGTGCCTCGCACATCGCACATGGACAACGCACGTCTCAGGTCACAAGCTGGAGGCTGCTTCCCTGTGTCAGAATCCAGCATCTTGAGGATCGGGGTGTGTGTGGGGGGGAGGTTGGGGGGTCAGCGGCACATGATTGCTCTGACCTGGCTGCTGTGGAATAAGCTCCTACACCTCTTCTGTTGCAGGTAAGCACTTCACCAAATTCACCAAAAAAGCAAGTATTGAAATAAGAGATCTTGCCGGCGTGGGCGCACTTTAATCCCAGCACTTGGGAGCAGAGCAGCGGATCTCTGTGAGTTCGAGGCCAGCCTGGCTACCAATGACTCCAGAAAGCGCAAAGCTACACAGAGAAACCCTGTCTCGAAAAACCAAAAAAAAAAAAAAAAAAAAAAAAAAAAAAAGAAATAAGAGATCTTTAATATAATTTACCATGTTTAATTTGTGCATGTATTTTGTTGTTGAGGGGAGGTTGAAATAATTTGTCCAACTCTAATAGTATTTCAAAATAGGCTAACCTGTGACATCTAATGGAGTGTCCTATTGCGTCCCTAGTCCGCCTCGGCCACCCTTCTGTGTTCCTCCTTTTAGGGTATTTATTGGGTGCTACAGTGATTCAGTTGTTTAACCGTGTCCCCTAAGGGTCCATATAGTAAAGTAAGGTCTGGTCCCCAGGATGACAGCATTGACCGGTGTTATGGTCCTGTAGGAGGCGGAGTGTAGTGGGAGGTTCTTGTATTAGTGGTGGGTGTGAGAGGAGGGAGGGAGGGAGGGAGGGAGAGAGAGAGAGAGAGAAGAAAGAGAGAGAGAGAGAGAGAGAGACCTTACAAAAGGCAGATGCCACCCAGTGCCTCTGCTCCTCTGGTTAGAGGTGTCATGTCTTGGCTCTAGTATGCACACCTATCACGGCTATTCTCCTTGTGCCATGAACAGCATTGGGGGATGGGAGCAACCTCACTGAATGCAACTATGCCATTGGAACTTGAGCCTCCAAACCTGTGAAGTCAACTTTCTTAAGATTTAATTTTTACTGGTCGGCGGCGGCGCCGGCGCACATCTTTAATCTCAGCACTCGGGAGGTAGAGCCAGGTGGATCTCTGTGAGTTCGAGGCCAGCCTGGACTACAGAGTGAGATCCAGGACAGGCACCAAAACAACACAGAGAAACCCTGTCTCAAAAAAAAAAAAAAAAAAAAGATTTTTTTTTTATGTTATTTATGTGTATATGTACAGGGAACTGAATGTTGTCTGCTCAGCCATCTCTCCATGCCCAAACCAAAACATTTTCCTTTTGTAATTTATTTGCCTTGCGTATTTCATTATAGTCGCACAACACTGATTAATACATCATGTCTGTGACCAATCACAGCCGTCTTCAGACGGACTTCCCAAAGAGTCAGGAACAGAAGGGGCAGTCCAATAATGGCCTCTGGGTCCCCATCTGGGTATGCACTCCTTTCCAAAACTGGCCGAGGATCTCAGGCATGAACACTCTCTCATTCTACAAAAGGAAAGTCCTACCTCCATATCTCAAACCTTACTATGGCATGATTGATGTCTTACACGACTCACAACATTGGTTCTGGGAAGCCACAGGGCCTTCTGCCTGTTTTAATCCTTCCTGCAAAAAAAGTTCAAGAGAGAGCAGACCCCAACTAGGAAGCTCTGAATCATTAAAAAAAAAATGTGGTGTGATAAATTCTAATAATAAATTCCACAATATTTTCTGGAGCCATCATTTTTTGGGGGGTTAGGGGTGGGGTGGGGACAGGGATGACTTGTATAAATACTACATGTAAGTTTTTATGGATTTATCTTAGATTTAACATGATATTGAGTAATGGTATCAAAACCTGTTTTAAGGCCGGGCAGTGGTGGCACACGCCTTTAATCCTAGTACTTGGGAGGCAGAGGCAGGAGCATCTCTGTGAGTTTGAGGCCAGCCTGGGCTACAGAGCGAGTTCCAGGAAATGCATAAAGCTACACAGAGAAACCCTGTCTTGAAAAAAACAAAACAAAACCAACAACAACAAAAAAAAGCCCACCTGTTTTAAGAAATCATGTCATGGAAGATTTACTCCATATATAATTTCCCACCTTTTTCAATTTATAAAATGTGTTATGTTTTCTCTTACCATTTAAGATATCAAATTTAAAAGGCCAGGAAGTACATATTTTCAAGTATTCTTTCAGAGGCATCTAGCACAGACATTTGGGATAAACATCAAGCTCCGGAGGGCAGAGTAGAGAGAAACTCTTTCAGTGGGCAGCAGACAATTGGGACACAGAACGGCCACATGGAAATTTGCTGTTTGTCTCTACAAAGGCAAGCTACACCTGTCTGCTGGGAACTGACATGTTCAGCCTCTGGGGGGAAAAAACCACGAGTCCTAGGAAACTTCTTAACCTAGTCCACTCATGACCAACGGTTGCCATGGCCAACATCAGAGGATGCCGCAAGCCACTTACGCGGTCCTCTCTCCCTCAGCAGGGCCTGTTGAGTCATAGCATCCCTCTGGGGACATGCTGTGGTTTGCCTAGCCGAACGTCGCTGGGAGATCTGTGACGCAGTGCTGTGGGCCACAGTATTGTGATAATCCATGCCCCCCTCTTCCCCTCTAATGCATACATCACCACCGAGGCATTTACTACACGGTTTCGTGGCCAGGAAGCAGGCTAGGGCCTCGGGGGGTACAAAATATGAACAGTAAACGGTAGGACATGGTTTCACTTTCCAGGTCCATGTCACAAATTCAGATTTCTAGTGTCCTTGCTAATACAGATTTCTCCAGAGAATCCATGAAGGTGTTTTTTTTTTTTTTTTTTTTTTTTTTTTTTTTTTTTAAACAGTAGCTAGCTTTTGCATTCCTTCTATACATATTTATTTTTGTATAAAAACCTATCTTCCTTTTTGCTGATTGACTCAACGAAGTGGGGGGGGGATGGGCAGTTCAGCAGACAGGCTCTGAGAAGTCTAAAAATTAGAGAAGAAAAATAATTATGAAGTAAAGTAAACCCCAATAAATCAGGAAGAGTTTTATCACATATATTTAAACAAATGACTTAGAGATATTTCTAACCCAACCAGCATAAGGCTGATCTCTGCTACAGGGTTCCTGTGCTTGGGAAGGAATACACACACACACACACACACACACACACACACACACACACACACACGCACGCGCGCGCGCGCACGCACGCACGCACGCACGCACGAACGCACACGCATGCACACACACACACGCACACACACACACGCACGCACACACACACATTTGATCTTTCCGACTGTATTATAACTATACCATGGGAATTGCTGCTAATCACTTTAAGAATCACTACAAAGACATCCGGTTCTCCACTCATAAATCACTTGCTGAACTCATCAGCGTCCCCAGAAGCTCTAAGGCGTTCTGTGAACCCTTGGGTTGCTTTAGATTCCCTCACCGCCATTAATTCTCACCCCCTGCATACAGCACACAGAGAGCTCATCCTCTCAGCTTTCTGAGACGCTAAGGGCCAGGGAGGCTAAGGCAAGATCCAACACAGTCAGTCCACGGGCAAGCTAGCAGAGATCTGAATGCAGGGGCCTCACATTCAGCTTTGGTTTCTAACTGTTGGCTCTCCCGGTCTTCCTTTACCCTGACCAGGCCAGGCGGCTTTATTTTCCAACTGTTTTGCTTGGTGTGAATGAGAAGGATAACTCTCTAATTGGGAGATGAAGCAGCTAGCCACATTTCAACAGGAGAGGAGGAGTGTGATTTAGAAGGAAACAAAATCCTAATTGTGTTGCTTGCCCAGGGGCCTGACCACAGTATTAGCAGCGAGTCCCAATGAGCATGCCATCCATGCGTGAGGCAGACACCCCGGGCTGAACTGCATTGTTCTCCTGAGACGTGGGGTTCTTCGGTTCCTCTGCAACTCACATGGGCTGGCATGTGAGCACTTGCCGAACAATGAGGTGGGAACCAGAAAGTTCCCTCAGATATGCGTGGTAACAGTGATTCCAGACATTTGGAATCATTACAGTAGGATTCACTGTTTTGTCTACTTCATTGATACACTTAAAAAACTGTTTTATTTATTTGTGGTAGTGTATCATTTTCTATTCAATGCCATAACAAACAATCACAAATGACCTTAAAGAATACGATTTTCTTATTTTACAGTATTGTGGGTCAAACCGTGATTCTCAGTGAGCTGAACCCCAGGCATCAACAGACTATGTTCCTTTTATGATCAGGGGAGAGTCCCTTGGCCTGGTCTTTTCCGGCCTCTGCAGACTGCCTGTGTGTCCCTTGGTTCACGGCCCTTTCCACGCCAGAGATACTGACTCCCGGATTCTCACCTCACATCTCCATGACCTGCCTTTCTGCCCCCCTTTCCAGTATTTTTTGTGATGTGTCCGAGTACATCTACATAACCTGGGACAATCTTCCATACCAAAGCATGGATAACTATATCTGCACGCTATGTTGATAGATATAAAGGTTCTGCGGGCTGAGGAGCAAACATCTTTAAGACAAGACAGATATGTTTGGTTGTTTCTACTTCAGCTGGAAGTAATCTGGGGCTTCTGCTTCTCAGAATGCCAGAGGAGACAGATCTCCTGGGGTAACTATTTATTGGCAAGATAGGGCACTTGGAGGTTTTTTTTTTTTTTTTTTTTTTTTGGATGGTTTTTAGATCCTTAGCTAAGAGTAAGTGTGAAATGACTCACAAAAGAGAACCATGTTTGCTAAGGCGGCCCGCCTATGGAACACATCTCTTTTCTTACTCATGACCAGCTCTATGCAGGTAGGCAGGTTGGAACACAGGGCCTCGGCCATGTAACCAGGTACCCGGCTGACGGAGACGGCCAACTTTCCAAGTGGTCCTGAGGGCTGTTGCCTCCAATTCAGCCAGTCCCGAGGAACACGGAACGAGAAAGAGAAAACAGGAGAGAGGTGTCCGTGGGTCAGACCTGGAGTTTATTCCTCTGTTCCTACCCCACCGAGTCAACCTCGATTTCTCCTAACTGCGGTGAAGGCTGGGCACTGTAGTCTGTACGTGAGGAAGAAGAGACGACAAAGTGATCTTGTTTGTACACGTGTGTGCAAGGAGGGCACTGGCATCCACTCTAGTCTGTTCTCAGAACTTAGTATTCCTGTCAGCGTCTACAAGCGGGTAATCCTAACAATTACCATCCAAGGAGCCGAAGAATGGCACTTTATCTGTAAAATAAAACCAGTACTTGAGGCTAACAGATACAACTTCAAAACCACAGTTTTTCTCTTCCTTTGTCTCAAGTGCAGACCCTGTGGAGAGTTCCAGACTTGCGATCTCCATGCCTCCCCAGGAGTCTCTCAAACAGAAAAAAGGCTGGCTGTGGAGAGCAGCTAGGGCTCCCACAGAAAAGGCCCTGGTATGCGACAAAAGCCACCGCGAACAGGCCTGCCACACCCTCATCCTGTCCTGACGTGCCTGCTCCTGCCAGAAGGAGGCAGTCTGGGAACTAAAGGGACCTCGGGAAAGATGTGTGTCAGGGATGAGACACCCCATCATCGTTTGGCAAATCTCAGAAAAACAAACCTTACCCTTGAGAAAAGGCCTGAGTCATGCTGTCTCTCACCTCAGGACACTAGGAGACCAAGGAGCACGCTTAGAGGCCCAAGGAGGATGCATCTCCCACAATACAGTCAAACACCCTTGCACCTCATGATTATTGCACCTTGTTACAAAGCTTGTCTTTTCCAGACAGGGAGGGGAACGTCCATGGCCAGGTAAGCCATGAGACAAACAGCTTAGCAGCCGGACTTAACTGCTTCCTGGCTTCCTTGTCCTTGACAGCTGCTGCTCGACTCGGCTTTCACACCGAGGTGGTGCCTGCATACTTGAGACCCCACCCACCCAGAGCGCCATGATTTAACATAGAACCCCACAACTACATCTCGAGATAAATCTAAGAGTTGAAAGGAGAAAGGCCTTCAGAGATGAAGGCCAGCTAATAAATGTGGAATTGCATTCTGGGAACTAGCAGAACTCAACAGGGACCATTGACACGGAGCAGGGGTTGAGGGTGGGGTGGGGGAGTCGACAGGAAGTTTATCACAGGGGATATAGGCAACCATCTCCGAGACTTCTGGTCAACCCTGTAAGCACTGCATGGGGCTGCTGACGACATGTTCATGGAAAGTACACAGTACCATACAGTATGCTTTGGCCTGAAATGTCTAACCAGAAGTCTAATCGAGCCTCTCCACCTAACCATGAGCTTACAGGAAATACGAGCAACAGAACAGCATGCCACACGCCACCCCAAAGATAAACCCTCCAAACCCAGAGCCAGCACAGCTACACACTTAGGAATTTACGGGGCTGGAGGGATGGCTCAGCAGTTAGGAGCGCTGGCTGCTCTTCCAGAGGACCTGGGTTCAAATCTCAGTTTCCACACGGCAGCTCATAACCATCTCCAGTTCCAGGGGAATCCATGGCACCCGGCATACATGTGGTGCACAAACTTACATGCGGACAAAACACCCGTACACATGAAAGAAATAATAACAAAAATTGAAAAAGGAAAGAATGAATGTGCTGGGTAATTTTGTATGTCAACTTGACAGGGTGTGAGGAATACCAGGTAGCTGCGACATTATTTTTGGACATGTCTGTGAAGGCGTTTTGGAAGAGAGCACCACCCATCTCGGAAGACAGTAAAGATCACCCTTACTAATGTGGGTGAGACACACCCAGTGTGAAGGGTCTGAACAGAATGAAAGCGTGAGAGAAGGCAGCTCCCCTGCTGGTGAGCTGACACACCCGTCCTTCCTAGTCCTCAGACACTGATTGGCACACCTCCTGGACTCTGACTAGGACTTACATCCTGTCCCCTTCCCTCCCCTTCCCTTATTACACAGACCAGGCGACGCAGCCTCCACAATCAGTTGTACCAGCTAGCTAAATATGTGTGTGTGTGTGTGTGTGTGTGTGTGTGTGTGTGTGTCTGTCTATCTATCAATCATCTATCTGTCATCTGTCATCTATCATCCATCTATTCATCTATCATCTATCGATCCACCAGTTATGTATCAATTTATCAATCATCTTTCTATCCATCTACCTATTATCTATCTGTCATCTATCTATCTATCTATCTATCTATCTATCTATCTATCTATCATTTACCTACCTATTATCCTATTATCTGTCATTATCTATCCATCTATCATCTATTTATCTATCTATCTATCTATCTATCATCCATCCATCCATCCATCTATCTATCTATCCATCCATGTATCGATCTGTCTACGTATTGTCTATTTATCTCTGGTTCTGTTTCTCTGTCAAACTCTAATGTAGTGTATCCCAGAATAAACAAGCTTTGTTTGGTTTGTGTTTGAGAGGGAACCCTCAAGCTTGTGAGCCTTCCATCTCAGCCTCTTGAGGCGTGTGCCTCCATGCCTGGTTTAGTAAACTTTCCCATGTCTAATGGAAAAAATCTTCAGTGGTGTGATGCACATCCAGATTTTCAGCAGTCAGGAGGTAGAAATTGGAGGATCTTGAAATTTAGGCCAGCCTGGGCTAGATAGTGTTAACAACAGTCTGGTCTCAAAATAACAAGGAGAAGGGACGTGGCCCAGTGGTCGAGCACTTGCCTAGCATGTGGAAGGCCCTGGATTTGGGGGAAAGTTATCATTGTGTGCTTGTTAACACGTTTTCTACTATGAAGTGTTATAAACTGGCACATTCAAAGACGGCCAGCTATGTGCTGGTAAAAGTAAATAAACCATGGCTTGCTTCAGCACAGATGTTTTGCTTTATTGTCTTTTTTATTTGTAGAGTAGGCTGGCCTTGAATTGAATGTGGAGTGGGGAAGAATGACCTTGAACCTCTGATTGTCCTGCCTCTACCTCCTAAGTCCTGGGATAACCAGAGTGGAAAACAAAGCTGATTGATGCAGTGCTGAGGCTAGTGGCCTCACCCTAAAGGCTCCTACTGTGAGGGAACTGCATCCTGATGGTCTTTCTGTTCACACACTTGCCTGCTGGTACGTCTGACCTAAATGTGTTCTTTTGTCTGTTTTTAATACTGCCCTAACTATACACTGCTGTAATGTTCTTTGTGCAATTTAAAATTTTTTAATGGTGCATCAACACAGCAAGTGCTCATAAAACCTAAGATGAGCAGCTAAATTATTCACTGCAGTGGTGTGGGTGTGGGTGTGTGGGTGTGTGCAGGGGGTGTGCATGCCTCGATACGTGTGCAAGACGGGGGTACTTTGGGAGTTAGTTCTTTCCTTCCATCTTCGTGTGGGTCCCGGGATCAAACTGAGACAGTCAGACGTGCACAGCAAGTGCCTTGACCACTCAACCATCTCACTAGCCCCAGACTGCAGATCTTAAAATGGCACACGCTATGTGTGTATGTTCACAGGGTCCGTGTGAATTGATCTGTCAAGAATCACCAAGATGCAGCCCAGATGTTAGCTTGGGTACGCACTGCCCTTGAGATATAGGAAAAGATAGCTAAAGCTCCACTGATTCCTGAGTTTCCATAAACCCACAGCCTTCTCAACATCTGGTGGGGTTACACAGTCAGGGCCTCCTTCCACCCCGGGGCTCCTGGCCATGTTGACCCCAGAGTTGTTATGGCCAGAGCCTGGGTCTTGGAAGCACTAACAAGCTAGGCTTGGCCACTGTGGTAGTTTGAATGTAATTGGCCCTCATAATCTCATAGGGACTGGCACTATTGGGAGGTGTGGCTTTGCTGGAGTGGGTGTGGCCTTGTTGGAGGAAGTGTGTCACTGTGGGGGCGGGCTTTGGGGTTTCCTAGGCTCAGGATACCACCTAGTGTCTCAGTCAACTTCCTGTTGCCTGAAAGATGTAAACTTGGACTCTCAGCTACTCCAGCACATCTCCCTACACACCATCATGCTCCCCGCCATGATGATAATCAACTAAACCTCTGAAACTGTAAGCGAGCCACCCCAATAAGATATTTTCTTTATAAGAACTGCTGTAGTCATGGTGTCTCTTCACATCAATAGAAACCCTAACTAAGACAGCCGGCATCCTTGAAGTCACAATTAAGAGAGAAGTCATAGTACCAACAGAGCGAGGAGGTTTACTCAGTGTGGCTACATTTGGTAAAACAGATGAAGAGGTGCAGTGACTCCACCCCTGCCACCCCCCCCCCCATCTTTGGGTCCTCATATTTGAATAAAGAGCAAGAAGCATGCATAACTAAGCAGCAGTGGTCAAGGAGCGGTCTCATCCACCACTGACTCCCGGTCTGTCCGACAAGATGGTCTTAAAAACCATCAGAACTACACAGAGTCACTTCCTGGCTGCCACCAAGAACTCAGGCTTTTCCTCATCCAGCAAGAGATTCCCCAGGAATTCCTAATTCCTTGGGTTCATTTGTCCCAATAGTCTGACAGCCGAAGGAGGGGTACAAACGTTTCTTCTTGAATCTTTCTGTTCATGCCAGGATGGTGACAACATGCGTATCATTTGTACCAATCATGTACTCTATCAATCATGCTGCTAACACACAGATTTTTAACTTTACCCCACCCAGAAGTTTCTCCATGTCAGCATGGACCAGCACAGGACACTTCAGAGAAAGGCTTGGAGGCTCTTCCTGTTTAGGGATGGTATGTCCCGCCTCCTCCCTGGCCTTTTATTATAGCACAAGCCCTCCCTCACTCTCTCAACAACCAATAAATGTTTCCCCTTGACTCATACAGAGTAACTCTGCCAAGGTCCAGGCCTTTGGGGCCTCTTCATCTTCCCTCATCAAGATGTTTTTTCCTAAGATCATTTCCTTTAAGTCTGATGCCAGATGTTCCGACAGCAGCGTTTTCATCCACCCTGACGCCTGACGCTCGTGTCTAAGTGGAGGGGCTGACCCCGGTGGAAGCGACGGCTATGCCGAGCACATGCCGCAGCAGCCGAGGTGGGTAGCCCAGGGAGCTAGCAGGTGATCTCAGGCTTGAGTGGGAGCACCAGGAAGCACGGCCAGGTGTAGAAAAGAGACTCAAGAGGAGCAAGACTTTCAACAGAGCAGAGGCCAAAGGAAGCCCAAAAATGAAAACCGTGACCGTGAAAGCGATCCTCTTGCCCCAGGCCTTAGGAAATGGGGACTTCCAATAAAAATGTAAAAAGATGATCTTGACGAGGAAAGTGCCCTTAACCCATCAAGTGCACTAGCAGAGCTGTGGTCACACCCACGGGATAAGGAGACCATAGTTGGTTCTTCCACCACATCCCTCATCTCCATGCAAATTCTTGAAGCAGGACCTGTTTGGGGGAGGTGGCCACGAGTCTAATCGGTTAGGAACTTCCCGACTGAGACAGTACCGAGACATCGCACACCCACTTTATCCGGTGGTCACATTTAAATCCTTGCCCTGATTGCGGCTATTCCATAGAAAGCTGCTCTGTCGTCACATTCAAGTCCACCTTTGAGCGTAGCTTTTGGTTTTATATACAAGCTTGGGAAATGGGTTTTCTAGGAACTGATCACACTGAACAAGAAATGTATGGGCTGGGTTTTTTGTTTGGTTTTTGTCTTTTGTTGTTGTTGTTGTTTGTTTGTTTGTTTGTTTGTTTTGAGACAAGGTTTCTCTGTATAACAGTCCTGGCTGTCCTGGAACTTCTTTGTACACCAGACTGGCCTCCAACTGACAGAGATTCATCGGCCTCTGTCTCCTGAGTGTTGGGATAAAGGTATGGGCCACCTCATTGGCCAGAGCTGTTTTGTTTGTTTTGTTTTGTTTTGTTTTTATAGGAAAAGAAACATAGAAGGGAAGGTAAAGGAAGGAGCAGAGTGACCACTAAGTATAGGCAGGGGAAGGTGAAAAGGAAAGTCTGTCTTAGCACAAGATCAAGTGGAGTCGCCGTGTCCTTTGCTGAGGGTTGAACACCGACTTTCAATGCTACCAGACAAGACGCACGCTAGAGGTCATGGAGATGCTACCTTCAAAGAAGCTGAATGAGATGCCTCTGGTTGGCGTCCAGGATGAAAGGGGACCGCTGAAAGACAAAAACAAGCAACAACCAAACACTGAACTACAGTGTTCCTTCAATCTATTTAAAACGCCAAGCAAGCCTTCACACTATAGAGTCAAATATGCACATGAGTGTGGGTTTGGTGCACAGATGCTTTTAGATGCAAGTTCATTCATTAGTTCATGCATGGAATAAATATTCATCTCCTGAGTATTGTATGTATTACTCTAGGCACCAGAGACACAGCACTGAACCAGACCTGCTCTTCTGGGCTTATAGGCAAAGAACAAAAACCTAGATTCTTGATAACTGACATGATTGGCTTTGTGTGTGTTGTGTGTGTGTGTGTGTGAGAGAGAGAGAGAGAGAGAGAGAGAGAGAGAGAGAGAGAGAGAGAGAGGGAGAGAGGGAGAGGGAGGGAGGAGGGAGAGAGAGAGAGAGAACCTTTTTTTTCTTAAGATTTATTTATTTTTTTATTTATTATGTATACAGCATGTATGATTGCTGGCCAGAAGAGGGCACCAGATCTCATTACAGATGGTTGTGAGCCACCATGTGGTTGCTGGGAATTGAACTCAGAACCTCTGGAAGAGCAGTCCAGTGCTCTTAAACTCTGAGCCATCTCTCCAGCCCAAGAGCACCTTTCTTATATACTCAAATAAAACAGGCTACGGGTTAGAGAGTGTCTGGAGCAACAGGGATACCATGCAGAGTGGCCAGGGAAGTTCTTTCTAGGGAGGTGACTTATCTGGCCTCAGATGAGAAGAAGCCAGCTTTCTAAGAAGTGTGAGATATGAAAGAACCCAAGAGGAACTAGAGGCAAGACACCCAGCTGTTTATCTGAAGAGGAGAAAGGGGCCAAAGTCAAAGTCACAGTCAAGCAAAGACGCTGATGGCTGTGAGGAACTCCTAGGAAACGTGGGAAACACCCTACTTCCAAGCCATGGAGGGTTCCTGTGAGGAACTCCCAGGAAACGTGGGGAAACACCCTACTTCCTTGCCAGATTGCTGTTGTTTTGTTTTAGTTTTGTATCTATGGATGATGAGGTAACAGTCTTACTGAGGAATCACTTGAGACCACTAAAATCGGAACATTCCTAGAGTTTGTGGCTGATGCTTTATCAAAATTATGCTACGATGCCAGAAGGCCTCACAGCCTAGCTTTCTGGAGAGCAGCCACAGACGATGGGAATTCCGGGAATTCCTCACCATCCATGTGTGTGCCCAGCAGACTATAGTAGGGAAGTCTCTATTCTTGACCCTCCACTTTGTGTTCTGAGATGGGCTCTCAGATAGCCCTAGCTGGCCTTGAACTCCTGATCCTTTGGTCTCCACCTCCCAAGGTGGAGATCACGTGACACCAGGCCTGACTCTGCTCGTTTCCTGTGTGCACATGTGAGTTGGAACTGATGTCGGGCATCTTCTTCAATCTCCCTCCATGGTACTCTTGGAGACAGGCTCCCTCTCTGAAGCTTACAGATTCAGCTGGACTGACTGGCCATCAAGTCCCAGAGGCTCTCCTCTCTCGCCCAGCACTACTAGGTTCATAGGTATGCCGGGCTTTTCAAATGTGGAGTTCTGGGGGCTGGATTCAGGTCTGAGTGTTTGCTGGGTAGGTTATAGGTATGCACTGTGCGGGCTTTTCAAATGTGGAGTTCTGGGGCTGGATTCAGGTCTGAGTGTTTGCTGGGTAGGTTATAGGTATGCACTGTGCGGGCTTTTCAAATGTGGAGTTCTGGGGCTGGATTCAGGTCTGAGTGTTGGCTGGGAAATACTTCCCTCACTGAGACATTCATTTTCTTAGCCTCTTTTCTTGATTTTTGGCCACAGATGACTTTCTTTAGCAACAATGTAGTTTATTTGGGATTCTCTGGCTAAATCTTCAGTACCAATTTTAAGTCATTTAATTGCATTAATTAATTTGTATCGTTAACTTGTAACTTGTTAATTCACAATAATCTATGATATAATCGTGAGAACAAAGAGTTGAGAGAGGAACTTTTCCCATCTAGAAAATCCTATCTGTTGTTAACTTGTTCTATGGACTGGGAAAAACTTGCTAATTTTGGTTTAGCTATACAAATCTCAGTCCTGCTGAGACAGTCAAGTAGTTCAGAACAGAAACTGGACCTAGGTAACTGGTTCAGGTCAAAGCTTTGCCACGTCACACCTATGCATCTTCGGGAAGTGATTAATGTTTTCGTTCTTAGTTTCTTCACTTGTAATTAAGGATAATGATAGCATTCACTTTACTTTAATTACTTAAATGAACAACTGTCCCATAACCAGATCAGTATCTCCCATAATTTAAGTTCTATCCTTTCTTATAGGAAATATTGCTGCTATATCCACTATAACAACAATCGCTCCAACTACGGCAGTTCATAATGACCTTGGAAATCCCTAGTGTGTAACTTTAAACTTCCTTAAGTGGCAGATTTAATAATATCAGCAGTGGACACCTTTCTACTAAAACCATTTCACTCACCATGTGCTCAAACTATGCATTGCAAGCGCTAGCTGTAAACTATTCAGTGCAGAAAGGGATGAGATGGAAATCTTCCCCACAGAGTGGTCCAGCCGAGGTAAGGATACATAGAAGAGAGAGGAGTCTCCAACATCTTCTCCCCTTCTCTCTACAAGTTTCTCTGACCTCCTAGCCCCATGATTTCTAAGTCCCAGGTACCCAGATTCTGGATTTTATCCTGAGTCTTTCACTGTAAAACCAGGCTACCCCTCCAGAAGTCCGTTCTTCCGATACAAACTATTCTCTAAGCCTTTCCAGAGATGTGCAAAGCGAAAAATGCTTTGAAAAATTATGGCAACTTAGTATGTGGTTAGCAACATCTTAGGATTCTCAGAAGTATTTCTAATCTTAAAATACATTTCTTATCAGAATCTCAAACTATTATAAATTAATGCAGAGAAACAAAGATAGGTGAAAAAATTCAACCAGTCTTTGTCACCACAGACTTTTCTGGAAGTTAGTCTTGAGACAGAAAAACCTATCCGCATTACTTTCTTCTCTCTTTCTATTTTGAAATAACATAATATTTATTTTATATTAACAGAAAATAACTATATAATTTAAAGGAGATATACACTCTGATAAATGTATCCATTGAATCAAGGTGATTAACATATCACCTCACATACTTATGTTTTGGTGGTGTGGACATTTGACATCTACTCTCAGCAAGTTTTAAATAGATGTTACCTTGTTAAGTACAATCACCATGCTGTGTCCTCTTGTCTATCTGAAATTCTGCACCCTTCGACCAGTATCTTTCCAACCCAGCCCTGTTCCTGGTCCCCAGTAACCACCGCTCTACTCTGGCTTCTGTGATTTCTATTCCACACATTAGTGGGATCATGAAGCTGGACCTCTCTGTGCCTGGCTTTCATCTCTTAACGGTGTTATCAGGTTCACCCATGGTCTTGCAAATGGCAGGACTTCCTAGTACCTGAAGTTGAGGAGTAGTCTCAGTGTGTACACACATTCTTAATCCATTCATCCGTAACAGACACTAAGTTGATTCCATCTCTTTGGCTATCCTGACTAACAGACACTAAAGTTGATTCCATCTCTTTGGCTATCCTGACTAACAGACACTAAAGTTGATTCCATCTCTTTGGCTATCCGACTAACAGACACTAAAGTTGATTCCATCTCTTTGGCTATCCTGACTAATGCTGTGGATGCAGACATCTCTCCAACACTCTGATTTCATTTTCCAATAGTGGATCACACAGTTTTAGTTTTTGGAGAATTTCTATATTGGTTTCCACAATGGCTATATCCATTTATATAATATAGAATTTTGTAAGTCTCTCTCTGAAGTTCCTATGGTAGCCGGGATCCCCATGTTTGAACAAAGTCTGAGGAGGAGGAGGAGGAATGCTGTGATTAGCTCTGTGTGGGACTAGGAACGGTGTATGCATATGGATGTACATAGAATGTGTCCAGGGCTTTTTATTTGAGGAGATACTAATAATAATTACCTCTTTCATTTATCCTCTTCGTGTAAAATATTATTCTTATCATAAGAAATTAACTTTAGCCAAACTTTGGAATCTCAGAGTCAATTTCTATAGTCAGAGAAAAGTTAAAGATTATGATTAAGCCTGACAAACCACACTGAATTTTTCAAATTTTTCATATTCTTGACTTTTCTAGTGAAAATATCTCTTGCCTAAGGGATAGTCTGTGAACTAAACCATAGATTTCAATTTCTGGATCACTATGAAAAGAATTGGGGGTGGTGGAGAATCCTTCTCTATTCACCAAGAAACAGGGACTCAAGGTCATAAAATTATAAGATGAAATGGAAATTCAAGGTGAGTGAAAGTCAACACCAGTGAGCAGGCCATTGTGGAGTCATCTTTTTATACACTGTTAAGAAGCGTCACTCAGATTGGTTTAATAAAAAGCTGAACAGCCAATAGCTAGACAGGATTTTTAAGCACCAAGGACGCTGAGAAGAAGAGCAGAATCATGAGGACAGTCCAGGGACACAGCAAGCAGCTTGGGCTTTACAAAGTAAAGGTAACTGAGCCATGTTTAAAAAAATACATTAAAAGATACAAGTTAATTTAAGTTATAAGAACTAGTTAGAAACAAGCCTAAGCTATCGGCTGAGCTTTTATAATTAATATAAGTCTCTGTGTCATTATTGGGGAGCCAGGGGTCCCAATGAGAAGATCCAACTACAGGCCATGCTTGGTACAGCTGTGTTTCAAGCTTACCTCTCCAGTTCTTGGAGATAAGGAGAAAGGAGCAGCACTCAGTACGGTTACATTACAGGACAGATCCACCGAGCCAGGGGAGAAGCTTAGACTTAACCTACAGAGGCAGCTCAGGCTCATGACAGTCCTTCTAAACAGTTCTGACTACTTTTATGTGCTGTGAGATCTCCAATCAGTCCCATACTAGAGATTTGTGGGAAATTTTAAAAACCACAAAATTAACATGTGTTTGCTCTGTCTTTCTAGAACACTATTCTCTATAAACATCTCTTTTCCAAAAGTTCTTCCTGCTTCAAATGCTAAAGGTATAGCTTTTAACCGAGTTTATTGAGGCGTCGGACACAGTAAACTGCCCACATTTAACATGAGCAATCTAACATAACACCACTTTCCAACTGTGAGCCAGCGAGGACGCTAAGGACTGATTATCTGACCAACTCTGAGCTGGTCTCCCTCTCCCATGCCTCCTCCCACCACCCCAGTATCACCCCAGGAACTGCTGGTCTGCTTTAGATTCTTTTAAGTTTTTTGTTTTTTGTTTTTTTTTTTTTGTTTGTTTGTTTTTTAAATAAAATGTGTACTTGGTAATTTAATTTTAAACTTGTTCCTTAGTCATTTTCTGTAATTTCCCAACCGGTCAGTTGCCCTTTCTGTTTCAGATTATCGACAAGGAACCAACCCCACGTGTCTTCCAATTCTTTGACACTAGCTTAGGGCCGGCTAAGTCGAGGCTGCGTGCCCAGTGAGTTTGGGGAAAGCGGTGGCCATGCCTTCTCTCGGCCCCCGCCTCCTGATTTCTTGCTGACTCTAGCGAGAAACCACCGACCGCGAAAGCAAATGGCTGCACCAGGCGTTGCTTAGCTTCAGCCTGAGGTGAACACTGAGTCTCTCGTGGAAAAACACGGAGGCAGCTCTGGGCAAGGAAACTGTTGGCTGACACAGGTACTGAGCAACAGGAAGGGGCGGGGACTAAAAAGGGAATGACCACCATGGGTGACGTACAAAGAAGTCACGTAAGGACAGACTACGTTAAGGCAGGAGGCTACGGGAAGGAGAGTCTTCATCATCATGAGGCCCACGACAAGGTCCAGTTTCCACAGTTCCCCAAAGGCTCTCAAACATCCTGACTCAGCGGACTCCCTCCCTACACCGCTACGAGTAAAACATTGACATTTGCTCCCCTTGTGTCTTACGTTCCTATTGCTGTGGGGAAACACCATGACCAAAGCACCTGGGGAGGAAAGGGTTGACATCAGCTTGCATCTCTCAGGTCACACTCCATCATCACTCAGGGCGGGAAGTCAGGGCAGGAACCTGGAGGTAGGAGCTGAAGCAGAGGCCATGGAGGAACACTGCTGACTGGCTTGGTCAGCCTGCTTTTTGTTTGTTTACAACCCAGAACCACCTGCCCAGGGAGGGGCACACACACACACACACCCCTCAGTGAGCTGGGCCTTTCCACATCGACCATTAATCAAGAAAATATCCCCACAGACTTTCCCACGGGCCAATCTGACAGAAGCATTTTCTTTTTGTCTGTTTGTTTTTGTTTCTCAAGACACAGTTCTTTGGTGTAACCTTGGCCATCCTGGAACTCACTCTGTAGCCCAGGCTGGCCTCGAACTCACAGAGATCCGCCTGCCTCTTCCTCCCAAGTGCTGGGTTTAATGGCATGCGCCACCACTGCCCAGCTGAAGCATTTTTTCTTAATGGGGTCTTCTCCCCAGATAACTCTGGCTTTCACTGAGCTGACAAAAAAATGAGGGCACCTTGGAAGGAGAGAGAGTTGTTTCCGATAGGTCAAGTGGCTGCAGTGTGAGGGCTGGGACCAGAAAGGAGGACATCTCTGAGCTCTAACACACCTGTTGGGGGACCAGTTAGCTGAGGGAGATGGAAATCATCGAGTGACTTGTGGACCATTCGTAACCTGACATGGCTCACATTCACTACCTGCCAGAGTCAACATGGACTTTATTTTTGTTTTTCATGTTAGAGAAAATTAGGCTGAGTCATTGTCAATTATTACAGAGGTAGCAAGGCATATTCCAGTTACATAAGCTTGTAAAGAAAAAAATGTATCCTCTTTATTCCTAAAAATACTAAGCTTCTCAGATACACATTTTAAAACTCCTCACAGATCAGAGAAGGCACCCACAATAATTTGCCAACTGGAAATAACTTTTAGAGGTATCTGGGCATAAATATTTTCAAATATAGTTCTCATCTTTCTAAGACAAAACAAAAGCAAAATACTGTGTTGCATTCCTTCTAATGTCTCTTAATGTGACTGAATCTAGAAACTACAGTTGTCAAAGTATCATACTTTTGAGGAACATATGTAACACTGAGTTGTGCCTGAAGGAGGCTCGGATTTCAAAGGAAATACGCACTGTGCTTTTCGAGTGAATTGGTAAAGAACAGACATACCTTTATCTCAATTTGAGTAAAGGCAGATTTTATTTTAGTATTTAGAGCTAAATGGCATTTCTTTGCCATCTGTTTACATTTCATGTCTGATCTTTTTTCCTCATATCTTCAATAAATCTCTCTTCTGATGGCCTTTAACTGTCTTGCGAGGTAGTCAGGCCACGTGGCTTCCACCCTGGGCAGGGAGTCAGCCCTCCGTCCCTGTATTCGCCTCCAGATAGCTGTGACGGGGAAGGACTGGAGATCCGGCACAGAACAAAGGTGGTGGAGGACCAAATCAGCACCGGGTGCGTTTCTACGTGCCTGTCACCTTCTGTGGACACTGAGACCGCACAGTGGGTAGAAAGCAAATGCTCTGGGATTAGCTGGAGTGCGCCTAGCACCCAGCTCCATCTCTTTCCAACCCTGGGCACATCACTGAACAGCTCAGCTATAACATGGGATGCCCAGGAGGGCTGCACAGGATTATGCATTATTTATAAGGCTTAGCACCGCATCTGGAGTACTGTAAGGCTCAATGCCTATTAGTGATATTTAGTCTTCTATTTTTTACATCCCCATTCGTCCCTGAATGTGAATAAAAATTTCTCATTCATCTTGACTATATTTAGTGCCTTGATTCCTGAAGGACGCGACAATGTTAGAAACGTCAGTGCGGTTTCCACAGACCCCCGTCAGACATCTCCGGGTCGCAGGTCTTGCTGAGAGCCCAGCGGTGAAGCAGTGAAAGCACATGTTTCAGGTGTTTTTTCACATCTCACTAAATCTTGTGGAGCAGAAGGTAGGGAACTTATACAGCCTGCAGCAAGAACTTGGGGGGGGGGGAGCAGCTTATTTCTCTTCCCTGATGGATGACTGCTACTCGTGACATGCAGAGTCTGGCACCTGGCAGGTGACAGACAGCAAGATCGGTACAGGCCCTCGGGCACCTTCGGGTTTCACAAAAGACAAAATAAGCCTGCCAGGAAGTGAAGCAAATCGCAGCAGAGAGGAAGTTCAGGACTTTCTTTGTATGTTTGTTTTGATGTATTTAGAGGGTTTTATTATATCATTATTATTATTACAATAGTCCTAAAAATGTTTCAAGCACATAAGAAACTAAAATCATCTGTTTTCCCTCAGGTCTTATTCAAGGAAAATGATTACTGAAGATATCTCATGGAGAGTAAGTGCAAATAAATGTTATTTTTTTTTGGTTCGCAGGGTCTTATTCTAATACGAATGTGATGTAAGTAGTCGCGAATTTCACTGTCACAGCTTGCCTTTGACTAGGCCTTCATAACTGCTGTTCAAAATTAACCCACAAACAAAGTAAAAACAACCTTTACGCTTCTGCAAACAAATAATGCACATGAGCTCAGATTCAGGGCAGACCAGTGGGAAGATGGACGCTGGGGTTTAATCTTAAGTATCTGGAAGGCTTAGATGTGAAAAGCCTGGTCTCTGGCCTGAGGCACTGTTGGGAGTGGTGGACCCTTCCGGGAGCGGAGCACAGTGGAAGGAAGTCAGCCATGGGGCCGTGTGCCCCCCCCCCCCCTTCCCAAACATCAGGAGAAAGGGGAACCCTCTGGCCGCACACTCTGGGCACACTGTATGTTATACTGTATCTCCACAGTCCCTGAATGAGGGGCCAGGTGACCATTCCATGGAAGACTTCTGTCATGGTGGATCCTCAGTGGGCAGGAACCTTGATCTTGAAGCTTTGTTTTCTTGTCTGTGAAGTTAGAGTAACGGGCACAAATGTGGTTCAGCCAATGGCCTTTGGACACACAGAAAGGGTGTAAAGAGAGAGAGGCAGGCCGAGAGCAGAGCGGCCGAGTCATTCTAGCTAAAGCCAGGCCTCCTGCCTGGATCCTGGCTCTCGGACAACAAAATATAATTGTTTCTATCGTGTACAATTCTCATATCCAATAAAGTGGAGAAAAGCCACGAAGAACTTCCTGATCTCATCACCAAACACTAGTAGTGCATTCAACCACTCTGATTTTATCTACGGCCTATGTAGACCTATTTACCTTCAATGGAATGTTTCTCTTTCTTTCATCTTTTGCTTATTCTTTGACAATTTCATGCCTATACAATGTGTCTTGGACCTCAAGATGGACCGTTTTTAAAGAAAATCTCAGACATTATTTAAATCCATTTGTAAGGTTGTCCAATAGATAAGAACTGTGAAGGACCATCTCAGTATCGTCACACTCAATAAAATGATCAAGGATCCCTTAATAACATACAATCTGCACTCCATCTCCTCCTGCTGTTTTGAAGGAAAGATTTCTTACGGCTGGTCAATATGACCAAGTTCCAAACAGGCTGGTCTCTGCAACTGGTTAACCAGTCTCCTTGGCCCTGCTTAGCCCTTCTGTAACTTTTATTCACTGAAGCAATGAACCCAAGCGTTTTACAGACCTTCTATATTCAGGCATGGACTACTTTCAATCCTGTGCTGTTAACATGCTCCCCTAGCCCCTGTATTTCCTATAAACTACTACAGTGAATCCCACTTATCAGGAACAGTTGCCCACAATTAGCCCAAGTTTGAAAATATTAACTGGAAAATCCAGACACAGACAATTTGCACATTTGAAACTTCATGACACTGTGAGTAGCATGATAAAGTTCCCTGGTGGTCCACTTGGTCTGCCAGTGGTGGGTGGTGGGCTCCAGAGTCACAAATGTGCTACCGGCCCATCATTCAGCAGCTGTAGGGGCTATCTGATTGACTGTCGCCATAGCTCAGTGTTCCTGCCCCCAGTGACTTTTATTTGACATAATAATGGCCCAAAGTACAAGAGCAGAGAAGCTGAAAATCTGGATATGCAAATTAGAAGCCATAAATGCTTCCTTTAAGTGAAAGAGTTAATGTTTTCAACTCATTGTGTTGTAAAGTGTGCAGAGGTCGCTAAGATCTACGCTAACATGAGAGAATGCGAAGAGAGGGAAAAGAAATTAGCGGCAGAGGCAGAGTGGTGATCAAACGCTGTCTATCACGCCCGAGGCCTTGGGTTTGATCTCCAGCAACACAAAAGACAAAGGAAAAGTCGCACGAGAGACCACAGGACATTTTCAGAGGCTAACAAATTACGTAACTTTTCTTATAGTGTAGTGTAACTGCGCTAGGTCATTTTTAGTTATTACTGTGAATCTAATTACTCTCTGATTTACAAATTTAACTTTTATCACGTCTATACAGAAAAACCTAGTATGGGTGCCAGATTGGTATGACATACAGTTCACAGCCAGGGTGTGTGTGTGGTGGTGGTGGTGGTGGTGGTGGTGGTGGTGTCTGGAATGTATCTCCATGGCTAAGTGGGGATCCACTGTCTTTATTGTTTTGTTTTCGTTTTTGTTTTTGTTTTTGTTTTGTCTCATTTGGTTCCTTCGTCAGAGAACAAGTGTGTGGGTCAGAACACTTCTCGGGTACTGTTGTTTCTGTGTCTGGTTGGCTTCTTTTGGATGACATGGATCTGTGGGTTCAGCACTGTCAGCCCCATCTTCTGATTTCAGCACCCTTTCTTGCTGTTACCCACTTCCGTCAGGTCTCGAGATGTTATCAAAGCATGTCTTTCTTTTCCCAGCATCCTTTTCCACTTACTACCCGTAAGTCTTTATGAGGGACTTCACTAGGAAGGTGGGGATGGATGCCAGATTTCCTTGTTTCTCTTTAATCTACACTCAGAACTATCACCTGCCGCTTCACAGCTTTCAATGTGACATGTAAGCATGGCTTGTGTTCTACGTATTCTTATAAACTCAGGTATCTTTATGTAGTTCAGTCCTTTTCACGTTCACTGTCCCATCTGGGTCCCGGGAGCCCCTCCAGGCTGGCTTCTGAGTCATCCTGGCATTATCCCAGCCCTCTCGGTTGGTTCTCAGTTTTCAGATGCCCCAAGGCCCTTCGATACGCTCCACATTCCACATCTGGAGTGGGCCGTTCCTTCAGGGAGCCCTAATGCCTACTAGTGAGCAATGCCATTCGGGGGCCACAGGGACTGAGTGCTACCGACGCTTCCGCATGCCTAACCATCGAAATCACACATTTGCACCGACATCTCCTGGTCAGATGAAAGACAACTTCTGTTACTCTTCTGAGTTCACACCTGAGCCTTTTTGCGTACATAGAACTTAGTTCCTAGCTGTATTAATTACTTATTTCTAATGACAATAAATTAATACTAAGAATACTGAACACAATTTAAGCATTCCTTGTGATCATTTTCATTTTGCCTTAAGCTGTTTTCCACACCAGATGCAGAGTCAAAATATTTTAAATTCTCTGTGATACAGTTATATTCATCTCTTATACTGTTTTCTGAGGGGACTTCCTTTCCTTTTTTATTTAATAATATAAAACATTATAATAGGTTTAAGACCCAAACTACAAAACAATAGACAACAGAGATATTCAGATCCCTGTCCTACAGATAATGCCCTCCAGCCCTTAATTTCCCCTAAAGAAGAAAATCTATATAGTGAGGTTCAAATTAAAATGGACAGAAAAGTTCCAACCAATATTTTTCACTTTTGACATGCAAAGAACTCTCTTGACAAGTCCAGGGAGAAATATATAGAGAAACCTTTTGATGTCAGCCGTACTGTGTTCAGTCACCACTAAAGCAAACAGCATCTCACTGTTCAATTTTCCAACACCCTGGGAAATAAGACCTGTGAGATTCCTTTAACTCTTCCTCCTTTCTGAAGAAAAATGTCAGAAATGCTGCTGAATATACTCATACTGAAAAACCAGTCTTGAAAATTCAAAATACATGTGTGTATGTACACATGCATATGTGAGCATGCACATGCTGTGTGTGTGTGTGTGTGTGTGTGTGTGTGTGTGTGTGTGTGTGTGTACTATAATATATGATGAGTTGAAAATATTTTGGATCTCCACCATTTTCTCCCAGCCAACCACCCCAGCTGAAAGGCAAACGCTCTCCAGACTGCAGAGTCAGCGTTCACTCTAGGCCAAGGCTCCAGCACGGCCACTGCCTGATCCCACACTGGATGCTGAGCCCCAGCCAATCACTGCTCTGGGACTTGTCACTTCTGGAATGAGGTTGCTGTGATGTCCAAACGAGATTAAAATGTTAGCATCTGACATTAGAAAAAGCAGTGCTCTCAAGCAAAAGCCCCGCTTCTCCATAACCAACAGCCTCCTCCTGCATTCGATCTTAAAGGCAAAAGGGCGGGCCTGGGCAGGTCAGCAGAGGCCCTTGCCGCACGGAGACGCAAAGCTGACAACCGGAGCTCTGTCGCCAGAGCCCGCCCACAACGCCGTCCTCTGACTGCCACATGTGCACCAGGGCATGCACGCTCACAGTCATAGAGCACACACGCACGCACGCGCGCGCACACACAAATATACACACCACACATCACAGACCACTAGACATCACACAACACACACACACACACACTACACACACACACACACACACACTACACATACCACCACACACACATCACACACATCACACACCACTACACATCACAGCACACACACACAATACATACTACCACACACACATATATCACACACCACACACACCACCACAATACACACACCACACACACATACACACACACCACACACCACCACACACATCACACATATCACACCACACACCACCACACATCACACACACCACACACACACACACACACACACACACACACACTAATGATGTCTACCCACACTAAACCAAGTCCCTGCATTTACTCATTCTCCGATTCCTTTGATGGCTGTTATGAAAGAACCTGGTTACTAGTCAAAAGGTATTCTTGACAACACACGCATGGCTCTTCAGTAAACCTCATCTCTGGGTAGGAGCCAGAGAGTAGTCCTGACAAGGATCTGATTCTACACAGAAAACAGCTCAAGGCCACTAAGAGGGTGCCTTTGATTAACTTTACACAAAGGTGGAAAAAGCCTGATGCTTCAGGAATCGTTGCCAATAACGAGACACACACAGACAGAAAAGAAGCAAAGCCTAGCCCATCATCATCAATGTCCTAAGGAAGAATCTGTTCTTCCATCACTTGGTGCATGGTGTACTTTTTGTCTGGCTCAGCTAAGCCAATGAATCCAAATAGCTTTGGAGTGTGTTCATTTTTCAAATGACAGTCAAAACTACTATAATTTTTTTTTTTTGTAATTTTTCCAAAGTAGAAGAAATATGCACTATTTGGACTTTTTTGGAGGAATATAATTGAGAAAGTCTCTAGGCTCTAATTGAGAAAGTCCTTCCATACAGAGCCTTCAGTAGGAGGTCTAGATAAATATGTGGCGGTAAAGATGGAAGCTTCCAGTAGCAGAAGGGCAGACTGGGGGGGTGGGGTGGAAAGGAGGGATTTTTCAATATCTGCACTGAAGAATTTCGTATCCTCAGTTGCCATTTACTGAAGATGGAGAGAAATTAAAATACCTCTGATACAAGACGAGAACACTCTAATGGACCTTGCTAGAGGCCAGCTCTAAGAGTCTGCTTCGGAATGCATGCTAGGGGCCAGGCTTTTCCCCAGATAATTGAGCATCTATGGTTTCTCCGAGTCATCAAAACTGATTTACTGCTTCTCACCAGGCAGATGCCCCTGAGCAGGCTGCTGGGAAGGCCAAGGCCCTCCCTGCCCTGTAGGAGCTTTAGGTGAGAACAGGCATAGACAGGCACGAGTGCCCTTTTCTAAGCGACTGCCAAGATATACAGTGAGGTCTGTCTCATTCGAATACACATGTCCATGCCATACATGGTGTTTAGGTGACAGGTGCTATGCTCAGGAAAGATGTGAGCGGGGAAGTGAGTCTCACATCCCTCACAGTAGGAAAGAGTGGGGGAAGGGAAAAAGTACTATTCAAAAATTATTCGCCGGGCAGTGGTGGCGCACGCCTTTAATCCCAGCACTCGGGAGGCAGAGGCAGGTGGATCTCTGTGAGTTCAAGGTCAGCCTAGTCTACAAAGCGAGTTCCAGGACAGGCTCCAAAGTTACCATGGAGAAACCCTGTCTCAAAAAACAAAAAGCAAAAAAGCAAAACAAAACAAAAATTATTATTCTGTCTCTATTTTATTATTTTTGAAAGATATTTTTTGAAGCTCTATAAGGGAGGTTTACCTGGACAGAGAAGTCCATCCAATCTAGGCCATAACTAGGGGAGTGAAAGTTGAAAACAATGTCTGGGCTACAGTTGAAGAGTGGATTAGGTGACAGAGGCTGGGATGGCAGACAGAAGGCCAGGGGAGAAGGAGAAATGAGAAACAGAAGCAGGAGGAAGAGGAAGGGGAGGAGGAAGAAGCAGAAGGGTGTGGGAAAGGAGACAGGTGAAGGGCAAGAGGGAGAGATGGAGAAGAGGAAAGAGCAGGCTGCTCCTGCTTAGAATGAGCAACCTGAGAATAATATCGAAGCTGGGCAGAAAAAAGAGGTGATGATAGCAATATTAAAAGAGCCAGAGCTTACCTGCCACATCTGTACCCACCAGTGTCTGTGTGAGTCAGGAGTCAATGCCTGAATGCCATGCCCCCCCCCCCACATACACACACAACTGGATTCCAGTGTCTGTGTTAGTCAAGAGCTAGTGCCTAAATGCCATGTTTGCATACACACATCCTGTCTTAGTCAAATGTTCTGTTGCTGTGAGGAGACACCATGATCATGGCAACTCTTAGGAAAGCATTTAATTGGGGCTTGCTGATAGCTTCACAGGTTTAGTCCATCATAGTCATCATAGCAGGAAGCAAGGCAGCATGCAGGCAGACATGACGCTGGAGAGGTAGCTGAGAGTTCTACATCCAGACCCTCAGGCAGCAGGAAGAGAGAGACACTGGGCTTGGCTTGGGCTCTTGAAACCCCAAAGCCCACCCCCCAGTGATACACTTCCTCCAACAAGGCCACACCTCTTAGTCCCTCCCAAGTAGTGCCATGTCTTAAGGACCAACATTCAAACATACGAGCCTATGGGGGCCATTCTGTGTCAGGGACAAGGACAGAATCTCTAGTTAGTGGAAAAATACAGGCCCCCAATAAGACGGGGACTAGATCATCTTACAGTCAGGTTGCCTAGCAACAGGACATTGAGTCAGAGCCCTTGACCCTCTCACCCTGTAAACATCCTATACAAACATCCTGTTAGCTTGCCCCACCTTATGCAGATGACAGCTTCTTGCTCCCCCCACCCTGTGGAGCTATATAAACCTTTGTGGAAGAGAAATAAAGTGGCACCTTGACCAGAATCTAGACTTGGTGTGTTTCCTTTGTATCTCCTGTCCCTACATTCCCTCCTTAGGGTAGTCGAGAACCCGTTGAAGCCCTGCAGGCGGGGGCAATTCTGTTTTGTTTTGTTTTTCAAAACAGGGTTTCTCTGTGTAGTTTTGGTGCCTGTCCTGGATCTCGCTCTATAGACCACTCTCACAGAGTACTGAGATTAAAGGTGTGCACCACCACCGCCCGGTGGGTGAGTCGGGGCATTAATCATTCTTATTTAAACCACCACACAGTCAGATACCAGTGTCTGTGTTAGTCAGGTGCCTCTTTCAGAAAGGTCTGTTAAGTACAGAGGTGGGTAAAAAGTTTGCAATCAGGCTAATGGTGCACACCTTTAATCCCAGCACTCGGGAGGCAGAGGCAGGAGGATCTCTATGAGTTTGAGGCCAACCTGATCTACAGAGTTCCAAGACAACCATACCTACATAGTGAGACTCTTTCTCAAACAAACAAACAAGAAAGTTTGCTGTTTAATTATTCCTTCAACAAGTATGTTCTGCACCCCCAGACTCCACTGCCAAGGTCTCAAAGCTAGGATGTAGGGAAGAGGGGCCGCCATGGTGCAAGCGCCCCCAGAGCTTTGTGACCATGGATCTGTGGCCGGATCAGCAGTCCAGATCAAGTTCATGCAGTAGTGTCAGTCAGTGCTTTCAAAAGCTTCCGGAAGGTCCATCAGGAAAGCCAGGCACTTGAACACATGCTCACAACACGACAGGAACAGAGCTCAGGGACAGGGGCAAGATGGGGCTGGCAGCAGCAGATAACTGGCTGCCATGATGGTCGTGGTCCTCAGAGTTGGACAAGGCCCTGCGATAGCCTCCAGTGCTGTTCTCCACCCCCTCCACAGCAGGGAGGTTTGGGGGCCTTCTACTCACTTTATACTAAGTGCTCGTGGTACTCTGAGCACTTAAAGCTGCTCCCCGTGGTCTTCAGAGGCAGACACAGCCATGGAGTTCATCCTAGTCTAACCTCGAATACCAGCTTGAAGTCCTGGCAATGCATGGTTTTGCTAATGAAGCATAATCCTGCTAATCCCAACACTTTGGGTAAAATATTCATTACTATGGGGAAAATCAGCTATTTCCAAAGAACCACTACTTGTTCTGAAAAAACTAAACACTGACTGCAGCATCGCTTCCAGCCCATCTGTAGGCAAGACTAATTCCATTTTAGTTCAGACTTCTGTGAAGATTAGACCTCAGCACAGCCGTGTATGCCAACGGGTTCTTGATCAAACCTCGATTTCTCTTCTTTAACGATCAATAAAAAGGAAAACCACATCGAATAACGGAAGTGCTGACAGCAACCATCTTATGCCTAAGCCACGGACAGCCTCGTCATACCTGAAATAAACTGAAAGGTTGCTAAAAACAGACCCATTTCCCAACTACTGTCCCCATGAGTCATCACGGCAGCCACTTCAGGGAACTTGAGAGTCCACGCAGTTTTCTTGGGTAATAATGGTACCATAACAAAATGGACTTTCACTTGCAAGGTTCTTCAATTATTTACTTATGTATTTATTTAGTATGTGGGCAGGAGCACACACGCATAGATCAGGGGGCAACTTTCTAGAATCAGTTCGTGCCTTCCACTTTGTTGATGAGGGGTCTCTGTTGTTCCTGCACAGTCTAGAAGAGCTGGCTGGTAAGCTTCCAATCCATTCTCCTGTCTCCCGTCCAGTCTCATTTTACAGGTATTGAGATGACAGATGAATGAATGCCACCATATCCTCTGCAGCTTTTACCCCTCTACTCTGTCTGGTCCTGATTTTGGTTGACAGTACCCAAGAACTATCAAATATATGAAACAGAACTGTTCATAATCATAGAATCTTAAGAGGAGGGGTTTTCTCTACCACCCTGTCCAGAGTGTGCAGGCTTCTATATAACACTGGCAGATAGGCTACAGTCTCTTCTTGAACATCCAAAACTATGAGAAAGTATTTCACTCCGCTAATGTACCATATCTCCATTTAGAACTTCGGAAACCTACCTGCACCTAAAGCTACTGGACATACCATGCCTCATTCCTCCTCATACTGACCCTAACCAGTTTGAATGCTTTGAGACACAGAGCCAAGGGAAAGTCTCTTCTAAGATGCTGGAAGAACTGAAACACACACAGAAAGATGTGCAACTCCCAGGAATCAAAGAGAAGGCCAACAACCCCAACCTGGATTTTGAAAATGGAAGCGTGTGATTCCCTAGATCACAGACACCGGACTTATTGCCCATCCCAGCATTTATGAACAGATTGTCGTAGGCCAGCAGTTCCCACAGTGCTGCTCTCATGAGGTGACACTGACTTCCACAGCGCCCTTCCTCTGAATACAGCATGAGGAAGATTCACAGGCACTCAGGAGCCAATAAATGCCAGGAAATGCCATGGGTTCGCTAAGAGCAACCCAGACTCAAAAATGTACTTCCTTTTCAGATAAGGGTTACTAATTTGATGGTCTAGAAATAACCACAATATTATTTCAGCAAAACCTGTCAAAAACAAATATTCTGCAAAGGAAGTTCAGTCAAATATGAATCTACCTTAAGGAGCCCAGACAAATCCCCTTGTTTATAACGCTCTCTGAAATCCTCCAACAACAGCATCATGGGTTGGGAGAATCCAACGTGGCATCTTTGTGAACATGTAGGCTGTCTCCTAAGGTTCTCTCCTTTCACTTGGAACTTTACAGATCAAGTCCTGTTTGATTTGCCAAGGCTCAATATCAAAATTCTTGGCTCAAAAAAGTCTAAAGTGAACCTTTAAGAAGAAATCAAGACTCTCTTCTTGCAGTGCTACAGATCAAGCTCCGGGCCCTGCCCAGGGTAGGCAAGCACTGTGCAAACAAGCCAGCCTGCAGCTTTGTTCATTATGATCCCATTTCCTTGTTTCAGTTATGAGTACAAACTGTGGCTCTTCAATGCCATCTGTTGGGTTTTTCTTGCTTACTATGTGCCTGACAATATAATTTAAACTGGAATGCTGGTGGATAGTTCTGTCCCACCAGTAGGTCTCAAATAAACACAAGAAGGCCCAATATTAATTATAAATGCTCAGCTGACAGCTCAGGCTTGTTACTAGCTAACTCTTACATTTAAATTAACCCATATTTCTTATCTACACTCTGCCATGTGGCTTGGTACCTTTTCTCAGCCCGGCATGCCCATCTTGCTTCTCTCTGCATCTGCTTGCGACTCCTCAGACTTTGCATTCCTTCTTCCCAGCATTCTCAGTTTGGCTCTCCCGCCTAACTTTATCTTGTTCAGCTATTGGCCAGTCAGCTTGTTTATTAAACCAATCACGGCCACATATATTCAATAGTGTAAAGGAATACTCCACACTGGAACATGCAATCCAGTTTAAAAGCTTGGTGCTAGTAGGCATGAGAGTTGGGATGCTTACTCAAAAGAGGCGGGCATTCATTTTCTTCAGTGGTGTGGCCCTGTTAAGTTGCCCATGCTCCAGTAAATAACTCCTACCCATGATAACACAAGCTGCCCTAATTAAATCCAGTGGGTCAAAAAATAAATAAATAAATAAAAGGAAATTTGAAGAGGGGGTTTTAAAAAAAAAGGCCCCCAAAGGGAGTGGCACTATTAGGAGGCGTGTCTTTGTTAGACTAGATATGGCCTTGTTGATTGTCAGTGTGCAGGCGGGCTTTGAGGTCTCATATACTCAAAGCCACGCCCAGTGGGTCACATCACTTCCTGTTTCCTGCACAAGATGTAGGACTCTCAGCTACTCCTCCAGCACCATGTCTACCTGCATGCCGCCATGTCCTGCCATGATGATAATGGACTGAACCTCTGAACTGCCAGCAAATCACCGCAATTAAGTGTCTTCCTTTATAAGAGTGGCCGTGGTCATGGTGGCTCTCCACAGCAATAGAAACCCTAACTAAGACAAAATAATTGGAAAGATGGGGTCAGCAAGAGGGGGAGGGGAAGGGGGGGCAATAAGGAACAGATATGATCACAATAACATTGTATACATAGGTATACATGTGCATATATTTCACACATGTAGGAAATTGCCTCCCTCTAAAGAGACAGATACTGAATCAAGTCAAGCCTGAATCTAAATCTTAACCCCTCACTTGTTGTGGGGCATTTGTACACTGTGTGAAGATGTACTGCTGTAACTGGCATAATGAAAAGTTGAACAGCCAATACCTAGGCAGGAGGTATAGTTGGGGCTTCCAGGTAGAGATAGGAAGTAGGAGGAGGAATCTAGGCACAAGAGAGAGGCAGAGAGAGAGAGAGAGAGAGAGAGAGAGAGAGAGACAGAGACAGAGACAGAGACAGAGAGACAGAGACAGAGAGACAGAGACAGAGAGATGAGGAGACATGGAGGAGCAGATGGGCAGTGTGTGACAGAATGTAGATTACTAGAAATGGGTTAATTTAAGTTTTAAGGGATAGTTAGGAACAAGCCTAAGATAAGGCCAAGCTTTCATAATCTGTAAGTCTCTGTGTCATAATTTGTGAGCTGGCAGCCCAAATAAAAATCTGACTACACTCAGTTACAAACTTCAGGCTTGTTATGAAATGTCCTGCAGCCTGGTATGTAGTTGAAAACAATAGTATCTACCATGCACAGCTGCCATAAGCACTAGAAAGGAACGATTAAATTCTCTTCCATGGTGCTTAGTCCTGAACGGACACTCAGCCAATTGTTGTGACTGTTATTATTACCTGTCTCGCACACTCGGTTTCTTCTCAACCTTGTTTACACTACGGTGTTCCTATCTGAAGATCACTCTCTCTGACAGAAACAAAAGAAGCTGAACAAGTGAGTCGATCTGCTTTCTGTCATCTGTTCACATCTGACTCCGTCTGCCTCAGGCCACGAGCTAGTCTCTGCTCATCCTCACTCACATCCTCAGTTGTGTTCGGCATTCTCTCCAGGCTCAGTGGAGTCAGAACTGACGCTCTGTGGGTATTTCGCTGCTGGTTTACACTGCTCTTCTGATTCCGGGCTTGTTCGCTCCTCTGCCAGTCTTCTGTGTGTGTTCTCTCGAGATTCAACCCCAACAAGAGCTTCTTTAGATAGGGAAGGAAAAGGCTCCCTTCCACCTTTTTCTTCCCTATCTAAAATATTGTGATTTTGCTGCCTGGATTTTCCTTCCTCTATCTTTATTTTCCAACTTTTCAAGTGTGTGGACGTTGAAAATACCCATCTTTCTCTGAAGTATGCATTCCTGAAATCGTCATTAATAAGACTGGTTATACTCAACTTTCTTCTTTTGTAGTAACTAAATGATACTACGCTTACTACTGACCAAGGGTTTAGTGAATCCCACTTCAGCCAACAGTTCTGAGTTGGTCAGAACCATGTTAAGAGCATATTTCTGTCTCAGTCTGTGGCTTATGAAGAGAGCATGGCAGGAAACATTTGTGTCTATGGACTGAAACATCCATCTATCAGACACTGAGAGAACCGGAAGTCTCCATCAATGACTCTATATTGTGATAACTGGGTGAGCTTAAGCTCATCCGGTATCACGAAAAACAGCAATATAAACCAACAAAGGGAAATTCTTATTCACTTGTCTGTACTAATAATAGCTGTCTAAGCATAATTAAGATGCTTTAGTGCCCATGGTGAAGAAACAGGCTGTGCTTTGAAGTTAAGTCGGGGCTGGTCACAGCCAGTCTCTAAGGGGGCTGGCAGAGGATGAAAGTTTATCCCCAACTCAGAAAATAGTGGAGACACTTTGCTCTTGTAGTCATGAGTCCTGTGAATTAATAGCCATTTCCAATAAACCGACACAAAACCTGAAAGGAATTCTACTGTAGGCCATGGCTAGTTGTCTTTAAAAACACATTTAGAGAACAAAGCGCTGTGTGGTTATGTGTAATGGTTCACATTTGATTAATAGAAAGAATAATTTACATTATTTTGTAGTTTACCTGCCAGAACGCTATTCTTTATTTATGGAATATGAGGACGTTACTTCAGAGAAGGGCTGTGTTCCAACAATCAGGGAAGCATGGTTTTCCCAAAGACTGAGACTTCCCAGACTCCAGGCGAACGCTGTGTGTGTCAGGAGCATAACTAAGCTTAGTTACTCCCTTGTCAGCCACAGCCTTAGACTAAAAATAGCAATAAATGCAAAACCATCCACCAGTCCCTACTCAACCCACGTGCCCGGGCAGGCAAGACTCTCTTCACCTTCCTCACAATGAATCACTAACCACGCTTCATTATTCTAAAGTTTCTTTAGTAATTCACAATAAAATCAGAAGCAAAGAAAAAAAATAAATCAGAAAAAAAAAAAAAGCCACTGGACAGTTTTTAAAGTACCCGAGATCCCTGTGTATCCACTATTCAGGCACAAGGGCTAATTTTTATTTTCCAAGGGTTTTGTTTGTTTTCTGTTTGCTGTTGGGGGTACTAGGAATTGGACCTATATGTGCAAGGCAAGTGCACTACCACTGAGTTATGTCCCCAGATCTCCAAAGAATAGTCTTCACTGTAACTAAAACACAAAAACAAAGCCAGGTGGCGGCGGCGCACGCCTTTAATCCCAGCACTCGGGAGGCAGAGGCAGGCGGATCTCTGTGAGTTCAGGGCCAGCCTGGGCTACAGAATGAGTTCCAGGAAAGGTTCCAAAGCTACACAGAGAAACCTTGTCTCAAAAAACAAACAAACAACAACAACAACAAAAAACATATCAAAGGTGACAAAAAACAGTGACAAAAAGATTTCTGCGTAGTCCAGAGTGACTTGGCTATCGGGTCAACACTGACCTACACATGTGCCGTCCCTGGCTCCCGAAGTGAAATCAACAGACCAACAGGGCTATCTAAGGGCAATTAGCCTTCAAATGAACCATGGGGCCTGTTGCTACCTGACTGCACATGCGCTGTCCAGTAGCCAAGCAAGAGGCTTAGTTATCCCAGGGCTTACATCCTGCATAATCCATGCATGCGTGGTGTAGCTATATAAGCCCATATGCACATGTGCGGGGGCGGGGGGGGGGGGATCCATAAAAAGCGGGTCACAGACTCCTCCCCTCTCCTCTTCCTCCTCCCTCTCCTTGCTGGGCCCCAGCACATCTTCCCTTAATAAACCCTTACAGCCGGCTTTGGTGTACCTCGTGGTGGCTTTTCTCTCAGGGTAAACAGCGCCGCTCAACGAACAACACAGCGCCGCATAATAACTAACAGGGACCCTTGTTCTTCCTGAGTTGAAAGCCTCAGGCCTGAACATAATTAAAAGGGCTTGGGAGGCTGCACAGGGCGGGAGACGAGAAGTAGAGGCATCCAAAGGCGACAGAGACCAAAGCACAGGGGCTTGGGGACGAGACCCCTTGCTGCTTCTTGCACTGCTGGTGTGAACTGCAAGGTTAATCTCATTTCCTTGAGCTAAGTGTTATCTACCAACATCACTCGGAGGAGCCGCTTCAAATGCTCACTTCCTTTTAAACATTCTTATCACGCTATTCACTAGCAAACACTTCCAGAAGAACAGGGACTTCCACTGTGTAGGAAAAAGCTTGATTGCTAAGCGCTCAGACTGGCTGTACTTATTCTCTAAGAACAAGGGCCTCATCTCTGTCTGTGACCTTCGGGCTTCCTCTGACTTCCCCTGACTCAGCAGCTGAGCTCAGCTTCCCCAGCTTCCCCTCTGACCCGCCTTTTCCAAAGGCTGGAGCACAGCATGCATTTCTAGGTCAGCAAAGGAAACGTACTGCCTTCCAGGAGAACAGGGCCCCTTGTGTATTTGAAGGTATTGAACTAAACCACCTACGGAGAAGCAATTCAGGGCCCTGCCCTCTTTTCTGACCCTGGAGAACATGGCATTAACTGCCTTGAGTCTGCACAACACACCCCGAGGCTGACTGTCATTAGCCTAAATGAATGCATGGCTCCAACACACTGCCGGCCACACTGGTTATGACTGCCTTTCTGCCAGGCCCAGAAGCCCATCACGAAGTGGAGTTCTCATTCTTTTGTCCCATCCCATGCATGGGGCACCGCTTACTTTAATTTTCTTTTAATCGCTTCGGTGGCTTGAAATTCACACATCATAAAATCCAACCCATTTAAAATATGGAAATTCAGTGGCTTTTCATACATTCAGAGTTGTGCAACTATCACCACAATCTAATTTTAGGACATTTCCATCACTCCAAAGGAAAAATTGTGCCAATTAGCAGCCAATTCCCAAATCCCAACCCCTGGACCCTCTGTTCTAAGCAGCAGCCACAAACCTATTCTCTCTCTCTCTCTCTCTCTCTCTCTCTCTCTCTCTCTCTCTCTCTCTCTCTCTCTGGACTTGACATTCTGGACACTGCAGAGAAGAATACATGGTCATTTCTGACTGGCTTTTTTCACGTAGCGCAATGCTCTCAACCCATATTGTGGCTTCATTGCTGAAGAGCATCCATCCCTGTATGTCATGGCATTGTTATTGTATTTACTAGCCACGTTTGTGTGTCCATTCAACAGATGATGAACCTGAGGCTGTCCCCACATTTTAACTGCTATGCATAATGCCACTTTGTACACATTTTTGTGTGATTTTAGGTTTGCATAAATCTTGGCCACCACTTATTTTTAGCAACTTCTCTCCTCTTTGTTTCTTCTGGCCTTGAGTTCAGGACTCTGTTTGAAAAGAAGTACCTGGTAAGCAGCCGTTCACAGGCACTGTGGACAGGATGAGAACTGTTGAGACTGGACTTTTCTAGTTATACACATATACTCCTGGTCCTAAGGATTTCATTCCAAGTCCTCAAGAAATGACCCCTTTACACGTTGGCAGATGGTTCCAAGGATGTTCTGGGCAGCACAGTGTAAGACAGCCAGCACACAGTACAGAGACAAACTATAAGAGAGGTTAAAAAAAAAAAAAACAACAGTGTGGAGGAAGAACCAAGAAAGCTCTCCTATGATTCCAATGAAAGCAGCTTACACAAAATACAAATATTAGACAAATCTACTTCCATTAAACAACTGTGCATTTGATTATCCACATCTAAAAAGATTCGTCTTCTTTAGAAAAAGGATTCAAATTTTGGCAGAAATGGACAATCATTTTTAATTTCCTATCCTTTTTGTACAACTTGGATTATTACCATGGGAATATGCTTAGAATCTAAAATGTGTGTTTTAAAAGAATGCCATAATCCTAGACGTTCCCTGGTCCCCTGCTGCAGATAAATGATGGAAAGCATGAGGAAATGAATGTTAAGGACAGAAGGGATGTACCAAAGAGGACCCGGGGTGCTGAAGCAAGCATTCCTGTTACTTTATTCATCCCGAGCAACCTTGATCCCCAACCCCAAATTCTGAATCCAACCTCCATTCTCAGAAGGCAGTACGCCACTATGCGAGAGGCACACACATCAGAGAAGCCCTGTTCCAGGCCAGGGTCTGCCACTTACTATGGGTCTCGCATCCAAGTCTTCAACGCCCAAAGTCCTATTTGCTAGTCTAAAGGCGATTCATACTCTCTTGTAACTGCTGAACAACTACACTGGAAATGCCAATTGAACACTTCCATCATCCTTGCAGAACTAAGTTCAACATAGCACTCACAGAAACCGTTCTGAAGAGAGGTCCCTAATCCAGCCTATACACAGTCGCACAACTCAATGAACCATGCATTTTATTCCCTCACATAATTCTTAGCTCACTGCTGTTTCATGCTCCTTTTGTCTGTCTCTTCCAATTCTTTAAAAGGGGCTGTAGCTACCTAGAAACCATGATTATAGAGCCTACATAGATGGATCCTGTCAAAAAGCTATTGCCTCAGGAAAATAATGATGACTGGCCTGTATTCAAAGGTTATTTCCTATAATTATTTACTGGCCAAAACTTGACAAAATGATAGATGAATAACAATTTGTGAAGGCTAAATGTTAATTTGCCATGGGTAATGTGATTTAAAAACAAAATGCTAGGGTTAGTTTTTATTTTGATTTTGTTTTCTTCTAATTTTTCCCAATGCACATCCACTAAGTCAAGGCTAGTTACATCAATCACGTGCATGCATGTGTGCACCTATGTGTCTATGTGGCCATGTTTCAGAGCGGACCCATTTCCTAACCAGCTGTCACCCATTCTCTTGACACCGGATTCAAAAATCCCCTTTTAGGGCCAGGTGCGGTGGTGCACGCCTGGAATCCCAGCACCCAGGAGGCAGAGAACCTAGCATCGCTCCGATCAAGTCCCACCCAAACCTGTTAGTCTCTGCCGGTGAAAAAGAGCCTGCTAATAACCAATCGCCAGAAAAATCAATAATGGTATTCACTGGGAAAAAGCAGGAGACGACTCCTGCAGTTTAATCTCCCTTAAAGAGACAATCTACCATCATTAAGAGTGACATTTAAAAGCTAATTGAAAAAGCAGTGTTCCCGTGTCTCTCGACAAGTATTTGCATGTTAATTAATTCTAGGGATAAGAAGACTGCCTTCCAATATGAACTGTCAGAGGAGAGAAAGTTCCTTTGCAGAGGGAGATAAAAGGCTATGGCAGAGACATAATTAAATTACTTGGCTTCAAGAGTTCCAGAAGGAAATAAGCTACCCTTTGCAATGCAAATCCACACTGGCTCTTTTGTGAAGGGTGCATTTTAATAAAAGGCCCAAAATACAGATTTCCAATTCAATATTCTTTTAATGCTGCGCCTCCATCACAGATCAAAATGACTTTTACTAGAACAGTGGCTAACAAGCTCATAAGGACTGTCAATACTGCGGACAGAGCCTGCTGCCCTAAAAGCTAATAAGCCACAAACACCTCTGAATGGCAGCAAAGAACATTGGCTTGGACCTTTTTATTTTTGTTTTGAAAGCAATAAACCATTTCTTTCTGAAAGAATCATACAAATGAGTGCAACCCGAAAAACCACAGAACAAGGAAGATGTTTGTTAAGACTATTTTATAAATGAGCCTAGCTGGTAAGAGAATTTCAGTGAAATACATTCTATACTATGCTTACAACGTATTGATTAGCATTATAATTTATGTCATGTAACAGTTATTGTTTGCCATCTCTTTCCTTCTTTGTTTTGGAGCCAGGATCTCATTGTAGCCCAGGCTGGCCTCAAATATGTAGCTGAGAATGACCCTGAAGTCCTGATCCCCCTGCCTCTCCTTCCCAAGTGCTGTGATTGCAGGTGAATACCACCACACCTGGTTTCAGACGGTGCTGGGGACTGAACCCTGAAACTAGTAAATGCCAGGTAAGCACTTTACCAACTGAGGCGCATCTCCAGTCCAAGCAAGCATTTTTCAGATGACCTCACTCAGCCTTTAGAGGGTGGGCATAAGTCTATTTACTGTGTAGACGAGGAAATTAAGGCTGAAAGAGAGTATGTGTGTTATTTACTATCACCGTGGTAAACAGTGATGCAGTTATGTCTAGAACCACCTTCTGGATCTAATGTCAATGATCTTACCATTCATTATCTTCCCTTTAGCTTATCTAGTTATTAACATACTACTTATGCTATTGATATGATACTGTTAAATGATCTAAAGGCAAGAATTGGGACCAAAGTCTCTCTCTCTCTCTCTCCCCCCTTCTCCTCCTCCTCCTCCTCTCATCCCAACCCCCCAAAATAGGCCTACTCAAATAATGAAAGAATACTGGTTAGTTAATATACTATATGGATTTGTGTTCTGTAAATTAAATGTATGAGACACATGATTATTATGATATATAAAAAACACTATTAATAAGAAAAAAGGGATAAATGTGCTGATCCCATGAAAGTTACTGGCCGAATAAAAACTTGTTCAAGCTCATGAGCAATAAAATATTCAAAACTCAAGCTTACACCTGTAATTCCAGTACTGGGGAGGCAGAGGCACAAGGATCAAGTGTTCAAGGGAAGTCTGGGCCACATAAGACCCTGTCTCAAGACAGAAAAACAAAACAAAAAAATTCAAATGAAAGCTACAGTGAGTTATTGTTTCTTTTCCTACCAAATTGGAAAGTCGTAAAAATATAATTCTCCAGATTCCTAAGAGTGGAGCCTACTTTAATGATGGTTAAGTGTGGACAAACACAATCCACAGGGAAGGAGGGAGGTGCATGCTGTGTGACCCACAAGTCCACTATCGCAGTGAATTCTAGGAAGACAGAAAGGTACTTAAGTGTGAGTGTGTGATGTTCATGACCACACAGTTCACGTTAGTGGAATAAAACAAATGTGGACTCATCAGATGAACTGAGATGCTACTCATAAAATACTCTGTACCCACTGAAAAGAATTACATTAAAACTGGATGACTAATACACACTAGGCAAGTTAAAGATGACAGAAATAAACGGAAAGTTATTCTTTGAGCTTGAACTAGAGAGTTCAGTGTTGTAAAGGTGTCGATTCTCCTCAATAGGAGAGTTAAAAAGCATCAGATGTAAGTCTGAAGTGAACTCTGTCAGAATCTTTGCAACTCTGAAAGCATCTGTGTGTATGCTAAGCTTTATTTGGAGATGTGAAGGGTTAAGAACAAACAAGATCTCTTGGCGCTGGAGAGATGGCTCAGCTGTTAAGGGCACTGGCTGCTCTTCAGAGGACCTGAGTGTGCTAGCCAGCGTCACATTAGGCAATTCACACACACCTGTAACTCTAGCTCCAGTAGATCCAATGCCCTCTTCTGACCTCTGGACACTTATACTCAAACTCATGTGCGTGCGTGGTCATGCACATACAATTTATTCTAAAAAGATGGGTCTAACAGTTAGCAAAGCATGGATTACTCATAAGAAAGAAACGAGGGCTGGAGAGATGGCTCAGAGGTTAAGAGCACCGACTGCTCTTCCAGAGGTCCTGAGTTCAATTCCCAACACCCACATGGTGGCTCACAACCATCTGCAATGAGATCTGGTGCCCTCTTCTGTATACATAATAAATAAATAAATCTTAAAAAAAAAAAAAAAAGAAAAAAAAAAAAAAAAAAAAAAAAGAAAAAAGAAAGAAAGAAAGAAATGAGAGTCCAGAACCAGAGCCAGGCACTCGTGGATCCTTGGTTCATGAAAAGGGTGGATCTGCAGAGCAATGAGAAATGAGTTGTCTTTGCACTACATGATTCTTGATAGACTGGACACTAATACAAAATAAAACGAAGCTTAACCCTAACTTCTCCTTATATCCACTGACTGCATGTGAAGTACACATGTACATACATGCTCCTCATATCCACTGACTGCATGTGAAGTGCACATGTACATACATGCTCATCAGATCCACTGACTGCATGTGAAATGCACATGTACATACATGCTCCTCATATCCACTGACTGTATGTGAAGTGCACATGTACATACATGCTCATCAGATCCACTGACTGCATGTGAAATGCACATGTACATACATGCTTCTCATATCCACTGACTGTATGTGAAGTGCACATGTACATACATGCTCATCAGATCCACTGACTGCATGTGAAAATGCACATGTACATACATGCTCCTCATATCCACTGACTGTATGTGAAGTGCACATGTACATACATGCTCCTCATATCCACTGACTGTATGTGAAGTGCACATGTACATACATGCTCCTCATATCCACTGACTGCATATGAAATGCACATGTACATACATGCTCCTCATATCCACTGACCATATGTGAAGTCCAGATGTACATCTGAAAGGGTAAAACAATCAAGTCGACATGAGATGGTGCAGGGATGTCTTCACAGCCTGCGTATTAGTCACTTTTCTATTTTTCTGTTGCTGTGATGAAACACCATGAGCAAAAGCAACTTGGGGAGGAAAGGGTTTATTTCAGCTTGTAACTCTTGGGTCACACTCCATCACTGGAGGAAGTCGGAGCAGGAACTCAAGCAGGGCAGGAACCTGAAGGCAGAAACTGATGCAGAGGCCATGGAGGAGTGTTGCTTACTGGTTTGTTCCTCATGGCTTGCTCAGCCTGCTTTATTTATTTATTTATCCATCTATCTATCTATTTATTTATTTATTTATTATTATTATTATTATTATTATTATTATTTTTTATTTTATTTTGGTTTTTCGAGATAGGGTTTCTCTATGTTGTTTTGGTGCCTGTCCTGGATTTCGCTCTGTAGACCAGGCTGGCCTCGAACTCACAGAGATCCGCCGGCCTCTGCCTCCCAAGTGCTGGGATTAAAGGTGTGTGCCACCACCGCCCAGCTCAGCCTGCTTTCTTATTCAATTCAAGACCATATGCCCAGGAGTAGCACCACTCACCATCAGATGGACCCTCCCACATCGACCATCATTCAAGAAAATGTCCCACAGGCTTGTCCACAGGCCAATCTGATGGAGGCATTTTTCCACTGAAGTTCCCTCTTCCACGTTGACTCTGGCTTGCTCAAGCTGACATAAAACTAGCCAACACAGGCTATAAAGTATTTTCATCCATATTTATTGGTGTTAAACACGTCCATGAAATATTGAGCAAAAACAGACAGTAAGTTACACAATACTTTTAAGCTATACATGGAGCAAGGATTTTTATTTAAAACAGGCCCAGAAATTGCTTAATTTCAAAAGCTACTAAAGTGGGGATTTATTTTTAAAAAATAATTTTAAAACCACCTGCTGCCTTGGACATTTTATTTTGACTTAGCGCTGGAGACGCTACAATATCTTCATAAATCATATCCATATTCCATCTTCTGCCCCACTTCCTGGTTTAGTTCCTTTGGTGTGGAACAAAAATTTAAATATGTGAGGCAATATGAATGCTGAATCCTTCATGACTTTTAATATTTCTTCTCAAATCTTTCACAATTATTCCACCCACTCTGACTTCCAGAGTGATTGCTTTAGAACGTCATTGTTATCACATTTTCCTGAAGCATTTGACTTTATTTTAGCAGACGCAACGATTCCATTTTTATATATAGTCGTAGCTCATCAGTTTATGTTCTGTCTAATTAGACTTCGTAATTATAAGAATAAGTCCAGTTAGAATAAACAGGAGGAAAAGGGGACTCCTAATGAGTGACAACTCTGGATAGGAGAATCGGTTAGCAGAACTCATTTAGTCTGGAGTTCTTCGAATGCAAACACTGGATTCTCTGCCTCCCAGCTACAGAAAGGGGGGGTAGGAAGATGGTAAAATGGGTGGAGGCCCTTGCCACCAAGCCTGACCACCTACGTCCCATCCTCAGAATCCACATGGTGGGAGGAAAGAATGCACTCGCAGGTTGTCCTCTGACCTCCACACATGGGCCAGGCCACACGTGCACCCACACATGTATAAACATGCACCCGACACATAGAAAAACAGATGTCATAATAAGTTGCCTGAAAGATAGACGCAAACGGTAATAATTGTTTAATTTGGTTGAAAAGTTTCTGGTGAAGTTAAATTTGAGTTGCTTGGGTGTGTGTTTCCTCAGAAGACTTGTATTATATAAAAATGTACCATTTCAAGCTGGGCCTGGTTAATCCCAGCACTCAGGAGGCAGAAAGAGGCAGGTCTCTGAATTTGAGGCCAGTCAGGATTATGTAATGAAATCCTGTCTAAAAAACACACACACAACAACAACAACAACACCTCAAGTCTATCAGAACCTTGTTCCAAGATCTCTCATGACATCCCCTGCACAACCTCTCTCAACAAGGTCTCATTATGTAGCCATGCCCAGCCTGGAACTTGCTGTGTAGGCCAAATTGGCCTCAACTCAGAAAGATTCGCCTGCCTCTGCCTTCCGAGTGTTGGCATAAAAGCCTGAGCCGCAATGCCTGGCTCTCTATGACACACTCTTGAGGAATGGCGGCGGCGGCGGCGGCTGCTGGAAGCAGATAACATGGACTTTTTTGTCCTCTAAGAGGGTGTGGAATATGACGGTCTATTTAAATGAATGTCTTAGTCCATGTTCTGTTGCTATGAAGAGACACTATGACTGTGGCAACTTTTATAAAAAAGAAAACATTTAATTGGGGCTTGCTTAGAGTTTTAGAGGTTTAGTTCATTATCCTCATAGTGCAGAACATGGCAGCACGCAGGCAGACATGGTAGCTGAGAGGTTCTACATCCACCTCCCCACCCTCCGACCCCCAGGCAGCAGGAAAAGAGACACTGGGCTTGACTTGGGCCCTTGAAACCTCAAAGCCCAACCCCAGTGACACACTTCCTCCAGCAAGGCCACGCCTACTCCAACAAGGCCACACCTCCTAATCCCTATCAAGAAGTACCACTCCCTACTGACCAAGCAAGCATTCAAATACATGAGCCTGTGGGGGACATTCCTATTCAAACCACCACAACTAACTGGGTCAGTATTCAAACTCCAAGCAGAGCAGGGTGGTGCATGCCTGTAATCCCAGCCCCTGTGGGACTGACCCAGAAGGGCCACGAGCTTGACGCCAGCCTCGGCTCCAGAATGAGAGCCCGTTCTCCCACAGAAGATTCAACCCCCAGCTCGACTGGTTACCAGCCACACATGCTTGAGCACGGCTCCTCTCATGGATACTGAGGTTCTGCCGCCTATCACAAGCAACAGCTTGGGGGATTAGCATGAATCCTCTCAGCTCTAAAGCCCTGAGCCCACGAGCTAACACAGAATCAGCTTCACAAGGATCAGCTTGAAAACCGCAGAACGTCAAGCGAGGGAAAGGGAACAAGTGTATATATACATGATGTGACAAACAAATGCAAGGGATCACAGCACAGCCTGCTGGCAACATGCTGAGGAAACATAGGGCAAGGACGTAGATGAATGAGCTCCCGATGGCCGGGACGGCTTCACACACAGGGCTTATCGGAAGTAAAGAACAGAAACCAACGGTGAGCATGTCATCCCATCTCTGGAAGAAAAAGCCTATAAAGAAGTCACAGATGAGCTTGCTGGGATCATTTACACATATGACTAGTGTAAGGAGTGACAGAAAGGCAGGAGAAAAATCAGATCTTTGATGAATGTGAGACTTAACATTTTGGAAAGCACAGGCAATGAGCTTTCTGCCTTGGCCCAGGCAGAAAAAGCCAGGCCCCGTGTCTGGCCAGGCACACCCAAGCAGAAGAGGAACACGGAAGTAAGTCCAGGATCATCCTAGGATGAGTTAGTTGGAGCCACAAATCCTTGACACAGACATCTCCAGCTCCCCACAGGGAGTTTCAATCCTTTAAGCAAAAAATCTTCCTCTCGGTGCTCCAGGCACCACATCAAACACAAGGACTTGGGGATAGATCACACAAGTTCCCTGCCTTCATGGAGCTTTTCTCAGCAAGGACGGTTGATTAACACCAAAATCATCAGTCTTCTGGTGTGACGGAGGTTGGGGGGGGGGCGGTTAATTGGGAATGAATGAGACTGGCCATCCTCCTCAGAACAAGTTTCACCCTGAACTTACTTTACCCCGAGCCAATGGGAGATAGTGTTGGGAGCTTTGCTGAGTCAATACAGAGGCCAGGAAACAGCGCCCAGAGAAAGAGCCACACCAAACGACAGCCCGATGGGAAACTCCAAAACAGTATTCAGCTACAGGCAACGGACTGAGCATTTTCTCTTGCGTTTTAATCAGAATAGCACCACAGAACCCGTTACATCCCCATAACTACCAGGTTGTACGTTACATGGACAAAAGGACATTGCTGTCCGGCTGAGGTGTGGCACAGAAAACAGAAGGCAGAGCCCAGCACCACCAAAGCCTTCGATGCATTTGAGGAAGGCTTAGCAGGAAGGGTCTCAGCATGAAGCAGTCTCAGGAACATGGATGAAAGGCGGCAAGCAGTGCAGAGACGTACGGGGTTCTCCGAACCTACCCGCCATCTCTCAGATATCTGTCAGGGTTCCAGCAGAACATTTCCCTTCATAATGAACTCAAAACCTATACAAACGCTCATGGGGAAGCAGCGATCACCGTTTAAGCCACCTTCATTTCAACCACTTTCATAATATTCCTGTGAGTGGTTCTCATTGTGTCTCCAAGGATTGCCTGCCAGGGCTCCCAATCTAAACCAGGGCTTCTGCCGAAATCATACATAACAGGCAAAGAGTTGATACACAGTCAATGAGAGAGAGGCATTTTCTTCATAATTCTTTGTTTGAACCTGTGTCTCTATTAATGATTTTTCAAGGAGTGCTAACAGAAGTCAAGAACATAAACAGATTTGACTAAAAACCTGACGATATTTAGTCCACATTACAGTTTGGATCTGAAGTGTTCCCAGCTCATTCCTGGCACTGCAAAGAGGTGGTGTGGCCTTTATGAGATGGAATTTAATGGGAGGAAGATCAGGGTGAGCCCTGGAAGGGGGGTGTCCGGCTCCTAATTTATTTCTTCTGTCTTTTGCTTCCCCAACAACCATGAGGTGAACCGGCTTCCTCCATGTACTCCCACGATGAGGGCAGAGAAATGGGCGGAGCCAGTGCTGACATCTCTGAAAGCCTGGACGAATAACCCTGCCTTCCTCTTGACCACCTCGGGTACTCTGTCACAGACCGAAAGGTGACAGACACCCATCAACCTGTGTTTGGTTCCCAGTCGCGAGTGTGAGTAGAGTTGTGTGTTCAATTTCGGGACCCCCTACTGAAATCTGGGCAGCACTCAGGGAGGCTGCTCACTCCCTCTCCCCTCATGGGGCTACAAAGCAGATTTCACCATGAGGCACCAAGCTTCAGGAATTAGATGGTCTCAGATAAACGCTGTTTCATGACCTGTAAAATAGATCAACGACACTGACTCTGCCTCCCTCACAGAGGGCTCAATGAGTCATGCACTCTCGGGGGGAAATGTAAGCTGTCCAGTGCTGTGCAAACCCACTATGAGACCAATATTTACTAAAATTCCTATTAATGGAAACCAAAACCAGCAATTCTCTCATGACCTTGCTAAATAATTGATCTAGTTCTTTGTTCCCTGAGCTGAGGTCAAGCTGTGCTGAAACGGTGTTTGTCTTCAGGTACAACAAGAACATCCATCAGCTATCAGTAATTTCAAAACTTATCCAGCTGTGGACCTTGCATGGCGGCAGTGCACACCTTTGACCCCAGCACTCAGGAGGCAGAGGCAGGCAGATCTTTGAGAGTTTGAGGTCAGCCTGGTCTACAGAGTGAGATCCAGGAAAGCTACACAGTAGGACCCTGACTCAGAAAAAGGAAAAAAAAAAATGTAGCCTTTCTTTAGCCTCTCTGATGGATCTAGACTGTGTGTTACATTTCTGAGTTACAATTATGCTCACAATTAAAATGTCCATTTAGTTCTATCCCAACTTACTAAGAAAAAATGCAATCCAGAACCTCTAAATTGGAGAAACTTTTATAATTTCTCCATAGGGACTATTTCTCCAATAATTAAAGATTAAATGGATGGCTTTCATTTAAATGGAGTGTTTAACTTCCTTAAGAACTCACAGAAACTTAGATTCCATAAGGATAATTTTCTCTGACATAAAAACATTAGGAGAGAAAGGTAATTTTTAATATTTTAATGACAGACATTTGTCAATCAAAAGAAAACATACGCCGCGCGGTGGTGGCTCACGCCTTTTATCCCAGCACTCGGGAGGCAGAGGCAGGCAGATCTCTGTGAGTTCGAGGCCAGCCTGGTCTACAGAGTGAGATCCAGGAAAGGCGCAAAGCTACACAGAGAAACCCTGTCTCAAAAAACCAAAAAAAAAAAAAAAAAAAAAAAAAAAAAACATACACATGTACACACACCATATACACACACAAATTCATACAAAGAGTTTCATAATCAGAAAGAAAAAATTGTTATAACCCTCCTCTCATGAAAAATTCAGAAAGAAAAAAGAGAAATCTTCAAGGAACATAACGAGACACCCCTGAGGCATCAAGAGCTGGCATGAAGCTTGGCTGGCTTCTGCCCCCTGCTAAGGCAGACACACACACACACACACAACACACACACACACACACACACACACACACACACACACACACACACACACGCAGCAGGAACCACAGGGAACATCTTAATCTCCGGCTCTCAGCCTCTCCGTCAAGGCCCCAGGAAGGAAGAGCCACAGACACTGACAGTCTGGGCAGGAAGAAAAAGCAGGAGAGCTAGGAAATGGAGTGGGCTTGAGACCAGTCAGTGTCCGGCGTGTTTACTTTGGACGGGCCACTTCCTAACTGCCTTGTACCCACTTGGGTCACTTAAAACTCCGAGGCAAATGTGTTACTATAGTCCTCATTTTACAGTCGTAACTCCCCCGAGGTCCCATGACTAGTAAGAAGGAAAGGATCTGGTTCAGAAGTCAGCTTCACCCCCTATTGCTATGAGGCCTACACGAGCTTACTGAGCCGGAGTCCTGGCTTCTTCGGCCGTAAGAAGAAAGGGCCGCCTTGTGGCTGTGGAGATTAAACAGCTGTGGAGTTAGTGATCTTTAGCACTGGTCTTGAAGTGCTGACTGCGTAGCCACTGATATTCTGATCAGTGTGTGAGCATGTGTGTGAGCGTGTGTCGGGGGAGCAAACAGCGCTCGGGGGTGCTTGCCCAAGAAAACAGATCAGAAAGGCTGGTATGACCTATCTGACTCGGCCCCCTGCTCAATACCAGCCTCTGAGCCATCCCAGAAATGAAGGCAGTGAACGCTGGGTGAAGTGTTTGCACAGAGCAAGACTGGAACCACTCACTCTCCCCACACCCAGGTGCCTTTATTCGGCCTGGATCAGGATGCTGGAGAGGCCCGACCGTCACTTAAAAGACAATGAGTCTTTTCTCCAGCTTAAAAATGTTTCCAGGTAATGAAGCTTTCAAATGCATTTTAAGCTTGTTGGCCTTCAAAGTTCTGCTGAGCTGGATCTCTGCTTCGGGTTTCACTGGCCAGGTTGTGTCTCCTCTATGGTTAGGAAGAAACAAAGCATAGAAAAATGGCAGAAAAGCAAAAGCCCGGCCTCAGAAATACTGCAATTTTCTGAATTTGCAGTATTCATCCACTCCTTTAGATGAAAGCCTGGGCAGAATTTTTCTTTAAAAAAAAAAAAAAAAAAAAAAAAACAGCAAGAACTCCATCGGGACCCAGAGCATACTGCAAAACAGAGAATTAAAATGAGGAAAATTACTGAGAATTTTCTCTTCATTCCCATTTGTCACAAAAATGCAGCTAACACGCCTAACAGCAACTTGGACACTGAGTTCTGCTGGGAAGAAGATGGCGGCCTCGGGGGCAGAGCCTCCCGACAGCGCTGTGCTCTCACAGAGCGAGGGACTTAGGGAGCTGTGGGGTGTCAGGGTCCCTTAGAGGAGCCGCATCTTGGCGACAAGAAAGAGGCACACGGCACTGGATCTGATCCCCTTCCCATCTCCTGTGGCAGCAGACCTTCCTTCCGGTGGCGGTCCCTCACTCAGGTGACCCCTCCACTGTGCAGGTCCCCACACTAGAGACTCATCTTTAGTTCCTCTGAGCCTTTTCCTCTTCCCCAAAGGGCAGCTTCTCCCAGGCGCCCTCACGGTCCTCCACTTTCAAGGCACCATCATTCTCACGCCGTCCTAGGGCCCTGTGTCCCCAAAGATACCCCTCCTTTTTCTGGCTACCCTTCCCACGACACTCAGGCTCAAAAGGTTCTGTTTAAAGAATAGAAACCTTGCCGGGTGGTGGTGGCACACGCCTTTAATCCCAGCACTCGGGAGGCAGAGCCAGGCGGATCTCTGTGAGTTCGAGGCCAGCCTGGGCTACATAGTGAGCTCCAGGAAAATCGCAAAGCTACGCAGAGAAACCCTGTCTCGAAAAACCAAAAAAAAAAAAAAAAAAAGAATAGAAACCTGGGCTGGAGAGATGGCTCAGCCGTTAAGAGTACTAGCTGTTCTTCCAGAGGACCCGGGTTCAATTCCCAGCACCCACATAGCAGCTCGAAACCTTCTGTAACCCCAGTTGCAGGGGATCCGACATCTTCTCACAGACATACAGGCGGGCAAAACACCAGTGCACATAAAATAATAAAAATAAAAAATAAAAAAACCTGAGTCTCTCACTCTCTTCTGAAATGCTTCCCCGTGTGTTCAGAATAAACCCAAAGCCACACTGGAGTCACCTGGGACGTTTTAAAGTGATGATGCCATCAGGATTCAGACTGGGGTTGGGGGGGGGAGGGGACAGGAGTTGGGTGTGACTGTGACTTGTAGCCAGGACTGAGGATGCTGCACTTTCCACTCTCACTGGGTGCTGCTGCACCCAGATCTCTGCAGCCTCCCCCCCAAGCCCAGCCTACAGACACACCTTGCACCACCGGCCTGTCATCGGAACAGTCTGTCCCTTGATCAGGACTTACCGTCACTCAAACGTCCCTTCCTCTAGGCAGTCTTCCTGACCTTGGCCAAAGCCACCAACTATTGGGCACACAATTACCAAACCCTCACTGCCTGCAGGGGCACAGGCAGAGCAGGAGCCCTCTCGCCCAGGATAAGGAGTACTTGCTAAGGTGCTGGTGCTCAGTTACTACTCACTGAACTAATGAATGAATGAGTGAGTGGATAATAACCAATCAACCAAGAACTAAACCTTTCCGTGAAGTTCCTGCTGCAGAAACCCCATCACAGCTTATGCTCTGGCTTGGCCTCTTTTCCTCTTGTTGTGGTGCTTTGGTTGGTTGATTGGAGACAAGATTTTTCCACTATAGCCTAGCTAGCCTTGAACTCATGGCCATTCTCCTGCCTCAGATGCCGCCATCCCAACTTGGCTCAGCACACTGTGAAATTCTGTGGACTACAGAGTAGAATGAACTAGGTGAAGATGCTCACATTGAGCATCTGCTTGAAAGACACGATGCTCTATGGCTCTGGCTCATTTAAATCAACACACACCACACACCAGCGCACGCTCAGGGTAAACGCTCTGTGCCTAGATAAAATTTGAAAACGGTCCCTCTAGATTTACTCAGATCCCTAAACGTGTGGCCTGGCCTTCAAGGGCACCCATAGCTGAGCGGCAACCTGCGTTTTCCTTGCTGACATTTGCTGGCTCCATACTTGTTTCATGTTGGCCCACTTCCCAACTTGCCTCCTGCCTCTCAGCCCCCCACGTGGTCACCCTGCCCCCCATGTGGTCACCCTGCCCCCACCAGTCCACACGTGGTCACCCTGCCCCCCATGTGGTCACCCTGCCCCTCACTCAGTCCCACACGTGGTCACCCTGCTCCCCACGTGGTCACCCTGCCCCTCACTCAGTCCCACACGTGGTCACCCTGCCCCTCTCTAGAAATAACTTTTCTCTAAATCTGCTTGTCAAAATTCCAATCATTCCTAAAGGATCAGATAAAATATCACTTTGTTCATTATACCTTCTAACCCCATAACTCCTCATTCTCCATTTCCTTAATATATAGAGGATATATATGTATACATACATATGTACATATATAATGGAGGTAGTTATCATCATTTCCATACTTTTACTAACATGTATCCTACAGAAATCAGATTGAACTTTTGAACATAAGAACTCGGCACTACAGTCCCTTTCAATGACACTCACTTAAGTTAGGGTACAACCCAGCTTGTTGACGGTTCTAGACCGTCTTTTGGGTTCATCTCGCAAACCCTACCACACCCCACCACCGTGACCTCACACAAAGCCATGGAGCAGCCCACTGCCCCTCAGAGCTTTGACACATCTGCTCCCTCTGACTAAAACACTCTTCCCTTTCTTCCCAGCCGGGCTTCCTGTCATCCCTCAGATAATTCCTGAAATATCTATGTTCAAGGACTCTTCCCCAGACAGCCCATGGGGAGGTGGCTCCCCATTAACTGCCCGCTCCCACTTCCTCCCCACCCTCTACACAGCCCGTGGCTCTGCTTTTCATGCTTGTTTTCTGTCTCGGTTAGCACAGACGCTCCCTGAAGACGGAGGTCACGTCTGCACATGTTCCCCATTTCATTCTCAGTTCCCAACACAACGCCTGGCACGTGATGGGTAAAGAAATGAATGGATGTCCACAGTCGCATCTGATTCTTGGTCTCCACAAACCCATAAGGCCGTTTTTCTCAGAAGCCCTGTGAGACTTCCACTTCGTACTCGCTAGACACGGCTCTCACTGAGTGTGCTACAGCTTACAGTATTTGTGTGCAGACCTACAGTGTGCAGACCTGCTGTTGTGTGCAGACCTACAGTGTGCAGACCTGCTGTTGTGTGCAGACCTGCTGTTGTATGCAGACCTGCTGTTGTGTGCAGATCTGCTGTGTGCAGACTTGCTGCTGTGTGCAGACCTGCTGCTGTGTGCAGACTGTTGCTGTGTGTGGACCTGCTGTGTGCAGACTGTTGTTGTGTGCAGACATGCTGTGTACAGATCTGCTGCTGTGTGCAAACCTGCTGTTGTGTGCAGACTGTTGTTGTGTGCAGACTGTTGTTGTGTGCAGACTGTTGTTGTGTGTGGACTGTTGCTATGTGCAGACCTGTTGTGTGCAGACCTGCTGTGTGCAGACCTGCTGTTGTGTACAGACATGTTGCTGTGTGCAGACCTGCTGTTGTGTGCAGACTGTTGTTGTGTGCAGACTGCTGTTGTGTGCAGACCTATTGCTGTGTGCAGACCTGTTGTGTGCAGACTGTTGTTGTGTGCAGACCTGTTGTGTGCAGACCTGTTGTGTGCAGACCTGCTGTGTGCAGACTGTTGCTGTGTGCAGACTGTTGCTGTGCGCAGACTGTTGTTGTGTGCAGACTGTTGTTGTGTGCAGACTGTTGTTGTGTGCAGACTGTTGCTGTGTGCAGACTGTTGCTGTGTGCAGACTGTTGCTGTGTGCAGACTGTTGCTGTGTGCAGACCTGTTGTTGTGTGCAGACTGTTGCTGTGCGCAGACTGTTGTTGTGCGCAGACTGTTGCTGTGTGCAGACTGTTGTTGTGTGCAGACTGTTGCTGTGTGCAGACTGCTGTTGTGTGCAGACCTGTTGTATGCAGACCTGTTGCTGTATGCAGACCTGTTGTGTGCAGACTGTTGCTGTGTGCAGACTGTTGTTGTCTGCAGACTGTTGTTGTGTGCTGTTGTTGTGTGCAGACTGTTGTTGTGTGCAGACTGTTGTTGTGTGCAGACTGTTGTTGTGTGCAGACCTGCTGTGTGCAGACTGTTGTGTGCAGACTGTTGTTGTGTGCAGACCTGTTGTTGTGTGCAGACTGTTGTGTGCAGACTGTTGCTGTGTGCAGACTGTTGCTGTGTGCAGACTGTTGTTGTGTACTGACCTGTTGTGTGCAGACTCTTGTTGTGTGCAGACTCTTGTTGTGTGCAGACCTGTTGTTGTGTGCAGACTGTTGCTGTGTGCAGACCTGCTGCTGTGTGCAGACTGCTGTTGTGTGCAGACTGCTGTTGTGTGCAGACCTGCTGTTGTGTGCAGACTGTTGCTGTGTGCAGACTGTTGCTGTGTGCAGACTGTTGCTGTGTGCAGACTGTTGTTGTGTGCAGACCTGTTGTTGTGTGCAGACTGTTGCTGTGTGCAGACTGTTGCTGTGTGCAGACTGTTGCTGTGTGCAGACTGTTGCTGTGTGCAGACTGTTGTTGTGTACTGACCTGTTGTGTGCAGACTCTTGTTGTGTGCAGACCTGTTGTTGTGTGCAGACTGCTGTTGTGTGCAGACTGCTGTTGTGTGCAGACTGCTGTTGTGTGCAGACTGCTGTTGTGTGCAGACTGCTGTTGTGTGCAGACTGTTGTTGTGTGCAGACCTGCTGTGTGCAGACCTGTTGTTGTGTGCAGGCTGTTGTGTGCAGACCTGTTGTTGTGTGCAGACTGTTGTGTGCAGACTGTTGTTGTGTGCAGACATGTTGTGTACAGACTGTTGTGTGCAGACTGTTGTTGTGTGCAGACCTGTTGTTGTGTGCAGACTGTTGTGTGCAGGCTGCTGTGTGCAGACTGTTGTTGTGTGCAGACTGTTGTGTGCAGATCTGCTGTGTGCAGACTGTTGTTGTGTGCAGACTGTTGTTGTGTGCAGACTGTTGTTGTGTGCAGACCTGCTGTGTGCAGACTGTTGTTGTGTGCAGACTGTTGTGTGCAGACTGTTGTTGTGTGCAGACTGCTGTTGTGTGCAGACCTGTTGCTGTATGCAGACTGTTGTTGTGTGCAGACTGTTGCTGTGTGCAGACTGTTGCTGTGTGCAGACTGTTGCTGTGTGCAGACCTGTTGTTGTGTGCAGACTGTTGTTGTGTGCAGACCTGCTGTTGTGTGCAGACTGTTGTTGTGTGCAGACTGCTGTTGTGTGCAGACTGTTGTGTACAGACTGTTGTGTGCAGACTGTTGTTGTGTGCAGACCTGTTGTTGTGTGCAGACTGTTGTGTGCAGACTGTTGTGTGCAGATCTGCTGTGTGCAGACTGTTGTGTGCAGGCTGCTGTGTGCAGACTGTTGTTGTGTACAGACTGTTGTGTGCAGACCTGTTGTTGTGTGCAGACTGCTGTTGTGTGCAGACTGTTGTGTGCAGACTGTTGTGTGCAGACTGTTGCTGTGTGCAGACCTGCTGTCATGTGCAGACCTGCTGCTGTGTGCGGAACTGTTGTGTGCAGATCTGCTGTGTGCAGACTGTTGTGTGCAGACTGTTGTGTGCAGACCTGTTGTTGTGTGCAGACCTGTTGTTGTGTGCAGACTGTTGTTGTGTGCAGACTGTGTTGTGTGCAGACTGTTGTTGTGTGCAGACTGTTGTTGTGTGCAGACTGTTGTTGTGTGCAGACTGTTGTTGTGTGCAGACCTGCTGCTGTGTGCAGAACTGTTGTGTGCAGATCTGCTGTGTGCAGACTGTTGTGTGCAGACTGTTGTTGTGTGCAGACATGTTGTGTACAGACTGTTGTGTGCAGACCTGTTGTTGTGTGCAGACCTGTTGTTGTGTGCAGACTGTTGTTGTGTGCAGACTGTTGTTGTGTGCAGACTGTTGTTGTGTGCAGACCTGCTGTGTGCAGACTGTTGTTGTGTGCAGACTGTTGTGTGCAGACATGCTGTGTGCAGACTGTTGTTGTGTGCAGACTGTTGTTGTGTGCAGACTGTTGTTGTGTGCAGACTGTTGTTGTATGCAGACTGTTGTTGTGTGCAGACTGTTGTTGTGTGCAGACATGCTGTGTGCAGACTGCTGTTGTGTGCAGACATGCTGTGTGCAGACTGTTGTTGTGTGCAGACTGTTGTTGTGTGCAGACTGTTGTTGTGTGCAGACTGTTGTTGTGTGCAGGCTGTTGTTGTGTGCAGACTGTTGCTGTGTGCAGACTGTTGTTGTGTGCAGACTGTTGTTGTGTGCAGACATGCTGTGTGCAGACTGTTGTTGTGTGCAGACTGTTGTTGTGTGCAGACTGTTGTGTGCAGACTGTTGTGTGCAGACTGTTGTGTGCAGACTGTTGTGTGCAGGCTGCTGTGTGCAGACTGTTGTTGTGTGCAGACTGCTGTTGTGTGCAGACATGTTAATGAAGTTAGGTTTGTCAGCCATCTTTGTTTTCGCTTCAGCCCATGTCGGGCTCAGAAAGACCAAGGTTGAGTCGGGGGTTGGAAGAAAGAACACGTGAGCACCAGAGCAACATCACAATAATTAAACACCGACACCAGCAGTTGGGCTAGGAGCTTTTCGTCACTACTGAGACAAAATACCTGAGACAACAAAATTATGAGGGAGAAGCCTGGACGGGGCTCACCGTTGGGGAGGTTTCAGGCATGACTAACCAGCCCTGGCACTCTGAGCCTGTGTCACGGAAAGCAAGTGTGGCAGGGGGAACCACTGGCTTCCTGGCAGCCAAGAAACAAATAGAGAAACAGAAGTGGGCTGGAGACTCAGTGTCCCCATCAGGCCCAACCTGCCCCCGCTCTAACCTCCTCCCACTCGGCCTCTCCTTGTAAGTATCCACTGCTCCTCTCCAACCTCCCAACAGAACTTCAGGCTGCTGACCACGCCGGAACACAGGGCCTTTGAGGGACCCTCGAAGAGCAGCAGGACCACGGCCTCTCCAACTCCTTTGGCGACATTTCTGCACTTTTCTCTGGTTTTCTTCTTTCCCCTCGACTGAACCCCCTACCCATCCTTTCCTGTCCTGCTTATGCCGGGCCCCGGAATGACCCATGACCGGTCTTCACCGCTTCTCTGGAAGCCAGCTTCTCTGTCCACTGTAGCTACAATTAGCAGGCTGACCTTTGCAAGCCAAACAATGCCGTCTGCATCACTCCTGAAACAGAAGGGAGGGACTAAGAGGATGCTCAGCTCCCAATCACAGTCCAGCGTGTGAAGAGCAGACTACCAACAACTCCCATTCCTGGAAATCCGTGAACAGTCTCTGTTGTTTTCTCCCTTTTTCCTTTGGCAGGCGGCGTCTGCTGATCCGTGTTGGATTTAGCTGCGTGTTTTCCTGCTGCTTGTCTTTCTGGGATCTGACTGACCCAGGGCACCTGCGAAGGCGTGGCCGCTTCCTAAGGGAGAAAACGGTGGTTGACAAGTTCCTTCCTCGGCTGCAGGAAGGGAGGTGGGGACAGTGAGCCAAAGGGAGAGGAAGAAGACAGAAAAGCTCTCAGCTGGCAAGGTGCGACCAAGCTGAGGACGTGCATGGTCTCAAAACAGCCAAACGGTATTCTGTGAGGACAGCCATGGAGGGATTTCACAAGGCAAAATAGTTCACTTTTCAGGCAAAGTGTACGGGAAGAATTCTCCCTCAGCCAGTACCTAAGGAGGAAGAAGTTTGTTCCCTTTCAATTAAGTTAGCAGAATGGCGTATTATTATTCATATATGCAGCTTTTTAACTCTAAGAACTTGGTTGTAATTGGTAACAGACTTGTTTCTCTTCTGTTCTTCTCCCCCACTCCCCATGTGCCCCCTACCTCTAAGCCAAGATTATATCAACGATTATTACTGCTGTGGTTTTTTCCACTCTGGTTACATCATGTGCAATAAAAGCAAACATTTATAACTAGCATGCTGTGTAACACAATCTCCTTCTCTCTTTTGCTGGCCCTCAAAACTTAAAGAGTCATAAAACACTCTACACCCACACAAAATTAAATGCCTCGATATTTTCGAATTCTCAGTAAGATATTTCTTAGCCCTGGAATTCCTGGAAACCTGCGAGGATGGCTTAGAAGAACAAGACTCAACAGCAGTCTGACAAACAACAGCCCCAAGATGACAGTGAGAACGGATTTGAATGCGGACAACCGATCCAAGCCCAGCATCCCATACTTCTCTTCCCCGGAAGAAAATGATCAGAACTTTGGGTGGCACCACTCACTGGCTTGAGGTTAAACTGGCACATCCTGAGATCTTAACGATGCCTTTGCGTAGGCAGTCAATCTAGATGGTAGCAGAGTAAGGTCTAGAAAATCTGACATGAATGATAAAATGCTCACATAAATCAGGTTAACAACAGACCATGTGCAGTGCCAACTCCAGAACCCCCAACTGCATTTACGACTCAAAACTACAGAGATGATCTTATTCTATCTGGAGCTGCCGGGGCCGGTAAAGAACCATTAATGGTTTAAATGAAAGCAACAGGTTGATTTATATTCTTAGTGTCCCGTGAGAAATATTTAGTTATTGATTTGGAGATCTGTGGGGTTTTCCATAAAAATTGCAGTGCCTAAACAAATCTCCAGGTTAATCTTTGTTTGAGAAATAAAATAATGAGAGAGGGATCTCATGCTTACTGCCTAGCATATGTAGATTTTAATCTCAGAACATTTGGATTTCTCGCCCATGGGGTAAAGACTAGTTTTAATTCTAGTAACAGTGATTCACCATGGTAGCAGCGGTAGCCAGATGGATAAACTTCATTCCATAGCAAAATCAGGTGTAGAGTGTGAATACATATCACTAAAGTTCATCAGTGTGCCATAAAGTCTCAGGTCCAACACCTCGCCCCATGACTCTGCCTCCAATGCAGGCTAAGTCCAGGGGCTTCCCGACCCACGGCACTTACACCCTCGTATCGGCCATCGCTGTCTCATAGGACAGCATCCACGGACTCTATAACAGCACCGTGCTTCCTCCATGATTCTCCAGCCTGCTTTTTCTACCCGAAAGCCAGAGGACTGTTTCAACACCCTTTCCAGACCCGGGTGTTCACTGGTATCTCCTTCCCCTTCTCCTCCTCCTTTCCATCCTTTTACTGGGGCAGCTGGACAAACAGTGCCCCGACATTGGTCCAGCTCTTTGAGAACCAGGTTAAAATGACATTTTAAACAGTGGACCTAACTACTTTCACAATCTAGAACAGAAAAACTGTAAGTCACTGATCTCACTTATCCAGAAGCCTATATCTGAGGAGCCCAACTTTCCAGAAAACAATTGTGAAGAACCAGACAGAGTTGGGCCATCTGGGAGAGGAGGCTCATGGGTATTATGAGGCCGTAGACAAAGACGCCTTGTGGGCTATTACTTTTTATTTATTTTTGTATTGTTCTTTATTAAGTAAGCCTGATCAAGTAGGTTGTCTACTTCTTGCCATATGATCAGAGAAACTGTATTTGGAGAGTCTGAGAATTCTTCAGGTAGCCATGGGGGCAGCACAAAAAAATGAATACCAACACCCTGCCAATAGGCAGGACAGAAAACAACGCAAACCCTAAAGGAGAGGTCTAAAAACAGAACAAATTCTTGTTCTCAGGATACCAGGGAAACTCCGTCACGAGTGTGTTCCGAGTGTGTCCACCAGTAATGGAGCACCGTACTTGCAACAAGATCCTGAAATCAGAGGGAAACACCAGATAATGCTCCCAACACTCCTAGTAAATGGGTTTAATAAGAACGGGGGCATGTATAATGGGTTTTAGTACAAATTTTCCAACAAAATGGATGGGGTGGCTCTTAAACTGTCGTTATTTCTTAGATGAAAAATTCTGTCACGACAGTGGCAATTCAGTGAACTAATACATCCAAGAAATTAACTTATTTTTCAATTCACACTGAGTTGTTCCTGTGTCTCAAGAGGGTGCTCAAGGCTTCTCACCTACAGGTGGGCTAGCAAGAGGGAGGGAAGGAGGGAATGGGAAGGAGGGAGGGAGGGAGGCTAGTTTTCAGTGTGGAAAGACAAGGAGGCTGTATGCTCTTGGGGCTGGGGGTTCCCCAGACACCTGAATACCTAGCAAGCCAAGAGGCTCATGTCTCATACTCTCATCCACTTTGCTCACTAGATCCATTTCTCCTTTTGATTGCTCCTTCTTTTAGTATATGCAAAGGCCGCCTCTTATCTGGGAACGTTTTGTCCTTCTCCGTACAGAATATATTTATTGAGCAACTACTGTATACACCGGACACTGGTTTGGCTACTAAAGATGCCTGGTTGGATCAAGGAGAGCTGTCCCTGAGACTGGTCTAAAATTCATTAAAATTCACTGTTTACTCTGAACTACACAGACCAATACCCTCAGAGAAACTCTTGAAAGGAAGTACGATTTCCCAACAAAATTCCAAACCTTACTATCATACTGTAATTCTCTTTATTGTGACACTGTGGTGTTTCCATTCAAAAACTACACGGTAACATATAATCGTGGAATCTGGATAGTGACGTGTACATTCACGCCTAAGGATGTTCTTGAATATGAATGTCAAAACGTAATTGTCAAAAGTTAAAAATACAATCTTTACATAAATCCACAATGAGTACATGTTGAAATTTATGCAATTCATTAATGACAGCAAGGTGGCAAAGACCCTAATACATAGAATCAGTTCAAAGGAGAACGCTAGGGAGGCTGGAGGGATGGCGTAGAGGGTAAGTCTGCTGCTCTTCAGAGGACCTGAGTTCGGTTCCCAGCACCCACATCAGGTGGCTCACAGTGGCCTGAAACTCCAGCTGTGAGGGATCTCACACCTCTGGCTTCCTCAGTTCATGTATTTGTGCATGCACACACATACACACACTCACAGTTAAAAATAAAGTAAACCTTTTTTTTTTTAAAAAAAAAAAAAAGAATGTTAGACTACAACTCTAAATTATATATAGGATTTAGTATTGCCTGATTAGCATTCTAGAAGGCAAAACAAAAAAACTATAACCTTTGAGGTTATCTTTTCGATCCACCAAAATTCATTTATATTGTATTAACTTCTAACTTTACTGAATCTAGGACTAACTAAAAGCAAAATAATAAATACAACATAGCTACATTCTATAGAGACTCACATGACCCCTCCCTCTGCTGACTTTGAAAGGTCATCCTCCACCATGCTACCTTAGTACCAAGTTTCAGATCATTTCTGCTCCCGAGACCTGAGCCCTGACTCTGTTGTCTGTAATGCTGACTGTACTTCTGTCTCCCTGAAGAATTCATCAAGTGAACAGTCAGAACAGGGGCTGGATCTCGGGTTCAGATGCCAGATTTATACTCCAGCGCTCCTTCTGCGTTATGCACCTGGCTTTATTATGTTCTAAGTATTCACTCTAGAGTCCAAAGGGGGCTCCTTGGACAATACACTGCTTAGAAAAAATACCATGTCTGAAAAGCTCACCACAAGAGCCCAAGAGACCTTGCTCCTGCAAGTCTGTCCACTCACATAACAAAACCTGAGTAGTTCTCAGGCACGGAGAGTGATGTGTGTGTGTGTGTGTGTGTGTGTGCGCGCGCACGAGCTTGGTGGGGCGGGGTTGGTTCTATGTTTCTTATATTGAACCAACTTTTGTAAAGCAAAGCAGTACAGCCAAGAAAGGATGCCTCTAGAGGTCATGAAATAGATGTACATAAAAAAAAGTATCATAATCCCAAAACTGGGAGAGCAAAGTAAAGGTTTAAGAGTGGGCGGTCACGCCGCACACCTTTGATCCTGTCACTGGGATGGCAGAGGCAGGCGGATCTCTGAGTTGGAGGGCAGCCTGGTCTATAAAGTGAGTTCCAGGACAGCCAGGGCTACACAGAAAAACCCTGTCTCAAAACACAAAAACAAAAGAATGAAAACCAGCTGAGGCTGGCTGAGGTGGGCAGCAAGGATGCAGGTGCTGGAAGACAACAAACAAATTCACAGCAGAAAAGCAAAGGGAAGCCCAGGTAAACAAGAGAGAACAGGAAAGCCAGTGGGTATTCGAGATGACTGTTCACACGCCCTTTTACCAACAAGCTACACCAACCATGACAGTGAATAGTATTTGAAGTGAAAAACCTAAAAAATAAAAAGAGGAACGTGATTTCAAATTATTTGTATTTGAGTTAAAAGTAAAAAGTGACTGGACTAGCCTTGCACGCTGCCAGCTTTTACCACCACAGGAATCCACTGGAAAGGCAGAGCGGACTCATGCGAATTGCCTTTCTCTCAGATGAAAACCTCAGGGGCTTCTTGTTCTCTGAAAACCCGAGCTCCTGTTCGGGGCACATACCCCTGTCCAGGGCCGGCAAATCTCAGCGTGTCTGGATTGGTCCTGGCCTTGATCTCCTGCCTACTCATGAAGTCCCAGCAACGTGACTTTCTGACAGGTCCCAGGACACACCACATTCCTCCGTCCTTTGGCCTGGCTGGCCCTGTATGGCTAGTTCACGCTCATCCTTAAATAGAACCTCGTTGTCATATCCTCCGACAGATCTGGAACCGCCCATCGCAAGGAGCCCTCACCCACCCACCATCCTGATATTTGCAAACTACTCTCCAGTGTTTCCATGACAACAGGATCTTGTCTAGGTCATTAACCATTATATCCCCAGAGCCGTGGCTACCACACATTAATCACTTCATATTATTCAGACAATTCATGGAGTTAACATAAAGAATGCCACCACCAGGACCCACGACAGAGCTGAGAAATCACTGTATAACTTCTAGTGGTTTCTGGGAGACTTATTCTTGCCAGACCCCACATCAGCCTTCGTGGTTAACAACATTTCCGGTAAGACCCAAAGATATCACTTTTTTTTATCCTACTGAAGAAGAGGTCCAAGATGATTCTTTCTTCTAGAAACTTCTTAGTAACATAGTCTGTGAAAGGCAGGAGGCCGGACCCCGTGGTTAGGTGAAACACAAACACCTAGCGGCACTGGAGCCGTCAAGCCTTTGCTCATCACTTCCCATCACCGGTCACAGCCGCTGTTCTCACCATCCGAGGACCTTCTCTCCTTTCCGACCTACCGACCTAGGCCGCACTCCATCTCTACTCTGGCCTGAACCCGTGCTTCTCAGCCAGTCCCCGGAGGCTGAGGAAAGAGCTCAGGGCTGTGAGAGGGGACAGTGAGGAAGGACGCTGCTGTTGACTAAACAGCCACTCAGCATTGGATGCTTTTCTAAACACATCACAGTCTTCTTAACTGTCCCGGAAAGTGCAAGCAAGTGCATGCTTTGGGGCGCGCGCGTGCGCACACGCACACACACACACACACACACACACAGAGGATTTTTTCCAGTTTACAGCTTAAGCAAACCACCTGACACCCCCACAAATAGAAAAGGAGAGCCTGAGACCTGGGTTTAGCTACTTTTCAAAGCTATGTATGGAAGGGAAAAGGGGTGGGTGGGGGAATAAAGGGAGAGGGGAAGTCACCCCCTGACCCTGGCTGATCTCTCTCCTGTCCCCTCACACTTCCCACACCATAGCATCCCACACACTCCATCCAACACCAGCCTGTGGCTACTGGAAGAGGCCTTCCCTGTGACTCCACCTGGTGGAGTTTCTCACTCCCACTGCATGGCCACAGGAGAGTGACGGCTTCCTGGGTGGGAACCATGGGCTTTTAATACATTTTTTATTCTTTTTCGAGATTATAAAAAGTGACATCATTTCCCTCTTCCCTTTCCTCCTTCCTGACCTTCCCACATATCCCCCGACCTTGCTCTCTTTCAAATTCATGGCCTCTTTTTCTTTAATTGTTGTTTTGTATGTGTGTGTGTGTGTGTGTGTGTGTGTGTGTGTGTGTGTGTAAATATATATACAGCCTGCTGCCGTGAAGAGTGGGCATATACCTTTCGTCCCAGCACTTGGGAGGCAGAGGCAGCTGGATCTGTGAGTTTGATAAATAGATAGATAGATAGATAGATAGATAGATAGATAGATAGATAGATAGATGATAAAGTAAATAAGTAATTAAGTAAATAAATAAATAAAGCCTGTTTCGTCCATATAATGTTACTTGTACATATGTTTTCAAGGCTGATCATTTGCTATTAAACACATTTTACCATAAAATAGTATTATACCATGGCCAGGAATTATTATACTAGAGGGATTTTTTTCTATTAAAAAAGAAAAACTAATAATAGAGGTGTACTGATTTGAAATCCCAACGCTCTGAAACTGACCGTTTCTTCAGAACTTATTTGGCAGGAAAACCTGACCTGAGCTGAACTCCCCAGGCCTGGACTCATTTGGTGACAAAATCTGACCCGAGCTGACAGGAAACTATTTATAGTCTGTATTTCTGCCACCGTGGGTGAATATTCATCAGACCAACTGTAGAAATATTAACGTGTTTGATTATAGAGGCCTTTTCCAGACCACATCTCAAGGCCTGAGGACAACTGGTACACACACAATATTATCCTTTTTTTAAAAAAACCCGAATTCAGCAAAATCCATTTTGTTTGCTGTTTTAAAACTCACTGTAGCCCAGGCTGGCCTTGAACTCATGCTTCCTCCCTTAGCCTCCCGAGTACCAGGATCACATGTGCGCATCACAGGTCCAGCAAAGGTCTGAATGCAAAAATTGGAGTCCTGTGTTTATTTAGACTTCACTTCTCTGAACTTCGGGTTCACTGAAAAGCCAAAATACTTTAGAGACAACATTATTTCTTTGAGAAAAATACACTCTTAATTTCAAGTACGCAACTTGAAAATAAACTCTGAAATACCACAAGTTCGTGGGCTGGAAAGTGACTTTTAAAAAAAAAAGTATAAAATAGAGGAAACGAAAGGTTTTCATTCTACAAAACAAAAGTCCAAAACCAAACAAACAAACAAACCAATCAAGTCTTGCTTCCTGTTCCCAGAGACTCCTCAGGGAAGCTTCCAGAAGAGCATCCGCCACAGGACAGGGAGGAGCCAAGCCCTGTCAACTGCCTCAGCCTGTCATTTTAAGTTCCTGCCAAAATTATGTTTTTATGACTTTTGTTGCAATTTATAGTTAACCTTTCCAGCAGAAGGAAAGTATCAAATGTCTCCCTTTCAAAACAAGACAAGTTCAAGGAAAACCTAGTTCTCTCCTTTTCATGTGACCATGTAGCTGTTTTTGACTGAGTGGGGAGAACACTTGCCTAGAACCCCCTGAAACACATGCATGTGCACACACACGCACACGCACACGCACGCACGCGCACGCACGCACACACACACACACCATTATTTTCTGAAAGAAAAAAATTAGAATTTATGTATCAAAAGTAATCAAATTTCAGAAATAGTAAATTAAGATATAAAAGAAACCCAATACGATGTAAGAGCCACTGAATTCTGTAAGAAGTGAAGAGGGGCATTTATTTACACATGCCCTACAACCAGGAAGGGGCAAGCTTGTTTGCGTGACAGTGACGTCAGGAGACCTTGTTTCTCACTGAAAACTGAATTCTAGAGGAATTACATCGAGTACATCAAAAATTCTCCAAGAGGGAAATCTGAGTTTACATGAAAAGCATTCCTTTTAAAGCAATTACTATTTGGGCTGTAGTGTGTGTATGTTTGGAACTATAAACAGACGTTTAGCTGATACAAGTCTATTATAATATCAAAACCCAAAGACTGGAGAAGATTTTTGTGAAGCAGAGGCTGAGTTAAGAAACAACAGGTTAGCCAGGCAGCGGCGGCACACGCCTTTAATCCCAGCACTCAGGGGTAGATCCAGGCAGATCTCTGTGAGTTCGAGGCCAGCCTGGGCTACAGAGCGAGATCCAGGACAGGCACCAAAACTACACATAGAAACCCTGTCTCAAAAAAAAAAAAAAAAAAAAAAAAGAAAAGAAAAAAACAAGTAAGTAGGTACACAACTTAGAGCTCTAGAACTTCAGGACGCCCTTGCTACACAGTAAGACCTGTCTCGTGAGGAAAAGAAAAACATGAAAGAGAAAAATATGTAAATAGTTATTGTTGCCTAAACTAAAAAAAAAAATATTAATAGGTAATATCTGATGCTACAAGGGTTTTAAATTTTATCTTGCAAAAGAAAGTTAATCATGAGCCGGGCAGTGTTGGCATATGCCTTTAATCCCAGCACTCGGAAGGCAGAGGCAGGTGGATCTCTGTGAGTTCGAGGCAGCCTGGTCTACAAGTGAGTTCAGAAACACTAAGTACGTAGAAAACCGTTCAAAAAAAAAAAAAAAAGTTAATCCATAAAATGCTTAAAGGTCACTTTAAATGATGAATTATGGCTCTTGCCACCATAAGAAAACTGTGGCTACAGGGGTGTGATACACAAACTTCTGAAGATATTATGTCAAAAGTCCTATCCATCAAACTGTTAACTGGGTACTGCTATGAAGCGACTTGAAGTGTAATTAAGATTACTAATCAGCTGACTAAAGAAATCAGGAAGGATTGTCCAAGTGAGCTCATTGTAATCAGTGAGTTCTTTAAAAGCAGAAGAGGAAGCCAGAGAGAGAAGCAGAGTGATTTGACTCCTCCCACACGCTACTGCTGGCTGTGAGATGAAGGGAAGCAGCCTGTGGAAGACCCACCCTCACCCCCTCCACATACCCCCCACCCCCAACAGCTAACAAGATCTTCTACCTCAACATCCTCATGGAACTTGTTGTGGAATATTACTTTAACTATGTAAAGATGTGTTGCATTTGTTTAATAATGTAAAAATGTGTTGCTTTGCCTGCCTGAGGCACCTGATTGGTCTAATAAAAAGCTGAACAGCCAATAGCAAGGCAGGAGAGGGATGGGTGGGGCTGGCAGAGAATAAGGAGGAGGAGGAATCTGGACTCAGGAGGAGGGAACGAGGGAGAAAGGGGGGAGATGCCCAGGGCCAGACAGACAGACATGGAGTAGGACATACAGAATGAAAGAAAGGTAAAAAGCCCCGAGGCAAAACATAGATGAAGAGAAACAGGTTAATTTAAGTTACGAGAGCTAGTGGGACAAGCATAAGATAAGGGCGAGCATTCATAACTAATAATAAGTCTCCATGTCATGATTTGGGAGCTGGCTGGGAGCCCAAAAGGAAGCCTGCTACAGAACCAAACTCAGCCAATGATCTGGATTATTTCCCAAGACCCAAAAATATTAAAAAAAAAAAAAAAAAAAAAAAAAAAAAGCCCAGGCCTACGGCTGCTGCCCTGACCTTCTGAAGTCCAGGGTAAAAATACCACCTGAGCCACCCCCTGCCCCAACTTCTAAGTGACAGTAACAGACGAGGTAAGTGTGCACTGCTTAAGTGCAGTTCAAGTGCACTGGAAGCCCGCAGCTTTTGTGGGAACTTGCTCGGCAGTGCAGAAAATTAACACAAGGGGCAAAGAAAACAGCTTAAGAATTTGCTAAACTCACTTATCTTTATTTTAATGATTTAACTCAGTTACACAGAAAAAAAAAAAAAAAGAATACCATAAAGATCAAGATACGGACACGGAGACACTCTGTCAATGAAGAGCTTGCTTTATAACAGAACATGATCAAAATATATTTAAATTTAAAAATTGTTTGAAATAATAAAGAATATAATTAAATAAAGCTTGTCTCTTTAATCAGTGGTTCTCAACCTTCCTAACGCTGTGACCCTCTAACACAGTTCCTCATGGTGTGGTGATCTCCCTACCATCACATTATTTTTGTTGCTATTTCATGACTGTAAATCTTGCTACTGTTACGAATCATAATGTAAATATCTGATATGCAGGATATCTGATGTGTGACCCCTGGGAAAGGGCCGTCCGACTCCCAAAGGGGTCGTGATCCACAGTTTGAAAACCACTGCGGTATAAGCACGGGCCCCCGAAATGGATCCTCAGAACCCCCCAAAATGTCAGGACAGTGGCCCAGGCTTGCAGCCTCAGTCCTGGGGAGCCAGATAGAGCACCCAGGGAGCCTGCTAGCTAGGCATCTGGCCTCATCCCTGAGCTCCAGGCCAATGAGAGACCTTGTCTCAAACAAGGTAGCCATGGTTCCTGAGACTGACAGCATCTCAGGATGTTCTCCAGAACACACACACATTAAAAAAAAAAAGATAAATGGGCCAGAGGCAGGTGGATCTCTGTGAGTTCGAGGCCAGCCTGGTCTCCAAAGCGAGTTCCAGGAAAGGCGCAAAGCTACACAGAGAAACCCTGTCTCGGAAAAACCAAAAAATAAAAATAAAAAAATAAAAAATAAAATAAAAGTTAAATGGTTTAAAAAGTAAAATATTGTAATATAACATTTTATTATATGACCTCAAAAAAGAATATTCAAATAATTCAAAGATTCATACTACACACAGTAAGGACTGACTGAAACCTAAGTGTAAACAGAAGAATAGAAAATTCATTTTATCATAACCTTCAAGTACACCCACACTAATTAAAATATGTGGAAAAGAGTGATTTAGCCTTTCATTATTTAAAGAACAGTTACCCGGAGAATTCCAGTTAGTATTAGGAATAACATTGCATTCATTAGAGTTTTCCAGCAATGGAAATGCTTGCTGCCCACAGCAATCAGAAATAAAGAGATTGCTAGAATGTCATCGAAAAAATTGACCTAAATGACAAATGCTCTCTGGTCCACCTCTAGAACTCTGTGATCGCATCGCCTCACTAACAGAACGCTGGTCTTACCGGAGTTCTGCTTCAGTTTCTACTCCTAAAGGGTCACATGAATGCATCCCGTTTTAGCACCGGGTACCCAGGACAATTTTCAGGGCAGCGGGGACATCAGCGTTGCAAGGGTCTAGACAGGAGTAACATACAATATTCTAAAATGAGACTCTATTTTAAGGGCAAGCTTTTGTCTTCTGGACTCCTTTGCAGAAGTGAAGTTTGGGGTGAAGTTTCGGGTCTGGGGTCCGGGAGAGGCCAGGGCGGCTGTTGGTCATGCTGACACGGCCCAGCACACAGAGGTGGGAACACCTGACTGCAAGCTCAGGAACAAAAAAACTCAGCCCAGACAATAAACTCCCGGCAACCTGGGATTGCTGGCTGAGCGAGCCTTGCAAAGAGGCTGCTCGTAGAAACTCCGGTTTCCCGGTATTCCCAAAGCAGTGTTTCTGCAAGGCTCACGTTTCACTCGGGCTTGGGATGGGCTGGGTTTTGTTTCCTCAACAGAGTCGAGTTGCCCTGGTTTTGATGGGGTGAGGGCATGTGGATCGCTTCCCATCAGCCCTTCCTATGTGCGCACAGGCAAACACGCTTTCTGAAGGGTGCTATCACCTCCACGGCGGCGGCGGGAAAGTCTGCACCCTGGAGCAGGACGCTGCCTCTGGCTGCAGCCCCCTCGGCCTTACCCTTATCGCGCCGCACGCTCACCAGTTCCTAGAGAAGAGATTCCGAGAAAAAAAGCCGGGGTTCCCTAGAAACATTAAATTAACACAAGGGATCTGGAAACGAAAGAGCAGATGCCTTCCCCTTGCTGGTTTCCTGCCTTCTCGGAAAATCTTTGCGTTAAAATAGATTGGATTACCCGCCTCGGCCAGATGCAGCTGGAGACCTGCTGGTGAACAGGAAAGCGGTGTGCCATCTTTTAGAAAGATTTCCCTTCCCCAGGTGGTAGGAAAATGCCTTTGGGTTGTTGATATTAGCAAGGACTCGGGGCTGAGCTGCTTGTGCTCCAACAGAAACTTTCCATAACTCCGACTTGCAAATCTGAGAAGAGTAGGCTGAGCAAGCACGCAGCCTGCCTTAGTTCAGAGCCTAGAAAGTGCGTGCCTAGTCCCCTCTTTTTTACCAAGAAGAAAAGGACTGTTTTATTCCCAGATCTAATTTGACCATAACTGTGAGCTAACAGCACTTCCAGCGAGACACAGAGATCGAAGGTTCTCTCTGTTTTTTGGTTTTTTGTTTTTTGTTTTGTTTTGTTTTTTTTCAGGCTCCTCAGCAGAAACCCGGGACTTCCATCAACCCTGTCTGCAAACTCATCACACAGAGTGTAATCTCTAAATTCAGGCCAGACCTGATAACCACACACCTGAAGAGCAGTCAGCCGCAGGCGCCTAAGTATTTTCCATTTCTGTGGCATCTTCCGCGTATACACACATATTATTTTCATAGCTGAGAAAAAGACGCAAAGCTTCCTACGAGGCTTGAGAATTTTACAGAAGAAATATAGTTTTACTGTAGCTCCCTTGACACATTAACTTGTTTCCTCTGATAATCCTTACAGAGGTTCTCAAAATCCTTAGGTTCTATTTTAACCTTATTTCTAGTAAATCAGACCATAATCTATATTCATAAAAGGATTCTGTGCTCAGCCCAGGCTTGGGTGCTCTGGATGGAGGAACACATTACAAGATACTCTAGACAAAAAGAAATATCTTCCGCCTAAGCATACAAACAACAAAACCTATTGTAAAAAACCCTGCAAGCAGACAAAACCACCTCCCCAGAATAAAATAAGCACGCATCTCCACGAGAAGAGTCCTCGCCGTGGGTACTCCTGCTTTAACAGCTCATAGGGGATACACAAACTTTACCACTCCCCTCTTGACGGAGGCAAAGAGAAAGGCCAGTTTCATAGCGACTTTTCTGCTTCAAACTTTATGGCAGGCCCGAAGAAAGGCAAGGAGGACTCGCAACTGTTTATAAGAAAGCAAAGAAAAATGCTGCAATGATTACTTGGCCAGCAGGCAGGCCACAGGGAAAGCTGGAATCTGCAGACTGTAAACGGCAGGGCTGCTTAAAACCGAAAGTCAAACGGCCTTGAGCAGGTAGACTCACAGACAACAAAAGTATCGAAAGAACATACTTCCTATCAAAACATGATGCTTGTTCTGCATCTAGCTATTAGGAAAAGAACCCAGTTATACAAAAATTAGCTAGCTAAACTGTTACAGGAATTATAAATAGCCAAGTCGACAACATTAGTTGATGCTAGCTTAATCTTTTTTTTAAATGACAAGCAAATTTCCAAATGGTTATGAATGAGCAAATGTGACATTTTCGGGCTGGGTCTTCACCACAAGAGCATGCCTGCAAACTGAAATAAAGTCTCCTAAGAACAGAGTCTGTCTTACTCTCGTGTATGACAGCAACAAAAAAAAAAAAATGGCAAAAATTCACCCGGATTCTTTAAAAGTATTTCTTCATTTCAAAGTAAAACCTTCAGTAAATCACAACATTATGGAAGATTATGGAAAAGCAACATATTTAATAATATCCAAAATTTTTTTTAAAAAAAAATCTTAACGTCAGGGAAAAATGCCAGTAACTTAAAAGCCACAGAGCCTTTTCCCCGTGGCTGGATGGTGCCTCATTCCTGGGAGTTTATCACACTTAACTGAGTTTTTTTTTTTTTTTTTTTTTTTTTTTTTTTTTTTTTTTTTTTTTAAAGAAAGAAAACACTTAGATATTGAAAAGAAGTTAGTCCAATTTTACTGCCCTTGACTGGATAATTTTAACTCATCAAATTGAACATGTAGAAAGCACCTGATCTGTTTCAGCAGATTTTTTTTTCCTATTTTAAAAGTCAGTTCTAAGCAGGCGAGGCGGCTGGCTGTGGGCACCCCCGGTCCTAGGCAGACAACTGGCTGCCAGAAGTGTGCCCGGGACTGGCTGAGTGCACACTTCCTTCCACACGCTGCTCTCTTTGGACAAACTCCCCCAGTGAAGTCTTAGTTTATGATTTGCTCCCTAAACTCAAATATGTTTATATTTTAATGTTACAAGACACAGTAAACGTCTTCTGGAGTTAAGTGTTCCAAAATAAATGATTTGGATGTTTTAATGAAGCCTCTTATAATTAAATGAGATGACGCAGCAGAGAAGAACGTGAAGAACAAAAGCCTGGGTACAATTAGTGATGAAATTAGTATAAAATCACAATGATTTGTAATGTTCTCCTCATATAATCTTGAACTTAGCATGAAGTCAAAGGATTTTTTTCTTAATGAATAAAAAAAATAATTTCCTTATTTCTAAGATGAGAACAATAATTCTATCCTCTACCATCTTTCTTTTTCCCTCTTTCCAGGCTATGAGTTTTCCTTTTGTGCTGGTGGTGGTGGTCTTTTTGAGTTTTTAAAACTCAGTGACATTGCCAGAGCTCCAAGGAACGTAGCAACAGGAACGGACAACAGCCTTGACGTTTCTGAGAGTGTGTTTGGACTGACGGCGTGTGTGATATTTAATCTTAGGGGTCTTTTTTTAAGAAGAGCTTCCCTGATGCCAATAAAAGAGATTCTGGATCCGTAGCTCAGGCAGATCCAGCTCATCGGCTTACCCTAAAACCAGAATGATGTCATGAGACTAAATAACACATTTTAAAATAACGGATTCGGTCCATTCGATACATCCTGTGAAGATGAGTGAGCATCAACATCGCATCCATGTTGTAAATAAGCCGGCTGTATACATTTTTATGAAGAAGAGGCTGCGGTACTGAGCCCACAACATTGTACTTCCTACTGGACTCTGACCACTGCCAAGTTCAGTTAATGAAGTTCAGCTCAAATGTCAGTCAGACACCTTCACAATTGCCGTCACCTTCACAATTGCCGGCAAACAGGGGTGGGGGTAGGGCGTGTGTGTGTGTGTGTGTGTGTGTGTGTGTGTGTGTGTATCCAGATTCCCTATGGGGGGCAATATATAGCCTCTATTCATTTACAATAGAAATTAGAGGAGAAAAAGACGCTCCCATAACTAAATGATGGTTTCTCCTCATGAGAGTTTCCAAAGCCAACCAGACACCCTGTCTGCCCCTTATTCCTCGTTTCCCCATAACCCTCCTTCCCTCCCTCCAGATCTCTTTGTTTAAAGCCACATGCTCTGAGTTACTAATGTTTTATCCCTCCTTAATCCGGTCCCCGTTGTCTTCTGTAACTTTCGACAGAGAAGGGTTTCACTGTTTATGGCGATAGAACAGGCAACAGGGCTTTATGCACAAAACAGAACAGGCCCAAGTTAGGGGGACATCCGCTTTAGCTAGGGGTGGGCGAAGCTGACATCATCAGGCAGGGTGAGGATTTCTGCATCCAGGCATTGACCCGGTGGGCTCGCCCTGGGACTGGTTAGCCTAGCTTACAGAGATGGACCACCTCTCTGAGGTAAGCAGCCTGAGGTTGGCAAGTGCAGCTCCAGAAGTCATTCCATAGAAGGCTGAACTAGGACGACATGGTAACAGGCTTCAGAAGGCACAGTGCCGGTCATGCCTGCGGCCACAGGGCCTGCTTCAGGTCCTCCTCGGTCCCTTCTTGCTCCTCCCTGCCCCACCCCCACCCCACTCTTCAGCCAGCCCTTTTTCCTCTAACCTTGCAAAAAAAATGAGCAGAGCTGTTGTTTTGCGGGCCAGCTAACAAAACAGCTCAGAAGCAGCAGCAGAACAGGGCTGCCCTTTTCAAAACAAGCCACGTGGTCAGGCCCGCTAGTTAAAGGCATTTCTCACAGAAATGAACAGAGAGGGAGCAGTTGGGACGCTCCTGTGTGCCTTCGGAATCCTCATCCTCGCCCCTCGCAGCTGCCCTGCCAGTACCCAAATGGCTTTATATAAGGAGCTATATTTTCTCATCCCAAAATTCTTCCTCAGACCAAATTGCTAATGCGTCAGGTTCCAGCTGCCTGAATTCCCTCAACAACATTGCCCGTTCCATAAAAAGCATGGAAGTGCTAACGCAGCAGTCCTGCCCGGTTCCTAGAACTATAAACTGACTACCCAGATCCCTGGCCTGGAAGGGCCCCCGAGATGGGCAACGGGCATGATTTAAAGGTACACAGTATCCAAGGTGCCCCCCCCCCCCCGTTTTTCTCCTGGCTACGGTATTGCATGCCTGGAAACTGCGTGCAGTACAGACTAGCCTCCTTCTTTGGTAGTATCTGCCCCTAGGAAGGCAGCATCCCTACACAGATGCCCTCCAGTGACTTAAAAACTGCCCCTATTAGAGGTCAATTAGTGAAGAGCAAAGTCTGAATTTGTGCCTTAAAGTTAATATGTATACAGTAGTCAATATACATACACACACATATAGTCAATATGTATATAGTAGTCAATACACACACACACACATATATAGTCAATATGTATATAGTAGTCAATATAGTATATATATATACACACATATAGTCAATATGTATATAGTAGTCAATATACACACACACATATATATAGTCAATATGTATATAGTAGTCAATATAGTGTATATATATACACACACATACACACACATATATAGTCAATATGTATATAGTAGTCAATATAGTATATATATAGTATATATATATATACATCCACACATATATATAGTCAATATGTATATAGTAGTCAATATAGTGTATATATATACACACATACACACATATATAGTCAATATGTATACAGTAGTCAATACACACACACATATATAGTCAATATGTATATAGTAGTCAATATAGTGTACATATATATACACATACATACATACACACACATATATATAGTCAATATGTATACAGTAGTCAATGCACACACATATACAGTCAATATGTATATAGTAGTCAATATAGTGTATATATATACATACATACATACATACATACACATATATATAGTCAATATGTATACAGTGGTCCCTGCCTTTCATCTGTCCTTAGGAAAAATATCACCATCCTAAACAGATGTAAATGCCTTGTTTTTATCTGGGGAACCAAAAAAAAAAAAAGATTCCATCGTCTACCACTGCCAGACTTCACACGCCAGCCCAGGACAGCTCCACAAATGGAAATCCCTGAACATGCCGTGCCGGTGCCTCACTGGGCAGCCCCAACCCCACGGAGTCACGACCGCCGGCCCCTTCCTCACACGTGTGCGCTGTATGATCAGACGGCACCACGTTTGCGCACATGCCCATCTCCCCTGAGCGGGCCCTTGGGGAGCTAGCTGTCTTTGTAGCTCCTGCCCCTTATGGGTTTGACACTACATAACAAACCCTACCCGAGAACTAAAATGATGTGGTGGCGGCGTTTCTAGTTCTAACCATAAGGAAGCTGGTGCACAGCTCAGCCAGATTCAGTGGCTGTCTTCGGTCTCTCCCGCTGAACTGAGGGGAGAACAAACCGTTCACAATTCTATGGCCTCCGTATCCTATCATTAGATTGGTGTGGGGCTGGGCAACCAGAGAAGAACTCACCTACCTGTTTGGGGAGGAGCTGCGTGAGGTGGAGCTCCTGCCTGAACACTACCCTCGTCACATTCCAGAAGAAATCAGGATGGAATTCAGTGGCTCGCGCAACATTGAACACATCCCCCACCCACCCATGTTTTAAAAGAAACAAACACCTACAGAAATATAAGGATCGTGCACTGTGTGTTTATTTCTGTATTGGGGATTAAACCTAGGGCCTTATACACGGTAGGCAAGTACTCTGCCGCCAGCCCTTATTTCCAGCCGCTCCCCGCCTTGACTAGAGGAGCCGGTATTGAAGGATGGAGGAGCGTGCAGGACAGATGAAAACAGACAATGCAAGGGGAACCCCTGGAGGAAGGGAGCAGCAGGGGAAAAGCAGAGCTGCCTGCCGTGGCCAGAGAGCTCTGAACTCCAGGAAACCCACACGGTCCACGTTCAGTGGCAGTCTGTGGACAACAGACCACTCTCCAACGCCCACACACTGTCCTGGTTTGCAGGCGAAGCGTCTCATAATCGTGTTTGTCTGGGTAAACGAGTTATCACTCTATTGCTATTATTCAAAGAACTTGGGGTTCTCGGCTTCTACTTGACGATCTGTTTACCAGAGTCCCCAAAAGCCATGATTAAAGAGAAAGGTAGAAACAGTGTATGGAGCTGTTGTGTATACACCTGGTGCTTGCTAAGCACTTTGTCCACGCCACCTGCACAGCACACTCCCAGCAAGTCTACTTGATAGGCACAATTAGCCTTAATTACATTTTTCAACCTAGGTGTAGGAGATTGAATGAAAATGGCCCCCATAGGTTCATAGATTTGAATGTCTGACCCCAGTTGATGGAACTGTTTGGGAAGGATTAAGAGGTCTGGTCTTTTTGGAAGAGATGTGTCCCTGGGGAAGAGTACTGAGGTTTCAAAAGCCCATGCTTTCCCAGTTAGATCTCTCTGCCTGGTGCTTGTGTCTCAAGATGTGAGCTTTCAACTACAGCTCCAATGTGATGCCTGCCTGCCTGCCTGCCAGCTACCATGCTCCCTGCCATGATGGCCATGGACCCTAACCCTCCTAACCTGTAAGCCCCCAATACACTTCCTTCTACAAGTTGCCTTGATCACGGTGGCTTATCACAGTGATAGAAAAGTAAGATACTAATTGCTGATTCTATATACAGTATTCTTTCCATAAATTAGACTGCTTCTGTGTGTAACATCAGCATTGGGAACACAAGAAATCTTCAGAGGTCTATCACTCATTCAACATTTATTCAAGAGTTGCTTTGTGCAAATTAATATATTCTCCTTAAAGATATAAACATAAGTTCTGGTAGCTGGCTTCAAGCCTTTTACAGTCTAAGGGGAAAGAGTCACAAAAAACTATTAAACTGATTTATTCTCTTTTCCCCAGTCTCCACCAGGTCTGTACCCCTTCATGTCACATTGTAGCCTCTTTATGAAATTTCCAACTTTTAGTAGGTGTTTGGGTTTTTTTTGCTCTTTATTTAAACATCAATAAACATGAGAAACTCATCTCACTTTATAGGCTGCCTTCATGGCTGACATCACATCCCAGAGGGACACACCATAAGATTTTAAACTTTACTATGATGCTCCGAATTCCTTCATCATTCATTAGTAGAGTTTGGAGTGCCAACAGGAAGCCTGGGGCAACTTGGGGAAACAATGATGTAAAGGATATGAAGAGGGGAGAGCAGACAGTCATGAAATGCATGCTATAAAATACAAGTACAGGGATGGACAGATGGCTCTGGGGTCACAAGCACTGGATGCTTTTGCCAAGGATGTGACTTTGGTTCATAGCACCCACATGGCTCACAGCATCCATAACTCCAGTCCCAGGGGATCTAACACCCTCTTCTGAATGCTGCTTATAACAGGCACGTTCATGGTATACACGCGTACATGCAGGCGAAACAGTCATACATATAAAATAAATAAATCTTTAAAAGAAAAAAGCCATACGAACACAGTACCGAGCATCATCTGTAAATGAAGCAAGGCTGGCTTGGCGGGGCGGAGAAGACAGGAAGGAGAAGGAGCATTTCAATCCAGAGGAAGAGCAAAGGCAGAGGTCTGAAGCTGGGAAGAACACGGTAGGTACCTGTGAGAAGACAGACAGGGACTACAATGGAGAGGTCTGCGCACGGAGCTGGGAAACAGCACTAGCCAGCTCTTACAAGGCACCGCAGGTGACATTCTGGATTTCAAAGCTCATGTTAAGGGCAATGAGACTACATCACAAGGTTAAAGAAGCTGCTGGACTCATAGAAGACTCCTTCAAATTCCCGAGGCCATCTATGATTGAAGTATTAAGAAAATCTCAGGGTGGAAATGCGTCAATGATTGGAAACATTCAGAACAGAAAGCACAGTGCTACAGTTAAAAGGTGCTAAAATAAGGGTGGGAAATGACAGGTTGTTTATAACTGCAATCTGGGGTCATTACTTAATAGCACTTTCCTTATCTAGCAAAGGAAAACGCTTCTGAATTCAAAATTTCCATACTTGCTCCAAACAGCAAGTACGACGACACTTAAAAAATGCTTCTGTTCTCTAAAATGTAAGCCCCTTGAGGTCACAGACTGTCCGCCATATTCACTGCTTTATATGACCCCTAGGGGATGGATACCTGGGCGATGACTGGATCGTGACAGAAGACTGTAGATGGGAGACCCATGGAAAAGTCACATTAAAAGTCTCATTCAGTGGTTAGGAGAAACAGAACGAACAGTGTGTGGAAAAGTCTGTCCAGGGGACAGTCTCCACAGGAAGTGTTGCATCAACATGCTCGTCAACTGGTGTGCCAGGTACCTCCAGAGCTACCACAGGACTGGCTGCTCAGCTGGGAAGCACAGTCAGAGGTCAGTGGCATCCTTCATCAGTGAAGTCAGTGTGTGGGACAATCACTCGTTCCCCTTGACATCACTTCCTAAGAGACGAGAGGCCAAGGAAGACACCTTCCCTAATATAACCCATCATCACTTCTAGTGACTCTTTGTGTCTAAATCAAGTGCAGCACCACAATAAAAAGAACTTTATGTGTATGTGTATTTTGCCTACATTATCTCTGTGCTCCTTGTGCAGGCCTGGTACCCACAAGAGCCAGAAGAGGAAGTGAGATTCCCCTGAAACTGGAATTGCAGCTACCATGTAGGTGCTGGGAACTGAACCTGGGTCCTCTGCAAGAGCAGCCAATGCTCCTAACCTCTGAGCTCTCTCTCTCCAGGCCCCTCTTTACAGTAAATCTGAATATAACTTCCTAAGCTTTCCCTATATGGTAGTCTTAACTATGCACGGCCAGTTTCTTAAAGATTACAGCTGAAGAAGGAAACGCGACAAGACCTGCGGTGTGTTCCCTGGTGTCTACTTCTTTGTAGCAAGAACCATTCACTGAATACTTACTTTGTTCCAGGCATAGACTTTGGCAGCTGGACCTGTGTTTCCTCTAATCTCACAAGTTCTGACAAGGTAAAGAATATTGATGCCATTTCACGGGCAAAAACCTGAGGCTCGGAGCAGAAACGATGTGCTCCAGATTACAGGTTCTTGAGGGGCAGAGGCAGCCGTGACTCTAGGTCTGTTGGCTGATACACTGTCTTTACTGTATGTCATATGACAGTCTTCTAAAAATAAACAAACGTACAGGACAAAAGCAGCCACCTGCCGAACATTTAGTGTGGAGCTATTAGGTTCTTTTATAACAACATCTCACTTAAGGTCAGCGACTTCCCAAACTTTGTGTGTTGAGATGAAAACACTTCAGTTTAGAGACGCTCGAACTTGCCTGAGTTTTAAAAACTACCTAAGTGATGGAGCCTGGATTTTAATTTTAACCCAGGTCGCTCTGACCCTACAATGCGCTCACTCAACCACTAACGAGGGTTTCGCTGCTCAAACACACAGCTATAATGTGTACCGCTCTGAAAGGGAACGTCAAAAACGAAAGGACAGGGTCAACACAGCATCTTAAAGACAACTCCAAACAGCCACCGCATTAAAACACCACTCAAAAAGCCATTACTGTGCATTTCCTCTGCAACCGCCCCCTTGTTCTGCCCCACCCATGGCCTCTAGAATTATCTAACGCCAGCACTGTCCTGTGCGTCTCTTTCTCCATCTGATAAGTGAGGCAATCCATTTCTAAACCCACCCATTCCTTTAAACACAGCTTCTATCTCTGCATCCAAATCTCAAAAGGCACTAGGGTTTTCACGTTTTATTTACTTTTATCTGTAGTGGTGTTTTGTCTACATGTATGTCCATGGGAGGGCACCAGATTCCCTGGAACTGGAGTGACAGACAGCTGTGCGCTGCCATGTGGGTGCTGGGAATTGGACTCAAGTGTGGTAGGAATTTTCTTTGGGCCACCAACCAGCTCCCAAATGAAGACACGGAAACTTATTATTAATTATGAATGCTCGGCCTTAGCTTAAGCTTGTCCCACCAGGTCTTATACCTTAATTTAACCTGTTTCTGTTCATCTACATTTTGCCTTGGGGCTTTTTACCTTTCTTTAATTCTGTATGTCCTACTTTCCTGCTTCCTCCGTATCTGTCTGTGTGGCCCCTGGCATTTCTTTTTCTTCCTCTCCCACCTCCACCTCCCACCTAAATTCCTCTTCCTACTTACTCTGCCTGCCCGGAAGTTCTGCCTATACTCCTTCCCTCACTATTGGCCATTCAGCTTTTTATTAGACCAATCAGGTGCCTTAGACAGGCAAAGTAAAACAGCAACACATCTTTACATAGTTAAACAAATGCAACACATCTTTACATAGTTAAACAAATATTCCACAACACCCAGGTCCTCTGGAAGAACAGCCATCTCTCCAGCCCCAAGAGGCACTATATCATCAATTAGTCTGTAATTGTCCTCACTGGGCAATGTTCTTTGAGTAGACAGGATGATGTTTAGCCACTGTGCAAATTGCTCATAGGCCCCACATGTAATGGATCTCACTGCTCCATAATTATTTGAGTCAGAATCTTGCTATGTAGCCCTTGCTGCCCTGGAACTCACTCCATTGACCAGGCTGGCCTCAAACTTGCAGAGATCTTCCTGCCTCCGCCTCCTGAGTGCTGAGATTAAAGGTGTGCTCCAGCAAGCCTATCTCATTTCACCATTGATTGTGGTGATGTCAAACCTTTCAAGATGTTCCTAACATGACTGTCTGTCAGAAAAATTCTTCTCCAAACCAAAAGTCTCCTCAGTCACGTCTTCCCAGCAGCGTTGTTAAATCCCATCAGGGCATTTCACTTTGTAGTTAAGAAGGTATAAAGTCAATAAGGAAACCTAGCTTTGTTGATCTCTTGACTGAGCAAACATGAATAGAACTTCCTCATTTCTATCAAGATGTTGACTCAACACAGCTTTCACATTGACGGGGTTTGCAAACCAGATAGCTGGTCAACTCTTCCTTTAAACACAGTAAGAAAGAAGAAGCCTGGTAATTCTTGGAAAAACCTGAGAAATAATGTGTATGTGTGAGTTGATACTCATCAACTACTGTCAAAGAAATGCAAGTGTAAAAAGCCTACTTAGCCCAGCCACAGTCTGTCATGAGGGAGCCAAGGCAGGAACTGAAGCAGAGACCATGGAGGAGTCCTGCTTACCGGCTTGCTGCCTGTGGATTGGTCAGCTTCCTTTTTCATACCTTCCAGGACCACCTGCCCAGGGGTAGAACCATCCAGAGTGACCTGGGTCCTCCCACACCAATCATCAATTAAGAAAATGCTCTACAGACTTGCATAGGCCAATCCTATGGAGGTATCTTCTCAATTAAGATTCCTTCTTCCCAAATTTCCCCAGCTTGTGTCAAATTGACATAAAAATTAGCAAGCACAACTGCCGTGTTTAAATAATTGCCAATCTGATGGGCAAACAGTAACTTCTGGTTGCTTCCACTGTATTTTCTTTTCAGGTACAGAGGCAATCAACTGCTGTTGCCCTAGAGAACAAGAAATCTGGAGGCAGGCAATCCTAGGTTCCAATTGCCCTGCTAACTGCATCAGGACTTAGAACAAACTGCCTCCACTCCCAGAGTAAGAACTTGGAATGAAAATGAAGACATGAACACTATAAGGCACGGTTGAGAAGGATGTTACTGTAGATATTCAGGAGACGACAGCCAGAGGCATCTGGAAGAATCCAGACTGAATGGGCCATAAAAAGAGATTGGGGGGGAGGGAGAGAGGGAGAGAGGAGAGAGAGGAGAGAGGAGAGAGGGAGAGAGAGAGAGAGAGGGAGAGGGAGAGGGAGAGAGAGAGAGGAGAGAGAGAGAGAGAGAGAGAGAGAGAGAGAGAGAGAGAGAAGAGAACCAAGACAGCATGTGGCCAAAATGGCTGGGTTCTGAAGGAATCAAAAGTTGGGGGAAGGGAAGGGAAGGCCCTGGGCTAGAGAGGTTTAGGGTAGGGGTGCGGTGAGACATGCTGAGAGGCGCCATGCAGCATAGACTCTGTAGGAGGTACTTGCATGCTGAGAGAGCCTGAGGCCAGAGTGCACTTTGTTTGCCAACAGGCACCAGTCAGCCATTCCTCCTGAGGTCTTTGGCACCTGGCACACCGATCACGGTTCTTTATTGGGCATCACCATGAAGCTCTTGGCCCAAGACAAACCTAGTAAACAATAGGTGGAGATGGTTATGGACGGGGTGAGGGAGTGCGTGCTGGCAACCATTTGTGGCTGTATTGTGCTCACATATTTGTGTTCTGTTTTTAACCAAACAATTCATCTTCTGTTTATTAAATCTGTAAGGGCGCCTTATAAACTCTGGGTAATGATTGTTTGCTATATATGTAGACAACCATTAGTTCTTAGTCTTTTGTTTGTTTGTTTTGTTTTTGTTTTTTCGAGACAGGGTTTCTCTGTGTAGTTTTGGTGCCTGTCCTGGAATCGCTCTGTAGACCAGGCTTGGCCTCGAACTCACAGAGATCCACCTGGCTCTGCCTCCCGAGTGCTGGGATTAAAGGCGTGCGCCACCACTGCCTGGCTTGGTTTTCATTCTTATGTACCAATCTCTAATTATGAAGCTTCCTCCTTTTTAAGTTTTCTCTAGTTCTGTTAATGATGTCACACCAACAAAGACCTTCAGAAGTCCCACCATGAGACGCGAGACAATGAATTAGACATGTGTATTGATTTTATGATGCTCCTGTTATAGAGGCCTTATTTAGTTTTATTTCAATAATTAATGTTGATGTTGAGATTTAACTTTACTCTTTTTACCCCTAAATGACTTGTATGTAACCCCAACACTTTATAAATTCTTCCAACTCAAAAATGACTGGAAATGCCACTTACGAATCAGTGGTCAATCATTCTTAGCCCAGAATTCTGAAATCAATAAGTTCTAAAAGCACATGGGCTTGTAGCATACACTCCGTTCCAAAAGAGAGGACTGGAGGCATAGGAGGATTAGACCAGAGCATGATGGGAAGCCAGCAGGGAACTCCATGCCCAGTACGGGGGCATCAGAGGACTTGGGTGGTTCTGCCCGTCCGCCCAGCTTTGCTCTGCCTGACACACATCTCTCTCCTGGGCAGCCCTGCTTCCCCAGCTCTGCGGTCAGCAGCACACGCAGCTTGTCTCTTAGGTCAGGCTCGCTCCACTTCAACCTGCCACTTCATTGGCGGTCATCCCATGCCCATCACATCTCCAGTCCCCTGGGGTCTCGGCTGCAAAGGAGGCTACACCATCACCACAGGACTCTTCTGGCCTCCCTTCAGGGGCTCCAACCATGTCACACAGGGCCAAGCCTCAATTGAGCTCCATGACTCCCCCCCCCCATCTTGTAGCTTTCGTGGCTTCAAAACCAATAGCACCAAAGAGGGCTCTTTGATGTTGCCACATTCAGGGGCTGGCTTCAGATGCAGCTTGGCTGGCTTGGGCCACAGCTTCTGTGTGCTGGCCCTGCTGGCTGTCACATTGAAGCGCAGAAGATGTCCATCACCTCGATGATGCTGGACTCTTGTCAGCCCCAGCTGACCAGCATCCATTGTCCCCGGGAAGCATGGACTGTTTCACTTCAATTAGTGCTGGTCCCTTGTGAGTCACAGCTGATTCTTCAGCCGCAGTTGATCAATAATCTCAGATCCTTAATCAAAAGTACCACATAAATGACTGGCAGCGTCTCTGCTGCCCTCTGAAACTTCACACGCCAGTCCTCCATTGTCTGTATTTCCCTCAACAATCCTTATCTGCTACGCTCGCACAGAACAGCCCACTAACCACTGAGAGCTCGATGGCTTTCTAGATGCTTCCACAATACTCCCTCAAAGTAACATAGTCTGCAATCACAGCAATACCCTGCTCTTAACACCAGCGTGTGCTCTAGTTTTCTTTCATTTGTTATGACAAAACACTCCACCCAAAAGCAGAGAGGAACGGGTTGGTTTGACTTACGATTCCAGGTTACAAGCCATCGTTGAGGGAAGTCAAGACGGAAACTCAGAAAGGAAGGAAGCAGAAACCATAAGAAACCTTGCTCACTGCTCACACGATAGCCCACTCACTGGCTGGTGCTCAGCTAACCTTCTTCCTCAGCCCGATCCGCCCGCCTACAGATGGTGCTGCCCGCAGTGGGTGACCCTTCCACATGGGTCATCAATGCACCTCACAGATGTGGCCACAGGCCAGGATATCTAGGTGATCCTTCAGCTGACACTCCCTTGTATGTCTCTAGGCTATGTCAAGTTGATAGCTAACGCTAACTAGGACAGATGATTCATCTTAATTATCAACTAAACAACATCTATAGAGTCACCTAGAAGATGGCTCCTGGGCATGTCTCTGGAAGATTAACTGGATTGGGTGAACTGAGGTGAAAAGACACACACATTATGGGCAACACCATTCCCTAGACAGGTATCAGAGAGAGAGAGAGAGAGAGAGAGAGAGAGAGAGAGAGACAGAGAGAGAAGAGAGAGACAGAGAAGAAAGAAGAAGAAGAAGAAGAAGAAGAAGAAGAAGAAAGAAGAAGAAGAAGAAGAAGAAAGAGAGAAGAAGAGAGAGAGAAAGAAAGAAAGAAAGAAAGAAAGAAAGAAAGAAAGAAAGAAAGAAAGAAAGAAAGAAAAAAGAAAGAGAGAGAGAGAAAGAAGGAAAGAGAGAAAGGAAGGGAAGGAAAGGAAGGAAGGAAGGAAGGAAGGGAGGAAGGAAGAAACCAAGAAAAAGAGAAAGAAAGAAATTGAGTTAAGTGTATGCATCCATTTCTCTCCTCTTCCTGACTGTGGAAGCAAGGTGACCAGCTGCTTCAGGTTCCTTCTGGCAAGACTTCTCCTGCCATGATAGACTGTCTCATGAATCTGAGTCCAAATACACCCTTCCTTTCTTCAGTCGCTTTCGTTATGGTATTCTATCTCAACAGGAATTGTAACTAAGGCAGTCTGGGAGGGGGTGGTTCTAGGTTGGGGTAACAGAGGTGAGAAGACCCTTCCTGGATGTGAACAGCATTCCATGGGCTGGGGAGCCAGAATGAACAGAGACAAGATGGACTGTAGCCCAGAACCATGAGTCAAATTAGACCCTTCCAAAATACCTTCCAGCTATTCATCACAGCAGCGAGAAAAGCAAGCAATGCAATAATTCCTCTTTCTATTGTACTGGACTCTATCTGCTAACATGACCATAAGGATTGTTAATCCACATTCATCGAGTTTATAATTTCTTCTTACAGAATTCTTGTCAAATTTTGGTGCCCATATCATACTGGCTTCCAATTTCTTGATCTACATACTATTTTGTTTTTATTTTCTATATTTTAATGTTTTCGTATTTAATGATAAAAAAAAAAATACCATAGAGAGATGGCTCAGCAGGTCAGAGTACTTCCTGTTTTTGCAGGGGACCTGGGTTGAATTCCCAATACCCAAATGGCAGCTCACAACCATCTGTAACTCCAGTTCCAGGGGATCCAACATCATCTTCTGACCTCCGTGAGCACTGCACAGAGGTGATACACAGACATACAAGACACCTATAGACATAAAAATAAATAAACCCTCTATTTCTTCCCTCATTTATCCTCTTCACTAGTACCAGGTAACATTTTTCTCTGACTATAAGAATCTTTTTCTCTGGTTTGGTAGACGATTTAATCACATAGCAATCCATGCTGGAATCACACCCCTCTCTGCTCACAGAGCCTCAGGAAGAAGCATTAGGACATGGTTGGCTCTAGCGCTCACAATGTGCTATGGCTGATTTTTCATATTAGGTAGCTGAAGCAATGGTCCCATCTCTCGGGGACAATAGTCCCAGAACGAATCCATGCAGATCTGAACGGTAACAGACCTGCCCAGCTCAAAGATTCAATGAACTGTTTACTCCTCATCCGCTCCAAACAAACCTGTAAGATGATCCTGCCATGCAACAGCCCTTTGAAAACTCACAGGAAGCCATGCAGAGAGGAGGAAAACCAGAACACACGGTCATTCCTGCTTCACTTGATATCCCAGGATCTGTCCAGCTACTTAAAAGCGAACCCAGAAAGAATTCACCAGTTTTGAACCCTGCTCGCTCATTAGCAAAAACGATTGAAAGCTCCCGCTACCAAACATTCAACCAAGGTGACCTTCGCTGGCAGAGGCTGAAAGTGTATTCCCGCTTGAACATCCGTAAATAAGGCAAATTGCACAACAGGATAATAAGAGTTGATGCTAAAGAGATGAAATTGCACAAATAAAAGGACCTTTCAAAATCTAAACACAGCTGGTGATTATCCAAGAGCAGAAATGACAGAACAAGCCCAAGGTGACCACAGTCAACATTACCCTGAGATGGAGATGGCCAAATGCCCAAGGTCACCACCCATCACATTACCCTGAGATGGACATGGTCAAACGCCCAAGGTGACCCTCCATCATGTTACCCTGAAATGGACATGTCAAATGCCCAAGGTGACCTTCCATCACATTACCCTGAAATGGACATGTCAAATGCCCAAGGTGACCACGGTAACATTACCCTGAGATAGACATGTCAAATGCCCAAGGTGACCACGGTAACATTACCCTGAGATGGACATGTCAAATGCCCAAGGTGACCACGGTAACATTACCCTGAGATGGACATGTCAAATGCCCAAGGTGACCACGGTAACATTACCCTGAGATGGACATGTCAAATGCCCAAGGTGACCACCGTCACATTACCCTGAGATGGAGATGGCCAAATGCCCAAGGTGACCCGCCATCTCCCAGTGTCTTCAACAGGTCTAGTCCCTTCTTCTAATTCCTGTACAAGAGGACCCACGTGTCTGTCAGTCTAAGCTCAAGTCTACAGCTGCTTGTTCCTTCCCGGTACCTCAATTGGCAGGACTTACAGGAGCCAACGACGAGGAAAGACTGCCATGCAGCTCTTTATAGTTCATGGTCACGGTTTATGCTTTTTAACCTAAGTCAGTTTTTATTTTTTAGATTTGATAATGCCCCACATTAGATGTTCTAGAAAAACCTCTTCCCTAATATAAAAAGCAACAAAGTGAAACCCAATCAAATAGCTAAGCCTAGAAATAGATTGCCCCAAATAACTATAGATTGTCTCAAATAAAGAGGTCTAAAGAGGCTGAGGAAGCCGTAAGTAAGTACTGCTCTCCGCCACTTGTGCACATTAGCCACAAAAGCATGCTCACGGCAGGGCTGCAACCAGGCAGGCTAACCCTGTGGAGCCGCAGGTCCCGAGTCAGTGCTGGGTTAAGTGAAACCCTATGATTTTTGAGACCCTGGAAACATTTACCTCTCTGAGCTTCTTTGTCTGAAAATGAGGCAAGTACCTACCTCACAGGAGGCTTTTTAGTTATTTGTTTATTTGTTTGTTTGTTTGTTTGTGACGGAGTCTCTCTACACAGCCCTGGCTGTCCTAGATCTCACTCTATAGACCAGGCTTGCCCTCGAACTCACAGAGATCTGCCTGCCTCTGCCCCCCGAGTGCTGAGATTAAAGGTGTGCGCCACGACACCCAGCAGAAAGCTTAAGAGAATTCAGTAAATACAAACAATAGTTAGTTTCCTATTCAAATTCTCCATGCACTGAACGGTCAGCACAGATGTTCCAGCTTCCCATCCCACAATGGGCACTTTCTGCTTAATATACGAAATTCTTTCCACTACTCGCTGCACTAAATTTTATATCACAATATTCCACAAGACAAATTCTCTTCAACACACTTAGAATTTCTTACAGCTTTCTGTATCCTACCATTTACAGACACGATGGTATCACTTCCAGTGAGAGCATTCCCAAAGAAATCCACAGGGGATTTGGGTGGGAGAGTGGAGTGTACCTGTACAGGGTGTGGGTCTCGAGACTTTAGAGAGGGTCAGGACACCCGCTTCCGTTTCTCCCTTCTTCCTTCCTTCCTTCCTTCCATCCATCCATCTGTCTGTCCTTCCTTCTGCCCTTCCTTCCTTCCTGCCTGCCTCCCTCCCTTCCCTTCCATCTCTCTCTCTCTCTCTCTCCTCTCTCTCTCTCTCTCTCTCTCTCTCTCTCTTTAATTGATTTTTTTTTCTTCTTCAAAAAAACAGTTTGAGATGTGAAGCTATAAGGTGTACAGCAGGTGGTGCTGGATGGAATTCACCTGAACACTGCCTGGAGCCACAGTTGTCCAAATGGCTTTATTCTTAGATATGGCATTCCTCTAATACCCATAGTGCACCACTGGTTAAACACAAAAGCACAGAGACCACTGATGGTAGAATATAGCAAGTCCACAGAGAAGAAGACCTAAAAAACGAGTGTGTCCCTTACGGATACATTCGACAGCCAACTGTTCCAGATTTCTTTGTAGCCAAACAAAATATCTACAACTTTGCTTAAATGATTAATTGATCAAATGAATAAATGCAGTAATGATTATAGTACCTTATCCTTTGGAGGGACTAAGAGTGCTCTCTATTATGTTTGTTGGGTAAGAGAAGTTTCAAACAGTATCTTATCTTTTTAGATGTATTAGTTTTATTTTATGGGTGTGAACGTTTTGCTTCATGTATACATGCATGCCTGGTATCCTCGAAGGTCAGAAGAGGGCATCAGATTCCCTGGAACTGAAGTTACATATAGCTTCGAGCTGCCATGAACCCTAATAAGCTGTGTCAGGTCCCAAAGAAACTCAGGACAAATGGCTAACTGTGGTGCCTATTAACATATCAGAGCTGCCTGCCAGGCTCTTTCAGCATGGTAAGCACCTGTTACAGAGTCCTGGCTCCTCTCTGCACTTGACACACACACACACACACACACACACACACACACACACACACACGCCCCCAAACCTTACCAACCCCTGAGCTTTGCTTCCCTTCCCCCAGCTACTGATTCCTATATAACCAGCCATTTCTCCTTTTTAGACTAAGGAGACAACAGCATGTCTCTAAAATATTCTAGATTAGGATGGATTCCTGTATGATGATAAATTCCTAAGGTTATAAAGATATAATCAGGTTAAGAGAAACTGACATAGAGGTGTATGTCTAACCACAATATTAACTGTGCAACACCAGGCTTCTAGAAAATTTAGATAAGTAATAACAGATGTTTGATTAAGGTTCATAAATCCCTAAGATTATAAAGGTATTGTGGGATGTTTATATCTGTGTGAAGATATATTACTGTGATAGGCTTAATAAAGAGCTGAACAGTCAAGAGCTAGGCAGGAGATATGGGCAGGACTTCTAGGAAGAGAGAAAGGAAGTAGGAGTTGAATCTAGGTGCATGTCAGACACCAACATGGAGGGAGCTGGACATACAAAATGAAAGGAAGGTAAAAAGCCACGAGGCAAAACATAGATTAATATAAGTGGGTTAATTTAAGTTATAAGAGCGGGTAGGACAAGTCTAAGCTAAGGCCAAGCTTTATAATGAATAAGTCTCCATGTAGTTATTTGGGAGCTGGCTGGTGGGATGGAAAAAGACTTGCTATAGAAAGGTCTATTCAAGTTAACAGACCTGATGCAGAAGTCTGTATCTAACTATTTACATCATTGCCAACTGTGTTGAGCTATGTTCAACACCAGGCTTCTAGAAATTTCAGATAAGAAACAACATATATCCGATAAATATGTATATTTGATAAATAAGGTTTATAAATTCCTAAGGTTAACAGTAACTTATTAGGGTCCTGGAGAAGTTCCACAAAAGACCACCATCCATGTATGCAATCAACAAGCACGTTTATTACCTGGAGAGTGAAGGTTCCAGCATGCTGGGGCCATGCATCCGACACAAAGGCAATATGGTGACCTCGCAGGCTCCTTTTATACACAGCTAAAGGAATTCTAGAAGCAGTTAGGTCATCCTATCTATGATTGGCTGAGCAAGCGGAGGTTACCTTAGTACATCTCTGATTGGCTAAAGCTAGCAGGGACAGGCTAGGGCTGCAACACTTCCTTCTTTGGGCACGTCTGGACAAGTCCCTGGATCTGTCCCGACGTGGTCATTGCCTTGAGATATTGCAGGGGGGCGGGGAGGGGGGGTGGCTCGGCTTGGTACGTGCAGTCCTCCTCGTCCTTGCTGCCAGGGGCACTGCTGACGGACTGTCCTTTGTTCGTGGCGTCTAGCTTTTTTGGAGGAACCGAGGCCTAGTTTTGAACTGGGTTATTGGGAACCTGTCATGGCATTTGCTTGGCCTTTTCATAACTGACTTAAAAATACGTGTCCACTCCCTCTGTCTCCACTAACTCTGTTAAGCTTTAGCTATTTGGGTAAACTGAGTCACGCAAGAAACTGTAATATTCTGTAATGGTGCACATTGAAAGGATCAAAAGTAAAGTTCCCAGTCTCTCTGTGGACTGCACTTGTGGCTTTAAAGTTTTATTTTGGTGCTAAACGATCTTCAATTAAATCTTCAACTCAAATTTTAAGGCTCAAATTTAAAAGGAATAAAGCTGTAAAATCCTAAAAAAGAAAAAAAAGGAAAAAAACTAACTTGTAAACTCCTAAAGGTAATTAAGACATGATAGCCAAGTCTTGGGCACCTAATAAATGGTCAGATTCTTTAATGTGCACAGAACTATGCTCACCATCATTCCAAGTAGAAATGTACATTTACAGCAGTGGTTCTCAACCTGTGGGTCATGACCCCTTGGGGCATCAAACAACCCTTTCCCAGGGGTCACCTAAGACCATCAGAAAATACAGATATTTACATTATGATTTATAACAGTAGCAAAACTACAGTTGTGAAGTAGCAACGAAAATAATTTTATGGTTGAGAGTCATCACAACATGGGGAACTGTATTAAATGGTCGCAGCATCAGGAAGGTTGAGAACCACTGATTTACAGGGACAAGCTTTATTTAATTATTATACTCTTCATTATTTCAAACCACTTTTAAAGTTAAATATATTTTGATCATGTTCTTTTCCTCCCTCAAGTCCTTCCGGATCCTCTCCCCATCCCTACCCACCCAACTTTAAGTTCTTTCTCAAAAAACAAACAAAACCCAATGCACAACAAAACCCCCAAAACCAAGAAAACAAAATAACCACACACACACCCTGGGGGGAAAAACAGTTAGCAAATAAAAGCACACAAAAAAACCTTCAGAGTCCATTATATGTTGGTCAACTACTCCTGAACACAAAGCTTGTCCCAAAGTGGCTGATATAATCAGTGCCATTCTATTGGAGAAAACATACATATATCATATATACATTGTGTATGTGTGTGTGTGTGTGTGTGTGTGTGTGTGTGTGTGTGTGGTTATTGAGTGCATGCAAGGGGCTTAATAAAGAAATAGAAATAGCCACTCTGTGGGTGAAAAATTACATTTATTCCAAGCTGCCAAGGCTGTTGGAGTAGCTGGAAAAGAGAAGGATTGGGAGGGATCTCCAGGGGTTCTCAGGGTACCTGGGAGAAGGGAGCCTGTGACCTGGGCTAGGAGGCTTTGAAGTGTACAACAAGTACTTGTGAGTAGGGACTGAGTGAGCCTGTAAGCTAGCATGGACCTTGATATGCTGATGGGCACGGAAGGCACGTGTTAATGGGAGAGCCATATGTCCCTTTTGCTAGAGATAAGAAGAGTAACTCCTCTCGGCAAGTGTGAACAGCTTCCCAAGTTCCTTGGGAATGCAGGCTTAGTCTAACATCCAGAATTTGAGAAAAGGCGTTTCTTCTAACCTGATCGTTATAGATGCTTATGTGCTGTGGGATGGTCTGTATGTCAAATCTGTTGCTCTGATTGGTCAATAAATAGAACACTGATTTTCCAGTGGCCAGGCAGGAAGTATAGGCAGGACTAACAGAGAGGAGAAAAGAAAGAACAGGAAGGCGGATGGAGTCACTGCCAGCCGCCGCCGCCGCCATGACAAACAGCATGTGAAGATGCCGGTAAGACACAAGCCACATGGCAAGGTATAGATTTATGGAAATGGATTAATTTAAGCTATAAGAACAGTTAGCAAGAAGCCTGCCACGGCCATACAGTTTGTAAGCAATATAAGTCTCTGTGATTACTTGGTTGGGTCTGAGCGGCTGTGGGACTGGCAGGTGAGAGAGATTTGTCCTGACTGTGGGCAAGGCAGGAAAACTCTAGCTACACTTATGTGTACATGAAATGAATGACAATAATACAAGAGATAGGAGCAAGAAATTAGGACATGTGGATTGCCCATAAATCCATATAGAGTTATTTGAAAGTGGACTTAGGTAGTTGTAAAAATATCCTATAAAATCTAAGACAATCACACACACAAAAAAAAGTTTTTGTTTTTGTTTTTTAAAGTAAGATTGGGGCTAGAAAAATGGACCAGCCATTAAAAGCACTTGCTGTTCTTACAGACGATCTTTGGGATTCTATTCCCAGCACCTACATGGTGGCTCATACCACTTGTAACTCATTCAGGGGATCCAGCTCCCACCACTTCTGACCTCTGTGTTCATGTACACAGATAGAATTGTAGGCAAAACATTCATATACACAAAATAAAAATAAGTCTTTGTTAAGAAGTACAATTGAGCCACTGTGGTGGTGGAGTGCATACCTTTAATCTCAGCACTTGAGGGCAAAAGCAAGCAGGTCTCTATTGAGTTCGAAGCCAGCCTGTGCTACATAGTGAGTTCCAGGCTAGCCAAGGCCACATGGCAAGACTTTGTCAATAATAATAATAATAATAATAATAATAATAATAATAATAAATAATAATAAATAATGAAAGGAAATCTAGGTGCCCATAGGTATGGTGATGACTTTTTAGGTACGCCCCACAGGCACCCATAAAAGGGAAGTCTACTCTGCAATAAAAACTGTCAAGAGAACATGGGACAAGCCAGAGAGAAAGATACACACCTGACAATACTGTTGTTCAAAGTATAAGAAGAACTCAGCAATGAGGAAAAGACCAAAGACTCACGTAGTTACCTCACTGAAGATGACAGACGGCCGCCAGTGGACAGGTGAACATGTGAGGAGCATTTTAAATCACTAGGTAACTGCAAATTACAACACACGGAGATCCCACCACAGGCCTATTCAATTAGCCCAAATCCAAACCCCTGACAGCACCAAATGCTGACAAGAATTCAGGACAGCAGCCCTCACTCAGTGCAGGTGGGAAATGCCAATCTGTATGGCCCCCTAGAAGACGGTTTGTCAGTTCCTTATAAAATTAAACACAGTCTTAGCACATGATCCAGTCCTCGGTATTTATCTATTTAGCAAACTGCAATTGTATATCCCAAAAGAAAGCATGCCCGTGTGTTGTGGGATATTATTTTAACTAGGCAAAGATGTGTTACACTTGTTTATGCTGTGGAATATGGCTTTAACTGTGTCAAAGTGTGTTACATTTGTTTCTGCTGCCTTTCTTAATGATGCAAAGATGTGTTACATTTGTTTATGCTGTCTTTGTTTAATTATGTAAAGATGTGTTGCTGTTTCACTTTGCCTGCCTGAGGCACCTGATTGGTCGAATGAAAAGCTGACCGGCCAATAGCTAAGCAGTAAAGGGATAGGTGGGGCTGGCAGGCAGAGAGAATAAGTAGGAGGAGAAATCTAAGAACGAAAGGAAGAAGGAGGAGAGAAAGAGGGAGGAAGAAGACCTGGGGACAGAAACCAGGCAGCCACCAGATAGACAAACACAAGAAGCTGTGAAAGTAAGATATGCAGAAGAAAGAAAGATAAAAAGCAGAGAGATGAGACAAAAGGTAGATAAAGAGAAATGGGTTAATTTAAGTTAAAAGAACTAGCCAGAAACGTGCCTAAGGTAGGCCGAGCATTCATAACTAATAAGAAGACTCTATGTCATCGTTTGGGAGCTGGTTGGTGGCCCAAAAGAAAAAGCCTGGTACACTCACGGGTGCTTATAGAGCTTTATTTAATATTGCCAAAATTTGAAAACAACCAAGATGTCCTTCAGTGAGTACATAGATAAATAAACATGGCATAACCAGATATGGAATATTATTCAGCACCTAAAAGAAACTAGTCACTTATGAAAAGACACGAGGAAAAGTGAATGACTATTACCCCATGAGAGAAGGCATTCTAAAAAGGCTACCTACCATATGATTCCAATTATAATGCATTCTGCAAAGATAAAACTACAGAAACAGTATAGACTGATGGCTAGGGCGGAGGATGTAGCTCAGCTGAGAGAATCTTGCATAGCAGGCATAAAGCCCAAGGTTTGATCTCCAACACTGCATATAAAAAAAAAAGTATGGTGAAGAACACTTGTAATCTAACACTCAAGAGGTAGTGGTGGGCAGATCAGAAGTTCAAGGTCATTATCAGCTAGCTATACAAAGAGTTCAGGGTTAGCCTCGGCTACAGGAGAACCTGTCTCAAAATTTATTTAAGAGATTCCTGACTACCAGGGTTACGAAGGAGGAGGCATGAATAATCAGAGCACAGACTTTTTTAGGGCACTAGAAATGCTCCATATGACACTCTAACACGTCATTATACATACTTCCAAACCCACGCAACTTACAAGACAGAGATTGAGCCGTATGTAAACTATAGACTTCGGGTAAGCAATGATGAGCTGACGTAGATAGCTGCCTCTCTGAAATGACTTCTTTACCATAGACCAAAGCAATGAAGGATCTAAGAAAACGCCCAAGGGGTTGCAAGAGCCCATTCCCCACAGAGGTCCCCCACACAAACAAGTTAGATCTCTCTGGACATCAACTCGCACCTCTTCCATCAAACGTAGCTTGTGGTTCTGGCTATCACTGGCAAAGGTTTTTGAATAACAAAAGTTCCTAACACTGAATTTTGCCTCATTCTTGCCTCCTACATGATGGCAGTGTATCTTCCTACCGTCTCCCCCATCTCTCCTCACATATGGTCTCCTCTGCAACAAACGGCTGTCGAGAAGCGCTAACATTTGTATTTGTTTAGCAACATTCTTGAGACGCACTCGCCCGACAGATAATAACTGTTATGTTCACGACATTTCCAGACAACTGAAAATAAAACCAATACGCTCATCTTTGCTGAAGGCCAAAGGGGGAAGCAAGGAGTCTCTCTCTCCTCTGTGAGTAATTTACGTAGGAATCAAAAGCATGAATGGTTCTGGCCCCATTTTCTCACTCCTAAAGTTTACTAAAACTCAGCCTTGGCAACATTCACCAGAGGCAGTTAAGACTGCTAGGCGAGAGGCCGGCAGATCTCTGTGAGTTCGAGGCCAGCTTGGTCTACATAAAGTCCTAGAGTTCCACACCTTCCAGGGCTATATAGTGTGCTCCTGTCTCAAACAAACAAACAAACAAACAACAAATAAATAAGTAAACAAAGGGGCTAGAGAGTTGGCTCAGTGGTTAAAAGCAGTTGATGCTTTGTAGAAAGCTAGGGTTCATCTTGATTCTGCTACAAAATTCAGTGATGGCCTGAAAATCTTCAGCTCACCTCTCCACACCTCATTTCCCTCAGGAAGCCGCATTTACCTATCACAAATATTACTTTTTTTTTTTCTGGACATGGGAGCTCACTCGGCAGACCAGGCTCACATCAATCCTCCTGCCTCTTGAAGTGCCAGTACTACAACTGAGCCCCACAGCTTTTAATAAGACACTCTAAACTATACCCACACATAAATCTCCCAGTGCGGGACTGTTGTTGGTTTTGGTTTCAAAACGGGGGGTGGGGGGGGGTGTCACTATATAGCTTGCAATTCTCCTGCTTCAGCCTCCCAAGTGCTGGGATTAGCAATCTAAATGTTAAACCTATATCCTTCATTCTTGGAAAGCCAGACTTGACAGTCTATCTGCATAATAATCCCGCTTGCTCTGTTTCAAAATTCCACAAGAAAAATTAACAGTAAATTATCCCCAAATTCTTTCAGTGTTCCGGAACGGAGCACTGAATTAAAATCCCAAACCCAGGGCGTACAAGTGAACATTCTCCTACAGTCCAGTCTGCCTTCCCAGCCTCTGACTTCACGGTTCGCTGGCCTGTTTGGTATGACCATTGGGCCTTTCAGGTCCTGGTCTTACAAGTTGCTCAGGATGTGCTGGACGGCGGCACAGGCGAACGCTCCAGGGATGGCTGGGGGACAATTAAGGGACATTTCAGTGGCAAAAAGTGACATCTTGACAGAGCTAACATGGAGAGCACACCAGGTACCCGATGTTCTTTTAAACAGCCCCCCGGTGTGTCCCTGTCCTCAGGTAATAGGACATGCACCACCGACGCCTTACACAAGAGAAAACGGAGAGCTCCGCTGAAAAGCAGAAGCTGGAGAGATGGCTCGGCGATTAAAAAGCACTTACTGATCTTGCAGAGCACCCAGGCTCAGCCTCCAGCACCCCTACGGCGGCTCGCAATGGTCCGTAACTCCACTTCTGGGGGATCCAATGCCCTCTTCTGGCTCCCGTGGGTACCAGGTCCACACATGCAGCCAAAGGCTCACACAAACAAAATAAAATCAAATAATCAGGATTGAGAAAGAAAAGAACTAGAGAGGTGGAGGAGGGAGGAGGGAGGCGGTAATACTGCTGGAGGAGTCTGGGTCAGGAAAGATCTGGCGGCAGCCATCTGGGCTGAGGCCTGAGTGAAGAAACAGCCATACAGAGATCCAGGTACAGAGTGTTCCAGAGAGGGACAAGAACGTCAAGACGGAATGACCCTGGCAAGATGAACCTAGCGAGCTCTGGGAACAGAAGGAATGAAATGTGGCTCAGTCACAGACAGTAAGAGGGGGCAAGGGAGGAGGCTGGAAGCGAATGTAACCGAGAGCCTGTGTTTATCACGGTAAAAATCCACTGGGTATTTTGAACAGGAGAATAATACAATCTGACTTACATTTTCTTTTTTTTTTAAATATTTTTAAAGATTTATTTATTTATTATTTATACAGTGTTCTGCAGCCTGCTGCGCCCTGCAGCCAGAAGGGGGCACCAGATCCCATTACAGATGGTTGTGAGCCACCATGTGGTTGCTGGGAATTGAACCCAGGTCCTCTGGAAGAGCAGCCAGTGCTCTTAACCTCTGAGCCATCTCTCCAGCCCCCTGACTACATTTTTATAACGGCCCCACTGGCTGCTATGTGAGAAATGGAATACAGGAGACAGGAACGGAATCAAAGAGGAGAGTCCAGAGACAGATGATGGGAGATGTGTGGTTCCAGCCTCCTGCTGTCTTTGAACATTACATCATCACTGCAAAACTTGCTATCTCTGCTCCTTGGCCCTCTATGTATACTTTTAAGATTTATTTTGTATTATTTGTAGTGTGTGTGTGTGTGTGTGTGTGTGTGTGTGTGTGTGTGTGTGCATGCAAGAGCCTCCACAGACCAGAAGAGGGCATCAGATCTCTGGAGCTGAGTTACAGGAGACTATAAGCAGCCTGACATGGGTGCTGAGCACAGAACTTGGGCCAAGCACACTCTTAACCACTGAGCCGCTCTCCAGCCCCTGCTGGCCTTCTCTTCCATGTTAACTTGTCTTACCGATAGACTCAACCACTTTCCGACTCCCTCTTAGTGAGACTCAGAAAAGAGTCCGGGATCACCTCTCAGATTCCTCTGACGTCTGACCCCATCGTCTACACAACCCAGAGGACCCAGCAAAGCCCGCACAAGGGCACAGCAGAAAAGCCAGGCTTACACGGCCACTGTCATTTCAACGTCTATTGAATCATAAAGTCTTCTCATGGGAAATTCAGAATTTGGGCCAGGCAGTGGTGGCGCACGCCTTTAATCCCAGCACTTGTGAGTTCGAGGCCAGCCTGGTCTACAGAGTGAGATCCAGGACAGGCTCCAAAGCTACATAGAGAAACCCTATTTCAGAAAAAAAAAAGAAGGAAGGAAGCGAGGGAGGGAGGGAGGGAGGGAGGGAGGGAGGGAGGGAGAAGGAAGGAAAGAAAGAAAGAAAGAAAGAAAGAAAGAAAGAAAGAAAGAGAAGGAAAAGAAAGAGAGAAGGAAAGAAATTCAGAATCCAAAACCAAAAGGGACACGTGCTCCTCAGAGTCCAGAGGCTTTACTGATGATGCCTATCTTGTTGACAATGTAATACAAGGAGTATCATCTCAGCATGCTGAAGCGGACCATCTGCAAGCATGAATAAAATATCTCTGCTCTCCATGCACACGCATGCCAACCCACCCCATCAAGAGCTGGAACTGATTTCCCTTCCCTTTGAATTGAGCTGACTGTGCCGCCCACTCCGGCTAACAGCACGTGGTGCAGGTGATGCTGTACCCCTTCCGTGTCTAGGCTTCAAGACAAGTGGCTGCCACTCCACCTCACTTTAGAACTGGGCCACCATACGATAAGGAAGCCAGTCTCTGAACTGTGACAGAACACCAGAGTGTTCCAAACTACTGTGAACAGGGACATGAAAGAAAAGCTTCCTTGGCCATCCCAGTCCCAGCTGAGCTCTGGATCCCAACGCACTTGCTATCTAAGTGGCGCCTGAACTGATACCATGATGGAGGCCAGCTAACACACAAAACTCTAAGAACCGTAGCTAAGTCCGGGAACGTGATGAGCCATCTCAACAAGTGAAAACAAAACTCGGGATATTCCAGTTGGAAATATAAACACGAGGCAAACCAAGAAAGGCCACACGACATACTTTTCAAGAAACAGCAGGCTGTCTGTGAGACGCGAACCGTGATCTAAGGCTCCTACTCAAAAATGGATCCTCCCTGGGCAAGCTGAGTGCAGTGCCCTTGTGAGCGACTGCTCAGGGGATGCTGAAGGAGCAGTGGCGCCAGGATGTCACAGAGGTGTCTGTGAAGAACAACTGTCCTCCACTTTACTGAATCGGGCCTATGGCATGCTCGTAAGCATTTATGCCCCTCCCAAGTTCACACCCTGAAATCTAACCACCAATATTGAGGTATCAGATGAGGCTCTGGGGGGTAAGTCGTGAGAAATTAGCTCTTGCAAATGGAATCACTACCTTTGTAAAAGAAGCTTCAGAGAGCCCTAGGCTCTGCGGTTGTTATATAAATAGACAGCAGGAAATGGCGCCTGTGGGCCAGGACGTTTACCTGCACCAGATGTCAAACCTGCTAGTGTGTGGACTTCTTGACTTCTAGAACTGGGATAAATAAGCTGCTGTTGGTGAACTATCCAGTTCATGGTTTTCCATTAGGAGAAGTCCAAGCATATATCACTCTAAGGTTCTGCCACTCATTTAACCAATACTTTTAAATGTTTATATATTCGCTTCTGTATTTATTTGAGGAGGGTGTGAGCATGCCAGGGTTTGCATGTGGAGGGCAAGGAACAGGGTGTGGAGGCTGTTCCTTCCCTCTCCCACATGGGTGCCAAGGGCTGGACTAAGGCCATCAAGCTTGACATCAAGTCTTTACCTGCTGAACCATATTTCTGGCACCATTTATATTTTATAAGTCACCAGCCATATACCAGACAGTGTTCTGGGTGCTGAGGATACAACGATCTCCTTGAATATAAACACTGGTAAAGGAACTGGAGCAGAGAGGAGAGTAAGAGAGGGCAGGAGGAGGGCAGGAGGAGGGCAGGAGGAGGGCAGGAGTCAGCGAAGAGCTGGCAGAAATGGGAAAACAGTTCAGCTGTTGCCTGCAGGTCAACAAAAGCTGCTCACACAGCTTTTACACCGTGTAAAGATACGTCACTATGACTAGTTTAATGAAAAGCTAGATGGCCAATAGGTAGACAGGATTTTAGGGGCAGGGAGACCACTGGGAAGAAGGCGGAGTCACGAGAAGATGCAGAGGAAGCATGACATGTAGGAGATGAGGTAACAAGCCATGAGCCACAAGGCAACATGTAGATGAACAGAAATGGGTTAAATTAAGCTATAAGTGCTAGTTAGAAACAAGCCTAAGCTACGGGTCGAGCTTTCACAATTAACAAGAAGTCTCCTCGTGATTATTTGGGAGCTGGCTGGTGGGACAGAGAAAGACTCGCTACAGGCAGAAGAGCAGTAAGTATCAAGACCCTGTTGTGTCTGGCTTCAGAAGAAGACAGTAAGAGACAGAGACCGTGGCTGTGGTTTGGCTGTGACCTGCCCCCCAGTGTTACTGTACCAGAAACTTGATCTCCAGAGAAAAGCTACTGAGGTGTAGAATCATTAAAATTTGAGGCTACAGGAAGGTAGTAAGGTCATGGGAGAATTGCTCTTGAAAAGAATAATGCAAGTCTTGTGGGAGTGGAACAGTTCTCATGAGAATGGGTTGTTACAAGAGACGCTGGCACTTCCCCTGCATCCCTCAATAATTCTTTAGAAAGTGAATCCCATTCTCTGAATACACCCCTGCCATGTGATGCCATCAGCCACGGGGCCCTCACCAGGGTTAGTTAGATGCCACAGTGTTGTGGTCTTATGGCTCCAGAACCATAAGCTAAATAAACCTTTCTGGCTTTATAAAGTACCCAACCTCAAGTATTTTATTATAGCAACACGAGATTAAGTCAGGAAGCAAGGAGGTTAGGGAGGAGGCAAGGAATCCTATTTCAGAGGAACCTGTAGGAAAGGACTAGCCCTTTGGATTGTATGATAGCCTATCTCCCAACTGCCTCTCCCAGCTATAATTCATGATTACATAACACAGCCTCTACTGATCATCTCTCATTCTTGGGCTTTTACTTGCCAGTCTGTTTACATTCCATGGCCTTCTAGTCATCTCTAGTGCATTTCCTCTACTTCCTCAACTGTGTCTCAAGAGCAAGACTCTGGCATGTTCTTCCCATGTACCCAGGCTCTGGCACGAAAAGATGTTCTGTGGATCTTTCTGGAAGGTGATGATGACAGTGTAATCTCCTAGCACCCTTTCCAGCTAGAGGATCAATGATTTGAACTCTCCTGGCAAACTGGTTTGTACACGGACTCAGAGAAGGCTGACAACTTTCTAGATATTCTAGTTAGACCACTTTCTAGGATCCTATTCATCAAGTGACTAGGACATGCTGCATCAGATGTTTTTTGTTTAAATGAACACAGTATCACACGTAAAGAGTCCCAGTACACAGAATGGCCACTGGATCACTACACAGTAAGCTTGCTGAGCTTCCAAAGGGTACAAATTGTTACTCAATAAGCACTGATGTGATTAGTGATGGCCTGGAATTGTTTCTCCTCTTGTGAAAGGTGGGGATAACTTCATCTCTGCCCTTACCCGGCCCCTAGAGCCTTGGCTGATCTTAGTGACATCCCTGACCATAATATACAAAGGGACTAGTGCTCTGAGGGGTGTATGAAGGCAATAACTGAATAGTACACCTGGCTACATTTTCACAAGAAACCTGGAGCCCTGAAATGTTGCCCTCACCTTTTGAGAAACTCAGCTTCCACGCTATGAGAAACCGCAGGCACTGACAGAGACCATGAGTCAACACTTAGATCAAGAACCCTGCTAGCACACAGCCAGGGGCTGGCACCACCTTTCCGCTGTGCTGGGCCCTGAGGAGGAAGTCATCTCAGAGTGCATCTATCAGGCCCGGCTGCTTCAGGCGACACAAAAGAGAAATTCATGCTAAGCCTTTCTGAATGCCTATTCCATGAAGCAATGAGCAATATTTAATAGTGGCTTTAATGTCCCAATTTGAGGAACAAATTACTGTATAGTAGATTGAAAAGAGGCAAGGAAGCCAAAGAGCCATCAGGCCATCGCCACTGGCCCGCAGCTCACCAGAGTGCGCCCTCCTCATCACTCATACAAGTGAGAGATTCACAGTCAAGGTCACTATCCAGTGACTGCTCCACAGAGATCTGACTCACGGGACATGAAAGGGACAAGCGAGGTGACTCAGAAGTCAGTCACACTCACAGGACTGCAGGTCAGCAAAAGTCCCCTGGAACGTACCCAAGGCAAGGCCACAGCACTGATGTGACTTGTGCAGGTCATAAAGTTAGGCAGCTGGACAAACTATATGTTCATTCTGACTCAGTCAACCCCACAGACAAGAAAAGAATTTATTACATTACTTATAAAGCAAGGGTAAGACCCAAAACAGAAATGAAATGTGCAATCATGCCATAGATATAAATATTCTAACCACTAAATAATGATTGCATTTGACAGTGGGAAGTTCTAAAATTATCTTTGGATGCTGCGGAAACAGGAAACACTTGATTGCAAACGGCCTTTTCATTTACAGCATCCTTGTGTGTATTCAAAAGAGCTCTATGGTGGAGGCAAAAAGACCCTTAAAATGTGAGCCTCTTTTACCTGCGTTGGTCCGACCTTCTCCCTGCAGCAGCCATTTCCAGCCCTGACATGGAGAGGCTTCAGGGAAGGCAGCACGTTCACCCTGTGCCCCTCCCCCTTCTCCCAGACCCCCTTCTTCCAGGCAGGTTTGTCTCTCCACAAAAATGCAGACCCACTAAGGCAGAGCTGATGAACGAGTGATGATAACACAATAGGACAAAACCGGTGATTTGAACCTGAGCACAGTGCACACCCATTGTCCCAGCACTTGGGAGGTGGAGGCAGGAGGATCAGGAGCTTGAGGTCATCCTCCTCCATAGGATGAGTTTGAGTTTGAGCTCCATGAGACCCTGCCTCAAAACAAGACAAAATAAAAACAAAATATATTCTTCACAGACATTACTATCTTGAGCTAGGGGTGATAGCATATGCCTGCAATCCGAGTACTCAGGAGAGAGATAAAGGCCAGCAAGCTAGAGACCACCCTGGGCTACACAGCACAACCATGAGAGAGAGAGAGAGAGAGAGAGAGAGAGAGAGAGAGAGAGAGAGAGATCAAGAAAGACATCTTAGCTGGGCGGTGGTGGCGCACGCCTTTAATCCCAGCACTTGGGAGGCAGAGCCAGGCGGATCTCTGTGAGTTCGAGGCCAGCCTGGGCTACAGAGTGAGTCCCAGGAAAGGCGCAAAGCTACACAGAGAAACCCTGTCTCGAAAAACAAAAAAAAAAAAAAAAAAAAGACATCTTGAAGTGTGTCTCATACTTTCTGTCACTCCCATTTTCATAACCTGAATTCACACTCATTTTGACACACGATTTTTAAAAAATCAACAAAAGGATAGAACTCAAGAAAACGCCCTAGGAGCTAATAGCATAACAATGCAAAAGAAAAAATGGTACAGTGCTTTTAAGGGGCAATGCTATCTTGAAACTTTATAAAGTATACTTGTGCTTGATTGAAAATTAATTCATTAGTCATGATAACAAAGAAAATCATAACAAAAGATGCCAGGGTCAACACTGCTTTTTTATCAAATAAAAAAAAAGAAACAGATAAATAAATGCTAAATAAATAGATAACGTCCAGAATTTAGAGAAAGGAGAATGACCTTTAATGAGAACAGTCAATGAAATGTGAAGTATTCCCTCCCCACAGAAACCACTCTGGAAATAGCAGTAAGTCGCCGACTCAGAAGGACCCCGGGATGCAGACCCCATCCCTCCATCACACTTCCACAATGGGTAGCGAGCAAGAGATGTTGTGGGATATCCACCAGAGAAGACTCCTCGGACAGGGGTTTAAGCCAGTAGCTGGCTGGCAGTGGGTATTCAGGATCCCAGTGTAGCACTGAGCCTTTCTCAGACAGACAAACAAACACACACACACACACACACACACACACACACACACACACACAAAAATAAATAATTAATTAATTAATTAAAAAAAAAAAAAAAAACATGTTCTGGGCTGACATACTTCAGTTAACAAGAACAGTTAGTCAGCAGAGGAACTACAGAGGCCAAAAAGCTTATAAGGTTAGTACATTTAGAGACTTTCCCAGAACTGTGGACTTTGATGGATGAGATCTTTGTTTTAGTTTTGGCTGATGGAGCTGTCTATGTGCTGAGTTTTATGGTCTGAATGGCACTTCCATCATGGAGTCAGTTGTGCTAAGGTCTGGGGGCCTGTTATAGTAACACTTCCATTGTGTGGCCCCGACCATCAGTAAATGGGCGTTAAACAGGAACTTAAGAAGAGGAGCAAGGTCAGAAACCACGTCCTTTGGTTATAATGAGGGCAGGAGCAGCTCCCGGCTCGAGCCCTTATTGACATCTTCAACTCAAAAGGAAAGGAAGACATTCTGGGTGAAAACAAAAGCAAGTTTGGCTAAAAGTCAGACCACATGATTCTAAGTTTCCTGAACTTTCCATAAGGCCAAGAAAGTCAAACCCTGATTTTTCTAAAGCAAAACCAGAGTTGAGGCTTGGACTGTGGCTTGGTGATGGTGGGTTTGCCTACTGTAGAGACCTACAGAGGTTTCCTAGTTAGAACTTACTCAGGGTCAGAGAATCTGAGCTTGCTTTACCCAGCAGGGCTGCATAACGGGATGATTTGACCACGGGGTGTGGAAGGATCTATAATTGGCTGTGCAGTGTGCTTTGATCTAGCAAGAGGGACGTCTTTTGCCCCACCCCTTGGCATTGTTATAAAAAGCCTTTTTGAAGAGGCAGAAGGGACCGCTGGGTTTTGACCCAGGTCCTCCCGAAGCCATCTGGTGTTTCTGTCTTTCTCCTCTTCACTATCTTTCTATCTAAAAGTTTCTTATCCCTCTCTCCTCCTCATAGGGACCCTTTAAAAGGTGGGAGCTGGCCTCTCACAGCCTACCATGTACAAGGCCATTGGTTCTTATCAGGGCACAGAGAACTTACCCTCCCCACTTCAAATGGTCCTTCTTCAGAAAAGACCTTTTATCAATACACATACATAAGAGAAATCTATACAGGAAATTGTTGAGAATGTTCCCAAGAATGTAAAATATACCAAAAAAATTTAATCATTTTACCATAAAATTATTTCTTAACTTTTTTTTTTCAGTGTCAAGAGCTTTTGTGACTATCTGGTCCATTAATGCACCTGCTCAACAATTATTGATACCTACTTTGACCCAGGCGTTCTCCTAATACAGGGTGACCCAGGCAGCTAAGACAGACCTTTCCACGGAGCTGGCAGTCTGGGAAGGGTTAGCTCACCAGGCTAGTCACAGCCAAGTCCAACCAAGTGTAAAGGTGATGTCCTACAGGGTTACACACATAAAGAGATGGCGTGACAGAAAGTGACTTGGGAGGGACTTGTGTGAGGGGATACAGTAGCCTCCCTCGAGAGGCTTCACAGAAAAGTACCAGATGGGTTCATTAGCAGAGACAGTGAGATCAAGCAGCTGGGGGGGGGGGGGCACAAGGAGGCAATGACTTCGGGAGCTGCTGTAACAAGGAGCCTGTGTGGCTGGAGCCCAGGCGGTGTGAGGGAAAATGATGGCCGACCCTAAGATTGGAGGCGGTTTCAAATCCCACACTGGGCGGAGCTGGGGTGAACGGCTCCAACCTGACATTCATTCAGTGTCGTGCGGAGCCACTGAAGGGGAGTTTCAGGCAAAGGACAACACGATCCGCTTTTTAAATCCTGGCCGCCGTGGAGACAATGGTTGGTAGGAAGCACATATGGAATCTATTCCATGAACTCAGAGGAGGAGGGAGGCAGGCAGCAGAGGCAGGGAAGACCTCGGGAGGCTCCCTGGGGTGGTGGGCCCTGCCACTGAGGACAGGTGCTGCAATGTAGGTAGACAGGATGAGCCCTGGGCTTGCGGCTACAACAGTTCAGTGAACGGCGGTGCCCTGGAAAAAGCAGTAGCTGTGAGGAGATTTCGGGAAGAAAAAAAATGGGGAATCAAGAGTCTTGCTTGGCTTAGCTCCTTCCTTTCCGAGATGAGGGAGTGATGCTCTGAGCATATTCTTGACTTCATCAAAGTAGCACACAGCTTGTTAGCTGCAGAACTGGAGTTGGAACCCGACTTTCTACTTCCTGATCCAGAAACCTTCAACTAAGAGCATTACACCAAGACTTCCCTAGGAAGTGACTTCCAGTGTTATTTCCTTATTCACGTGGACATTCCACATAATTCCACGATAGATAAGCATGTTACAAGTTAAAAACACAAGTGAATCTAAATGGGAAATTGCACACAATCACACACACACACACACACACACACACACACACACACATACACACACACACACAAATTCATGTACATGTACAAGGATCCCAGTAGGGTCTGTTCCCAGGACTGCACCAAGATCAGTTTCCAGCTTTTGACAATGTAACATGGTCACTTACAGTGTTAACCCTTGGAGGAAGCTGAACAAAAAGTCCCTGGAACTCTGCTTCTTGTCTTAAATTACTTAAAAGTAACAACGGTGGGTGCGGAAAGATGGCTCAGTGGTTGAGAGCACTTACTGCTCTTGCAAAGGTCCTGGGTTCTGCTCCCAGCACCCACAGGGTGGCTCCCAACCATCCATAACTCCAGTTCCAGAAGATCTGACACCCTCTTCTGAACTCCTCAGGCACCAGGCAGGCGCATGGTGTACATACACACGCGCAGGGAAAACACTCATAAATAAGTACTTCTAAAAGGAACAGAATAGCAACAATAAAACACCTTGCCATGAATCAATAGTTACTCATGCCTATAACCCAGTGCAACTTGCTCAGAGACCCAGGGCCAACAGAAATAAGCCAAAATTTGAGCCTGGATCAAAAGATTCCTAGTTCTCTTGTTGCACCACACATTTTACCCAAATGATCTCTAAAAGGAACATTTTTAGAGGGGACACCTACATGGCACCTGTCTTCCTTAATGAACAAAAGCGAAACCGCCTTTTTGCCCTTTTTGAAGGCAACCCAATCCTTGGCTGCACACTGTCTCCTCCACACTCAAGAACACAGCATACAGTCAGCAGTCCGAGAGCCGAAATCTGGGTTTGGCTGGTTCTCGTAGTCTGTGTGAGGTGTGAAATGCTGTTCAAGACAATTAAAACGTCTACTCTTTCAATTCCTGAGCGAGCTGAATAAAACACCATAAATGATTTAAGCCATTTGTGAAATGAATAAGAACACGGCTTATCACAAAGGAGAGAGAGGAGAGAGAGAGAGAGAGAGAGAGAGAGAGAGAGAGAGAGAGAGAGAGAAGGAGAGAGAGAGAGAGCGCAACCCCCTCTGGTGGGCTTTTCTCAGTTAGGGTGAGAAACAGACCGGAAGTCCCCATGTCACCCACGATCTGGAGAAATCCGGTAGCTGTAGGGCAGCTGACACAGATAGGAATTGAGGGTGATGCCTTCCTCACACCCTAAGCCAGAGTCCTTACACTTTAGCCCCATCCCTACCCCTACGAGTTCCATGTCAAAGGTCTCCTGCTGACTCATGGGTTCCATCACTTGGTTCCCGGTGAGCGTGGACATTTGGGGAAATTTTCAGACCTTTATTAGGTGGAGTTTGACTAGAGGAAGTGACTTTCTGGCGGTTGTGCCCTGAATCATCGCTGGATTAGTCTGGACCAGTCTGGACCAGTCTCCTCTACTGACTGACTGTCTATGGCCAATGTAAGCCCCATGAGACTCGTCGATACCACTGCTGTCAGCCGCTTCTGTGTGCCACGACTGTCTCGGCATCGCTGACCATGTCTCCCCAGACTGTGAGACAAAACAAGGCCTTCCTCCCTCAAGTAGCTCCTCCTCAGGGACTTAGTCACAGTAAGGAGAAAAGTAACTGCTAAGTTCCCTTGCTCCTCAGGCTCGGCCCCTAGATATCAAGCTCCCCCATGCACTCCTCCCCTCCCTCCTTCCTCCCTCCCTCCTTTCTTCCCCTGCCTTTTGTTTAAAACACACAAGTTCTTCCTTTAAACCAAATAAATAGTCTATTTGCAGCCGGGCGGTGGTGGCGCACGCCTTTAATCCCAGCACTCGGGAGGCAGAGGCAGGCGGATCTCTGTGAGTTCGAGGCCAGCCTGGACTACAGAGTAAGATCCATGAAAGGTGTAAAGCTACACAGAGAAACCCTGTCTCAAAAAAAAAAAAAAAAAGTCTATTTGCTGGTTTTCCCTCACAGAATTTCAAGAACTTACTTTGGACCCGGTTGCAATAGCTGAGTTGGGAGAGCGTCAGACGGAAGAGCCTGCTTTGGAAAAGGTTCTGTGATGGCTGTGGCTTACACAGAGGGCCTGGCAACTGATGGAGAGGAGGAAGAGTTGGGGAGTTACAGATCATTGCAGGTAATGACAGAAGATGGAAAAAAAAAAAACCTACAAAAATCTAGGGAGAGTCAAGGGGGAAAAAAAACACTCCAAATTCAATAGAATATTGAAAGGCTTTGAGGAAAGGTTACATTCGGCCCTGAAAAATGGAGAAGGGGAAAGGAAGGTTGGGAAGGAGGAAGACAGGAAGGAAGGTAGGGATCTCAGGAGGAAAAGGCTGACAAATGTCTCTCTTACAAAACAGGCCTAGGAACGCTAGACTCAGTGACTGGATCGTCACCATAGGAAGTCGGGATATTCAGAGTGGCTAGACGGTGTAGAGGTATGGTCTCCTCGGAATGCTGTTCTTCCCAGAAGACCACAGAACTGGGGTTCTGTTCTCCCGGGGTCCAAGGGTCAGTCTTTCCCCTTTCTGTCTTCTCTCTAGGCTCCCCTCTCTGCCAGGATGACTCCGGGGGATAATATAGGACCATGAGACCGCAAGTCATGTGCTCAAGACGGCAAAGCGCATGAACAGGAGCCCCGGCTTCTCGTCACGTGACTCAGCCTTGGACTCTAAAGACAATAGACTCTGTGTGTGTGTGTGTGTGTGTGTCTGTGTCTGTGTGTGTGTATATGTGTGTATCTATGCGTGTGCGCGCGCACGCATGTCTCTCTGTGTGTGTGTGTGTGTCTGTGTGTGTGTGTCTGTGTGTGTGTGTCTGTGTCTGTGTGTGTGTATATGTGTGTATCTATGCGTGTGCGCGCGCATGCATGTCTCTGTGTGTGTGTGTGTGTGTGTGTGCGCGCGCTCTAGTGAAACTCACTGGTATTTTTTTCTTTTTCCTTTTTTTTTCTTTCAGAGTCTCACTATGTAGCCCTGCCTGACCCAGCACTTGCTGTGTAGAGCAGGCTGGCCTTGAACTCACAGAGATCCTCTGTGTCCCAGTGCTGGGACTGATTGATACCTGTCTCGCTGTTATTTCTGTGTAGCCCCCCCTTAAATGTTGGGAAATTCACATTCAGGGGCCGGAGATGTGGCTCAGTGCTGTGGCACCTGAGCGCCTCTGGGTTCAGTCCCCGGCACCAGGAAAACCACAGAGCACAGAATGAAAGAGTTAACTCATGCGCTCTCAGGTTCTCACTGCAGTCTGTGGTGTGATCCTTTTGATGCCTTTTTCAGGGCCCGCAGCAGGGTCTGTGTTAACAAATCCTTAGGGGCGGAGAAGCCGGACTCAGCTGCACTTCAGCATGAGAAACAGCATTAGCACACAATGACTGCTCAGGGAACGGAAGCCAGTCTTAGCCTTACAAAGACGAGATGGACAGTTGGGAGGGGACACGTAAAGAACCTGATGGACGGGAACAGAAGGCGGAGCTTCATAGCCGCAACCTTGCCTAACTCTTTTGTGCTTGGTGCTTAAACGCTAACGTTGTCCTCACAGCCCGGGACTTTAGAAATCTTGAGTCTAAACCTGGAGGGAGGACACAGGATAAGCTGAAATCAAATCCTCGTGTGAGCGAGCCAGCACAAAGGCGTTTACCTTTGTAAACAAGGTAGGTTTTGAGCCCAGCACAAAGGCGTTTCATTCAGCAGGTAGGTTTACCTAACGCTCTGTCCTCTTCCTGTAGAAACGAGAGAAAAGGTTCCGTGGGGCTGGTGTGACAATTCTCTTCTGGCGAAACTCAATGCGAAAGAGGTGGGAAGGATGGTGACCAACTTCCCCAGGGAGCATTTGCCCTGAAAAGCCTCTCCAGCGTTTACTCCCAAACAATTAACATTAAACACCAGCTTTAATCCAGCACTGTGCTGGGTACCAAGAGAAGGAAGATAAACAATGTGGACTCTGTTCATCTGAAGAACCACAGGTGTCCTGGTCTTTCTCACTGAATTGTATGGCCCTGAGGGCACCACTGCATCCACTCAACTCTGGATGTGGTGTGAAGACACATAAGCCTCCCCGTGTTCCAATAAAACTTTATTGCTACACACTGAGTTTGAACTATATCATGTGACTTTCAGCCATCATGGAGTATTCCCTCTTTTTCAGCCATTTAAAATTGGACTTGGAGTGCCAGCTCAGTAGTAGAGAATTTGCCTAGCACATGCCAGGCTTGGTTTGGATCTCCAAGGCTGTCATAATGAGGGGAGGGAAAGTCGGGGGAAGGTGTATAAACCATTCTTAAAGTCAAGCCTGTTGGTACACACCTGTAACCCCAGCACTTGGGAGGTTGACACAGGAGGATCATGAATGGGAAGCCAGCCTGCAGCAACACACACACACACACACACACACACACACACACACACACACACACACACACTGTTCTTAGCTTATGGTCATATAAAACAGGATAATTGAGGCCACAGGTCCCCAGCTTCTGTGCTCCGTATCCCAGGGCAGGGAATTAGGCTGCAGGCAATACTTTTGTTAACACCCAGCCCACACTCCTTTACAGTATACAAAATAAGCTTTTCTTCATTAAAGAAAGTCTTCATTGAAAAGACTTGAGTCAGTTTTAAAACTGTTCAGCTTCTAAGAGAGACAGAGATATAAAACTACAGACTGTCTAAAGGGAGGAGGAAAAGAGAAGACAGAGGTCAGGGCAGCAGCAAGAGGCCCCCCAGCTCTACCTCACCCGAGAGAAATGAAGGGGCAAGAGAGGAATCAGCTTGGAGCTAAGAACCAGCCCAGCAGATGGGCTGTGGATTAACCTAGAGCAGAGACAGAAGCCAGGGCAGGGTCACGGAATTTAGTAAGTATGTTAGTTCCTTCTGCGTAGCTGGACCAAGGGCCTGTGAGAAACCACTTATGGGAAGGAGGATTTCTTTTAGCTCACGGTTCTGAGGGTTCTGTCTTGAGTCCGAAATGGGACAGGAACATGAGACAGAAAAGGCTGACCATCGTGGACAGGAAACAGAGCTGAAGTGACCTGTTACCAGGTAAAGTCTTCAAGGCATGCATGCCCCCCAAGAACCTACTCCCTCCAATGAAACCTTATCGACCTCCTAAAGCTCCCAGAACCTCCCCCCAAATAGTGCTGTAAGCTTGGGGACAAGCATGCAGCACATGAACATGTGGGGGACACTCCAATTCCTAGCTGGTTTTCTGCTGGTGTTATAAACACCACGATCAATAGCCCCTGGGAGGGGAGGATTTGTCTGGCTTACATTTCCCCATCAGTGTCCACGGACAGGAACTCAAGCAGGGCAGGAACCTGAAGGCAGGAAACGAAGCAGAGACCATAGAGGAGTGCAGCTCATGGCTTGCTCCAGCTTGCTTTCTTATATAACCCAGGACCCGGGGGTGGCGCCACCCCCAGTGGTTGAGGCCCTCCCATACCAATCGCTAATCTAGAAATGCCCCCCCCCCATGTGCCCACAGGTCAATTTGCAGGAGGCAGTCCCCCAGCTGGGGTTCCCTCCTCTCCACGCCCACCCCTTAGCTGTGGTCTGTGTTGAACTGAGGGAAACTAACCTGCACAGACCCTTACCAAAGCCAAAGCTACTACGTACAGAAAATTGTTTTGTTCGGCCAGAAAAGACTGCTCTGATGCTAGAAAAACCTGCAGGGCCATGTGGACGTGGGAGAGATGGTTTTCATCCTGTTCACCTGCGCAGTGACCCTGGGGAAATCAGTTCAGTGGGGACCAATCCTGGAAGCTTCAAACTCTCACTCTTAGAATTGCCCTTATTTAAAAAAAAAAAAAAAAAAAAAAATTTGGTCATGGACAGAGCTAGGCCCCAAGGGTTCTAATCAGAGGCCCATTCCTGTGTTTAACCAGGATACGCAAGACTGGAATTTCCAGTCATTAAAAAAAAAAGAAGAAGAAGAAAGAAAGAAAGAAAAGAAAAAGAAAGGATAAGGAGCATATTCCCAAGTGGAATTTGTTATTATAATATTTGCTATCATTAGCAACAATAAAATGCATTTGTAACCGGACAAGTTAGAAATGATCTGGCCAGTGACCAGAACGAACTGGCTGACGTCCGGGGAAATGAACAGCTAGTTGCTGGCATTCAGCAAACACTACACAGCAAGAACTCCAAGGTGTCCAAGAGCCATCGCCACTGAAGGTCAGGTCCCGGGGAAGCTAGAGCAAGGTGAAGTATAAACAATGACAGGTTTCTTAGTCTGCTTTCTGTTGCCATCACAGAACAGCTGGGGCCAGAGGTAGTCCTGATTCTCCTGTTCTGTGATAGAACACCTCGGCAAACAGCAGCTTCGGGGGAGAAACAGTTTATCTGGCTTGCATTTCCCCATCAACAGCCCATCCGAGAGAGAAGTCAGAGCAGGAACTCGACCGGGAACTTGAAGCAGAATCAATGGAGCACGTCGCTTGCCAGCTCCCTCACTGGCTCATGTTTCACTAGCCTTTCTGTATAGCCCAGGACCACCTGCCCAGGGAGCAGGGCCGGACACAGTCCGCTGCTGGGTCCTTCTACATCCATTAACTACTGAGACAGTCCCCACAGACATACCCGCAGGCCAATCCGATCTGGGAAACCCCTCGACTGAGACTTCTTCTCAGGGCCACTCGGCATCTCAAGTGGACAGTAAAGCTAACTATGAGACCAGATAGCCTATGAGGAACGTCAGTTTGTATGGCTGTGGTTCTGGAGTCTGGGGAGCAGCATACGAGTGCAGTCCCAGCATCCATCTGGTTTCTGGTGAGTGATAAATATTTTCAAAATCCTCCGTAGTGCAGTAAGCCAGATCAGGCCATATTAATGAGACCGGGATTAATCCAAGCAAAGCAACTCCTGGATGACTCTGGGGGAAAGGAAGCAGGAGAGAAATCACGTGACAGGTCTAGGAACCGGACCTTAAACACTCTGTAGGCATGGTCTTGAGGAGCTCTGGGGGAGGGGCTGCCACTTGGTGGGTTTTCTGAGGGCAGGGTTTGGAATGGGAGGAGTGTGGCCGGGTTCCCAGCCAACCATCTGGGCAGGGTTTGGAATGGGGCTTGAGCAGGGGAGATTCCCAACAGTGAGGACCTTCTTACTTTTGACCTGACAAAAGGTATTCACTTGTGAGACACAGCGAACTGGCTAGCTTAGGTCTGCTGCTCCTCATCTCAGAAGACCATCGGTGACATCACGGAAGCCTGCTTCCCTGGCCTCATCTAATCCCAACACTTCAAAGGCCTCACATGTGAATTCAGAGATTCAGTTTCCAAGAGAACCACTGAAAACAGGTTCAAACCGTAGTCTAAGGGTCGGGACAGTCTCCAAAACGCATTGATTCCATCCTGTCGGCTCCTTCCAGCACCAAATCAAAGCCCACGTCCAGGGGCTGGAGAGATGGCTCAGTGGTTAGGAGCCCTGACTACTCTTCCAGAGGACCTGAGTTCAGTTCCCAGCACCCACATGGCAGCTCAAAACAGTCTGTAATGCCAGTTCCAGGGGACCCAAAACCCATGGCAAAACATGAATGCACATAAAATAAAAATTAAAAAAAAGGTCCACGTCCAGAGTGTCATCTGAATCAGACACGGTGGGACTCCGGACAAGATTCATCCCTAGGGTAAACTCACTTGTGCCTTGAACCTGAGAGATCGGAGAAGTTATCTGCTCCCAAATTGTAATGGTGGGGCAGCACAGGACAGACATTCCTATTAGGAAGGGAAGAAGCCACAAAAAAAAGGGTAACCAGTCCAAAGTAAGTACAAAATCCAACAGAGAGAACATGGACAGAAAAGCCCTGGAATACCCCTCCCACGTGCAGCCTCCTGGACACATGGGAGACCGGGACTCTCAAATCTTCAAGCACATCTCTCTGCTGTCACAGAGGACACACTAGATGGTCCCCATGGGATCGAGTTGCATTTCTACGGTTCTCCTGGGGGGCACTGAACAATGCTAGCCCGATAGTTTGGGTTTGTTTTGTTTTTAAAGATTTATTTATTTATCATGTATACAGTGTTCTGCCTGTATGCCAGAAGAGGGTGCCAGATCTCATTACAGATGGTTGTGAGCCTCCATGTGGGTGCTGGGAACTGAACTCAGGACCTCTGGAAGAGCAGCCCTCTCTCCAGCCCCCCTAGTTTGGGTTCTCCATCGCACAACAGTGCCATGCAATGAATTGTGTCTCCCCAGAATTCCTCCATGGAAACACTAATTCCCAGCATGTAAGCATGTGTCTGTCCATTAGGAGACACATGACATGTAAATCAACAGCAAAGCACATACATGACAGTGGCCCAGAAGACCACGGAGCTGGGAGGAAGCAGAGGCAATAGTGAAGGACAGTGGCTCTGTAAAACACAGCAAAGGGTCACCTGGAAAATGTCCACGACGTCACAAGTCATTTCTACAAGCAGCAGAAGTCAAACAGGAAAGTGTAAGCAACGACTCCCTGTGTTTACAGGAAACAAAACCTATGAAAACCAAAGGAAGCAGGATCCATCTTCGGAGCTTGAAAAGAGGAGAAGGGTCTGACAACATCCAGACAATTGGAGGAGGAGAGGAAGAGGACGACGAGGAGGACGAGGAGGAGGAGAAGGAGGAGGAGAAGGAGAAGAAGAAGAGGAGAAGGTGGGTTGAGTCCACTGAGCTGGGGGGGGGGGCCTGCTCCCACTACTGTAGCCCTAATTAGATTCTCAACCTTCCTGACGCTGCGACCCTTTAACCCAGTTCCTCGTGTTGTGGTGACCCCCGGCCATAAAACTATTTTCATTGCTACTCCATAACTGTAGTTTTGCTAGTTATGAATCACAAAGTAAATATCTGTTTTTTTTTCTGATGGTCCTAGGCGGCCTCTGGTAAAGGGCCGTTCAAGCCTCCCAAAGGGGATGTGACCCACAGGTTGAGAACCATTGCTCTACTGCTTCTTTGTTTGAAAAGGGGTCTTGCTGCCTTGAACTTGCAATCCTCCTGCCTCAGCCTTCCAAGGCTGGAACTACAGGCATGGGTCACCATGTCTAGCTTCTCTAGGTGCTACTGAGCCAGAGAAGATAAAAGGCAGAGGTAAGGCAAGAGATGTGGTATTTATTGATTATGGACTGAGTATGAGACCACACTGAAAATATCACCTCCAGGGGCTGGAGAGACGGCTCAGTGGTTAAAGCATTGGCTGCTCTTCCAGAGGACCTGGGTTCAATTCCCAACGCCCACATGGCTGCTCACAACTACCCATAACTCCAATCCCATGGGGATCCAACACCCTCTTCTGGCCTCATGGGTACCACATGCCCACAGTACACAGACACAGATGCAGGCAAAACACCCATACACATAAAATAAAATGAAAGACAATACTACCTCCATTAATGTAGCGCTTTGGATTTTAAAATTTCGTTCACATATCCTTTTATCCAATCTTACCTGCCACTGGAAAGGAGCAGGAGGTGTCACTTTTGCTAGTGAAGTGTTTAAATTTGGAGGCAGAGAAAAGCACTAAGCCAGCAGATAGAGGGCAGAAACAAGACTTTATCCTAATTTGACCCAACCAGCAACTGGACGGAGTGTACAACTCTGTACAGAGTGAAATGTTGTATGGCCTGGGCAGGGTCTCGGCTTCCCCATCTGAAAAGTGGAAATTACAGTATCCGTCTCATCCCCGAGAACACAAGGCACCAAGTGGGGTTAGTTCAGGCAGGTACTCTGGAAACGGATGTCAGTATCTCTCCTTCATCCCCAAACACCCCCACGCCCAGCCATCTCCCTCCCGTACATGCATTCCTGCTGTATTTGGGCAGCTCATTCCTTCAGCTCCATTTAATGATAACCACAACATCTAAAGACAACTATTGACATGCCTGACTCCACACGAAGCACTAGGTCTGTGTTAGCTCACCACCCCGAAGGACCTGATAGGCTGGATTAGTCAGGGATTACACTTGGCTAATTTCTGGACTGACTTAACTCCCAGTACGCAGTAGACCCTCAATAAAAGCTGACTGAGTGAAGAAGGAGGTGTGAGCTGGTTGTCCTGTGATTTTTCTACTTACTGATTGTGTCTTCTGCTCCCTACATTCATGCATGGTGTTGAACCAGCTAATAAGGGGTAATGGGGGAGGGATGATTGTTCTGTCCAAGCTTTTAATAGTCCCTTTGAAATACACTCTACAATTAACTGAAAAAGTCATCAGGAATGCCTTACCAAGCACAAGGAGGAAAAAAAGCCAACTATCCAGAAGACCACATGCCCACAGATCTAGCCTATCTGCAGAATACTTTTAATATACCATGGGCAAAATCAGATTAAATCTATAATCTAACTGTTTGTAGAAAACAAAGAAAAGACTTCAGAACTTAACATCGAAAAGCATGCAAATAGAAGATGCTAAAAAAAAATCAAGTTATATAATCATCTAGTGAAAGACTTTGAAATAGAATACTCACCAAAAGATAAACAAACAAAAAATATTTAAACAGCCTTGTGAAAATACTGTGCCCAGTTCCTTAAGAGGCACTTGGGGAAGGCCATTCAAGTCCACCATCCCACCCTCAGCCTCTGCTAACTGAAACTGCAACAGGTCTCACTAATAGCTTGAAAGGACTCCATCAAGTTGACTCGGGACTCTTAAAAAAGTATAATATACTCACACATACATTATTGAATTTTTCCTTTTTTGTTCAGCATCTTGCAAGAAATCCCAAGTTTCAGCCTTAGTGGCAAGTCAACAGTGGCTTTCTGGAGACGGCTGGAGTGAGCCAGAAATCTCCCACTGCAGAGTCCCTATGACCGTGACAGGCTGAAGCCCCCCTGCTGTGAGAAGTCCCTGTCGAAGCCGTGTCAGAGGAGAACGTGAATGTGCAGGCCTGGTCAGTTCCCCAGTTTACTACCGTTAAATTATACTGTTTCGCGGCGGTGGTGGCGCACGCCTTTAATCCCAGCACTCGGAAGGCAGAGGCAGGCGGATCTCTGTGAGTTCGAGGCCAGCCTGGCTACCAAGTGAGTTCCAGGAAAAGGCACAAAGCTACACAGAGAAACCCTGTCTCGAAAAACCAAAAAAAAAAAAAAAAAAAAAAAAATTATACTGTTTCTCAACAACTGTCCACATTTCACCAAACCTAAATAAACATACAGAAGTTTAACTGCTTCCTGGGTCCGACTTCCTCTATAAAGGCATCCATGCCATAAACCTTACATTAAGTCTGGAGGCTGGAACCATGGCTCCGCTGCTAAAAGCACCAGCTGCTTTTCCAAAGGACCCAGGTTCAATTCCCGGCACCCACGTGGTGGCTCACAACTGTCTGTGACTCTAGTCCCAGGGGATCCGATGCCCTCTGCTAGCCTCTGTGGGCGCCAGTCATGCATGCATGTGGTACATTGATATACACGTAAGCAAAACACTCACACACATAAAAATAAATTACACTTAAAAGAATAATAAATAAGGTGGGCAGCTGGTAGAGGAAACCTCTGTATATCCTTCATCATGTGTGTGTGTGTGTGTGTGTGTGTGTGTGTGTGTGTGTGTGTGTGTAGACATCACACATTACACACCACAACACACGCACCAAAAATAAATAGATAAGTAACTTGTTTTAAGTTATAGACTTTCTTCATTTGTATTTGAATGTCTTAGCCATGAACCTAGGATGTCTAGAGGAAAACTATTTTTCCTTCTCTACATATGAAAGCTAAATTTTGAGATAAAAAAAAAAAAGAAAAGATGAGAGACTACAGCTGGGATTTAAAACAAATAGATTTTTTTTAAAAGCTCAAAATGTTTATATTATACTTTATTACTAGTTTATTACAAACCGTAGTTATACATAGTTAAACATAGTTTAAATGTAATAGAATTAACCAATAAAATTTGTGTATAACTACTATGTAAACCAAAGTATCATACTTTGTATCTGTACTGCTATAACAAAGCACCACAGGCTGGTAACTCACAAACAAAGAGAAAGTTATTTCTCAGGTCTGGGTACTAGAAGTCCTAGATCAAGACACTGACACTCACCTCTTCACAAGGCACTGGCAGGGGGACTAATAGCTCTTTAGGAGGTAGAGCCTTGATGGTGGAAACGTGCCACTGAAGAGGGTAAGCTTTGAGATGTTATAGCCCAGGTCCCACTTCCTGTCCTCTTGTTTCTCTCTGCTTCTAGACTGCTGATGCAGAGGGACAGGCACCCACATGTTCCCACAGCTGTGTCTTCCCCGCCGTGATGGGCTGTGTCCCTCTGGAGCAACGAGACAAAATGAACCATTTCTCCCCTAAGTTACTCTTGTCAGGGTGGTTTTCCCAGCAGCAGAGAGGAAACTCATCACCAGACTACTACATGATACATGTTTGCTCCTGGCTTTTACTAGTTACAGCTTGAACTGTTTGAAAGTATGACTCAGTTTTTATAGCAATTCTTCTGTTCGTCCTGTAAACACATGGCGCCTAATACGCAACTAGTACTACGATAGGGTTTCCAGGCTTGAGTTTTTAAAATTTAATGATGATCTCTGCCTTAAAGAACACTGTAGTCTAGTTGCACAGACATGAAAAAATAAAAACAAAAAACCATCATTTCTGAGCCTTGGCAGAATAGCCAGTCATAGTAAATATTCAGAAACTCTTTGATCAGAACAGCCTTGGAAATTCCGTATCACTTCTCAGCTCTCTGCCTTTTCTGCTCTGGTACTGAGCTGGATCCCAGAGACATCACAGGTCGGCTGACCATATAATACGAGTTTAGCCTGAGAAGGCGCTGAAGGGTGACCAAAGGCTTTGGCGAAGGCGGGGCCTTTTTTCCTGACTTTGGGATGCTTTGATCTGCTAATATGTCCCTGCTGGTAGCCTTTGGAAGCCCCGTAGTGTTTGCTTTCGAGGTGGCCTCGTGGCTACTCTACCTCAGCCTGCTCTCTGGTCCATCCACAAATCACTTCAGGTGGCAGTCACTTCATTTCCAATGGGGCCTGACTCTCAGGCCCAGACTCTCGGGCTCAGAAGGGGAGGGGGGGTGAGTCAGGGGCCAGGGTGTGGAGGGAGGGCTTCTTATAAGCTTTTTTTTTTTTTTTTTTTTTTGATTCTTTGGGAATTTCACATCATGCACCCCAATCACTCTCAATCCCTAATCCTTCCATGTCTGCCCCCACTCCTGTAACCTCCCCCCAAAAAAATTAATATATTTTTTTTTAAAAAAGTCTAATTTGTGTTATCCACACACTCACTGGAGCGTGGTCAAACCCTCAGTGGCCTGCCCCTTAAGCAGAACTGAGTCCTTCCCCTCCCACACGCCCGCCAGCAGCCATCAATTGTGGGGAGCCAACCTCAGCATCAGCATCGGAATCCTCTTAAGACACTGTGTCCTCTCCTTCAGCCCTAGGAAAGGGGGGAGGGGCCTCTCCTAGTGGTATCCACCCCACCCCCAAGATCTCCTTCACTCCTGTACTAGCTAATCAGAACTAACTTTCTAGTTAAAAAGTCTTCACAATTCTGAGGGGTTGCCCCTGGCAAGCAACCCACCCACGCCTCAGTGAACAGACTCAACACATCATATTGAGAAAAAAAAATTAGAACAGGGCAGGAATTTGTGGGGAATAGGAAGAATCGGAAGGAGGGACTGAGGAGTGAATATGTATGATTAAGATATACATAGAGAGATAGATAGATTAGATAGATACACACACATGTGTGTATACATATGCACAATGTATATCTATGTATGTATATGTGTGTATGTATGTATGTATAAAATTTTGAAACAATTATTCTTTCTTTCTTTTTTTTTTTTTTCTTTTTCCGAGACAGGGTTTCTCTGTGTAACTTTGGAGCCTGTCCTGGAACTCACTCTGTAAACCAGGCTGGCCTCGAACTCACAGAGATCCACCTGGCTCTGCCTCCCCAGTGCTGGGGCTAAAGGCATCCGCCACCACTGCCTGGCACAATTATTCTTTAAAAGAAGAATTCTGCACAATAAATTTCCCAAGTTCCCCAGCCCTCTTGAGACAACTGTGCAAAGGATATGACCCCAGCTCCTGGAGAACTTGGCTACTGCAAGCCTCCCTGAACTCTGTAACCCCAGAGCTGTTCCCACCACGGTCAGAAAGGCGGCCTGTCCCCGGGGGCTCCAGCAGAGGGGCGGCTGTGGTTTACGCTCTAAGACAAGGCCACGGCTGGCACGAGACACAAGCCTGCTGACTCTGACTGGTGCTGAGGGGCAAGGCGATGACTGGTCCAAAGTCCCCTTCTCCGGCTGGGTGAGCAGGCCGCTGAGGTTCAGTCGGAGAGTGGACTGAGAGACACTCTCCTGCGGCCTCCCCGGTGTTGCAGCAATAAGTCTCATGAAAAGACCTCCCTGGTGGTCTTTTCTCCGCTGAGCTGTTAACACAAAAGAGCCGGCGAAACAGAAAAAGTGGCAGGGACAGCCAGATGAGCAGTCCAGCTGTGAGAGCAGTGAGGCAAGGGTGACTGCCTGGCAGGTCTGGTGGCCGCAGCTCGAGAGCCTGAGAGGAGCCAGGGCTGCAAGGGAAGAGAAGCAGTGAAAACAGGATGAGGGGAGCCAGGACCACGGAAGGATAAAGGGGTGTGAGGAGGCAGAGAGGAGTTCCAGAAAGCCACCAAGTTTTCAGAGCCAGGGTCTCAGGCTGAGGGCTGAGGGCTCTGACAATGGCCAGTTCTTAGGGCCCGTCCTCAAGCCTGGGTGAGGATGGTCACACTACAGGGTGCTGGTGATGGCGCTGCCGCCGCCGCCGCCGCCGCCGCCACCAGCTCTGATGGTGGTCTTGATGGCAGGGATGCTGATGCTGATGCTGATGCTGATGCTGATGCTGGCGCCGCGGCCGCTGCCCCCTGCCCGCTCTGGCTGCTCCCTGATGCCCCACACTCAGCAAAAGCAAAAGCTTCCCCTTGCCTCCTCATGATTTCTATCTGGTTGCAGCAAAAAGAATCCTCGGCCAAATCATGACCAATCGAATATAAAAGAACTGAAGGGGTATCTATCTCTGCCTGTGGCACCAACATGTAACTGAGTCAGAGTAGAAACAGTCGAAAAAGGAAAAGACGAGCTTTAAAAGTAAGCTAACAGGACCAGCCTAGATGTTGTCTTAGAGGGTAAAAGCAGTTGCCATGGAAGCCAGATGATGAGTTCAGTCCCCCAAATCAAGTCTCCTAAGAGCTGTCCTCTGACGGCCACAAGCTGTTGTGATGTGCACAGGTGCACACATGGGCACATACACACACTAATAAAATAAAATAAAATAAAACAGAACAAAAAATTTCATGTCTTATCACATTCAAAATCTTTCTTCCATTTCATCACATTTCTTAGAAATCTTTCATCTTATTTTTTTTAAAACCTCCTATTTGGGGGCTGAAGAGATGGCTCAGCCGTTAAGAACATTACCGCTCTTGCAGAGGACCCAGGTCAGGTTCTCAGCACCCCAGTCGGGCGGTGGTGGCGCACGCCTTTAATCCCAGCACTCGGGAGGCAGAGCCAGGCGGATCTCTGTGAGTTCGAGGCCAGCCTGGGCTACAATAGTGAGATCCAGGACAGGCACCAAAACTACACAGAGAAACCCTGTCTCGAAACCTGCCCCCCCCCCCCAAAAAAAGGCCTCTAAGATCCTCTCTAGCTCTAAACCTCTACAGTAGAGGCATCAGGACAAGTCCCAGCAGACAAACTGCTGGCAACAACCTCATCGATCTTAAGGACTTAGACTCAGGCTTCAAATCCACGGGTTTCTTGTTTGCTACTACGATACCACAAAATACGCAATATCTGGTCATTGTCCTACTGCCTGGCATACAACTTCCGGATTTGGGCGATCTTCAAAGTGATTGCCTTTTTCCATGCTACTAAGCTGACAGATGGCCGACAGCCCCTGGATGGTTTCAGGAAGGAGACAGTCATTCAAAATCCAAGACAGGAGCGGGGAGCTGAGACTTACAGGCCCACTCTGGTCCTCCCGCCTCTAACTCCCAAGTGCTGGGACAATGAGTGTTCAAATCCCGTCCCTCCAGAGAGCAGAGAGCGCCCGAAGTTTAAACTGTCCAGTGATCTAATCAGAGAGCGCCCAAAGTTTAAATTGTCCAGTGATCTAATCAGCGACGTCAGTGTAATGAAGCCCATTAAAACTTCCCCGGGGCAGGGCTTAGAGGGCTTCCAGACAGCTGAAGGTCACAGTCGGAGGTGCCAGATGTGGTGCAGATGCCCTGTGCATCTCTTCATCTGAATCCTTCATCACACGCTCTATAACAAACCGGTAAATGAGCTTCTCTCCGTTCTGTGAGGGGCTGAGGAAAATGAACTGAGCAAGAGGGAAGAGTCGTGGGGATTCCACCTTTCAGCTGAAGGGCTGACTGAACTTGTGGCTGGCCTTGGAAGTGAGAGACAGTCTCGGGGACTGAGACCTCGACTGTGGGATCCCATGCTAGCTAGCTTCAGGCTGAGGGCTGAATCAGCAGACACCCAGGTGCCGCCCCCCACCCCACCCCCCCCACACACAGCACTGCTTGCTTCCTGGGTGGGAAGACACCCCACACGCTTACTTCATCCCAGCAGCAGCCTGGGCTGATGAGAGAATGCCGAGGGCCTGGGTTTGTTTATTCCTGTGTCCTCTCAACCACTTCAGATATCTACCCCAGCAGTGTTATTTTGGTAACCATGTTGCCACCGTCTCCGCCCTGGTGCTGCTGAGTGTAAACAGAACCTGGACATTTCCAGGAACTGTCAGTCTGGCACTTCCTACAAAGGGGTAAATCTTTCATATCATTAGCAAAATAAAACCTAGGACTAAAACCTGCCCCCCCCCCCAAACATCTAGAAGTCACACTTCCTTTTTAATTCAGGTTTACTATTTGGAAAATCACATTTAAAAAAAAAGGGGGGGGGGTTGCTCCAAAGAACCATATACATCTTTGCCTCTTACTGGCCGAGCCGAGGAACAAGTATAAACACAGCTGCCTATTAATTTTAGGTAAGGCAAACATTCCTGCAGCTGGCTGGAATGGCAGCCTGCAAGTCTGGACCACACTTTTAGAAATGCTACCTTGCTAGGCGGCTGCTGAAGCCCGGAGCTGCACCAGCGGAATCGCGTGGTCCCGGTCCCAGCGGCCGCGGCCAGCATGATGGAAGAGCCGCAAAGTGGGACTTGATCCGGGTATCAGCGGAGCCGCCACACTGTCACACTGTCCCCGTAATCACAGCCAAGCTTTAGTCTGCTTAGACTCTCAAGACGGTAGAGAAACGGTGAGCGTCTGTGCCTTGGCCCCCACGTGGCCTTGCTTCAGACCCCACCCTCCTCCGCAAAGGACTGAACGAGATCAGGAAGGGGAGAGATCGGGAGTGAGTGAATCCCACGACAACGGGAAGGAAAAAGATTTTTCTAAAAGCCCGCGACCTGTGTCTGGTGAGAGGAAGAATGAGCAAGACAGAGGGCACTGGAACACTTGGGCCATCTGGATTCG